>NW_026515685.1:0-591245 GCF_025526975.1 Fimicolochytrium jonesii
AGTCAAAAATTCGAACTGTAGAACACACCCAAAGCCAGAAACTCGAAAATTTCTAAAGTCCCTATGGTTCCAGGCAACCCAATAATAAAACCCAACCCAGGGGGTCTTGTAACCCTAACCCTAACCCTAACCCTAACCCTAACCCTAACCCTAACCCTACCCTGTCAATGTCAATGCCACTCCCCCTCTCTCCTCTCATTTTGCCAATCCTCTTGCAATATCGCCACTCCTCCTCTCTCCTCTCATTTCGCCAATCCCCCCCTCGGCTTCTCCACACCCCCCACTACTTCCCCATAGCCAGCAGCTGTAGCAATGCTCTCTACGCTCGCCACGCACGCTCTAGGAGCATAGCTGATGCCCCCCCAGTCCCCTCTTGTTGTTGTAGTTCTCTGATCTGCTGGGTTGCCTATCTATAAATAGCCGGCCTCTCTTTGTCCGTTCCCTTCCTCCCCAGCAGATCAACACCAGTTCTTCTCATCTCCTGTTCTAGTCCTTGTTTCTTGTTTTGCCAATAAAATCTCTTGTCGCCTATCACTCTCGCCCTGTCTTCTCTACTTCGCTTCCGCCTCCGTCCCCGAGATCATAGCAAAAATGAGTCATTCGCCGCCAACTGGAGAACACCCCCATATTGCCTGGAAACAAAAAGTGCCAGGAGTTGATGAATACTAGAGTAGATGAAGGTTCCTAGATGTTTTTGGGGATGTTTTCTGAGACATATCTCACTTTAAGCGAAATCCATCCACTCAGAGTTTCAGAAAATGCATTTTGGCAATATTTTCATAGTAAAAAATCGGAAAAACAGATTTTCCCGGGGCATTGAGTGGAAAACATGCCCCAAGATTTGAAGCACATTACAGTAAGATGCCCCTGAACATTGCTAGCAACTTTATTTGACACTTTTTGGATGGCCAAAAATAACCCATAACCGGGAACAGTCCTGTAACCCTAACCCTAACCCTAACCCTAACCCTAACCCTAACCCTAACCCTAACCCTAACCCTAACCCTAACCCTAACCCTAACCCTAACCCTAACCCTAACCCTAACCCTAACCCTAACCCTAACCCTAACCCTAACCCTAGCCCTAACCCTAACCCTAACCCTAACCCTAACCCTAACCCTAACCCTAACCCCAAACCCTAACCCTAACCCTAACCCTAACCCTAACCCTAACCCTAACCCTACCCTAAGTCCCTAGGGTTCCAGGCAACCCAAAAATAAAACCCAACCCAGGGGGTCTTGTAACCCTAACCCTAACCCTAACCCTAACCCTAACCCTAACCCTAACCCTAACCCTAACCCTAACCCTAACCCTAACCCTAACCCTTACCCTAACCCTAACCCTAACCCTAACCCTAACCCTAACCCTAACCCTAACCCTAACCCTAACCCTAACCCTAACCTAACCCTAACCCTAAGATGTTTTTGGGGATGTTTTCTGAGACATATCTCACTTTAAGCGAAATCCATCCACTCAGAGTTTCAGAAAATGCATTTTGGCAATATTTTCATAGTAAAAAATCGGAAAAACAGATTTTCCCGGGGCATTGAGTGGAAAACATGCCCCAAGATTTGAAGCACATTACAGTAAGATGCCCCTGAACATTGCTAGCAACTTTATTTGACACTTTTTGGATGGCCAAAAATAACCCATAACCGGGAACAGTCCTGTAACCCTAACCCTAACCCTAACCCCTAACCCTAACCCTGTTCTTCAGCCAAAAGCAAGGTTACACAAGATTTGCTACCACATCAGCTATGCAAACCATAGGCTACAATCAACTTTCATTAAGTGCCCTACACTGGATAGTCAGCCAGATGTTGAGATATCACCACATTTTCCAACTTTTTACCCCCCGTCGCGTGAAAATTTCGTTTTTCTAAGTTTCTGAAGCCGTTTCCGCACGGATTGCCAATCCGAGAGTACTTCAATTAGAGAATATGATATGGGGCCAACTTTTCAATTAGGACGCCAACTCCGGATCGGCACTAGAAAAATCCCAATTTGCACAAGTCCTATAACGTATATATAACATATATGTCCCCTTTATATCAACCCCCCCCCCCCGTACCCGCACCACCGCCCATATGACCCATCACTTGCCCTTGCACACCTAGTCCTCCCCGACTTGCCTAGGTGCGCAATACCCCCCGCCACTACCTCCCTCAGAGTCAAAAATTCGAACTGTAGAACACACCCAAAAGCCAGAAAACTCGAAAATTTCTAAGTCCCTAGGGTTCCAGGCAACCCAATAATAAAACCCAACCCAGGGGGTCTTGTAACCCTAACCCTAACCCTAACCCTAACCCTAACCCTAACCCTAACCCTACCCTGTCAATGTCAATGCCACTCCCCCTCTCTCCTCTCATTTTGCCAATCCTCTTGCAATATCGCCACTCCTCCTCTCTCCTCTCATTTCGCCAATCCCCCCCTCGGCTTCTCCACACCCCCCACTACTTCCCCATAGCCAGCAGCTGTAGCAATGCTCTCTACGCTCGCCACGCACGCTCTAGGAGCATAGCTGATGCCCCCCCAGTCCCCTCTTGTTGTTGTAGTTCTCTGATCTGCTGGGTTGCCTATCTATAAATAGCCGGCCTCTCTTTGTCCGTTCCCTTCCTCCCCAGCAGATCAACACCAGTTCTTCTCATCTCCTGTTCTAGTCCTTGTTTCTTGTTTTGCCAATAAAATCTCTTGTCGCCTATCACTCTCGCCCTGTCTTCTCTACTTCGCTTCCGCCTCCGTCCCCGAGATCATAGCAAAAATGAGTCATTCGCCGCCAACTGGAGAACACCCCCATATTGCCTGGAAACAAAAAGTGCCAGGAGTTGATGAATACTAGAGTAGATGAAGGTTCCTAGATGTTTTTGGGGATGTTTTCTGAGACATATCTCACTTTAAGCGAAATCCATCCACTCAGAGTTTCAGAAAATGCATTTTGGCAATATTTTCATAGTAAAAAATCGGAAAAACAGATTTTCCCGGGGCATTGAGTGGAAAACATGCCCCAAGATTTGAAGCACATTACAGTAAGATGCCCCTGAACATTGCTAGCAACTTTATTTGACACTTTTTGGATGGCCAAAAATAACCCATAACCGGGAACAGTCCTGTAACCCTAACCCTAACCCTAACCCTAACCCTAACCCTAACCCTAACCCTAACCCTAACCCTAACCCTAACCCTAACCCTAACCCTAACCCTAACCCTAACCCTAACCCTAAACCCTAACCCTAACCCTAACCCTAACCCTAACCCTAAACCCTAACCCTAACCCTAACCCTAACCCTAACCCTAACCCTAATTTTACGGAAATTCCATGACGAACTCGCCACCGGAGGACATCTCGGTGTTAAGAAGACTCTTGCGAGAATTCTTACGGACTATTACTGGCCTACCGTACGCTCCGACGTCATCAAATACGTTGGAACTTGCAAATCCTGTCGACAATTCAAATCTGGTCATCGTCGATACGGATTTCTTCGACCTCTTCCTATACCTTTTGGAAGATGGCACACGATCGGATTCGACATTTTCGAAGTAGATGAAACAAATTCTTGTCTCGTCTGCATTGATTACCTTTCCGGACGTGTGATTCTGACACCGATCAAGAAGACAATTACTGGACGCGAACTAGCCCAAGTCTTCCTGGATCATGTTTGGAAACATGTCGGTACGCCAAAAGTCTTCGTTACGGATCGCGAACCTCGCGCACTTTCCGACTTCTTCCTCGCATTCGATATTCTCCTCGGTGTAAAACACGAATTCGCTACGGCTCGTCATCAGCAAACTGACGGCAAAGTTGAGCGAGCCATCCAAACCCTGAAAAGGATTTGGAAGCAATACCTCAACTACGACAAAAGCAATTGGAAGAAACTATTGCCTTTAATCGAATTCGCATACAACACCGCTCCGAGGGAGGAATATGAAGGTTTATCGCCATTCGAAGTAGATCTCGGACGCTCTCCAATCCTCCCGGGTTGGAATTCAACACTCGAAGGACAAGAACTCAAACTTCGAGCTGTAGATTGAAACGAAATCGAACTCTTCAAGAAAGGGCAGGAAGATATCGCCCGGATCGTACGCGAAAACCTTCAGAGATCGCAAGATCAATTCGCACGTCAACACGACAAAGGTCGAACGCCAATCGCATACAAAATTGGCGACCTCGTCGATTTAAATCGACAAGGAATCAACCTAGAAGTAGACGCTCGAAGAGGACTTCGATACTCAGCTACGTGGATCAGACCATTCAAAATCATCGCACTAGGAGCACATCCTGATACCTACGAACTCGATTTATCACCATCAAAGATCAGCGGCATCTGGCCCGTCTTTCACGTCGATATTTTACGACCACATCGCGAAGAGCAATATCCGCAACGTACAGTTCCACAACCTCCTCCACCAGTCGAAGAACGCGGACAACCCTGAATGGGTTGTAGAAGATATCATCGACGAGCGACTGCGCCGTACGAAATCTTCTAGTCAAATGGCTCGGTTATCCTGACCCTACTTGGGAACCCGAATCCGCACTTCGCTACACGCCTGCCTACAATCGATGGCGAAAAGCTCACCCACAATCTTTGTGGATACGGAGACGAACAGCATAGAGCATCTCATATCACATCACACGCGCGACGCCGCAAGAACCGCTCACTATCAATCACACCGCTGACAATAGCGACGTAAACTACATCACATCACGCGCGGCGACGCAAGAACCGACCTTACACACACGCATCACACACGACGTCGGCTTAGGGACGCCTTTGCCTCAAAAACACACATCACACAGTGCGTCAACACTATAAAATGAACAAGTGCGTCAACACTTTAAAATGAACATGAGCTCTCCCTTTCTTCACATATCCCTCGTAGTTCACCTCTTATTTATTCGGCGCCCTCCTCAGGATCTGAGGGAGGTGTCGCGGATATCTCATCTTCACTTGTATTTCATATTATATCTCTTTACTTCTACTTGATCCGAGACCCGGGCTGGCCACCCGAGCTCTCGGTGATACATTACATAAGGCGCCAAGCCTCAGTGAAGCCACGCAAGCCCCACTGGCAGCCCATATATAAAGCTGTCAGTCGAGCGGCCGCTGCGAAAAGCTTCTTACTTTTTTCTTCACTACAATACACTGCTCTCAGCCCTCTCAGAAGGGCCCAACATCGTCTACGTTTCCTCTGACGTTACAAATAGACAGCCAGCGATGACTACGTCCGAATGAGACATACGGAACACCTATACCGGGACGGCTTCTGGGCACTATATACGACTTCTGCACCTTAACCCGCCACCGTGATAGCCGCCGCTGCCCCGGCACCGGGGGCTCCACCGGCTCCGGCTCCGCCTCCACCAGGCGGACCCCCTGGACCACCTCCCCCGCCGTTTCCGTCACCGTCTCCATCATCACCCGAACACGAATCATCCATGTGCTTTCGCAAGTACTGGAGTCGCTTCATCATCTTGTCTCGCTCCTGTCTCTCGGCCACATCACTGCGGCGCTTCCCCTCTTTCATCTTCTCCTTCGTTATGCCGCCTTTTCCTTTATATCGCGACTCCGAGACTGCCTTACATCCAAGGTAGTCTGCCTCCTCCATCAATGCCTCGAACGACCCCTTCTTTCGCTTCGATCGATCCAGTTTTGCCTCCGTCAACGCCAGGTGCTTCGCGAGGTTCTCATGGTTATCCTTCCGGTACCTCAACGTCGCCACCTCCGTCGCCAATCGAAGAGCTTCTCTAACTCGGGCTTTCGACATCGAAGAGTCGCTTGCAGACGCTGCGGACGATGCACGCGTAGAGCGCGTAGTCGGTCGTGAGGATCCCGGCGGAGGTGCAGCTGGAGGGGCTGCTGGCGTCCCCGTCTTACGGGCTGTTTGCTTCTTCTTGCCGTCGCCGCTCTTCTTGCCATTCCCGCCGTTCTTGCCTCCGTTCGCCATTGTTTCGCGTATCGTGTGGTAGTCTGGGATACGGTAGTTGAGTGTGGGAACGTTGGTCTTACCTCTCTGGGGCGACTGACAGCTGTCTCTTGTTTTATACTTGCGACGTTTCCCTCCTCTTTCATTTTACTCTTTCATTTCTTTCATTTTTAGTCATAGCTATTCACCCAACGTCCGCCCGCTTTTCGCGTACGGCCGCACCATTGTACTCATTGTTTGATTTATCTTTCACTTAGATAGACTCGTGAGTTTGAGTGGGGGTGTTGGAGGTATCATCCTCCCGAGTCCCCGGTTAGGGTTCCTGTAGTTTATTTCCTCACGTGACTCCCCTCCCGCTTACGCCACGCTTCCGCGTACGGGAGTTCACTCTTTTCTTCCCTTTCGGACCTCGCGTCCTCTTTCTACTTCAGACTTCAATACATACTACACAGTACTACATCTCACACAACATAGAGTTCGCTCAGTCATCTGCTTCCTCTGCCGACTACTGCTAAGTGCCTCCGGTGCCGGGGCAGCGGCCGTTATCACGGTGGCGGGTTAAGGTGCCGAAGTCGTATATGGTGCCCAGAAGCCGTCCCGGTATGGGTGTTCCATATGTCTCATTCGGACGTAGTCGTCGCCGGCTGTCTATTGCTAGCGACACGTCCTTCTTGGTGCAGAACAACGACGTGGGCAACTTCAAGAAGGTTAGGGAACTGGTGCTTCGAGGATTTGACCAGGTTTCCGTGGAGTCATGGAAACGCAAGGTTGCAAAGGCCGTGAGATGGGAAGACTGGTATATCCAGAAGAAGCATGTTGTTTTGAACGCGCTTCTATGCCAACGTCACTGGTCATTGACTGGGAGGATGGTGACAGTGATGTGGAGGATGTCTCAGATGCTGAGATTGAGGCGTGGTTTGAGGAGGAAGGCATGATGGGGGATGAATAGGCAACATTTTGCATTGATTTTTTTCTACTGAATAGGCAGATTGTCAGAACCGGACTTGACACTCTTACTTTTTTATGATTGTCTGTGTGCTTGAGAGAAAGAATCTAGTGGAAAAAAGAAACCGGCGATTCCGGTGGAAAATGCTGTCAACCAGTTTCTTGGCTCCTATGAGGCGACGCGGGTGCACGCCCGTCAATTCGCGCTAACTATGGTGTCGTGATCTAATAGTTACATTCTTATTATCGAGCTTTGGTCGGGCGGGAGGAAGCTCGATATTCTCGACCGCATTTCCAGCAATTGATAACAGTGTCCTTACATGTAAGCCAAACAACAGTCCTTTGCCGTGGACCGATTGTACCTTCCCGGTACGCCGATTTCAGGGTGATAGACAATCAAAAAAAAAAGAACTCTTCCCAGGGTCCCCACTGGCGTCTCCAAGTTCATTTAGGTTACCGTAAAAGTATCCACATCCTAGTTCCGGAATATTGACTGGATGCCCATTCGATAGTTGGCACAGAAATTGTGCGCATTGAACCGGAATTCCTCTAACCCATGTCCAACTGCTGTTCGCACGGAACCTTTCGCCACTTCGGTGTTCAAAGCTCTCATTTGAACATTTGCTACTACCACCAAGATCTGCGAAAGACCGAGACCATCCTGACGGTTCAGGATTTCTCCCCGCGTGGAGTCCTTGGGAACAAAAACGTCTCGTGCGGCAACGCTTCCTGTGAATCCGCTGATGCCGTGTCTTGGTCCGTGGCGGCGGTAATCGCTTCCAAGTAAAGATCTCTTGTCCACGATACCCCGTCGCGAAATTGCAGGAAGCATCTCAAACTGCGCGCAAACAACGATCCAAAATTCGCATCTAGCTTGGTTGGCAGTTGTGCGCGAGCCATTTCCTTGCAGGCGTAATAGCCGCCTCCCACATACGCCACAACAACATGAACCGCTGTCCAATTCTGTAGGATCATGCCACTGACGTGCATGCGGTGGATGAGTGTGTCTCGCTCGCCGAAATCTCGCGGCATCTGATTTGCCAGCCGACAGTGGATGTCGCGAAGCAAGGTCACTAGTCCTGCCTTATCTTTCACATTTTTGGATCTCGCGTCTCGCCGCATGCCGACGTTGGCTGCAACAGACCACTCCGTACCCCACCCCTCATCGGTTCCGATATCATCGCTCTGCATTCGATATTTCATCAATATCTACACGTAAACAAAATAGGTCGAAATTATAAACCTACCGTGAAGAGGTAATCACATTTGGCCCCACAAGCCGGCTTTCCTTCCACGGATCGCCTGCGTCGACTTGACCGAGATTCGACTTCGCCACTGTGAATGAATCCGATGAGAATCGGCATCGTAGCATCCGTCATGATCTGGCTGACAAGTACTTACTAATGCGTCCTGATCCCCTCCGCCGCAGCCCCCGCGAACAGGTCAACGAAGACATGGGCGTCACCATCCCGTTCTGACAGAGGGCCCGCCGGCAAACCGCTGTCAATGACGTGGACGAATTTTCCCAGCATTTGGATGATGTACAAGGCGTCCTTATCGGATATGAACTCCTCGCTCCAGCCCACCGGCACCCCCCGGGCTGCTATCTCCCCCGAGGCGGTCTTCTGCCTTTTAGAGAAGCGAGAGTGCTTCTGGTCGCTCGTTTCCCAAAGAGTCCGCATCATTCCTTTCCGTCCCTCATCCAAAACGCCGCGTCCCACGATCGCAAGCGCATGCGTGTCGATCTGTAATGCGAGAACACAAGGTACGTGAGATAGTCAAGACCGACGCTTTCCACGACAAAGACTCACCTGGCGCACGCGGGCCAAACATGCCGCCGCTGCTGTGGACAGCTGATGCCAACGCTCTTCTGCATACCCTTTCAATGCAGACGCATATGCCTTCTCGACGTCCTCTTTGACTCCTCCGAGGGACGCCCTCTCAGTGGGGCTATCGAGGTCTACAATTTTCTTCCACAACAACCTAAATCCGAGCATTAGTAAGCGTCGAGAGGTCCTCGCTTAATGCGTCGCCACTACCTTTCCCGACATTTGGGAGCGTTCACACGCGCGGCATTGAGCGCAGCAGTCCAGGCGGGCAGTTCTGATCTCTGCTCCACTTCCTCCGGGAAACCTTCGTCCTCCACTTCGTTGGATGTTTCCTCCGTCGACGCAGGTTCCGTATCTGGCGTTCGGCCAGGTGATGCTGCCACTTCACGCTCTTCCAACCCCAACCCGCGAATCTCTTTGACAGCACTGACGCGTTCGACGTTCCCTTCGCAAGGGGTTCCCGGTCGCTCCTCGTCATCAGGCGAAATAGGAATAGGATCACGATTCAGAAGCTTCCGGATGGCTGCTTGTTGCTGCTCATGAACATAACGCGCCTCCAGGTTCGCCGTGGGCCCACCTCGTTCCAATGCTTGCAAGTGGGCAGTTTGCAGAAGAGTGAACCGCGTCTTGAGTGCGTCGGGATACCTCTTCGGAAATGGTCATTACATATCGAGGATAAGTTCATCCGCTCCTCTGCGACGCTTACCCTATGAGGAAGAAGGTCGCGTTTGCTCCGCTCCATACAGAAGTCAGACCACCAGTGCAGGAAGTGCTTGCTGTAGAGACCGGCTGTTCCAAGCGTTTTCTCAACGTGCTCGAGATATGCAGCGAACGATACAAGGTGATCCGGTTGTGGACGGCGAAGGGGGCACTCGGCGAGAAGGAACAAGGCAAAACGGCGCCAGGCGGAGATCAAGCTGGGCCTTCCAGCATCGGGAGAGGGAGAGGTGCCCAGCATTCTTCGCTATGCTCTGACTGAAAGTGTGCAACGGCCAGCAATGCGCACTCCTGCGATGGGTCATATATACAGAACGTACTGTACATAGCTGGTCGGAGTTCGGCCGTCCGTTCGTCCGGACAAGCACGCGGTAACGAAATGATCGCTTTAGCTAGATTGCCTGCGCAACCTCAGGAGCCAATCAGCAGTTGGCAGTTTCCCTTTATTCTGACGGAATAGAGGGGAATCGTTGAACTGCTGCGCCACTCGTCCTGCTGCGCCACTCACTTCTCTCCCCTTTCTGTTTTACCTCATCTTTGAACGCGTGTCTGCGTTAGCGAATTGCTGGAACGAAAGTCCTGAACTAAATACAGTACAATGAAAAATCGCAGATCGTGTTCGCTAAGCTAACAGTACAGCCAATTTGTAAACCTAGCTGAGCATTCTCTGCTCTCCTACGGTTTCGTTCATCATCTCTTTCCGGATTACCTCCGTCTCCTCCGTTTCTGAACTGATCGGGTCTCCTTACCGCGCTGCATCTACGCGCGCGCCCCTACCCTAGGCCACCCTGGGTCCGATCATTGAACGGTGACTCAGGTTAGTTGACTGCACCAGGACGGGGTGTGGATGTTTTGCGTGCTCGTTTCAATCAACGTGTTCATCCGACAGTGCTCTACAATGCAGAGTAATTGTTTTCTGCCGGTGTGGACAATTGCGGCGGGGCAACGGCGATCCCATCGTTCGGCAATGGGCTAGCCATAGGGACGGATCTTACGCCGTTGCCTATGTGTGATGGGACCTTCGGCTTCCGCCCTGCGCATAACCTGTTCGCAATTGTGATCCAGCCGAGCAACGGCATATAAAGGACAGTGGTAGCTGGGAAACGGCGATCCCATCGTTCGGCAACGGGCTAGCCATAGGGACGGATCTTACGCCGTTGCCTATGTGTGATGGGACCTTCGGCTTCCGCCCCGCGCACACCTGCTGCCATCTGAACCTAGCCGTACACTTCAGCATTCTTCAAGGACGCAACGGTGAGCTAGCGCCTGATGCAAATAAATGATATGTATTGAAAATCACTGACTACGATTTTTGGTTCTCGTGACATATGGTCCCCGTCGGAGTATCACCTTTTCCGAGCTTAAACATTGAGCGTGGGCGTCACGTTGGCGCACTTGATAGGTAGCTTTCACCTGTTTCAAGAGCTGCCATTCGGGATCAAAGCCGCCAAAAGCGTGTCCAAAGCTCATTCTCGGACAAACCTTTCCGGACCCAGCCCGATGTTCGCCGATTTGGGGGCTCTCGATGCTTACAAGGAGAAGATCTCCAAGAAAGTGCCTCGGCCTCCTCAAGTATTCCGTACATCCTACGATGCCGAAATCGCCTGCAGGTAGGTTGAAAGCGTCTTGGAGTGTCATTCTGTTCTTTGTCATTTGACCGACGGCCGCTAACATTTTGGAGCGAAATAGATTTCTTCGCCACGACGACGTTGATGCAGACAGTCGAAGGATCATGGCGATAATCTTTGAAGAAACTCTCCGGGTGGGTAGTCTCCCGGATAGCCGAGAGCTTCTTCACAGCTAATTCTTGACTCAAGCATTACCCTAAAGATGCACAAGTAATTCTAATGTACACCTACTATCTGTCCCGTTGGGGGGATGACCCGGAAGCTTGCCTGAAACAGGTTTCGTGACGATGTTTCGCCTTCTTGCTGTGCTGCCAGATCTGATAAACTTTTCTTTCATCAGCTCACCGCAGCGAAGCTTTCAAGCCCATCGCTTGATGTTCGCTTTCGCATCTACATGGAGGAACGTGACTTCGAGCAGGGTACGATGGTTCCCCCAAACCCTGAGTTGTACTTGGACCCTTATAAATACCTCTGAAATGGCTCAGCCGCCCAATCTGAGGACATGGGAGTCAGCCACCTTTATGTTTCCTCATATGGTAAGGAAAAGTGCTGCAGGTTGTTCCGCTGAATGTCCTCGTGTGTATTGACAGCCGTCTATCACCTCATCCACGTCGAATATCAGTCCCTAGAGCGTCAAGCTACGAGGTTCCATCTCACCTCGTTGATGGCTCTGAAAGGATTTACGAGCTTTCTTGTGACGGAACTTCAAACATACCGCAGACCTCCAAAAGTGGACTAGTTCACAATTCTCAACATCTTGCATCTCCAGCTCGATGTTCCGCTTCTGGAAAATATGTATCACTTGCAGCGCAAAGCGATGGAATACTACACTAAATTGACGACCAAGTTTCCGAGAAAACATGTTTTCCGCAAGTTTGCCAAATTTCTGGTGAGTGCGTCATAAAGACACCGCTCAGCAGATAATGTTTGAGGTTCTTGACTGCCTTGGAAGACATTGCTGATCAGCTGTACTCTGGTATTCAGATCACCGTAACAAATAAGTCAGCAATTACTTGTAGCCAAGCTTCGCTTGCGTCTCATCTCACCTATATTCCAGTCAGGATCTGGCCGTTCAGTACCTGAAAAGAGCCGATGACATTGAGGAAACGGAAGAGATGGATTTCAGAGAGCGAGCAAACGGTTTCTTCATGGATCAAACCGGAATGGGAGGAGACACCTTACCAGACCGGGAGCCCATTTCAAATTCGGTAAACATAGATAGCAGCAGTGACCGGATGCAGTCCCTGAGGAGACCGAGAGCGCGCATGGCGGTCGATACGATTCAAGAAAGCCTGTCGAGGGAAATCGATCAGTTCGAGCCTCCAATGCCTCTTCGTCAGCCGTCCGTTGAGGTGGTAGCGGAAGGACCAGCGGAGACTATACCTAACTCGATCTTCAGCAACGAGACGCCGCGCGTCGACCGGGCCCCAATGTTCTCTTTGGATTCGGGTCCTACAGAAACGAGCCGACGACCGTCCGTCCGTCCGCGCGCGACAATCATGGCGCAGGAAACGCCGGAATTTGTTAGTGACTTCGGTGTCGAATATCTGGGAGAGAACGGGAAAATCGCAAACGTCCCAGGACCGAGATCTCAGGCGTCGGCACACGCGCATTCGTCTACAAGAGAAGCGAGGAAGCAGAGGTCCTGACAGCTCAAATTGGAATAAAACTTGTTCGGAAAATTGAAGACTGTATTCGTAACGATTCGATTTCTGTGTGCGACTTTACTGGAATCATTGGTAAACTCCATGAACCTTCAGCAGTCTTTTCAAAGGTCTGTGTCTGGTTGATAACAGTGGCCCTCTCGTTAGATTGCCAACTACGTGATATCCGGACTCCTCTTCAACGCTCCAATCAGTGTCTTGAACACCATTGAGGTATATTTGCAGAAGCATGTGGACAACGGTTTCGTCTCCTTTCGTTTAACCTTGTGTCATCCAGGAAGCCACTAGACCGCGCCGCTTGATACCTTATGTCACTCAGCAAGTGAGGTCCTCACCGAGATCACTGCCGCGCCCCGAGAGATTAATCACAACGTGCGTTTTCTTGCAGATGCGTCTGATGTCCAACGCGGCTCTCACTGGCAATGTGAGTGGTTTCAATGCGAACTATCAGGGGATAAGCAGCATCCATCGTTTAGCACACCGAAATGTGACATGACGTTGCTCTCTTGACACGCCTTCGCCCGAAAACAGTTGTATAATGCCACGACGGAGTTGTCCGACAATATTTTACCTACTCTTTTCCGATACGCGAGCGACTTGCCTACTGCTGCGATAATGCAACCGATAACGTCAGGGTATGGTGCCGTCAAGAAAGTGGAATCCGTAACCAAACTGATCGACTTGATACTGGAAATGCGAGCTTCATGCTTTTTCGGTTTTAGGTTGTGCTCACGAACTTTTTCAGTTTGACGAGACTCGTCAGGGACAGTATGAGTTCTCTCATGACGCTGCCATATGCCCAATGGAGCGCTCGACCAGATGGGCTTCTGCAAGATTCGAACCTCCAGTTTTTCCTTGATAATGCTCTGGCTGTATGTGCTTCCCGATTCCAGTGCGGTGTACATCTTGGCGAAAACCAGCTGATTTTCGTTGAGCAGATCGGCGACGCCCTTGACAAATTTGCACATCATTTGCTTTCCGAATATGTGGTGGAATCCACAAACCGCCGCTGAACGGTGATCGGATTGACGATTGGCGGAGCGGTCATCATCTTGGCGACCATGGCTTGCGTAAATTTGACCTTTAGACATGCGTACGCAAGTAAGCGGCTGATCCTCAAAGCAATGTTGCGCATCCCATCGAAGCAGAGAAGAGGCCTCGTTGATTCCGTGGAGGAAATGATTGAAGGTGAGCGTTAACATCTTTCCTATCAAAGCGTTAACATCTTTCCCTCTAGACGGGGAGACTGATTATGGCATCCAACGATCGTCGTTACATGGTCTTGGTACTTATTGCGCTGTCAATGTATCTGTATTGATTCTTACGTGTGAGAAATTGATCAAGGTGATCAAATATTTGTGCAACGAGCTGCCGGCGAACGACACAAACACTTGGGCACCTTACACAGTGCAACAGGAGCTGTACTATAGGCTTTGGGTGCTTACGGTTCGTTGCATCTGTCTGGGACGATGCGTGTTCTCATTCCACCTTGTTTCAGCTGATTTGGCCTTCTTCTCAGGAACAACATAATGCGGTCATCTCAGGCGCATACGGAGGGCTTTCAACAGTAAGCGGCCGTCGAATTGATCGCGAAGCAATCCAGCAGAGGGTAGTGCAGCGACATGTGGCGGAGGGTGGCGTAGCAGCACGTGACCTGCCCAGAGGGTATATATATCCACGGTGGCCGGCAGCCGTTCCGTCTCTTCCTCGCGCAAATTTTTCTCTTTCTGACATGCAAACCCGTTCTGGAGACGGCCACCAAGTCTGGCCACCAAGTCTGGCTACCAAGTCTGAACACGCACCACCTCTACCTACAACTACTTCTCCTTTCTGCCGCTGCCTCTGTTTCCTATTGGCCAGCTTCCTGGTCCGTCTGCTTTGATTTCTCCATCCTCACCAATTCCTGCCATGGCGACTGGCCAACCGGCAAGATTGACCCACACTTACCCCTTTCCCCTCCACGGGCCCGCCTCCGTCCGACTCCGCAACGACAGCAAGCTCTCGCCCACGCCCGACAAAACGCTTTCATCTACCACAGCATGTCTACACCTGATGTTCGCACTGAAACTGTCCCTGACCAGGAGACCCCAGCGTCCAACCCAGCCTCCCGGGCGGACATCCGATCCGCTATCGCGGGCATGGTCATCCCGGCCTTCCGAGGTAGCAATTCGTATTCTTGATGATCCTGGCATGCGATTCCTGCAACGCTTGGCGTTCTCGCTGCTGTCGAACTTCCAGAGCTTGCATGCGAATCTACATAACGTAAACAAACGTCAGTCTCATTATATCCCGGGCTCCCGACTGTCCCCGCGCCCGCTCAGCATCCCCTGATTGTGCCCGGCGTTTTGAGCCATTGGTCCGCCCTGCTGTTCTCCTCTCGCACCCGTTCCAAGTTGCTCATCCAATTCCTCTTGCGTGCGCCGCGGAATCCCAACCCGGCGTCCTGGGCTCCCTCCCTCAATCATCCCGTGAACGTACTCTTGCCGAGTATTGGGGTGTTCACAAATTGGCATTGGTCAGGCAGAAGTTATCATGGACTTGCCTGATCCGGATACTGCGGTGGCTCTTCGGCGCAGTCACCTCTATGTTGCTGACGCCCCGTCTATCAAGCGAGAATACATTTCCCGGGGCGGTCTCACCGTGCCATCTTCAGAATTTACCAATATGCTTCGCTTGGCCTACATTGACCTTAATCGACTCCACCCAGAATCGACTCCTCCTTGAACAAGGTGCTGCCGGCGGCCTGGAGGCCATTGAAGCTGTTGGAGGTATCATCCTCCCGAGTCCCCGGTTAGGTTCCCGTAGTTTATTTCCTCACGTGACTTCCCTCCCGCTTACGCCACGCTTCCGCGTACGGGACTTCACTCTTTTCTTCCACTTCGGACCTTGCGTCCTCTTCACACTCTAGACTTCAATACATACTTCACAGTACTACATCTCACACAACATAGAGTTCGCTCAGTCATCTGCTTCCTCTGCTGACTACTGCTAAGTGAAGCGGCCCCTTCTACGAAGATCGCTGATTTCCAAGAATGGTCCTCCATGCGGACGCATCTTTCGCGTACCTACGGCACCCTCTATCCCACCCTCTTGCCTTAACTGGATGCCTATCGCATGCAGATCAATGAAAAGGCTGTTACCGTGGGCCCTGCATCTTGGCACGTCATGTATGCATATGATCAGGCCCTTCGTCGCCACTGGGCCAACTACCCTGCGACTCCGCTCAACGTTGAGCTGCCGGAGCTCGTCCAGAAACATTTCCTCATGCCCTTGGTTTTACGTTTCCATGCTCCCAATCCTCCCAGCGGCACTCAGCCCACCCGATACCGACCAGAACGCGCTTCCGGGTCCTCCCCGGCACCCAGACGTACGTTTCCTCTGACGTTACAATGTTGCATGTTGAAGGGCGATCTACTCGTACCAACCCGGAAAAACAAAAGATTGCAAAGTTGCCCACGCGGAGTGTTGTTTACAAATTTAACTTGATTACGTGATCACAGGGTGATAGTGTCCTCCAGACCATATTTGCCGGACACCAGATTTTCTGGACAGCTTGAGTTGGATTGGGTTTGGTTTTTGGTATGACTTAAATGGTGCAAGGAGTTTGGTTTGGTTTTTTATGGCAGAATCCGAGGCACATTGAACACAAGAAAGTCTCACCTTACAGAAGGTGGCCAAAAGTCCGGGTACAACGGGTTCACCAAGCCTCTGTGTGCAACCCAAAAGTCAACGACCAGGTGCCATCAATTTGCGTACTTCTTCAGATGGGAGCCAGGCCGGCGACTTCTGCTGGTGGCTATGCTGAGGATGATGTGTCCTTGTTGCGTCGTACCCGGACTTTTGGCCACCTACTGTATCCTGACCTGCCAACCTTAACCCTAATACTATCTGCATTTTGAAGTCTTCTACGTACAGTAGGGTGACAAAAGTTCTGCAAACGCGTCACACCCCCATTCTTTGCCCAACTTCAAAGCCATTCCCTGGCCAGAGCCGCCCGTCGTTTGCCCCCAAACTTTTACCATGCCTCAGCACACCCCCAAAGACAAAAGGATTGCCATCATTGCTCACCATCGCGTGGGCATGCCTTTCAAGGACATAGCAGAACTTGAGAACGTCTCCATTGCGACCGTCTCCCGCATTGTCAAGCAATTCACCGAAACTGGCTCCTGCGAGGCCCGTCCACGCTCCGGCCGCCCTCCCAAGCTCTCTGAGAACGACTCCCGTTGTTTGCTCCGGCTCACCACTTGCACGGCTGAGGAGTGGCGCACTCCTTTGGCCGACGTGACCCAACAGCTCAATGCTGGGCGCTCCGATCCTGTCTCCAAGTGCACCATTCAGCGACGTTTGCATGATCTGGGTCTTCGGCGGGTCTTGGCAGTCCAAAAGCTTCGTCTGCTGCCCCAACACATCCAGGCACGGGTTCACTTTGCTAGGGAGTATCAGGCCTGGACTGCTGCAGAGTGGTCTCGCATTGTGGGGACTGATGAAACATTTTGGAAGTTGGGGAAAGAGGGCCAAGTCCGCGTCTGGAGGCACGACAGGGAGCGTCTTCGCCCAGATTGCCTTCAAGAGAAGCAACCCCGTGGCAGATCCATCATGTTTTGGGGCTGCTTTTTTGGTGACAATTCTGGCCCCCTCTTTGCTCTCCGCGGTACGATGGATTCCGACATTATTTGCGGGAACCTTCAGCAGCACTTCATTCCCTGGATTGTGCAGGACAATCCCCAAGATGAGGCCTGAATTTTTCAACAAGACAATTCACCGCTTCACACCTCATGCAAATCAAAGGCATTTTTTGTGGAATGGCTCATCCCTGTCATGTCGTGGCCTGCAAAAAGCCCAGATTGAACCCTATCAAGAATCTTTGGGCCATTCTCAAGCGTCGGGTGCAAGCACGGCGCCCACAAACCCTCAACGAGCTGGACACGTTGGTAAAGGAGGAATGGGCTAGTTTAGATGCTGAGATTTTGCGCAACCTTAACGAGAGTATGGTGCGCCGTATGCAGATGGTTATTAATGCAAACGGACAGGCAATTGACTACTGAATGATACCCCATAATTGTTCAAACCATGTTTGTATAGTAGGATTAGTGGTGGTGAGGGAAAACGTGTCGCATTGTATGTAGAAAACACGTCCGCGTTTGCAGACTTTTGTCACCCTACTGTACGTATCAATGATCTCTCTCAACGTTCCACTACCACATAACTTAGTGAGGGGCCACGCACTCTCGCGCGCGCCTTTGGAGCCCTGGGCCGCCTCGAGAGACCGAGATCCTTCTCACAATTGCGCACACTTGCAACCTTGCACATCAAGGCAAACCCCCAACCAATCTCTAAAAGCCTTCACCACAGCGCAGGTAAGCAGACACACGCCACAGGGGAGGGAGGCTCACAGCGGGGATAACGTTATAGGAATTGCGGCCTCGCAGCGACCTCGCAGCGGCCTCGCAAAACCCATCCTGGCCATCCTTCTGCAGGCACTCCCTATGCGCGCCATCCATACACAGGTACGCCATACGCGGGCACTCCTTACAATTCCTACGCGCCTTACCCCACCTCACTACCCATCGCACTAAGAACCTTCCCTTGACTTCACCGCATTCTCCGCTCAATTTGAATTGGCTTATTTATCAACATCGCCTTCCACTGCTCAATCACCAACTATTTAAAGGTTTTACGGGTTTCCCTGGATATTAGGTCCTAAATGCGCGCACAGAGCAGCGTTCCTGATAAGTAGTTCATCTTCATCGACCCATCCCTCCCTCCTACCGTAGCTTGACATAGCACTCGATAGCTCAAACGAGTTCTTTCATTCACATCCACGTTGTGAGGTGCCACCATGCTGTTGTGGCCATGCCGTAAACACAGGGCTGCCTCCCCAACACCTTTATTCACTTCGGCCGCACCACACAGGGTGCCCTCACCACGTCCACGAACAAAGATATGTGTGTATGTTGTTGCATAGCTATGGTGTCGTAGTGCAGGTGTAATTTAAATTACACCTGCACTACGACATATGGTACCCGCATCTTGGGCCCAGGGATGCTATTTCGAGGACGTCCACTTGCAGATTGGGCATGTGGCCCTCGGGCAAATATATGTGAGCACGGCAGCATTCTTTGATCCACATCCGTGTTGTCCACTTGGTTCTCGTCCGCTTGGTCCACTTGGTTCACATCCACGTCGTCGTCCACGTTGTCGTCCACGTCATCCATTTGATTTCTCCATCCACGTTCACCGTCCTGGAGATGACAGAGGGATGTAGGTGGTGGAGGTCAAGCGTTCTGGTACAAGTGGGTGGGGTTTGGGGCCTCCCCAACACCTTTATCCACTGCGGCCGCACCACACAGGGTGCCCTCACCACGTCCACAAACAAAGGTATGTGTGCATGTTGTTGCATAGCTATGGTACCCACATCTTGGGCCCCAGGGATGTTGTTTTCCAGGACGTCCACACGCAGATTGGGCATGTGGCCCTCGGGCTAATAGATGTCAGCACAGCAACATTCTTTGATCCACATCCACGTCGTGCACGTGGTTCTCGTCCGCTTGGTCCACTTTGTGATGTGGACTACCTTCCACACGGGTTGTATAACTGATGTTCGTATACAATAACTACTTTGCTGTAAGGTATTGTAGACGGACTGGGTGTTCGCCGGCGCTGCTATTCGGTATGTAGTAAAAGAACTACTTGTTGTGCATAGGAACGCGCGACGAGCACTGTTAAAGTACCCATGAGGTCGGAGTCCACTGGAGAACACTGTCTGGGACATGTCTCGCACACCTGGCGAGACATGTCTCGCTGACGTGTTGTTCTCCAATAAGACCAGACACTCCACATGTGATGTGGACTACCTTCCACACGGGTTGTATAACTGATGTTCGTATACAATAACTACTTTGCTGTAAGGTATTGTAGACGGACTGGGTGTTCGCCGGCGCTGCTATTCGGTATGTAGTAAAAGAACTACTTGTTGTGCATAGGAACGCGCGACGAGCACTGTTAAAGTACCCATGAGGTCGGAGTCCACTGGAGAACACTGTCTGGGACATGTCTCGCTCACCTGGCGAGACATGTCTCGCTGACGTGTCGTTCTCCAATAAGACCAGACACTCCACATTACACACTTGGTTCACGTCCACGTCGTTGTCCACGTCATCCATTTGATTTCTCCGTCCACGTTCACCGTCCAGGAGAGGAGATGACAGAGGGATGTAGGTGGTGGAGGTCAAGCGTTCTGGTACAAGTGGATGGTTGACCACGTCATCAAAAGGGACTTTCCGTCTCTCTTTCCTCCCGGCATCACTTTCTCTCTAGTCATCCATTTGATTTCTCCGTCCACGTTCACCGTCCAGGAGATGACAGAGGGATGTAGGTGGTGGATGGTCAAGTGGGTGGGGTTTGGACCACGATAACTGATAGACCGCGGTTGGCCACATCCTGCCCCAAGTCGACATCCTCGGCGACGGGTGTGGTCAGCATCATATGCCAACTTTAAATAATTATTTCAGCACGTGGAAAAGATCGTACTTCACGTGATGGGACTTCACGAATTTCGCCTGAGAAAGCGCTTGTTCCCATGTTCCATGGGCCCAGGGCAATGAACTGCCCCCATTCAGCAAACGATGTCATGTCTTCCGTCTCCTACACATTCCCAGGAAACTCGCACCACCAAGCCTCGCCCCAAAGCAGGGCATCCTTCCACCGGCTTGCGGTTGACAACAAATGGCTGGTCATGACGCAGGACTTCTACAACGCTATCTTCGACGCGCGCGCCATTGTCGATGAGAAGAACCTCGTAATGTGGTATCCTTCTGAGGAGGGCGATTGCAAGGAGGGCGATTGGCCGCCGGTGGAGCATTGCAGCCCTGCGGTGCTACATGTTATAGGTAAAGATTATAGCTGCCCTTTTGGGATGTTCTCGGAAGAAATTCACATAATGCGTCGTTTTGTACACCCAGATTCGTCGACGCCATATTATTCTCCGCTTCTGGCAAACTGGCGGAAGAAAGTAGGGGACAAATAGGATATTGGGAACGGATGCGGGCCGGGGGAGGGGTGTTTGGTTACCTTAGCCTGATAAAGGATTTCCACATCGTTTTCTGGGTTGGACTCGGAAGTGGAGTAGTTTTGGCTGCTGTGGTCTCAAGCTTCTCCACTTCCGCGTTCTAGTCGTCGCACCGAACGATGTCGTGCCTGGTTTCAGGCGAGCGAGTCTGCCACTAGTGTGTACAACATCGTTGGGTGGGGAGAGTGGGGCGTGGTTAGGAGCTTCCCTAGGGAAACAGGAGGGTCCATGCACACATGCCACATAGTTTAAAAGTTAGAGCCAGGAATAGATTGCGGCGGGAGTGCTCGATATTGGCTCCGGAACAGAGGTTGTTATGGGAGCGTTACGCCATCAGTGAAATGTAAATGTTCTCTAGTACTACGCTGCGTATTGTTCTACATGAAGCTGCAAACACCGGTTACGGTTTCGAATTGGGGTCCAAGTCCCTTAGTATCGATCGGGCTTGCTCTCGGGCTTGTTGTCAAGAATCTTCTCAATTTCGGCGAGGACCTCGGGGGTGAGCTTGGGGAGTACGGCGAGAGCCTTCACGTTCTCCTTGACCTGCTCGGCGCGGCTTGCGCCCGTAATGACCGTGGACACGTTCTTGTTGGCCAGGCACCACGCGAGAGCGAGTTGCGCCAAGGTGCAGTCGAGCTTCTTTGCGATGGGCTACGAGGTGGTAAGATGAGACATACTGAACAATGCCAGGATGATGCTGATCGCAAGACCGTTCCCTACCTCGAGCGCAACAACTTTCTTCAGCTTGGCCTTGCCCTCCTCTGAATCCAAGCTGGCCTCCCTGATCCGCTGCACGACAGCGTCTTTTTTGTAACCGAACCTCGAATCCTCGGGCACAACGCCCGAGTTGTACTTTCCAGTCAGAACTCCCGAGGCCAGCGGAGACCAGATGGTGGTTCCCAACCCGTACTTTGCGTATAGCGGGGCGTACTCAACTTCGAACCTCTCACGGTGCAGCATGTTGTATTGAGGCTGCTCCATAAGCGGGCCAATGAGTCCCAGGGAGTCTGCGACGCGGTGGGCGTCGGAAATTTGCTCCGCCGACCTGAAGAGCACTTGATGTTAATCCCGTGCTGATTGAAGATTGACCAAGGATATTATTACCATTCGGAGGTTCCCCAGTAGAAAGCGTAGCCTTTCTCGATGACCCAGTTGAAGGCGCGGACGATCTCGTGCATTGGGGTAAGGTTGTCCGGGCGGTGGGCGAAGATCAGGTCGACGTAGTCCAGGTCGAGGCGTTCGAGGGAGGCCTTTGTGCCTTCAATGATGTGCTTGCGGGAAAGACCCTTGTCGTTGCTGCCGGCGCCTCCCCAGTACTGGAAGTTCATATATATGACCATATCAGTTCAGTGTCTCCGGTTTGTCGAACTCGGACCCCTGAGAACGAGCCAGCGGACTTACGATCTTTGTGGAAATGACGAGCGAGCTCCTCTTCCATCCAAAGTGCTTGATCGCACGGCCCATCGATTTTTCGGACTCTCCGCCAGCATACACTTCGGCATTGTCTTTAAAGCTAGGTTTAGAAGGCAACGAACTTAGACGCTGAAATAGCAAGCAGATCTTACTCACCAAAGAAGTTAATCCCGGCATCGTACGCGGCCTTCATGCACTCAAACGCAGCGTCGTCGCCGACCTGGCCTCCATAGGTCACCCAACCGCCGAGGGACAGAATGGAGACTCTGAGACCGCTCTTGCCGAGGTGGCGGTACTGCATATCTGTTCCGGAAGCCATGCTGCTGGTGGTGCTGCTGCTGCTGTTGTTGTTGTGGATGATCTGTGAGAAGCTGTTGGGAGAGAAGAGGGGGGGTTTAATGCAATTTGGTCAGCGCGGTTTAACTTGACTTTACGTACGTACTTGATGATTAGGGTTGCCCCTAATGCCCAATTCCAATTAAGAGTCAAGACGGTGGGCGGCTCGGCGCAATCCTTGCCGCTACGGCTTATTCGAGGCGTTCTTCCTCTCTCTCTCGCCTCTCAGACATTCCACACTGGCACAACTTTCTCGCTCAACCCACTTAGAGCACACAGACATGGCCTCCCTCACGCCGTCCGTAACAGCTCGGGACGACCTCCCAGTCGCCGATCAGCCGCGGGTGCCAGCAAAGACCGAGTTGGCAAAGGACCACTATCGTGAGTTCATGTCAAGCTGCGATTACAAATATTTCGAAACTTATAGTCCCAAAGACCAGCAGCTTGCAATAGGTATCGTAGTAGCTGGATACAATGCGAAAGATATTGAGTCTGCACAAGTCGCTTCTCATTCGGATACAAGTTGCGATACAAACCTCTCTTTCCATTTCGTTATTAGACGAGGCTAAGCAGCGACTGCAGTCTAAAAACATCCAAAAGATCAGCGGCACTCTCGGGTCGAGGACAGATTTTCTGGCCATCATCTCTCATGTATGGTATGAAGTCATTCAGCAGTCTTGCTTCCAGATTACCGTCCTTAGTTCTTAGCACTTTTTTCAACGGCTGTCACTCAGGAACTTCGAACGCCCCTCAATGGAGTCATAGGCATTATCGATCTTATGCAGTCTGAGAAGATGACCGAAGACCAGCGCCTTTACATAAAGACACTAGAGGACTCGTGTTCGCGTCTCTTATCGTTAGTCAACCGACTTCAGGACCTGGCCGCTTTACAGGGCGAAACTTCCCTTGTGAACATCATGGCGTTCGATCTAGTGGCCATCATTACCGGCGTCGCAGAATCGATGCAACATTTCAGCACGCAGACGGGCAAGGGCACCCAAGTGACGCTCGATTTAGATCCCCGACTGCCTCTCTCCGTCAACGGCGACCTCACAAAAGTTCAGCAAGTGTTGAGTAATCTCGTGGCAATCGCAGCCACCGCAAGCGCCGAGAAACTGGCATTTGTAAAAGCGGTACTGGAATCAAGTGACGGACCGCAAGTCGTCATACATATCAGTATCCGAGGTGAAAAGATCGACATGCCGGCGGACGTGCTGCAGGGCTTCGGTCTCACCTTCTCCTACGAAGACATTCTACGGCCGCTAACAGCGAACAACTTGTCTCAAGGAATCGTCATCAGCCGCGAATTCCTTCACCTTCTGGGAAGCACGTTAGAAATCGCGCAGGAGGAGGACCACTCGCTGACATTCTCCTTTCGTTTGAAACTTACTTGCAATCCGGAAAATTGGAAAGGCAAGGACTCTCAGTCGAACTACGGCGAAATCAAGGCAGACCTGTCCGATGTTCATGTTTTGGTGGTTGAGGATAACTTCGTAAATCAACAAATCGCTAAGAAAATGTTACATAAACTTGGGATCGAGGCCGACGTAGCAGACGACGGTAAACAAGCCCTTGATCGGCTGGAGAACAAGGCATATGATATGATTTTTATGGTAAGAGTTGACTCTCCTTTTTTCCCGGTCGCTCTTTTACTCACTTTAGACCAACACTTGCATCAGGATTGCGATATGCCCATCATGGACGGGTATGACTGCACAACCCACATACGCAACAAACTGAACAACCATTCGATCAAGATCATCGCGTTGACCGCGAATAGCACAAACAACGCCAAGCAACGCTGCACATCTGTCGGGATGAACGATTTCTTCACGAAGCCGATAACGCTCAAAACGCTGTCGGAAATGCTGCATAAATGGCTGCCTACGACGGTGAATCTGGGGGCAAAGGAGAGCACAAGGTTGTAGGCTCGTTACTACCGTAGTGATGGTATCTCTAGGGGGTGCAAAGAGCTGATGGTGTCTCTAGGTGCGCATAGCTGGAATTAGTCCCGGGCGAATACTCGTAGCTGACAAAATTGTGTACAATCTTGACGATACGGCGAACTACATATAAAGCCTGCTGGCGGGGTGCAATAGTTTTCTTTATCTGGCTAGGCTCTACTCGTATGCAAAGTGCTGAATTGATGTGGGCTTTCCAGTGGACATGTTGAGACAGCGGCAGGTGAACCCGTGGCGCGTGCTTCCGCCCTGGCAGTTTGCGAAGCTTTCCCACCCACCAACAAACTGTATATGTACAGCAACTGACCCACATCAGTAAACCAAGCCTCGCCATAAGTTGGATCGGTTCCCTCCTTCCCGTCCCACCTCTCAACCACCTCGGTATAATTAGCTTCATAATGCACTTTAGGAGAGAGCTCTATGGGTAGAGTTGCCCACTCCGCTGGTGAATTGATTTCCCAGTGACCGTCGACAGCAGCTTCCCCAATGCCCGCCAACAACGCAGCAGCAAACGCACCATGCCTCCCTATCGAGCTCATAGACACTGTCCTGCTCTGCCTCGCTGACCCTCGCCACGCCGCGAAGGTCGCTTTATCCTTCAACCTTCGGCACGGCGCGCGCCACATCATCCCGCACATCGATTCCCTCCGCGAAAACTGGGGCGCACGCTCGTTGGAATAATTTCGCTGGCTCTTAAAAAGCACAAAGTGGATCCGACCAATCGCAACGAGGCGCTGACGATATCACCGACCGCCGCCTGGATAGGCGACAAAGACATATTGCGCTTCTTTCATCTTGCGGGGTTGGTTCCCGTCGGCCACCCAGACGCGGTCGTGGCTATCCACTTGGCGGCTATCTATGAACACTGGCCGTTGGTGCAATGCTTTACGAGCATCGAAGCGAGGGGCACAATTCGCTAGCCCGAGCCCACCCCGCCGCTGGGTCTGCCCTTAAAGATTGAATCAAAAGTTGTGAGCGGAGCTGGTGGAGAAAGGTGGAAAGAATTGTTCGCTCAGATCGGCCGGGATGGGTGGGGCTGGAACTCATGGACATTGCGGCCTACCACGGCAACTTTGCGCTCCTGCGATGGCTACCCGACAAGGGTTGCGAGAGTTGCTCGACCGCGGCTATGGACTTCGCGGCATACCACAACGAGTCTCAAATGGTGCGCTGGCTCCATGAGAATCGACGCGAAGGCTCTACCGCGGCAGCGGACTGGGCGGTCTGGCATGGGAGCATGTCGATGCTGGAATGGCATATGGACAGTCGAGTTGGGGGGGTGCTCGATGTGGGCTTTCCGGAACGCTGCGATGCGAGAGGACTTGGACTTGCTTCGGTGGCTGCACGCTGACCCAGAGAACTTCGTGCGCTCGCGGCTCAACTATTCATACGGGTTGAATTACACCCCGGATGAGATGGCTATGGCAGCAATTTACCCTGCAGCTAAAGCGGGCCACATCCATGTTGTCGACTGAATCCTCATGGAATTCCCTGAAATCGACAGTTGTCAAGTACACATATGGCATAGCTAAGGGAAGTGGGCATAAGGACGTGGCCCGTCTTTTGTACGAACATGGGTTATGTGGGCGCGTCGTGGATCTTGCGGGTGAACTGCTCGAGCCTGACCCTTTAGTGATGATAATCACGGAGCGTCCCGCAATCGAATGGATCGAGCTTGACGGCACCAAACGGGAGAGGAAGCGCAAGAATAAATGTAGCAGGAGTCGGACATTGCGAGGTCTATAGACATATTGCAAAGACAATCAAAGCAGCCATTTTTGATGTCATTGGCTGTTCCTGCTCAATATAATCACGGCCGCCATCAGCCATGTCTTTCCCCACCCATTTCCTCTAAGAGATATTCGGCGTTTGACCAGACCGAGTAAAGCGGCGCAATGTTGCACGTGGACCCATCGGAAAACGGTTCTGGAATTGAGGGCTTGACACCGGCGAAGACGCGACAATGTAGCACTGCGGTGTGCGACCTTCATCCAACAGGGCTTACGCACTCCGATGCGCCCAGGAAGGAAAGAAGGAGGAGCGCAACTTTCGACTGTAAACGGGGCGGATTCCTTGGCACAAATCTGGAAAGGTTGGTGGTAGCCGCCGATGGTTCGTTCGCTCACTGACAGCACTGACAGTATGACCGCAGCTTATGTCATCCCACGAAGCCTTAAATTACGCGAAAGTTCTTGGCGTCGAACCGTCACGCCCACTTTGGAATTCTTCGCCCGATTTGACAGGCAAATAACGCGTTCATGGACGCCCCAACCACGCGTTCACGGTTCACCCCCACAGATGTCAGAGAAAATCATCCCCTCCAAGAAATGCGCCGACCGGCTCCCCAGCACTTCATGTCCTCGTTCTTCTCTCCTCGCCGTCGGTTTGGGCTTCCTCAGCAGCCGCCAACCGCCAGCCGAACTCCTCCCTACCTTCGTCTTCGACATCACATAGGGCATAACTCCATCCAGCCTACTTTTCAATACAAACCATGGGCAGGATGAGCAACGGATTCAACACCCTCCTCCTCACTTTCATCGCCTCGGAAACCATCCGCGCATGTCTCCTCTCCAATGCCGTCCGAAGCGGGTGTATCATACCGCCCCTCGACATCGTATTCCTGTCCGAACTGCTCAAGTTCGCCGTGTCATGGCTGATGCTGGCCGTCGCGGGTCCCTCCCCACCTCTCAGTCGCACCTCCCCTATCCGGAAGGACCGTGCGACGACGAAAGTGACAGGTTGGCTCCACCACGCGCAGGACAGCCCGCATATTGCGTGTGCAGTGCCGGCGCTTCTCTACTTTATCTACAACGCACTGTATATGTTCGGATTGAAGCAAACCACGCCGTCGTCACTGCACTTTGCCCTCGTGGCGAAGATACCATTTACGGCCCTGCTGCATCATTTGTTGATTCGACGAGTGCAGAAGGTCAATGCAGCCCAACGGTGGTTCGCCCTTTTCGGGATTTTCGCTGGAATGGCTCTCTTTGAGCTCACAGGCCGGCATGACAGGGCGGACGACAGCACGGACTGGATCGTGAAGTTTTTCGGGTTGGTTATTGGCCTACTCATCTCGCTCATGTCCGGGTTCACCTCGATATACACGGAGCTGATGTTGAAGGGCAATACGATGTCTTTCTGGCAAACCCAGTTCTGGTTGTACGGGTGGGGATCGCTGTTCGGCCTGATTGCCACCGTCGCGTACTGGTGGTCTTCGGAGGAGCCCATTTCGCTTCTGGGCGGTTCATCGCTTCTGCCGACGGGTTCAGTCGTCATCGCCACAGCCCTTACTGGTCTTTTGGTTGCTACGATTCTTCGCCAGCAGAACAATCTTGTCAAACTCGTCGGAAATTCGAGTGCGACGATCTTCATTTTCATCGCTCAAGCTGCCATTTTGCGCGACGGCCAGGCGCTGTTCACCCCGATAGCTGTGATCTGTCTCACCATCATGTCCATAAGCATATTCGTGTTCAACCGCAGCTTAGGCGAACACTCGTATGAGCTGCTCGGCGAACACAAAGGTCACACCCCCACCGGCTGGGGTCGTAGTCTCTGGTCAACGCTGTACAGCAAGACCGGCCTTCGGTATGTCGGCGCCTTCGTCGCAGGGTCCTTATCTCTAACTCTCCTGTGCCTCACGCTCAGAGAGTCGCCCGTACAGGCTCTCGCACGGACAGAACGTCTCAGAGATACTCCCATGAGAGACTGGACTGCGAAGCTGGTCGCAAAATACCGCCTGAACGAGGCGTGGGGCACATGCGACGGAATGAATCAAACGACGGAAATTCAACCGATCTTCTTCCCGTCTGTATGGTACTCGAACACCGTTCCCAACTACCTCTACGAATTCGTCGGCAGCGTGCGTGCGAATCCCCATATCAACCTCCTCCTACTCGGCGCGGACGTCAAGGGCGATCAATGCTTGGGATTGCGGAAACTGACAGCCGAACACAACAACACAAACATCCGTCTCATCTGTCTCCCGCCACCGACGATGATGTGGCTTTTTGCCGACGGGCTCTGTTCCGAATGGAAGTGTTCGGAATCGGAACTGGTGACCACATTCGAGACGGTCCAAGCCCTCATCGAAATAAAACCGTACCTCTTCGTGGATCTGAAGCCGATGATGGGCTCGGTGTGGCAGCGGTTGGTAAATTGCAGCTCGCATTGGGCTTTCGGGGATATGGACATCGTTCATGGGAACCATGCCGATATGTTCCCGTGGAAAGCGCTGAAACAGTTTGATGTTATGAGCTTCTCGTTTGGAGATGCGGATCGGGTGTATACGCGTGGACAGTACACAGTAGTGAAGAATGATCCGAAGGTCATGGGATTCTGGACGAGGATTCCCGAAGTCGGGAATGCCGCCAACTTCTCCGCGTCGTACGGCGAGATGGTCAAACAGAAGAAGGTCTGGCAGCTGGTCACGGACGAAGGCTCCTTCTCTCATCTGCTCGTCACCGGCGACGAACTCACATGGGCGATCATGGTTCTATTCGAAGCCCCGGAATGGAGCGTAATGAAAGGCGAACCCCGGAGCCAATTCCTTATTACGCGCGACTTGGAGAGCAAGTACGAGGTGATGCAGGTCAACTACGACGCAGCGGTGTACAACGACTCGATGCGTGCCGCCGCCGAGCTCGCCAAAGTGCGATCCGCGTTCGACAAGCAGCCGACGCTAACGGATTTCTTTGGGGAGCTTTCCGAAGCCGACGGGCATCAGATCTACCCGATAGAACTTGGCCATTTGCCCCACGACGAATGCGAGGCGATGGGATGGATCGAGCCAAAGTACCGCACCTGCTTCCGAACACTGTGGAACCACGAGGGTCGCCGCGCACAGTCAAATCCTGTTCTGATGCGCCGGCCGAATCACACATCCGTGGAAATAATGTGGTTTGGACCTCAGGGGCGGGAAGTGACACTGGATTGGGACGGGAATGTATCGTTGGGATGGGATCCGTTAGCGATCCGTGCCACCCGCCATTTGTTCGCGCATTTCCAGATTTGGAAGCGCGAGCCCGGGTGGGCGGCCCGTCCTCTTGCGTTGGGTGAGACACTGCGGATTACGAAGGACGCCGCGGATGTTCCGAAATTCGAGTATGTCCCGTCCAGTAATCGACTATAAGAGGGGACGCGACTCATTTTCGCGATGGGACGGCGTAAATGCGGTTGAGTAGAGAAACGGAGGCGGCGATAGTCATAGGTCATAGGTCGCTGCATTGACGGCGTATTCATAGGTTTGTGTACACTTCACAAAGCGTATCAGCTATAATACTGTAAATAGTTTCTGCGCGCTAAGACGTACAGTATAAGCAAATACTCATCCCATACGTTCCATACCTCGCCTACGGAACCTGCGACCGGGGGTAGGCGACTGCTTCGCCTGTATCAACACAGCAGAGGGGTGTGGCCCGTAGCAAGCAATCGCCTCCTGGGCGTCTACGCCACCCACGACGGGACTACGTACATCACACAATATGATACGATATGAGACTTCCTTTACTCAATGGGATACGACGAGAGGGTTGGGATTCGGAGCGAAAGCTGGCAATTATATGAACGATTTCACCCTGCCTGATTGATGCATGTCGGGCCGCCTCTGATTTCCCCCCCTCACATCGATAGAGCCGTGATGAGAAGTAGAGAACTCGGGATAGATGCATAGATTTTTGTTATCCATTTACGTGATAGCTTTATGTTTTCTAGAGATGATGTTTTCTAGAGATGGTTTTTGTCCCATGTCTGTGTGCGAGTTCCTGCATGTGATGGCGATCATCACGCGCCGGTCCAAATCCAAACACTCTCCGTCTGCCCCCCCAGGACATCATCTCAACTCATCTTGGCCCCCCTCCCAACCCACATTTACCCTCTTATCCATCTCTCTCAGCTCTCCGGGTCCCGCAGCCCATTTGCTCCCTGACGCAAGAACCGCAACGCACAAGATGGCACTAGAAGAGGACACCTCCGCCCTCGAGCTTCGCTTCGCAAAGGCCCTGTCTGTGCTAGAGCAGATCGGGCAAGAAGACCTGGGAATGGTGCCTTCGAACGACGAGAAGCTTCAACTCTATGGGCTCTACAAGCAGGCGACCGTGGGGCCGGTGTCGACGCCGAGGCCGGGGATATTTGATTTGGTGGTGAGTGTCGGCGGAGAATAAGGACGGGAACTATTGAGCTTGGGAAGCGGAAGAATGCTGGAGGGTCTGTCTGGCGACTTCCGGCCGGTGCGAGGCCGAGCCGAAGGCACCCTGCTGGCAAACCTGTCGAGCAACAGCGGCATTGCGCAAGGCGCGCGAGATTATCATCCCTCGCCCTGCCTTGCGGAAAGCAGGATTTGGTCCAACGGGCCTGTGCTAACGTGTATGTCTTTGACTCTCCCTTTATTTAGGGCAGATCAAAGTGGGATGCATGGAAGAAGCAATATCATCTGAGTCCCATCCAAGCCAAAGAGGCTTATGTTACAGTCGTGGCTGACGTGAGTTCGTAGCTAGCTTTCTTGCCTGGACAACGCTTAATAGTCGCTCAAGATCAGTGTCCCTCTCCACTTGTTCCAGTTCTTGAGGAAATTTCCAGACAGACCACTGGGAGCCGAGGTCATCGAGTACTTTGAACTCTCCCGTGCCGGCTTGGCCCCACCGTATGATTCCGACGACGGTGAGACTGCAGAGTTGATCTCCATTCCGACCAGTGATTCCAGGAGCACCGTTGACATGACCTCTTCAATCCCAACACCGGCATTCCCATTTCAATCTTCTGATCCAACAAATCACCCGCTCCTCCCATCTGAACTCTACCCCACACGCTACCCATTACACCCTACCTCATCATCATCAACGCCCAAACTCTCATCGTCGACTTCAACACCAACATCCACCTCATCCTCACTACGGTCCTTTTTACGTTTTTGGACGAATGCAGAACACAGCGATCGAGGGCTGGATGACGTGGAAGTGCCTGTGGATGTGCACTTCCCTGAGTCGGATCACCATTCGGACGATAACTTGATTGGCTCCCCTCCACGCGGGTTCGATGGGGACGATCGCCATCACCCACATCCCTTTCACCCACATCCGGGAACCGCGGACTTCCTCTCAGCCTCTCCACCAACTATCACACCGCTACCATCTCTTTCTTCTTCGGCTGGACCAATCCAACAGCAGCAGCTTCCATCGAACCCCCGTCAACAAGCCCCAACGGAACCCCGGCCCAGCGACGACCTTACATCCACATCGCGCACCCCGATAGTAAACGACCTAATCGAACGCGTCCGCGCCCTCGAAGTCGAACTCTCAACCATGCACAGCGATCTGACAACCCAACGGAACCACATTCACACCGTCCTCCGGCGCCAAGGCCGTCCCGGCGTGGTGCGGGCCATCATCCGCACGGTCCTGAAATTGGTCGCGTCGACGTGCTGGAACCTCATCTGTGCGTTTGCGGCGTTGTGGGTGTTTGGGTACCGCCCGACGGCGCAGAGCAAGTTTGTGGAGTGGCTGATTTGGATGGTTATGAAGAGGAATCAGATAAATGGCGCCTTGCTGGATTAGCTTTTAGGAGGAATGTGTGGGAAATCAGGCCTTCATCCCATCGGCGCCCGGGGTTCGGTCGTGCCATTGCACTCGGGGATTCAGTGGAAGTCGAGGAAACCCAGCATCCGTCAGGTCGAGGCACAGGAATGCTGCGCGCAGGATTTCTGTGCGCAGGGGCCGGGACAACACAACGCGTACTTCGGTACATCCTTTCCCTTGATTGTTTCGGCCAGCCCTTAGTCTAATCCCCATGCCCTAATCGTAGTCTCCCGCTATGTATGTTCCCCACTGCTCGTACTCTCCTTCTAAGAAGCGCCCACCTTTGTACAGCCTATGTAGACTCGTCTGTATCTGCCCATGCCCTGCCAACACCTGTATCATAACTCCTGGCGGGCATATCATCGATTGCGCGATTAGCCGTGCAAATGCGTAAAATGTACACATAGTTTCACCAGTGTCGATCGTGCGTTCAAATGTGCAACAGTCTTGAAATGAATGAAATGAACCAGAAAGAGTCATTTCGCCCCCTCGCTCCTCAATAAAGGGCAGGGCGATACATATGCCGAAACTACCCCAAGGCACCGATGTCGTCTCCGACCACTATACAACCCGAATCTACGTCGCTACATAAAAATGGTTATAAATGAACTAAAGAAAAGAAACTAAGTAGCGTTGTCGTGGGAAGGGCCCGATGCCTCCGACGGGCCACTCACACAAAAACAGCCTCCGATCCAACCGCCGCCCACGATCTAAACGTCATTGGGCGGAGCTCGCCTACCCTTCCGCATCTGGCTTCTGTACGGATACCCGATTTGAAGGGTATGATAAGTGGCTGCCACAGATGTGTGAAAACGTTTCATATTGCCTGAAGCTTCTCGAGGCTGTTTCCGTAAAGCTTTGACGGGTTTTTTTTGACAGTGGCAACACTGGCCAAGGAAATCAAACGTCGCCGAGGTGCCATACATATTCTGAAGTCACCCTAAGGTTATGCTATTTATGCAATTTATGCCACTACATGATCAGCCTACAAAGTACGCCAATGAAGCACAGCAATCCAGCGCTATGCTAAAAAAAACCCTCCTACAGTGTCCGCTCTCAAACCCGGAAATCATGTCGCTCAACATACGAGGCAATAAAGCCCTCCAAAGTGGCCGGGTAATCCTTGAACTGCGCCTTGCCGTGCTCATCCACATACGTGTTGCCCTGGACAAACACTTTCCTGGGCTGCTTGTTCGCCAGCGCAATCTCACGGTACTTTGTCCATTCGTCGCTGACGGAGGTCGCGTCGACGTAGAACGCGACTCCGTGCTCGGCGTCGGCGGTCGCTTTGTACACGTTGAGCTTTTGCAGGAACTCGCCGACGGCTTTGTAGCCGACCGTCTTGATTTGCGAGCGGTCCAGCTGGATCGTGATGGTGTCGCCGGAGGGGGATGGGACGACTTTTGTGAACCCGGCTTTGAGGAACACGTTGAGGAGGGCGAAGCGCGCTTGCATGTGCGCTTGACCCCACTTCTTGGACTTGGGGTCGTAGAACTCCAAAGCCATCAGTCCGGCGCGCGCCATGTGGAGGTACATGACGTACAAAATATCCTCGAACTGCTGATCGGTGTTGCCGAAGATGGATTGGATTTCCTAGAACAACGTGCAATTGGTGGCGATAAAATGTTTAGTCCGAAAAAACCAGTTAAATACAATCGTCCCATTCAAGAGTAAATCCTTACCTTGTCCACCCCAAGGTACATGGCGACAGCTTCGGCGCGGCACTCTTCGTAGCTGGCGGCGGTTGACTTGAACACGGAGCCCCAGGTCTCGCCAGGCTTGTACCAGGTGGTGATGGGCTTTCCGGTCAATGGCGAGATTGGAGGGTTCTTGTGGTCGAAGTTGAACTTGCCAGCTGATTCTTCTTGGAGCAGCTTCCCGCTTCCGTGACCTAAAGTATCGCAACCAGTCGCTCAGAATCTCCGGAAACCCAGCCAACGGTCTACTCAAACGAGACCTACCGAGAAGCTCGTGCAAACCGACTTGAACTTCGAAAGCCGGCCCACTGTACTTCTTGTAAAGCACAGCGTCCTCGTCGCTGATGAAGGTGATTTTCTCATTGGGCGCCTTCGCCGACAACACATTTCCGAGCGAAACATTCTTGAAGCCTTCGTTCATGCGGATGTCGTTATACTAGAAAAAAGGAAAATCCGTCAGATACCTATTGTATAATCCATACTGAAGGAGCCATCGGCTTCGGCTTACGTTGGGGATGTTGATTCCAGCGGGGCAACCACCAGGCGTAGCGAAGGAAACGACCTCGAGACTGGTAAAGTCCGGCTTGATGAATTTGTCAACCTCAAAGTCGGTAGGCCACGGCAGACGTTTCACAAATTGCTCAGCGGAGTTGACAAGATGGTCAAACTTCTCAGTCTGCTCCTTGTTGACGACAGCGACAAAGCCTTCCCATTCCGCGCGAATACCAGCGGGGTCCTTGTAGGTCTCGATGAAACCGATGTTGCTCTCAACGATGGGACCGACATCGCGAATCCAGTGGCGCTGTGATTCCCTGTGAGCCTCAATGGATCCGGTACGGAAGGACTCCGCGTATTTCTCGAGCATCTTCTTTTGATGCTCATTTGCGGCGTAAGGGATAGCCTTGGTGATGTTCTCGGCGATGGAGGCCATTGCTTTCGAAAAGTCCCCATAGACAACCTTCACTTCGAGGCCGTCATCTCCCTTCAGGATCTTTTCGGAGGACGCACCCTCGGCAGATGCCACGTACAGGGTGTACGATTTGTCGTGCTCGTTGACCAATCGAGTGTTGAGAGCGGAAATCTCGTGCTTTTCCAGAAGAGCTTGAACTGCCTGCACCTCAGACTTGCCGATCTTCGAACTGCACAAATAGGATTGGCGTTAAGATCTACACAGAGCGGTAGAATGCGAGTTAACTGATAGGAACTTTTGCCTCAGCCTACCTGTAGTAACCAGAAACATGGCCCTCCGCCGGGAATCCGATCAACAGGCATTCGCTGGGCTCAGACTTATAAATGTCGCCACGAACTTTGTTGAACAGGGCAGTGGCAGCGGACGATCCAGCCGCGGTAACAATCTTCTCGAACTCGGCTTCCGGAAGACGAGGGAAGAACTTTGTGTCTCCAAACGACTTGAAGTTGGAAAGGTTGTAGAGCACCTGCACAGCGTACTCGACAAAGTACTTCCAGCTCTCCTCCGACACGCCGGCGGCGGATTTGAAAGCGGAGATATCCCGAGTGACGTTGGTGTTCTTGCTGTCCTGGAAGAGGGTGACGAAGAGCAGATACAGGTCTGTGGAATGCTCCGATAGCGTCCTGGTGAGAATGGGTGTGCCGGCCCAAGATGCCTTTGCGAGGTAGTGCGTGTAGAGCTTTTCTTTATCGGAAAGAGTTTCGAAGTGTTGCTTTGCCTCCAGACGGCAGATGGGAGCGTCGGTGTCAGCTAGGTATTGGTGAGGTGGTGCCATGATGGTAGTGTGAGATCGAGTGAAGAATGAGGTGATCTTCAGTTTTTCGAGAGGAGTGACAGGAGCAGCAGGTGTGAAGAAGACGTTCCTTCGTGCGGACGAGTTCAGACGGAGTAGCTGGGACAGCGGCGACGAGGATGGCAGCAGCCGCCTGTGATACATGTACTGCTGGTTGAGTGGGCAAGCCGCAAGCTCTTGAGTTGACGGCCTAAAAGACAAGTCCACGACGAGCCACGACGCAGGGAGAGGAGATCGTCACGCACAATTCCCGCTAGCAACACCGCAAACGGGACAACCGTGTTTCCAGTGACCACCAGGCCCGCTTCCTATTTGTTGCGCAATCCATACACCAGAACTTATGAAAAAACGGCGGCGTCCTAAGATCATCTGCGAGAAGATCTTCGTTGGAAAATCCGTACATACTCTACGGTAAGACCAGCAGCGCCCGGTACTGCCGTCAATCCCGGGATGACCGCCGTTATTTGGTGGGCCGGCCGACCTCGAAGTCACCGACTGCGTCCCATTAAAGCATTCACCGCCCGGAGACCGTTTGGCAGGTGCGACAAGGAAGACTGTTGAACAAGACCTATGTGGATCTCCTCTGAGGACTGTTAGGAGAGGCGGATTGAACATGCTTCATGATTCTTGCACTCTCCGTGCAGCAGCGGCTGCAGCGCCTTCTGCGGGTATATGAGCTCGTCGCGATGCTCGTGCCATTGTAAACTTGGCGCCAATTAGCAGGTAGAAGCGACGAAATGGCGCTCACGTTGCTGTTGCCTTTCCGCAAAGTAGGGGCGGCAATGGCTTGACATGGTTTGACTTGGCTTGACTAGACACCGTAGCCAGACCACCGGGTGGTCAAGAGGGTGGTGATCAAACCAAGTCATGGCCAGCCCCGGCTAGCCATTGGTTAACCATGGTCAAGCTTACATAAGAATGTGACAGTGTCTTTTGCCAGATTTACATACAATGGGCATGTCCTCATCCCTAACCCTAAACCTAACCCTGCCAAATCATCGCAGTCATCCCAGTAATCTTGGTTAACCGGTTAACCGGTGGTCAAGCCATGACTTGCCACTTTGTAGCCAAGTCGACTGATGGCTTCCTACTTTGCTAGCCAAACCGTAGCCTAGTCAGACCGCGCCATGGCTTGACCACGGTTAACCTGACCATCTGCCGCCCCTACCGCAAAGTACTGTATACGTACTGTACTGGCTTCGTAGTGCTCACTCGCTGGATGGAGACGCTTCCCACAGACGATATATGCAGATGACCTTTGGCATTTAGCAAGAACGCGTCAATAAATCGCAAGTGTCACGTGACTTGCGTTTCCACCTCCTTCTCGTCCTGGCCCCAGCAGCATTTGGCATTTTGCTTATTGAGAGCATGGTCCACCCACCCACTCTCAGCTGGTATACCGACCCTTCGCCCAGCTCTCGCAATACTTCGACGAACTCCAGGGATACAGGGATACACCAAAGAGTTGAATACTACAGTCGCCACAATGGCTCCCGCAGTGGCCTCTTCCTCTACCCCCGCCGCCCAGCATGTGGGAAAGAGGTCAAAGAAGGGGAAGAAGTCCGCTGCTCCAAAACCTATCGATAAAAAGAAGTTGAAGCGAGACGCCGAAGAAAAGGAACTCAAGTCCTTGGAGGAGAGAACGACTGACCCCGTGAGTCTCATTTTCGCTCTACCTGCCGTCTTTTCGAACAATTCACAAGAAGAACCACTCACACCTTTGTGACTTCCAGTCTATCTACGTCCGCGACGAAAGTATCACGAAATTCTCACAGCTTCCCCTCTCCTCGAAAACCGCCGAAGGCCTCAACAAAGCGAACTTTGTGGAAATGACAGAAGTCCAACGGGGCACCTTACCCCATTCTCTCTGCGGGCGGGACGTTCTCGGTGCCGCGAAAACAGGTTCCGGCAAAACGCTCGCCTTCCTCATCCCAATCCTCGAATCACTGCACCGCGCGAAATGGACTCAGATGGACGGTGTGGGTGCGCTCGTGATATCACCCACCCGCGAATTGGCGTTGCAGATCTTTGAGGTGTTGAAGAAGATTGGCAAGAATCACACGTACTCTGCGGGTCTGCTGATTGGTGGGAAGGACCTGAAGAGCGAGCAGGATCGTGTCAACAAGATGAATATTCTGGTCTGCACGCCGGGGAGGTTGTTGCAGCATATGGATCAAACGCCCGACTTTAGCTGCGATAATTTAAGGGTGCTGGTTTTGGATGAGGCGGACAGGGTGTTGGATATGGGGTTTGAGAGGACGCTGAATGCGATTGTAGCGAATTTGCCGAAGGATAGGCAGACACTTCTCTTCTCGGCAACGCAAACAAAGAGTGTGAGAGATTTGGCGAGACTGAGTTTGAAGGTGGGTTCTCGCCGTGCCTGCTTACCGAAACTATGCCCGGAAAATACGGACCTCATACAGAGCTGTGTTGACTTTTCGTATTTCAGGATCCCGAGTACGTCTCCGTCCATGAGCAGGCGGAATCCGCGACACCGAAGCAACTAGTCCAAAAATACCTCGTCTGCAACCTCCCAGACAAGCTCGACATCCTCTTCTCCTTCCTCAAATCGCACCTCAAATCCAAAATCATAGTCTTCGTCTCCAGCTGCAAACAAGTCCGCTTCGTCCACGAAACCTTCTGCAAAATGCAACCGGGAATAGTCCTCAACTGTCTGCACGGCAAACAAAAACAAGCGAAACGAATGGCCATCTTTGAGCAGTTCTGCCGGAAAAAGGCCATCTGCCTTATCGCCACCGATATTGCTGCTCGCGGACTAGATTTCCCCGCCGTAGACTGGGTCATCCAACTCGACTGCCCCGAAGACGCGGCTACATATATCCACCGTGTGGGTCGAACAGCGCGATACGAGTCGGAAGGCAACGGACTGCTTTTCCTATTGCCCTCGGAAGAAAAGGGGATGGTGGCGGCGTTGGAGCAGAAGAAGGTGCCGATTCAGAGGATCAGGGTTAACCCGTCGAAAACCACGAGTGTGGTGAAGCAGTTACAGGCGTATTGCTCGCAGAGTCCGGAGATGAAGTATCTCGCCCAGAAGGCGTTTATCAGTTACATGCGGAGTGTGCATTTGCAGAGTGATAAGGCGATTTTTGATGTGAATGCGTTGCCGGCGGAAGCGTACGCGGAGAGTTTGGGACTGCCGGGAGCGCCGAAAATCAAATTCGTCAAGGTGGGTTTCGGTACATGATGGTGATTGCGGGATGGTGATTGCGGGATGTAGCCTGGCGCGGGTCGCTGACTATCGAGAAATCTTGCAGAAATCGGAAAAGAAGAACGCCTCGAGGCAGATGGAGAGCATGGACGATGCAGCAGCGACGAAAGCCGCTTCGGATGACGACGAGGACGACGTTAAGAAGGTAACACGGTGCATCTCGACGCCATGAGCTGCCAAGGGATGGCACAACTGATGCATTCAACTCTACAGCAAACGAAAGTCCGCACGAAAGTCGACAAGATGTTCGACAAGAAGAACCTCACCATCATGTCCGATCACTACGCCAAACTCGTCGCCGACGATTCGGCATCTGACGATGCCAGTGACTCCGACTCCGGTTCATCCGCCTCTGACTCTGAACCCGCGCCAGCCCCCTCCACATCCCTACTCTCCCTCCCCACGGACGACACCGACGACCTTCTCACCCTCGCCCGAGCCAACCACGACATCGACGACACCCCCGAACCCTCGCTCCCACCCACCACAGCGCCCACGCACCGCCAAATCCTCAAACTTAAAGAAAAAGAAATCAAACAACGTGGCCTGGGCAAGAAGTTGTACTTTGACGAGGACGGAAACCCAATCCATGCGTTCAAGTTGGAGACGCTCGATGAGTTCATTGAGAAGGGCGATATTGAGAGGAGGCAGAAGGAGTATGTTGAGGAGGCCGGTGGGGCTGTTAAGGCGGCGGATGTGGTGGATAAGGAGGAGGAGAGGCGGAAGAGGAGGGAGAAGAAGAGGGAGAAGAAGTTGAAGGAGAGGCAGGCGAGGCAGGAGGTTGGTGTCGCTGGTCACTTTTGTCCTACTTATTGAAATGCTTTACTAACCATCATCTAATCGTTAGGAATCCGGAGCAGCAACAATAGCAGGAGGCGACTACGACTCGGACGACCTCCAATCCGTCCAATCCCACTACTCCTCCTACGACGAGAACGCACCCAGCGAAGAAAACGACGACTCCGTCTCTGACGCCGATTCCAACTCCGACAACGACGATGAGGCCATGGAAATCGACCTGAACGAGGACTCGGACTTTGGTGGCGCTGATGATAGCGACGACGAGGAGGAGGAGGTTGTGGTACCGAGTGGGAAGCGGAAACGGGCAGAAAAGAGCCTGCCGGAACCGCAGCAGCCAGAGCGGAAGGCGTCAAGCGCGAAGAAGCGTAGGACGAGGCTGGAGGGTGCGGATGGGGAGTCTTTGGAGGAGATTGCGTTGAGGTTGCTTGAGACGTAAGGATGGGAAATACGGGAGGGTAGATAGACAGCGTGCCACTGTTCGGGGGCATTCGGGGGCGAAGAACAAGAACACAGAATCAGATTATCATTATATTATACGTAGCAGCATTCATTTTGTAAATAGTATCACATCTTTCATGGCAAGTATTTATGTGACAGGTGAAACATACATAGACGCTCGAAAACTGGAGCTCTGCGACGGTGATTCAAATTGTGCGACTCCTCCGAAAACACCCGCAACATATAGCGCTCAACCAGAATGTAGGAGAAAAGCCAACTCCGTCATGATGCAAGATACAGTAAAATATATTCATGAAAGAAAAAAGTCTCTCGCGGCAACAGACGGCGCACTATGCTGGCGCCCTCCCCCAAAAATGTAATACCGCAACCGTTCGTCTTTACAAAATCGCGGCTGATCTAGGTTCGCACGGCCTTCGTATTGCCGCCCGACCTCCATGTGTATCGCCGACCCATCAAATAACTCCCGCCAAGTCTCGCCGCCGCCCTATACCTTCCTCCCCACCACCCGCAACCTACCCCCCAACCTCAATAAGTATAACACTCCCCCCTCTAACGCCCTCCCTCTCCTCCTCCGCCAACAAAAACAATTTCTCGCCTTTACACACCAACAGCCCCAACGACCGGATCTTGTCCCGCTTCGTCTCGAACACGTGCACGATCTTGCCGGTGTCGCTGTTGATCACGTCGACCACGTCCGTGGAGCCCGCGACGAGGTAGTCGGTGCCGAGGGCGTCTGGGGGGCGACGGGGGGTTAGTATTAAGGAGAAGGGGGGAGCGGTGGGGACGCCAACGCACCTGCGAACGTCATCGGACTCCGCCACGTAAGCGTCCGGTTCTCTTTGATGTTGAGGTGCAGTTTGGTCATGATCCCCATATCTGCCGGTATCCCAAAAAAAAGCCCCATCAGTATCCATCCCTCACGTCTAGAACCCCGCAAAGAACAACTCACGCTCGTAACAAAGCACAAAAAGCCCCTCGTAAAGCACGCCGCGAACCGGTTTCCCCAATTTATCCTCCGACACGCCGGGGACGACGATTTCCTCCACGGTGACTGTTTGCAGGTCGACGACCTTGAAGCGGGTGGATGTGCCGGCGTAGAGGCGCAGTTCGTTGGTGGGGGATTCGGTGATGTCGAGGGAGGTGACTTTGAAGTCCACCATGATTTCCTAAGTGGGAGAGGGGGAGTGAGTGTGATGCACGACGGATGATGCGTCGCAGGAGAGGGCACGGATCTTTGTGGTGGGGTCCGATTTTTCTTACCTTCATTTTCATGAAGCGGTTTAGAGGATGCGGCGCCCATTTCATCACTAATAGCGACTTGGGCGTCGCGACGCAGAGGTAGATCGAGGTCTTTATCCTGGCTGTAGGTGCAGGCGTTAGTGTATGCCGTGCTGCAGGGCTGGCCGCGCGTTGATGGACCGCTCCGTTGAAGCGGGTGGGATCGCTATCCCCGTCCGTAGCGTGACGGCGTCCAATCTCCTCCGCGCACTCTTCTTCCAGGGGTATGTCTATCTCCATCGTAAACCGCCAACAATCCACCGCACCGCTTGATGCCCACCGCCCCAGCAGATCAAGTGTATCCGCATCCTAGCAAACACACCTCCCACCCCGCCAACCCTGCATCCCAAATCCAATCCCCTTGCCCCTCTCCCCCCTCTCCACCTTCGGCCGCCTGTCCACATCATAACCTACCAATAGAATAGAACTGACACCCCTTAGTCTCCTTCATCTTCTTCAGCTTCGTCTCCGTCTCAAACTTCTGCTTCCGCTTGAACTTCATCGTGGAGGTCATGTCGTGCGTTGCTACCATGTCGTATTTTCCTGAAAAAGTAGCGGGTCTGAGGGGGAGTTTTTTTGGAGGGAGGGGGGAGTTCATAGATACCCGAACGCGAAATGACGATGTTGAGATCCTCGAGCGCGTTGAGCTGCTCGTACCGTCTCGTTGATAATGGGATCATTTTTGCGTCTTTTTCTATTCGCCAACGTGAAAGACGCAGATATTAACAAACTTCGATTGTATGAAGTGGATGCGAAATGGACGGTGTGTCCTACCTTTCGTCTCAAACCCAAAGAGGCCGTCGTCTGTGCCTAATAGCAGCGTTTCGCCTATAGGGTGCGCAACCGGAGAGTCAGATTTTGGAACTCCGACCGATTCTGTTGTCGGCTGTGAGTAGCACGTACCTAGGAACTCGGCGCAGTTGACTTGGATCGTTAACCGGCATATCCGGCTGGCTTTGAAGACCTGCATGATTCCACGTATCCGAAACGTAGAGGATATCTGCATCAGTCCTTTCGGCTATCCCCCCATCACCCGCATATCCACTCTCAAGATCCCTCACTTCAACCCCGACTAATTCAAACGAAGCAAAGTACCCACCGGCTTCTTTTTCGCCTCCTCTTTGGTCAACGTATCCCCCTTCTCCGGCACAGGCACTCGTTCCACCAACGCCGTGGATTCCTCCTTGACGTGGGTGGCCGCGCGTCGTATTGTTCGTTCCCGCTGGCCTTCTGATAGCGTACCTAGGGGGCCGAGGGTGTCGTCTTCGGTCTCCGAGGAGGGGGATGCGGATTCGCCGATGGAGGTTAGGGTGGAGGTTTTGCTGTCTTTTACGTCCAGCTGTCGAAGGGGAAAACAACCAATGTCAATGGATTTGCTCACATGCGGTCATACGAAAAGGAGGGAGGTGGATGTAGGGTGTCCCCTCCCGCATTGTAGACGCGCATACCCGCTGCAGCGCCTGCTCAACAGGCGTCCCCACAGTCCCGACCTCAACTTTCTGCGCCGTCCCCCTCTTCTTCACCGTCTCAGCCCTCTCGCTCGCTTCGGTGTCATCATCGTCGTCGTCGTCGTCGTCTGCGCCCGCCTGCGGGAACAACGGGTTCTGGATGGTGAGGGCCGCGCGTGCACGTTTGGCTTCGCGGGTGCGTTCGATGAGGTGCGTTACTATAAGCGTGGGTGTCGAGGTGGGTTTCATGAAGGGGTGCTGTGTGTCGATTGGGAGTTGGTTGGTTAGTTTAGTGCGAGATACAGTCCGTTTGCGTGGTGTGAAAAAAGAGCCGGATGTGATGCATGGATGATGGATGAAAACGATACCCCCTGCTCCCTCACGCTCCGGACGAGGATGTGGGTCGCCGATGTGTAACAAAAACAAGTGTTCGCTGTCGCTCACGGTTGAACACAGGGGCTCGCTACGCTCGCACGCACTGCGTTTGTCCTCGCCAGCGCTCGTTATCACAGTGGGCTCCGCTCGGACACTCACTTTCAGCAGTACATCCGCAGTCGGCCGCTTATCCGGATCCTTCTCTAAACAAACATGCAAAAAATCCCTAAACTCCTCACTCCACTTCCCGGAATCCTTGAGTTTCGGCGGCTCCAACTTGGGTATCATAAACAACACCCTCATCGGATGCATATCAAACATCGGCGGGCTACATTCCGCCATCTCCATCGCGGTGATGCCCAGCGACCATATATCCGCCTGCGAGTCGTACGCGGTCCCCTGCTGCTCGGCGGTGATGACCTCGGGTGCCATCCAATACGGTGTTCCGATGAATGTATGTCGTTTCGAGAATGTGCGTGTGAGTTGGGTGGAGACACCGAAATCGGCGATCTTGATCTGGCCCGTTTCGGTCATGAGGATGTTGCCGCATTTGATGTCTCTGTGCATCTTGTTGCAGGAGTGGAGGAAGGAGAGGCCGGTGAGAGATTCGCGGATGATGCATGCGATTTCCTGCTCGGTGAGCGGCCCGCGCATGCCCTTGTAGGAAGCTTCGACGGACCCGCCGCCGCAGAACTCCATGACGATCCAGATGTGTTTTTGGCCTTTGAGGGTGCCACGTTTCATGTAGCAGCCGATGTAGGAGACGACGTTGCGGTGGTTGCAGTCGCGGAGAAAGTTGACTTCGTGGAGGACTTCGTCGAGCTCTTCGCCGGCTTCGAGTTTGATGACTTTTATGGCGGCGAGCTCGCCGGTTTGTTTGCTGCGCGCTTTGAATACTTCGCCGTAGCTGCCGGTGCCGATGTGCTCCATAAGCTCGTAGAGGGTCTCTGGGTCCTCTTTTGTCGCGATGCTGCTGAGCGCTCGCTTGGCTGACATTTTGGGAGATGGTTATCCCTTGACTGTCTGTCTGCCTTGACGGGAGCAGCGCCCGCGTTTTCCCTGATATGGTCTTTGTACCGCTACAATACTGTCTGGTTCGACTATCCGCTTTATAAGAGATATTGTTTTCCGTAATGACTAGAGAGAAATGAAGAATCTATTCCTGATGCGGTCTTTTTGCGTCGTGAATGAAATCCAGATCTGGAGTGGTGGTGTGTTTTGCGAAATGATGACCCGCAGTCGAAGGAAGGGAGAGCGAACGAATGTCTTGATGCGTGGCAGTGATGCCGATGAAAAGTGATGGAAGCAGTGTGTATGGTGTTCCCGTAAAAGGCAAAAGATGGTGTAAAGCGATGGAGTTGAGCGAGGAGCAGCAGAAAAGATGATTGGTATGCAACGACTTGACCACTTCCCTCCACCAGCCTGTTGTTAGCAAGGCGCTGACAGGATGCGCGCGGGCATTGGGGACGAGCGAGCGGAAAGATGCGGCGTCGTTGCTGACTCATCATCTGCCTACAAAGGGCGCGTCGTTTAAATCAGCCAGATCCCCCACGTGAGCTCATGCAGAAAGCGCACCAGCGGGAGAGGGGGGGAGACCAGAGGAGACGCTGAAGACGCGCCATGAGTTCCCATCGATGATGCTGCGTGACTGACTGACTGACTGATGGGAGCAACTGCAAGCAACCGGAAATCCAAACGCAGGCTTTTCCTCACAACGAAACCGCCTCTTCATCGTCCGCCTAAACCGCACACAACATAACCACCATGTTGACAACGACCATACTGGCGGCTCGCTGCTCCGCTAAGGTACGTCACGGGGGAGACTCGGAAGCCACGCAGAGCACACGCTTGGCCGTGCAATTTTACGCTCGGAGATCGTTCTCTAAAGTGCCATTACGATCCTTACGGAATTGTCGCTTCCACCTCTATACCTAGCCTGCGCTTGCGGCAGCACGCTCCGCCACCACATTACGCTTCGCTCGCGGATATGCTTCATCTCCAGGTAAGACTCGCAGCTTCTCCTTTGACGCATCTGATGGAAGCGGAAGCGAAACGATGTAACGAACTTTCTTTTCTAGAATACGACGTTGTCGTCGTCGGTGGAGGGCCCGGTGGTTACGTTGCTGCAATCAAGGCCTCTCAACTGGGATTGAAGACGGCTTGTGTGGAAGGGAGGGGCGCTCTTGGTGGAACTTGTCTGAACGTCGGGTGCATTCCTTCCAAGTCTCTTCTACACAACTCCCACTTGTACCACCAGGCGGTCCATGATTTCAAGAAGAGGGGAATTGAGAGTGAGTAGCGCTAGCGATCGGAGTGAGCGACGAGCGGAGCGAGCGAATGCATGGATTGTGATGGGACACGCTCGCGAAGCGAGCGATGGTGGCCTGACTGCAACGAGCAAAGCGAGGTGCAGGGTTGATTCGGTCTGGGAGACCGAACGTCTTTTGGTTTGCGAGTGAGTTTCCTTGCGCCAGAGGCGCAATACCCCTAACCACGGCTCTTAGCGAGCCTCAGTGAGCGTCAGATCTTTTGCAAGCAAAGCGAGCACTACATTGCGACAAAGGCGCAATACTCCCCTCATCCACGTATTTGTTGATGGGTTGTTAACGTTCGATGGTCAATGAGTTGATGATGGTTAATCGTTGATGGACTAATCCCTTCACTCTTACGTCCACTACAGTCAGCGACGTAAAGATCAACCTTCCCCAGATGTTGGGCCAAAAGGAAAAGTCCGTCAAGGGACTGACCGGCGGTATCGAGCTGCTGTTCAAGAAGAACAAGACTGACTACGTGAAGGGGTGGGGTAAAATCGTGAGCCCGAACGAGGTCTCAGTTGAGGGCGAGGACGGTCAAAAGACGATCAAGACCAAGAACATCATCATCGCGACCGGCTCCGAAGTCACGCCATTCCCTGGCGTGGAGATCGACGAGGAGGTCATTGTTTCCTCGACAGGTGCCCTATCTCTGAAGAAGGTGCCAGAAAAGATGATTGTCATCGGTGGAGGTGTCATTGGACTCGAGCTGGGATCCGTATGGGGTCGATTGGGTGCCCAAGTCACGACCGTCGAATACATGGACGCCATCGGTGCCGGTATGGACGCCGACATTGCAAAGACCTTCCAACGGGTGCTGGCAAAGCAGGGCATGAAGTTCAAGCTGAGCACCAAGGTCATCTCGGCGACAAAGAACAGCAACGGCAAAGTCGATGTCGTCGTCGAGGCAGCAAAGGGCGGCAAGCAGGAAAAGTTCGAGGTTGACGTCGTTCTCGTCGCCATCGGTCGTCGCCCGTTGACCAAGGGACTTGGGCTCGAGAGCGTCGGTGTCGAAGTCGATAACAAGGGTCGGGTGAAGGCTGACCATGAGTTCAAGACAAACGTGCCTGGCATCCGCGCCATCGGTGACGTTATCGCTGGACCCATGTTGGCCCACAAGGCTGAGGAGGAGGGTATCGCTGCGGTCGAGTACATTGCTGGTGGACACGGACACGTCAACTACGGTGCTATCCCCTCCGTTATCTACACATACCCCGAGGTTGCCTGGGTCGGAAAGACGGAGGCGGAAGCCAAGGCTGCCGGCATCAAGTACAAGATCGGATCCTTCCCATTCGCCGCCAACTCTCGTGCAAAGACCATGGGTAGGGACACATGAAACGATTTGTAATACTTCCTGATGTACCTACCTGTGACGATCACTGACCGGTCGCATCATCGCAGATGACTACGAAGGCACAATCAAGATCATCAGCGAAGCCGAGACCGACAAGATCGTCGGAGCCCACATCATCGGACCCGTAAGTAAAAATCCCCTTCCCACCCATCTCCATCCCTCTTCCCCATACCTTCCCCACCTCCTCCTTACTCACGTCCCCCTTACTCACGTCCCCCTTCATCTCTCACATCGACAGAACGCCGGAGAAATGATCGCAGAAGCCGTCCTAGCCATCGAATACGGCGCCTCCAGCGAAGACATTGCAAGGACATGCCACGCCCACCCTACCCTTTCCGAAGCATTCAAGGAGGCATGCATGGCGACTTACGACAAGCCTATCCATTTTTGAACGATGTAGCGATGTGTGATGATTGTTTCTGCTCCACGTTTTTTCCCCATTTGCATGCATTTTTCTTAGACCTGCACGTATTGGTCATTACATAATGTCAAATTGAAACCTGGAGTATGTGAGAGGGATGGTTGTGAGGAGCGTTTATGAGAGTTGGCCCCTGTCGCGAAACTCCGTGGAGGAGCTCAGATGTGAGGGGGGGCAGATCGATACGAAGGAGCATATGGTCAGGTCCAACGAACACATGTATACCTGCGTCCCAGCACACATCAAAAGCCCATTATTTTTGGGACGGACGTCAACTCGCTTGATCGTCTTTATCCTTCGTATTCTACATCCAGTATATATGTCGGATTCGGCCCTCTTCGGCTGTATACGCATATGTAAATGCAAATCAAAGGAGGGTCTGGAAAGGCACTCCGGTCTCGCCGTCAAGAGTGCAAGATCCGTCGGGCCTTGAAGGCCTCGGACCACAGCGCGTTGGAGCGATCCGTACTGTGGCATCTAAATCAATCCAAATGAGTAGAGTAGCCTCGTAAGCCCGCTGAACCATAAACATACGTACCAGTTCCCACGACTTACTGCATGTAAAGACAGTAGCGTATGATAGCGTGCGATAAATGCGACACCAGTTGGATATCACCCTTGGGCATCTTGGTTACTGGTTGGCAAGCCAAGTCAGCCACCCGGACTGATTTCTGGCCAATAAACCGCGGCCGCCGCCGATAGCCGCTGGATACAGACGCCCATGCTCAATCAAACGACGCCGAGCAGATTGCAAATATAGGCCGGCCCAATATGAAAAGTTGAAAGTCTTCCTGCGCCCCTCGATTTACGGCTCGAAGCACCGCCGCCACCGCGTGCTGTTTTCCTTTTTTTCCGTGGTCGAGACTCGACATCGACACGGTGACCACGCACAGCTTGTCGGCCCGTGTCTGTTTCGAGTTTTGCAGCGCCCGGCGGAAGATGGTGCTATACCGACACGGATCATAGAATTGGAGCAAGCCGTCGTATAATCGTACACCAAGCTCACTATTAGGATACGCCCTACCCCACATCCGCGGTATTTCTGCCGCGCAATTCTGACAGCGCGCACCGCGTCAAATGCGAACGCCGCCAATAAGTCGGTCGAATCCCTCGCCGCCTTGTGTTCATGGAAATAGAACTCAGTGTATAGGATGAAGACCCACAGTGCTTCTCAAGTGCAATAACAGGAGGAAATATCACATTCGATTGCGCATAAGTACCGCAATATGGTTCTTCACGCCCGCAAAACTACCTCACTCCCAGAGACGTGTGCTTTCGGCCCTGGAATGCAAGATGACCGTGCAGCGACTCAAGGAACTGCCCTCGACGGAATCGTTGGCTAACCATGCGGGGCGCCCGGTATTAGACGCCGCAGGTAGCGTATATATGAAGAGTTGAAAGGATTGAAACCGGTATTTCCGATTTTGCTCGTTTCACATCATATTCTTTTGCCAGGGATGCTAGATGTGCCTCCCGAGGGTATCCACCAACCTACGGCGGGAGTGCTAGTACTGCCTTCTGACGTTGCAAAATCCTCGTCTTCTGCTCCCAACGACGACACCTTTGTGGAGTTCTCACGCGAACGCGCCCTTGACTCGCAGGCCCGTGGCGGGTACTGGGATTACATCGATGCTGTTGTTCCGCAAACGGATGATCCCACCGAGTTGGCTTTGACGTGGAGGGTGTGGATCATCGGCACCTTCTTTGTGATCCTGTTTGCGGTTCCAAACACAGGTAACGTGCTTTCCCAACTTCCGTTGTGGTCTACCATTGCGTGGATGTTCAACTTGCTGATCTAAAACTCCCCATATTCTTGCAGTCCTCACCTTCAGGACCAATTTCTTCTCCATCCCGAACCTCGTCGGTATATTGCTTACGTTGCCCGTAGGCCGATTCATGGGTAGAGTCTTACCCGCAGGACGATTGAATCCCGGTCCCTTCACAATGAAGGAACACGTACTGATCTCCATCATGGTCGGCTCCGCCTTCCTCCCGCTGGGCGTCTTCAACTTTGTGACTCAGAAGTACGTCTTCAAGCAGGCTTCGCTCAGCCTGGTCGGTGGCTTGGGATTCGTGCTCGGATCTCAGATGGTTGGCTACGGGTTGGCGGGAATATGTCGACAGTTTCTGGTTCGGCCGGTGAGTTCCTCCGATCGGGTCAATTGCGACCATTGGGGAAAGAGCGGTGTGCTAGAATCTTTACTCTCTTTGATCCAGGCGAGTTTCTTCTGGCCAACAGTTCTCACTGACGTTGCCCTCTACCAAACACTCCATACGAAGCGTGCCACCGCCGCCGATCAAAGAGAGAGCTGCGATGAGGTTGATTCTGACATCTCTTCCCCCGCCTCGTACATGTCAATCACGAGCTTTTTCTGGTTGACGTTCGCCGGCGCTGCCATCTGGCAGTGGTTTCCCGCGTACGTGGCGCCGCTGTTCACATCCATGTCGATCCTTTGCGCAAGCTCCAACAGCGCCATGCGGTTGTGGGGGTCCGCCTTCCCCGGCAGAGGGATGGGCCTGCTCTCAATCACCTTCGACTGGTCCCTCATTGGGCGATGGTCACCCCTCGAGTCCCCGTGGTGGACCCACGTGTGCCAGTTTGGAGGGTGTAGGTGCTCCCCGCTTTGCATTTCGGTTCCCGGATTTTGCGCCCTTCGTTCTGATGGTTTTCCTACCGCAGTGTATTTCACCATGTACGTGATCGTTCCTATCCTGTATTACACGAACGCCTTCGGAATGGACCAAGCGCTCCAGGAACCGAGAGGATCTCCACACGGCGTCTTGAACTCGCTCGTTCTTTTCAACAAAACCGGGTTGCCCTTTATGTCGGAAAGGGCCATGGACCCCAACGGAAACCTGATCCCCAGCGCGTACGAGAGTCAGAAGCCAATCTATATTTCGACTTTCTATGCCGTCACCATCGGTTTGGCGCTGATGGCCTATGTTGCTTCCATTTGCCATACCTTACTCTGGTGCGTCCGCTGCGATGTCGGCCCGTGGATTGTCCGTGGAAACTAATCGGCGCATTCATTCAGGTACGGGAAGGATATCAAATGCCGCTTGGTTGAGCGGTCCAAGGCGGACCCGAATGAGGAGGACATTCATTGTCGGTAAGAAGCACGCTTCCATTCCGCTACAATCCACATCCTGGGGCGTTGACCTTTTTCTATGGTGGCTAGGCTCATGAGAGCATACCCCGACATCCCTGCTCTTTGGTACATCGCGCTGATGGTTATCTCGGTCCCACTTCTGATCGCTGTTTGTGAGAAAGGCGGTTTCGCCCTGTCATGGTGGGGTGTGCTGCTCGCTATCGCCTTTGCGGTGGTGTCGATGGTCCCGATCGGCATCGTCCAGGCCATCTCGGGTTACCAACTCCCGCTGGATACGATTTCTCTGTTTATCAGCGGTCTTATCTTTGAAGGACAAACGTTCGGTAAGCGATGCTCGGTGTCATAAGACTAAGACTTTCGGAGTACTTGACTTCTTTTCTCTGTGGTCCAGCGGTTCTCTCTTTCAAGACGATTTCGTATATGGGCATGTCGCAAGCGTTGGTGCTTGTGAAGGACATGAAGATTGCTCATTACATGAAGATCCCTCCTCGGTGAGCACGCTTTGTATGTTCTGGCCCTCCCACTGCGTCGATCTGACGAATTATGGGCGTTATAGGGACATGTTCATCGCTCAACTGTACGGCAAGCTCCTCAGCGCAATCATCATGCCCCTGATCGCCGTCCTCGTAATGGAAAACTGGACCGACACACTGCTCAAGGAGCCACAATGGCAGTACGTCGCCTACCGCCATTTTGCCTCCAACGCCATCATCTGGGGAACCATCGGCACTCGGCAGTTCGTCGGGCTGGGCACGCCGTACTCCAAACTCCTGTGGGCCCTCCCCCTCGGTGCGCTGCTGCCTGTCATCCCTTGGCTGTGCTACCGTAGATGGGGTGGCAACTGGAAGTTGGTCAATGTTCCGTTGATTACCATGATTGGCGTTGCGCCGCAATCGTACCAGACGACGTTGACGCCTGTTCTGGTTGGGTTTGCGTCCAATTTCTATATGAAACGCTTTCATCACCGCATTTGGGCGCGGTACAACTATGTTATGGCCGCCGCTTTGAGGTACAGTAGATCTTTGTTTGACCATTGCGCATGGACCGGTTTGATTGATCTTCAACCTTTTCTCTCTCCTTTCTCTAGTGCGGGCACGGCCGTCACGTTAGTTCTCATAGCGTTGATTTTCGGCATTCAGCAGATTAAGATGCCGAGATACTCTTTGAACCCGAGCGACGGAGATTACTGCACGGCTTAGTTTCCAGTGGCGTACGGTACATGAAAGAGCCTTTGATCATAGAGCGGTGATGTACGGTGATTTGGATTGTATTAGATGAATAAACTCATTGGCGCGATCGAGATCATGCCGTCCTTCTTCGAAAACAACCATGCCTAGTGGGAAACAAACGATCCAGGCGAATTCCATGTCGATCGTTGATCATTGGAACGCGAACCCGAACAACTGGTACCGCACACTTGACATGTCTTGGGAGAAGATATATAAAAGGATGGCGTTCTCACCACCTGAGGCCCAACCCAGGCTACTCGATCGGCATCCGACACGGCATTTTCGATTCACACCAGTGTAGTAACGAAACATAGAGGAGCGACGGTCAAAGGCAACCTTCAAATCTAACTTGAGTTCTCGATCGACACTGGCACATGCATGAGGCCACTTAGTTTTCTGATGTCTAAGTTCTCATATATTTCCAGCCACAAGCCAAAAAGCAAGAACCGCAACCCTCGGCAATTATTATGATACAGTGGATGAAGTTGGAGTGGTGCTGGTGGGGCCGGTGGGAGAGGTGGTGGTGGGCAGGGGATCCAAGACGTCCGCCTTGTACGTGGCGATTCGACTTGCTCCTGGAGCACGTTGATGGCCCACCCCCAGACCCCCCGGCCATCAGCAAGGCCAACAGTTTGCTTCCCTTTCGATGTTTTTGTTTACTCTCGGCGCCGTCCAAGCGCAAGACTGTCCAGCACCTCCCACGTTGTGCTCGTACTCACACACCTAACAGACTCGGCATGCGCTTTATCCTCCATTTGCGACGAGGCTCGTGACTGCTTGATATTCTCTAATCGCTTGGTGCATTCGGTTGCAACGTATGGATGTCGTGGAATGAATGGTCCCACCTCCGTGACCGATCCAATGCTGACCCATGTGGCCTTAGCTCACGTTTGTTTCGGTCGAAGTGCCGAGGATGTTGGGCGGATTGGTCGGTGAGCTAAACTATTTTCTGTTGTAGCGGATTTGTGCGTTCCGTGGGCCAATTGAGTAACTCTGGTGATGAGCCTCTCGGCAATGAGTGTCGCATGAACCGCTTCAGACTGCTGGTCAGATGCCAAATGGGTTGGTAATTGAAGTCGCCCGATCTCGTGGTTCATAAATGCCCCTTTGCCCAAGTTCAGGTCGACAAGCCGCAGTGTCCTGGGCAAACCGGCGGGCTGAGGTGCCGCTGGGCTACAGCCCAATGGGCGCTTTGACGTCAAAGTGCCTATGTCGGTAGCACCTTGACATCAAAGCGCCTAAGGGCAGCGCCGGCGTGGCGGGACGTTCAGAGGCTAGCATAGGTTGGGCCACGAGGACACGAGCGGCCAGTGCCACGTAGCTCCGCCGTTTTCCGGTGGCGCGCTTTACCACTTTAGGTTAAGTGAATGTCATCGATGACGGGTAAAGGTTGTGATTTAACAGACCGCCTTCTGGTTGTCGTCGAGGATTTCCAACACCTCGACCCGCCGCCTTCTTCCGGATGCTCGGCGTATATGTCCTTCAGGTCATCCAGATCCATAGCGAGTAGCTTGAATGTGAGGTGCAAAGCAGGGCGCATTGCCCAGCGACTGCACAATTAGTGGGACTTCCTCGTCGCTCAAGGTTTGAGAGCGGCGAAGATTGTTCGCGTTCCCTGAACTTATCGTAGCAAGTTCACACAATTCGCCACTCAGATGGAAAGGGCCCAATGATGCGAGACAATATGGTGTAGTCGCAATCAAACATCGGCTAGTGTTTGACCGTGGAGCGGCGGCCACCAAATGTTTGGTGGAAGAGATGACCAGCGCTGTCGTATGAGCCGGCCCCGTCCTTTTGCATTGGGATTCCACGCGGGATTCCAGTGTGATGTTCCTCGTAGATTTGGCAGGTCGCACCAGTCTGCCCCGTCCTGGATAGCACGTAAGCTACCATTGATCTGCCTTGATGAATCTGAGCATTGGATTAGCGTTTGCCAAAGAGCGCCTCGCAACCTCCGTCATTGACCACCTGTCGTGGTCAGGTTTACCGACGTCGATAGAGTTACAGTTTTGTCGGCCGGCGTTCGCCTCGCGTACAAAGGTCTTTCATCACGGTGATCGCCTCTCGGTTCATCCTTGACTGTCCATCAACGAGCGAGCTCTCTGCTGGGAGTAAGAGGACGAGGCACGTTCAAAAGTGATTGTATACATCGCCAAGTTAAGCACGGTCGGCTTGACACTTTTCACAGCAATCTCGACGCATTTCTGAGGCACCCGGTCCACTCGCCTCCTCGAAATCCTCATGCCATTCCGACCTAGTTGTTGGGGCTAATTCAGGCTCGGCATCAAGTAACGCCTCGGCGAGGGCTTCGGGATCAATGGCTGGCGGTGAAGGTTCGTCAGCGAGTCCGGCGCGGGAGGGAGAGCCTCGGGTCGAGGCGGTGGAGGCAGGCGATTGTTGCCTCACGTGAAGGTAGCGTCGGTCCCTAGTCCGGCAATCAGATAGACGGCCCTGACGAAGGTCAACGACACCGGTCTCACCGGCCGTAATGAGGGCCGGTAAATCATGGCATTCAATTTAGGCTTCATGACCGGAGCTTTGATTCGTGATGTTTTGGCCGGGCGCAAGATATTAGGAAGACTGCGTTAGCGCGGCGCCCCAGCCCTCTACCAAATCCTTATCCGCTTTTCGACAACGCCACCGTCAGGTTCGGGGGACGCTCATGCTCACGGCGAGAGCGGCGCTCGGAATGCGTTTGCAAGCAGATTAGGGTCTTGAGGTCTCACGTTGCGGCCGTGCCTCTTTGTCGACCCACTGCACCGAACAAGCGCCAGCTCCTTTCTCCACACAGCCCGTTCGGTACTGGAAATAGCTTCTTCCCACCATCCCGTCCCTTCGCGCAACCATTGGAGTATTCCACCTCGGGCATCATATACGGTGGCGTCGTAAGGTCGGGAAGCTCACAATCCTTAAACGCAGGATGCCAGCGCAGTAACATCTGACCTCGAAAGTGTATCTCGTCCGTATGCGCTTGGTTGGAGACAAGTCTTTGGGAGATAAGCCTGACCGATCACCCCTGGGATCGGATTACGGAACGCCGCCAAAAGCCGCATTCAAGGCCACTTCCTCAGGATACATCACAGGGAACTCAAACACGGCCGCTCCAATATGGGACGCACGGCATGCCATCGTGGAAATGGACTTGAGCGCCTCCCAGACGCCAGAAACCTAGTCCAGTTCGCCCGCGTGTCGACTAACGGCATAGGCAGGGACGAATCGTACTATTCGGATTCGATTTCAACGAAGACGGTCTCAGAAGGTGCGACCTTGGGTTCTTCCGCTATCCAGTCAATTACAGATTTGCAGGGAGGCTTCTTCGTTCTCGTCCCTCTCATCGGTTGACGTGCCGGCATTGTCGTCCACCCATTCCTCGACCTCACTCTCGCCCAGTCTGTCATTTCCACCATTCCCCTCACCATTTCCCCAACTCTCGCCGTGGTTGTTGCTGTCGTCCGTAGACGTGGTAGACGAGGCGCTCTGTGCTGCATTGAATGATGCCTCAGCACACCTGTCCTGCCCCGCTATTTCCGAGTGTGTATTCGGCAAGACACGTCCTCCTCGTCCCAGCTGTCCTCCACCCCAGTTTGGGCATCCGCATCACAGGGTCGTGTTCTGCCCACATCCTAGTAATACTGGCATTGCTCCCGGCGGGGATCTCTCTTGCTCATCCCAACCGGAAACTTCATCGCGCTCCCGCGTCCCGAGGTATTCGGAGTAGACCGGCTTGCGATGAACCCATTTGTTCAGATGAGCGTCCTTCCAGTCCCTAGCTTATTTTGGGACGCAACGGTCTTGTGTCTCACCAAGAAGCCACAGAACTCGTAGATCCCCACCCCATATCCTTTCATCCCCTTCTTGAATGCCCTGAACGGGACCTCGGCAGGGTAAGCAGCATTGGCCACTGCTGTTTCGAGATCAAAAATAACCGTGAGGCCAAAAGTCGGAGCTAATCCTGCTGCTTGTGGCGTCGCAAACTCTCAACTCGTCGTCATCGTAAGTTGACCGGGAAAATTCCCTCACATTAACGACGCCGTCCGAAATCTTAAGACATATGACTTTTACTTGTCCAAGATCCACGGATTGCGCACAGGAAGGCGGCGGGTCCCATTCACCCGAAGCTTATCGGCGGCGGCTTAACCGCGTTTCTTTCCACTTGATTGTGACGTTCTTGAACTCTCCGGCTCAAACCATCTCCATTTCCGCCGGTGCGCGAAAGAATGGCCACATCCAGCATTGATAGTGGTAAGGAGTATGTCCGCGTACAGTAGTATCCCACCTTGAAGAGGAGTGTCTGGATACCGATCCACTCAATATCGCCACTCTTCCTACGCCCCATCGTTAAATGCGTCAGCAACTGTTCTGCGGCCTCTGGGCCTGTTCCAAACTCATGCACGTTCGTTGATTCTGCGTAGAGAGGGGCAACCTTGTGCTTCAAGAACTTTTTGACGCGGATTCGGTATGCCCTCTGCTCCTTGGCCGTCATTTCCTTTTCCACTTTCCCACCGGCTTCTGCCACCGCCGCCGTTACCGCTTCCACTGCTTCCATCACAGCATTGGGCATTGCATCTGTTACTGCATCCCGCACCGCCACAGTTGCCTCCCTCACACCCTCCCCCACACCCTCCCTCACAGCATTCTTCACACTCTCCATCAGCGCACCCATGACCCGCCTCGGCCTCCTTCACAGCGTCCTTCACAGCTGCAGATGCTTCTCGTTTAACCAACGACTCGATCTCCCGTTCATGTCTCAGTCAGGCCTTCCCCCACTACGGTACCCTTGGGAACTCCTCGTCCGGCGATTCGATTGACGTAGGGTTTAGCTCGGCCACCCATGACCCAAAGAGCGCTTTTTAGCAGACCGGATATGCCGGGATATCTACGGTTTCAACGTAACTCTCGCAGTAACCTCCGCAAATCGCTCTCCGAGTTTCACAATTTCGTGAGAAACCCAGACTTTGCCCATCATACCAGGACCATGTTGCCAAATCGGGTTCGTATCCTGGTACCCTCGCTCTGCCTCCAGTCCGGTGAAAGCAGTGTTACGTCTCCTGCCAATGGTAGCTTGGCGAGCCCTCGGTGTGTAATATTTTGACTTCGTGCGGACTTCGTGAGCGTCAACGGTTCCTTGGAAGGCACACGGCGAGGCAGGTTCCGACCGTGGCAATTTTTCCATTCACCCTCAAAAGTGACCTCTCGGGATCCGGGATAGCCGCAATCTCGAAGGTTAACTTATCCCCGTCCGGGTCTGCCCCCGCCAGGTTGATGTTGACTTTGGATGAGGTACCGTTGAGAACCACAGGAAAGCCGTAGCCCCCCACAGGGGCGCTTGAGGGATACAGAAATGGTTGGGCGCCGGAAAGCTGAGCTGTGCCGTTGCTGTCCCAGCAGGGATGCTGCGGTGGCTCCAAAGCTTTGCATTTGCCATCGCCAAGTGGACACCACGGCAACACGTTCGGCGTGCGACCACCGGGCATTGAGCGGCGCATAATCGAAGGCATATGCACATTTTTTGGGAGGAGATGCAGAAGACAGGCCAGCTGCGTTCTCACTGAAACACCAGCGTAAAACGAATCAAAAACTCACCACGCCTTCGCTGTTCCTCTAGCCTCAAGCTACCACTACCCTTTGAGCTCGGTGCGTCCCAATCCGCCTCCGTGGGAGGAATCGGAGAACCGTATTCCGCCCGGTGAAATACTACGACTGTGTAGGCATCTGACAGGTCTTGCTCAACCGGTATGTTCCAAAGACCCGTTGTAACGTTAGTGTGAAGGCTGGCAACAGAAGTCTTCTCTATTTCAACGTCCGAGGAACCCTCGAGGATTGTTAAAAATTAGAGCACCCCGCCGCCTGAGCCATGTGCCCGCAGGCGTCTTGCTCTTCCATCGTGCACTAGCTTCCAGTTGTTCCACCTGGCGGCTCATCAGTTAGGTCTCTTGTTGGGTCACAAGTGGCCTTGGTTGTTGGTCGGCCAGTGTTTGACGACAAGGCGCTTTGGGGTACTGGTAGCTAGCCAATCCTGTTGTCTGAGACTAGGTATATAGAAGCGGGATCGTTCTCTTTCCTCTGTTGAGTTTGTTCTGGGTCAAGATTTTGCAAGATCTGGGAGTTTGAAACAGAAACAGCCACGCGTAGACTCCCCTTGCTAACGATCTCCCAGGCGAAGAACATAGAATTGGCCCAAATGTGCCTCCCTCTCCTTCCGCCACTTCCTAAATTCCGGACTCTACGCATATCCCTAACGTCACAACGTGTGCATATATATTGATGTATGTATAGTATGTCGAATAATTGATATCAAAAAGTAAACCAGATGCAACACCGCCCACAACATCCTCCAGCCATATCCCCACCCCAGTGTCGTCTCCCTGTGCCATATCTACGCGAAACATTCCCCGGATTCTGGCAGCAGCGACCGCGTTGCCGTAGGACGACGGTCATTACTAGTAGCCGCTTTGCGTTCTCACGCATAGTCGGATAGTCGCCACCATATCAAGAACGAGCGGGATGTGAGATGGTGTATGGTGTTTTCTGGGAGGTATCAAATGACCGCTGCATGTGCAGCGGTTCAGAGATGAAAGTGTGTTCGTAGTTGGTTGTGTGTATTTTGCAATGGCGGTAGCGGTATCCATAATGAGGGTGCTTAGTGCGCTTCAACGAATTCCTGATTGGGCGAGATAGAGTTGGTAAATAAGATTTCCGCGCATGGCCCCCACATTGCAGTTAGGATCGAGGTACATACCCGCTGCGCGAGCCTGGCGGTCGCTTTCATAGTCTCGACTTCTCTCCAGTAGTTCAGAGGCGTTTCGGGATTGTTTCTGTGTACACGTAAATGTGTTCATTAGGAAGCGGACGATGGCAGCCGCAACACATTTCATGAACCTACCGGTAACATGTAACAACCGCATTCTCAGCAGCTACGCAATCTGCTTTAGGGGTGCCTTTTGGCGGTCTAAGAAGGAGGGGGAGGGATCGGAAAACAGAGGTGAGCAGGAACATGCAGAATTTCGGCGAAGTCAACAGGGGCGAGGTTGGGCAGTTTATCGAGGATGTATCCACAGACAAGCCCAACTTTCCTGTCTTCATCGGGTCGGCTCCATTTCGGCCGCACACCCCTCCTTCCTTCCCCACCTTTCCACTTCTTTCCCCGACAAGTCGTTTCTCCCCGAACTTCCTCCTTCCACCTTCCATGCCCTATCCCATCCTCTCCGCCACATATGCCCCCAATACATACAATCTCTGCCTCCTCAAAACATCCTCAGCCTCTCTCGCGACCGCTTCTGCGGACCGTTTCTCGTTCACGAGACGTTTCTGCTGGTGGAGATCGACCTGACGTGCTACGCGGGACTGGACAGCAGCCTCGATCGATTCGTCGTCGTCATGGCGATGCTGTTGGTGTTGGTGTTGTTGGTGTTGGGGGAAGGGAGAGTCGAAGGGTGTTGGTGGAGCGCCGCCGAGGGGGGTCCTGCCTGCGGCTGGATGGGGAAGGCGGGTGTAGAGTGGCTGGTGGTTGGTTGTTGGAGTGGTTAAGTCGTTGAATGGGATTTCACAGAACAAAGTGAGGAAAGCCTTACGTCTGGTGCTTGGCCGTCTAGCTTGCGGAGGAGGTTGGGAGTCAGCTAGTGTCGGTGGGGGTGAGAGGAGGTGAGTACGTCTGTCTGGAGTCGTTGGCTGCCGACATGAGCTAAACGCTCTTGGGCGAGCAATACCTGTATGGGGACCTCAGGCTCGTTGTATATGATGATAGGCTCCTTTGAGTTCCTTGCGCCCATGGTTGCTACTGTGTGGGTATGTGGACGGTTGACGGTGGACGGTGGAGGGTTGGTTGCTGTTGCTGTTGTTGTTGTTGGTTGCTGAGAAAGCCGCCTCAACGTCGCCAGCCGTCGCCTGTTTGATCTCTCGCTGAGGGGCATTTCTCGCTCTCGGACGGACGCGTTTTCCCACGAAAACACCGACTGGGGATTGGGGACGACCCGACAGGAACAACGACGGAAACGGGAGAGCCAAGCCTCGCATATCGTTGACGGCGCTGAGGGAGGCGAGCATTCGAGGGAAGGGAACCAAGTCAGGAAAGGTGCTCCCCGCCTCCTAGCTCGAAAAAAGCAGGTCATCCTCCCAGATCGCCTTCGGACTTGTAAAACGATATGATGTCCTCCTCAACAGCACCACCAGCGCCGCAGCGAACACCGTCTCCATGCAATGGACCTGCCAACACGCGGCCGCCACCTACCTCGGCGCGACCCCGGCCATGGACCATGCCTCGCGGTCCGGCCGTTGAGCAGCCGAAGGAGACATTCGGAGAGTGGATAGCTGCGAGACACGCCAAGGCGAGAAGACCAAAGAGCCCACCGCCAACGGCACATGAGATAACACGGGGATTCCAGATGAATACGGAGGCCGACTTAGAGGATCGCAGTGACGCATCGCCGCCGCGCCAACAGTATCGGAGAAGCACTATTGCCGCGCTGATGCCAAATACACAACCACCCAAAATAGAAGCGCAGGCGAGCCCACCGCTGAGATCCCAGACCGACGTAGGTCGGCCAACACCCTCGCGACCCGATGAAGCCGCCGCCGTTACAAATCCGTCAACGCCGTTCGTGCTCGCGCCAGAATCCCCGCTTATCCAGCTCTCCACGTCCCGCTCCAATGTAAATGCAGCGAATGAACAAGTGTCGTCCAATGCCCCTCGATCCGGACCGAGATTTGCACAGAGGGTCGGCAACGAAGTGTCGTCTCCGTTCTTGGATGCCCCTCGATCGGGATCGAGGTTTGCACAGAGGGTCGCCAATGAAGTCGCGTCTCCTTTCGTGGACGCCCTCCGGTCGGGATCGAGGTTTGCACCGAGGGTCGACCAGATGATCGCGCCTTCAGCTGAAATATTGGCATCCGTTAATGCCCTCGACGTCGATGATGGCGGAAACAGTGGAAGGCCAGAGACGCCGCCCTCTCCAACGCCATTGCGGCAACATGCTTCCCCAGCGCAACCTCATTCACTAAATCCGGAGACGAACAAATCGGAGACAACAAACTCGAACACTGCAAACGTGGAGCCGGTCCCCGCTACCTATGAGGAGGTATGCACACAGCGTGCATCAGACCATATCTCGATCAGACGGTATATCAATGCGTTTCTTTCCCTTCTCATAGGCATTACAAAAGATTCGGAAGCAACAACGAAAGATACTGAACTTAGAGGCTAGTCGGTCAAGGGTGGCTAGATACGTGAAGGCAAAGGAAGAGGAAGCGGTACGCTTCCATATGTCCCAGGTTGTTTCGCAAGTCAGAACCGACCGCTCAGCCACATATCCCCTTCCCTCTCTATAGGAGAAAATCGAACACTTTGCCAACTTGGAACGTTCATGGGCAGCGCAGGATGCTGACGAAGACTGGGTATGTGTATCAAATTGCCCCAATGATGTTTGGATTGCCGCATCCTGTGGACCTCATTGACCACGACATTTGCAATTCGCTAGCGGATGATCGAGGAACTGAAGGCGGAGAAGAGCGCTATGCAGCAGGAGCTGGATGCATTGAAAGAGGCGCACAAGAGTCTGGAGGAGATGTACCTCGCCAAGTCTAGTCATGAGGAAAACGGGCCCGTTGTTGGGACGGGGGTTACGGTCGCCTCGCAGACCATGTACGAAGGCCACCAGGAAACTGAATTGAAACAACACGGCGAAAAAGACATTGTTGCGGAAAACATTCATCTGAAGAACGAGCTGGCCTCTCTCGAAGACAAATACCAAACGGTCCTCCAATCCGAACGCGAAAGCCTAGCCCGCATCCTATCCCTAACCGAAGAACGAGCCCAATCCGACCAAACCCTCTCCGCAGTCCAACATTCCCTCACCGCCCTCCAACAATTACACACCGATCTCCAACATCAACACAGCACCCTTCTCCAATCCCACACCACCCTCCAAGACCACCACACCGCCCTCCTCCAAACTCACGCCGACCTCATCCTCATCAAAGACGCGCTCCTCCTCGACCGCGACACCCTGCGCGCGCAGCAGGACCGCGAACTGGAAGGCTGGCGGTCGAGTCTGGGCGGATTGCAGAAACGGATTATGGGACAGCAGGAGGAGATTGAGGAGCTGAGGAAGGGGTATGATGAGAGTATTGAGATGTCGATGAGGGAGTTGATGGGTGTGGAAGATGAGAAGGAGAGCGCGATGGTGGGAGGGGATGTGTTGGGTCACTTGCAGGATGAGGGTGAACCCAAGAGTATCTCCAAAGAGGCCTCCCCACCCCACGAGCCAACCGACCTCACCCACCCACTCCGCAGCGAACTGACAACCCTCCGCCAACACCTAACAACAACCACTGAACAACTCACCCACCTCCAAACCGAAAACGCCGACCTACACTTCGTCCAAGCCACCCAACGCGACAGCATCGACTCCCTCACCGAAAAACTCGCCCACGCGTCCAGCGAACAGACCCGACTCCGTGCCCAACGCGATCATTTCCGTGAAGAGGTCAGCTGTTACAAGACCCATCTGGTGGAAGCTGTCAAGAGGGTCGATAGATTGGCTGCGGAGATTGACGAGTTGCGCGGTGGGGGGAACAAAAGCGCGGTGGATGAGGAGGACCTGAGACGCCGTGAAGCCATGTGGACGCGTGAACGATCGGTGCTCGCGGACGAGAACAAAGGGTTAAGGACGCAGGTGGACACGCTCAGATCACAAGTGGAGAGATGCGAGGGCGAGCTACGGGGGTTCAGGGCCAGGGTGAGGAATGGAGGTGGGCGGGGGACGGGGAGAGGGAATAGTGGTGCTGCAGTTGTCGGTGAGCAGGATCGGAGGATGCGGATGAGTTTGCCTCTGGGGGTTTTGCAGGGCCGGGGAGGGGATCTGGGTGGGATGCGTGGTGGGGATGAGAGAGGTGCTGCTGGACATATTGGAGATGTGTGAGGGATTTGGGGCGTGCGTTCCACACATATACATGGCACGACCACCTTATCAGGTATCGTCATCCGTCCCCCACCCCAAACGAAGTGGGGCTAGAGTACAACATAATGTAAAGCGTATACGTACAATACATACAATATATCGAAAGACTCTGCGCGAAAATCCGACGTGCCTGAGATAATACACTCTCAACCTGTATCTAAATCCTCGCAAATCGGTATCCACATTCACAATGTAATATACAGGACAAAAACCGCAATCACAAACGGTGCTAGATGAAACTATGCCGTCCGTGTCCGAATCAGAAAAGTCTGTGCGTTCGGACCAAGCGCCTTTCCCCTTTCAAAAGACCAAAGGAAGGAGGGACCACATCCACCGTATTCCCCAATCTCATTACCGCAACCCCACTATGCAAATAACCTGTACAGAAAGAGAGCGACTAGCATATACAAGAGGCGACAAAAAACCTACATACGTATGATACAGATGAAACCACCCACCCCCGCACAAGAGGGGGAAACAGACGATATCGCGGATATCCCGCACATGCCGTCCCGAACTCGCCAGCCAGAGCACGGTGCAGCTATTCGCACAAAGGAAAAAAGAGGGTGGGGGGGGGGGGGGGGTTCGGACCAGCCGCACCGACACCATCAAGTGCCACACACCAGCGCTCGCTCGTTTCACCGCCCCGGGGGCATCGTCCCGGGTGGCGGCACCTGATAAAAGCTGCCTGCATACGCCGAGACGGCCGAGTTCTCGGTCTCGGTGCCGACCGCGGACGCCTTCGCCATCGCTCTCGCCTCGAACCCCAACGTGTCCCGCCGGTTCCCGTACCCGTACGACACGCTCTCGTCGTCGTAGTACCCGCCGACATGCTGCTGGGCCGATGACGAGGGCGGGAGGGGGGGTGATGCGCCGCAGGGGTATTCGCCGGATGGATCGGCGCGGTAGTACGTGTTGTCGGCGTAGGCTGAATGGTGGTCTGCCGCGGGGGTGGTGTTGTCGTAGGCCTGTTTCGTTCGGGACGCTTCGTGGTTGTTGTTGTTGTCGGCGGTGTAGGAGCCGTCCAATGCGGTGGGGGCGTCCTGCGATCGGGGCGGGGAGGCAGCCTGCGGCTGGGAGAGGAGGTGGGGGTAGGGGTGGTCGTAGCGTTCCGAGCCGGAGTTGTAGTCGTAGTCTGGGTAGGCTGTTGTTTGGTGGTTGTAGGTTTGTTGTTGTTGCTGGTGGTATGGTGTGTCGTAGGGCTGTTGGTGCTGATGGGCGGCGTATGAGGCGTAGGCGGCCCCACCTGCGAGCGGGACTGCGGCGGCGGCCGGGGCCGAGTAGCCCATTGCGGTGGAGGGGGCGTAGTAGGCCGTGTCGTGGTGGGCGGGGGCGTAGCCGGCCATGTGGTCGTGGGGTGAGACGTAGGCGTAGTCGGGGCGTTCGGCTACGGCGGGGACGGGCGGGTAATAGGGTTTGCTGTAGTTCTGTCGCTGTTGCCGATATACCCCCTGCGTCACAGTGTCGAGGTCGTCGTCGGTTTTTTTGGACATTTTGGGAACGCCGTTGGCGCCGATGCTGTCGATCCCTGGCGGGAGGGGTTGCGGACGGGCGCCGGCGCCGTAGTAGGCCCCGTCTGATACCGACACGGGGGGTAAACCGGTATTGATCTCGCTGTTGTTGGCGACTATCATGCCCTGTTTCCTGCTTAACTGGGTCTTATGCCTCCTCCGTGCGGCGAAATACGCCACTTCGACGATGAGAAACATGGCGCCGGTGATGATGGCGAGGAGAATGAACCGCGTTTTGGCGGAGGTGGAGCCGCCGGAGGGGTTTGTGGTGTCTGGGATGTCGCCCGCGCGCACTATGGCGAGAATGGCGCCTACTAGGGCGCCGAGGGTCACTGTACCGGCGAGGGTGGAGAAGATGGAGTGGATGTTGAAGGCGATAGCGCTGTAATCGATTCGGCGACGGCGGTACATCAAGAATGCGATTCCCGTAATCGAAGAGAGGATAAGAATCACACCAACTACCCAGAATCCTACAAAAAAAAAATCAGGCACAAAAATGAATATGGGACTCTGAAAGCGACCACCCTGCAAATGACAAAAAAATAAAGAAGAAACGATCCAACGCTCGCTGAGGCTCGCTGGAGCCCGTGGTCTGGAGTATTCCGCCTATGGCTCGCCCGCCAAGCAACCCTGCACCTCGCTGTGTCGCTCGACGCAGTGCGCATTCGCTCCGCAAGACAACCGCTCGCTTTGCGCTCGTGTACGTCCACCATCCTTGCGCCTCCGGCACAATCCGCCAGCCCTCCACCTCGCCTCGCCGTCACGAAGACATACCAATTTTGATAAACTTATTAATCCCGGCGCCAACGACGACAATGCCGCTTCCGGCGTCACTCGGCCATTGAGGGAGGTTATAGTGAAAGACATCCTGTGTGAAAGTGAGTTCAGCGGCAACCGCCAAGAAAAAGAGCCCTGCGAGGAAAGCGATGGCGTTAAGAGAGGCGACGAGGGTTGCTGTTGTGCGGCCCATTGCTGTATCAGGGATGAGGTGTGAAGTGAAGTGTGAGGAAGACAAGGGGGGACGCCTTCACCAGTTCAGAAAGCGAAAGGCGCCAGCGGCTAAGGGAGGATGAGGGGGGGGGGGGGGGGGGGGGAATAGGAAGCACTCTATGTTCAGAGTGCGTCGAGTGTGTGTCTCTCCCCTGCGTCGCCGGTTGAGGCAGCGGGCGGTGGTCGTGTGCGAACCTTGTCCGTCCCGGAAAGGGAAGGGCCACTTCGACAGGATTCACAGGAATGAGGGGCAACCGACGCGTTACACTCAGTCACAAGCGATCTTGGCGATTACGCACCGCATCACGTGAGCCCCATGCATTTATATTGTGCGTGTTCAGACCTCCAGTCGACTCTGGGTGTAGCAACGCGTTACCACCACAGCATCGACTCCCATCCACGCGCTTTCGGAAGCTACATATGTCCCAGATGTTGTGAGATCTCAGTGCTAGGTGTCGGGAGCGTCGCCCCACCCTCTGAGTCCGTTCAGTTATACCTACTGCATGTGGAGATGCCCGTTTGTTCAGGCGTCTGCATTCCCACATACAGTACCTGGCAGCCCCATGCGCGACAACCCCTCCGCTACCCTTACGCATTCGGACAGAGCTTCGTGCAGATCTGCGGGAGGGAGATGGAACTTATACTCAGGGTCCAAATTGCGTTGAAAACCTTGTCAAATCAAGGGGGGGATTCATGGATATCCCCCGTCCCTCTTCCCTCTGTCTCTCCATGTGAGGAAGGGTATTTTCAGAGAGTCCCCCGTAAATGTCTGTCTAGTTTTGGGATGAGCCGCGGATGGTTTGCGTCTGTCAGATGCGAAGGGATGGTTAGTTATTTCCCAGTGTATTATCACTTGCTGATCACGTCACGCGCGCGTTGTCCTGTCTGTCTGTCGCTGCGGAGGAAAGAAGACACGTCGCCGCGAGGACAAGGACAAGGACAAGGACAAGGAGCGAGAGACCCCACGCGAGCACACACCCTCGTGCGGACATTCCAGTAATATTACCCTCTTAGTCGCCTTTTCCCGTGGATCTTGCTTTTTCCCTCGGTTTGCTCGGTTCGATTCCTTCTCGTATTTATTAAAGAGACCGCCTCCGCCAACCTCGTCAACGCTATCCCCAGTCTCACTCCGCTCCTCGCTCATTGCAAAAGAAGGAAACTCAAGCCCAACCGCACTTCCAACCTCCCCTCCCAAGCCAACACCTACCACCCACTCCAACTCTCCACCCACCGCCGACCCTCACACCGCCCGCCAACCCCCAACCCCCCGAATTCGAATTCCAGAATGACAATAGCAGCCCAGTCCCAATTCGCAACAGTCGCCCACAACAGACCCTCCGGCGGGCCCTACCGTCTCTGCTATGAACTGCACGGGGAGGGACCTAACAAGGTCTTGCTTGTTATGGGTATGTTGTTTCAGGACGAGGGGAGGTGTGAAATGGGAGGTGTGTCCGAGGGGTTCGGACGGGGTTTTGGAGGTGTGACGTGGAGTGTGAAATGCGGTGGGGGTCTGCAAGGGAAGCGAGCGACAGCGAGCCCAATTGCGTCGGAAACGAGGCGCAAGAAAGCCCGTCGGTCATCCATCGCCCGACTACATGAACCCGCCTTACTCGAGATCGAGCGCCAAGCGCCGGGTGTAGCACGCGAGGGCGTTCGCGTTCGTGACCGAGTCCTAACCTTTCCCTTCGAATATCAAATTACACAGGCCTCTCCGGCTCTTTACGGATGTGGGACACAACTGTACGACAACTCCTCGCCCGCGGCGGGTTCGAAGTCTGCATTTTTGACAACCGCGACGCCGGCGATAGTGACAAGCCTGGGCCCGGTTACTCGTGAGTCCCCCTCCTCTTAAAACATGCAACGCTAAACCAAACTCATTTTGATTCATTGCAGCATCCAGGACATGGCGCTAGACGCCCTCGAACTCCTCCACCACCTCAACTGGACCCGCAACGTGTTTGTCGCAGGCATATCGATGGGCGGGATGATCACGCAGGAACTGCTGCTTGCGGCGCCCGAAGGCACGTTTGCGAGCGCCGTGCTTATTTCTACTCATGCCGGTTTGACTGTTCCGCCGGTAAAATACCCTTTTTGCACCGTTCCGTCAGACAGCGTAGTCGGATCAGAAAACGTCCCATCTCATCCCTTCGATACCCCCACACAGCTAGCAACCATCGCAGTCTTCTCGAAACTCATTCTCTGGCCCTGGGGTCGTACGGAAACGGACATCATCGAAGGGTTCTGCAAACTCGTCTTCCACCCGTCGTGGTTGGACGGCGAGGCGCCCGTCGACTCGGGGTACACGACCAACCGGGAGATGATGCAGCAGGTGTGTTTGTGGCATCGCAAAAACCCCCCGCTTTAAAAGCATGAAAGTTCTGACATCTGTGATTGATAACACAGCAACTCCTCCGCGTCGGCCGCCAAAAAGGCCCGCAGCCCGACCACTCCCGCCGCGGGCAGATCTGGGCCGTGCAGCGGCACTACGTCTCGCCCGCACGGCTGCGCAGGATCGCCCAGCTGCAGATCCCCGTGCTCGTCATGACCGGGACCGATGATCTCGTACGTTTCTCCATCCCTTCCTTCCACTTTCCTCCCCAACCCCACTCACACACCCTTTGAATTGTTTTCCAGTTGATCCGCCCCAGCAACTCCCACCACCTAGCCCACCACCTCTCCTGCCCGCTCAAAGAGTTCCCCTCCGCGGGCCACGGCCTCCCGCAGGAACGCCCGCACCAGGTGCACAGTCTGATGGTCGAGACGTTTCGGAAGAGCGCGGCTTACATGAGCCATACGAGTACGGGTGGGAAGCTGGTGGCGGGTGAAGGGCACGGCAGGGTGGAGGTGAATGAGGAGGAGGTGAGGAGGAGGGTCCGGGAGGCGGATGCGAGTGTTGCTAGTGCTGCGACGCTGTAGGTTGGGCGCGGGGGATGTGTGTGTCGATGCCATGGCGCGGTTTTGGGAGTGTTGGAAAGTGGGAGAGTGTGTGGCTCCAGCGTCACCCCCCTGGGTCCTCCTCCGGTCCGTTATCGTTTATTCTTGTTCTTTTTGGGTGTGCCCGACCCTGTTTGTAACATTTTTTTTTTGCGTGCGGTTGTACAGTAACTCCCTTCCCGTCAACGTACTTGATATCAATGCGTTTCTTGCTCTCCCTTTTCTGGATGGGGAAGACACGCCCATGTATTGTTTACACATGCCCACCTTTGCGTTTGTGCTCGTTCATGTGGGAGAGTCGTTTCATCGTTACCCTGCAGCCAAGGGTGTTGCGATGGGCTACTCAATGTACAGTACGCGCGTTACGTGAGCACGGCGGACCTTCCGCAACGCGTTGTACTTGGCAAGGCCGGGTGACAACGGGAGACGTGGGTGTATCTTGGCTGTCGCGAGTGCCCAAATGCAGGCTGCCCGTCAAGCGATCGGCTTTGGTAATGTTCTCGAATCGCCCAGTCCTGTGTTTTCAAAAGGGGTTTCGTTATTTCGACGGCACCGCCTTATTTCGACGGCAGCTGCGCAGCACACACATACTTTGTTTGAGCACACAGACGGAAGCATCTCTTTCGCAATTGCGGAGGACTCACCTCCAGTTCTGAACCAGACTAGGGTAGCTCCGTCCCCACCCCTCCGTCACCATTCTGATCATGCTGGCAGAACCGAGGCACTTGCAAGGAAAGTAGGAGCATCGACTGCACTAATAGTCATATAGCAACTTGTATTTTGCGTTCAATGACACTATTTGGGCATAGGTTCTCCCTGTATACTGGCTCTACTCCCACACGTTGTGCAGTGCTCCAAGCTCCTCAATGGGCAGTGGTGCAATTGCAGAGTGCTTTCAGTACAGAAGTCAAGTTAACTATCACACCTGGCCGTGCCGGCAGTGAACTACCACGCCTGGCCATGCCGGCAGTGGTCATAACTCTCCTCCCGTGTAGGAAACCACCCTGCTGAGAGCCCCCACTGAAATGTCCAGGTCCACCGCAGTTGCCTGCAGATGCTGCCAGGTTGGACAAAAAAGCGGCGACCACACGCAGCTGCCGTCGGAATAAGATGATGCCGTCGAAATAGCGATTCCCTTCAAAAGCAGATGTACATACAACGACGTAATGCTGGTCCTGGAATAGCACTGGTGTGATATTCCAGCGCATAGGTGCGACGCGAAGTTGGTGCTATTTGACTTTCGAATAGCCCTGGTCTCCAATAGCACCGGTGTGCGATAAATGTACTGTACACGCTGGCTCTAATTGTGTTGTGAACGAGCCAAGTTCATTTGTCTAATACAGGATCCGCGCGGAACCACGCGCCTTATATACGCTACGAGAGTATAAATGCAACATTGACGGGCTGGCGGGCTTGCAACTGGAGGACACACCTGGGTAACCTGGCGGTCTCGTACAACATATGTACTCACTCTTTCGTCCGTGACCGGCGGCCGCAACCGTCTACTATCTATCATACAAAAAATAGAAAGCCAAGAGTCATGTCTTGCTCCTCCCGACTTGGAAGCGAGTGGCCTTTCCTGTCGGCGTTTCACCATCTCAAGATTCTCAACTCACCGCCACTGCACTACGATCGTCATGTCACTGAACGATAAAGAAGCCAAGGCACTGGAAGATGAAGAAGCCGAGGCACTGAGCAAACACTTAGGAGGGAAGCATGGACTTGGGGCTTGCAAGAACCTTCTGAAGGTACGGTGCTATGTATAGCATTTTGTAACGTTCTGGATAGAACGCAAAACGCTTAGCGTTCACTGTAACTTAGATCATCCCACCACTCTGAAGAGCGTGCGAGATCGAGCACCTTTGCCAACAACCATCAAGAAAAAAGGGGACTGGAAAGAAATCATCAGGTTTTTTGACGCCGAGGCGGACGTCGAAAAATCAAAGCTCGAAGAGATGAAAGTGCTTCTGCAAGACATCTATCCAAGCAAATCTATGACCACCGGGTGAGTTGCTTTTACCGTTTTGCTTGCCTTGTCGGAACCTCACACCTCCGACTCGCCAGCAGCCATGGTGCAAGGGACACAAATGGAACCTGTGCCTTCGAGACCACCAATGCATTCCCCAATCCGGCTGTTCCCTCGGTCACCATGCCCGTACCTGCGGCCCAACGCAACTCGGTCAAGTTTGAGGTTTCTCTGGGACAACCGAATGAAGCCCGGCCCTTCAACTCGCCCGCTGGGAACTCTGCCGACGATAAAGCCGCCAGTATCGCCTCAACAGATATGGACACGTTAAAAGGAGCCACTGTCGACCCCGCCTCGGCCGATGCGGCAGTCAAGCCTCCCAGCTTGGCGGCAGCGTATTCCACTCCGCAGACTAGTGCGTACCACCTTGGTGGTCCGGGCTCTCCTCACATGCAGGTTTCTCAATGGCATGGTGTGTGCGCGCATGTTTTCAACAGCTCTTGTTGCTTGATTCCGTGTACACAAAGAATACTCAAACTCACTCACTGCTCACTGTCCAGGTTACCCGCCCTATTACTCCCCACATGTTTCCATAACAGTTACCACGAACACTGTCTCTGATGACAAGGCGCACCAAATGGACGTTCCTTCGATGGGCGGATCGGTCGCCGATACCTCTGTGACGAGTAAGGCTGCACATGTAAGCTTCCCGAGATAGCAACACAAAATGAGTCGCCTTAAAACTAAATAATGTTCCACTCATACAGGTCCTCTCGACAGTCGCGTCGGCGTTCGGGTCTTCGGATGCTGAGGCGGAGGAGTCCAACCCCCAAAGCGATACCTACTACTTCATCGGCATCGGTGCCTTGACAGGATTTCTCATCGGATTTATCATCCTGTGCATTCGAATCGACCTCCAAGCCCTCATTAGTGCCCCTGTCGGCGGTACCCTCATTGCGGCCGATGGCGCGCTCATCAAAGCCTATTTCAATAAAAGGGAGCGCGACCGACAGGCAAAGAGGGCAGCATTTCAGAGAGCTCTTGAAAAGATCTGCGACGACCCGGACGTACGGATCTTTTTCCAGCTTATCACTCGGGGGAAAATCCCGCCTCTTGCGGGATGCAACGATTGCAATCATTGCAACATTGGAAACTTCCACGAATGTCCGAAGGCAGAGTGCAAGTTGGAGAACCAAATTCACTTCGAGCATCCCCTTGGGACACTGGGCCTGAAGGATATCCGGAGAAATTATTTGTTCATGGAGGAAGACCACATGGCGGACAGCAGGATAAGCAAACTTCGAGCTGCATGCGTAAAGGCCGTTCGCGTTTTTCACTTCCAGTGGCTGGAGCTAAAGAAAGGTGAGGCACTCTCCATTCTCCTTATGCGGACCTCATCCCCTGATCTCATCGGAATTTGCACGCCCATATTTTCAGATAAGAAACTTCTGAAAGAGGTTGTCCGTGAAAGCAATCTGGAGACGCTTGTTCATTACGAAAACTCGGTCCTGCACGAGCATCACCACGGCGACGGGAACAGGCCTTACAGGGCACAACGCTACGGCACGTCCAGGCTTTACCACGTCTGCTACCATGAGCTTTGCGAAGCCCAGTTTTGGTCGTTTATCGCATTCCTCAACTTTGTGGAAAAGGTCCATGGTAAGGACGCCCTTCTTCGTTGCAACTGTGCGTCTATTTGCGTTGGTTGAGTTCTCATCACTCACCCTCGTGCAACCAACAGCTCTCACCCCGTGCAACAGCCGTCGACACGGAACCGTCCGCCTTGTGCCACACTGACGTCTGCACCGTTATTTGGATACCCGGTTGCCCCTCGAAGCCCGTGCCTAGACAGCACACCCATGAGCCCCCCACGCACACAGTCTCAATCGCCCCAGCAGATCACAAGCAGCAAATGGAACCCATCCAGCTGTTGCCGTAAAACGACTGAAACGACCTCCCACACATGAAACGCAGAACCCGTTGCCGGCAACGGATGACCTAACCATACCTCATTCTGATACCGTGTGATACCCTCATGCCTAGTAGATAGAACACCAATCCTTGCGCCATAGGCCTCATCGTTTGAAAACTTTCCTTGCATTTGCTACGATACCGTATGATATACCCACTCGCCTAGAAGATAGAAAACCGAGAATTTGCGAGTCTTTGAAGTTGAACACAATAAAAAAAGGCAATGCTGAAAAAGATACATAACGGTGTCTTATTACACGTCCACGTCTGGCGACTCGGCGATTCCCTATATCATGTCCGACCCTATCTAACGTTTACGGTGGATCCGGCACCCGACTCGACATCGTACACGCCGATAGGGACTCCGAGAACAGTGCGTCGGCCGCCCATCGGTTGAATGAAGCGTTCCTGCATCTCAGCACCAGACTCCTTGCTGGGGTTTTGTGCGCACGTGGACACTGGGTACAGAGCCGGAAACAAACAAACGCCAATGAACCCTTATGAACACCACCGCAAACACACAAACAAACATCCACCCGCCGTCAGATTCGCGGTCTGGCGCCGCCGGTGAGCATACACACCGTGGCCGCGATGCCGTAAACGGGCATACGAAAGCCAGCAGCATGGCCGCGTGATGCGTCCCGGATCCCGCCTGCGGTTTCGCGAGCAGCACGAGGGCGTTTGGGGCGATGGGATTGTGAGAGCGGGAGGTGGGCTGCGAGTGCTTCGCCGCGGTGGTTAGGAGACGACCGTTGTGGCCGGGAGGCGGGTTCGCTCGATGATCACGCATATGACGAGGCCTCCGTCGTACGTTGGGGAGAAGGGACGTTACTTGCAGATGCTTCGAGGTTGGGAATGGTACCTGTTGGGCTGATGTTCCAGCATCCATCTACCGGGGTTTCGTCTGCAAAGTACAGCTGTTGTGTTGTTCAATAATGAAAACCCTGTGGGCAGATTTGTTTGGTGAGTTGATCTGGACAGTGGTGTCCGGGCCCTACGAACCAAGGGCTCTATCTGCCTTGCGGCTGCGAGTGCATGAAGAAGCGGAAGCGTCAGCCAGGGAGTTTGAACAGATCACATATGATAAGATCGCATGACCCATTGGTGGGAGGAACTGACATCACAAGTTTTGCCAAGCAGACGCCCCGATGTAGGCCCACGGCACCCGATGCGTAGCACCCTCGCACTGGCATCTTGGTGAAAATCGGCGAACGAGGTCCCTGTCAAACTTCTGTCAATTCGCAACGCTTCTGGCCGCACACCCAAAAGGCGTCGAGAAAAAAAGGGAGGAGGGGCTCGCAACTGACCCTTGGGGTGGGTCGGTGGGCTTAGCTACGGGCAAAGCATGTCATGTTGTCGCAACTAACTTACGTCACCCTGTAGGGAAACTCAGGACCAAAGTTGGAAAGCACACATGGGGGTTGCCGAAGAAAACAAGGAAGCAAGCTCCATGAGGCGGGCATGGAGGTCTTGATGCAGGAAATCCTAGAAGCCGGGGCCTAGATCCACGCAGACCAACACGGCTTACTTTTCTATAAACCGACTCTGCACCACCGTAACGTCCCAGGGGTCCAGGGTGAGCGGTGTGCTGAGGCCCACCCGTTGCTTCGTACCCGTGCCCCCTATATCTAGTACGATGCAGCGATACCGCGGCGGTCACTCGTTTGGAAGTGCCTCGGAATATGATAACTCTCACCGTTGCCATTTGTCCCCAATTTGTCCAGAATCTGTCCCCACGTCAACTTGCCACGTTTCGCCCGCCTGTCAGCCTGTCACCGTTCAGGTCACCGTTCACCTTTCTTCATCTCCATCACAAACCCCCACCTCGCAATTATCATCCCCCCACCCCATCTGCCCCACCACCCGCCATGTCCTCCGCCTACGGCGCCATCCCCCCACCCCCCGCGACCACTCCCCTCCCCCTCCCGCACTCTTTCATCCTCCGCAACGGCACCTTCGCCATTCTCACATCCTTCAATCCAACCTCAGATTCCCACCTCCTCCCCGTCCTGCGCGGCTTACTGAACGCAGAGATCGAGAAGGGAGACACCTACCCGCAGGAGCAGGTGCTGCAGGAAGCGGAGTTTGAAGCCTACTTCTGTAGCGGAACCGTGTTTCTGGCTAGGGTTGCGGGCGAGGGGGGGGATGTCATTGGGTGCTTTTACGTCAAGGTGGGTTGGGCAAATGCGCGGCTCAATTTGCGCTGACCCAAGTCGAGGGGAAATTGCAATGGCAACTCATTCCCACGCTTTGCATGGTTCCCCCCCTGCCAGCCGAATTTCCCCGGCCGCTGCTCGCATATCTGCAACGCCGGGTTCATCGTCTCCCCCAGCTACCGCAACCTCGGCGTCGGGCGCGCGCTCGCGGAGCTGTTCCTCGTCGTGGCGCCCAAGCTGGGTTACAAGGCCTCTATGTTCAATCTGGTACGTCCTTTTATTCTCTCACCCGCATGTATGTGTGATGGTAGGGAGGAGGGTGGAGGGTTTGACCCCGTTTTTGGTATTAGGTGTTTGAAAGCAACACGCCCTCGATCCGCCTCTGGCGCTCGCTCGGGTTCCGTGAGATTGGACGGATTCCCAGGGCCGGGAGGTTACGGCTTCCCGTTGGGAATTCCACGACGACCTCCGAGGTGGAGTCTGGAACAACGACCGCGGGTGGGGTGGGCGAGGTGCAGGAGACGTATGTGGACGCGTTGATGTTTTATTATGATTTTGCGGATTTAGAGAGGGCGGCGTAGGAGCGGAGGATGGGACATGAGGGAGTCGGATTGGCGGATGGATACATGTCCCCAGGTTTAGGAAGACGTGGGAAGACGTTAGCGGGACAATTTGAGGTGTAACGATTTGCAATGCGGCGTAGAACGAAACAGGCACAGTAGAGCAACTATGGTGGCGATATCCCCGGGGCCTAGTCGCAGCTCACATCCGATAGCGGGCAGGAAAACGTACATATATATATTTCGGGATCCTCCACCTGGCCGTGCACGAACACCGGGGCTACCCTACATAGCGAGCAGTGAACCACAGCGGTCTGCATCTTTCTCGATTAGCCCTGGGTATACCATCCTGATTCAGCGCCCCTACTCGCTTCACATGATTGCGGTGTCCCTGCCGCGCAACCACACTTGGAGGGGACGCCCTCCCTCACAAATAGACCCTCCTCAAATCCGCCGGCGCCGTGATCTTCTGACACTGCGGGCATAGGCGTTTCGTGCCTAGGGTCCTGAACCAGCATCTAGCAACCACAACAAGCTCCATGTAAGTCCAAGTGACATGACCATGAACGGGGATACAGCATGAGGAACTGGGATATGATTCAACGTACTGTTCGCAATGCACATGCCAGCACACGATGGAGACCAGCGGGTCGGTGTAGGGGTCGAGGCAGATGAGGCATTTGGGGGAGGTTGATGAGAGGCGTTCCTAAAGCGGAAGTATGGTGAGGAGGGGGGTGTTGGAATGTCGTGCGTTTTTCTGAAAGGGTGTGGAACATGACACGTACCAGATCGCGGATCCGGGATTTGAGGGCGTCGATGACGAGTTTTGTGTCTGACGAGGAGGAGGGTGGATGGTCGGTGGATGGATCTAAGGCGGAACAATGGGCAGGTGTTGAGCAACAAGCACGGCCGGCGTGCGTGGGGACACCGAGGTAAAGAAACCACTCACATGTATCGCGACTGTCCCCGACGGTCCCGGGCTGTGCATCCGCATTCGCCCCGGGGTCGATGTCGTCGGTGCTGCGAAACGGATCCAGGTGCTGTTCGCCGAACTGCGTCTGTCCAAACTCGTCGGTGCCGTCGTCGTCGATGTCGATCTCTTCGTCGGTGTCTTGTTCGGCGGGTTTGCGGACTGTGAAGCCGCTGGCTGGAGAAACAAGTAACGGTGGGGTTAGCTTGAGCGCAGAGCTGGTATAAACTTCCTGTGACGAGGTACCCTACCTGCAAACCCGCCCTCCAGCATCGCCGACGCACGCACACGGGTCTGGCCCGCCCACGTATACTCCTCCCACTGTTCGCCGCTCCCACCCTGGTCAATCGCGGGTACATTTAACCCCGACGACGACGACGCGCCGGCCGCCGCGTTCTTCTGCGCTTCCAGACACTCATCGATATGTCTGTTTAGCGCCTCGGCTTCGAGTGGTAGAGGTTGATCGCACATGAAGCACCGGCCGCTGTCCCCGTCCCCGCCATCTCCTACGCCACTGTTGTTGTTGTTGTTGGTGCCTCGCCGCTTATGGGACGTGGGTTTGGCGCCGACTCCGAGCTCGGCTTTCCGTTTGAGGTTGTTGGCGCGGAGTGTGTACAGCAGCTACTGGGGTAAGGGAGCAGACACAAGGAATTCAGTTGTTTGAAGCGCGATAGTTGGGGGGGATGTGAAGAAATTTGGACGCACCATCTCGTCCTCATCCAACTGATTCAGTGCATTGGACGCCAATGCTGCGGCTTTTCCTTTCGTCACCGAGGCGATCTGCTGCGCGGCTGCCAGCGCCGCGCCTCTTCGGACCCTTGACGGCCTGGAAAACGATAAATTGATTCATCAGAACTATCAACCATCAGCCATTGACCATCCAACTATCACCCATCCACCGTCGAAGTCAACCATCCACCATCAACCATCCACCAGCGCGTAAGCCCAGATCGCTCCCTTCCGTCGCAGCTCGCAGACGCTCGCTAATACATGGGAGTAAAGGCAGTATCGCGCGCTTGGTGCAATGTGGCTCGCTCCGCTCGCATTGGCTCTGGTCGACCTCGGTAACGCTAGGTCTCCCAGAGCGCATCAATCCCAAGCGTCCCTTCACCTCGCTGCGCTCGCCGCAGTCCGACTTCGCTATCGTCGGGGGGAATTCCACGCATCATCCCCCGTGTAGGATGTATGTAGATCACACCTTCCCCTCGTTTCGCTCGCGGCTCGCCTCGCTCGCGATCCATCCATCCCCCGGACCTAAAAGCCCACCCATTCGTTCATCCCCAACACCCACCCCGTGGCATCCTCTACAGCCTGCTGTACCGTTTGTCCGTCGGCTACACGCCGCAGTTCGAGTTCGCAGTGGGTGGCGAGGTCGCTGAGGGATAGTGAGAAACCGCAGAGTGGGCACGGTTGGCGGCGGGTGTCTTTTGGAGGGCGCGGACGTGGTTAGGAGGACTGCATGAGGGTGTTGATATCATGTGGCGTAACTTACCTACCTGAAGGTGAAAAAGGCTGGTGGGGTTCTTTTCCATTCCTGTGCATTCAAGACGGTGAGTACACGTAATAGGACAATTGTCCAGCGAAAATGGCGCTTACGTCGGAGTGTTGTGGGCGGGTGCTGGGCGAGGGATACTGTTGAGAGTCGTGGGTCCTTCTGTTCCTGTCCACGGCGTTGCCAGTGCTGGTTCTTTGGGCATATCTCTGTGTGTATGTCTTTGTGTTGGCTGGGTTCCTCCCCTTCTAGTGCGAATTCACAGCAGGAGGGAAAGAACACCTCCGCCTCGTTCGGACGCGCCGTGGAATGTCACACTTGCCTCTATTCCCTTGGTGTTCGCTTAGGACACACATACCCTTGGAGGCCGCCGTCTATCCTCTCTCTTATTTATATCAGGTGCCCTCTCTTGCTCTCGGACCACCGCACGGATGAGCTTTGACATCGCAGCTGCATCGTAGGAGGACAGCATCGCACGCGTGGGTTTTTGGACAGGTCGCTACCTCCACAAAAAAGGGAAATGACAACAGGGTTCACCAACTCGCCTGGAATGGCACCAGCAACGGCGACCGCAGACCCAAGCATGCAAAGCTTCATGGACTCGCTTTCTCGCGACCTGGACGAAGCCGGAGAGTCCGCTCTCAAACAGCTTGAAGGCGCGGGCGACGGCGGCCATCTCGTGCGTCCAACGCGCGCGCGTGCGCAGAAGAACGTCCATAGCAGCCAAAGCGCAATAGACCTGCCCAGCTTCGAATTGTCCACCTCCTCCGAAAACACAGCCAGTATCAGCGTGCTGCAGATGCCGCCCGGTTTCTTGTCGCAGACCGAAAACGACTTACGCAGGGAGTTGGACGAGATCTCGGGGCCGTCGTTTTTGGGCGAGGTGGAGGATTTTGACAAGGATGCTCCGAGGATAGCTGATCAGCACACGGCCGAGCGACGGGCGTCGCCACAGATACATGGCGATTCGAAGCATGAACTCTCCTTGGCGGATGATTCGATGCTCCCTCATGTTAGCGCCGATAATCGAGAATCCGCGAACCACGGGGATGAGCCGGCGGATCAGAGCATAGATCGCGGGCAGGCGATGGGGAACCTTGACCCGAGCGGCATAGGTACTGGAGGCGACTTTAGCCTCTCCTTCGACGCCAATCCAGACGTTCCGCAAGTGCCGTCATTATCGACCATTCGCGATACCACGGGCGTGCGCAGAGCCGGCGGATTGGAAACCACGGTCACGGCTGAAGCGTACGATTACGAGGAAACGGGACCCAGCACAAGCGATGTGGGCAGACTCGCGAATACAGGAGCCGATGGCGCGTACGAACCCACAGAGGTGTTTGCAGACACCGGGTCTTCCGTGCCGGCGGCGGATGCCCCTGTAGCGGACGCCACAATACCGGTTGAACCCTTGGACGATTCGCTATTCGATAGGCTGGAAAAGTTTATAGCGCGAGAGGAGGAGCAGTTGAAGCGTTTGGATATAGAGCTCCAAGCTGAAAGCGAAGGCGCGTCGTTTCAGTTATTCACCGGAGTGCAACCCGACAATGGTCTCGTCCACACTGGTGGGGCTCAGGAGGAAGCCACCTTCACCCAATTGATACCCAACTCCCAGCCCCGCCAGTGGTTTTCAGAATCCAAGATCGCCGACGAAGGCTTCCTGTACAATACCCCAACCACCTACACCAACAACACGGCGGATTCTAACAACGGTGGAAGTAGCAACAACAACAAGAGTGATCGTAGCCCTGGCAACAAACCTAATCTAACTATGAGACCAAGCAGCGCCCGCTCATCGCCCGCCATATCCTATACAGGCCCGTTCAAATCAATCATGGACGAATCAGAAGCAGAGGACGAGGAAAGTCTGCCGCTCGACCCGGCGTCCCCCTACCCTGAACGGCGGTCTCCTTCGCCTACCCCGCATTCGCCGCTACGGCCTACCACCGGCGACGAACGCCACCAACTCGCAGATTCACCATACGCGGACCTGCGTTCCCCTTCCCCCACCTCGCACTCGCCCTTCCACCCACCCACCACCGACGACGAACGCCATCGACCCGAAACAGAAGACGAAACAGATGATTCCTCACCCACCTTGTCGTTCAAGTACGCGTCGGATCTGGTGATCAAAGGCCACAGGATGCCGACGCCGACGACGGCCGAGTCTGAACTGGATTTCGGCAGCGAAGACGAGGATGAGGATAGCAGTGGTGCTGAAGGGGAGTACGGGAACGTGTTGGACGCCGCGGAGAGTTTTCAGGGTGTGCGGTCGCCGTTGCCCGAGCCGCGGGAGAGCGAGCAGGTCTTTAAGGGCGATGCGTTTGAGGAGGCTTTCTTCCGGGAACAGTCGGGAGGGGAACGCGATTTCGACGCGGAACGCAGCGAGGAGGTGTATAGGAGGGACGAAAAACCGATCGAGGACGACCAAAGCTTCCGAGACGACATCTGGCTCGGCGCAGCCCGCAGCATGCCCGAGCGGTCCCAGTCCCAGACGCGCTCGCAATCCCTCTCACCCCAACGCGCACCGCCTCGCTCCAGCCCGTCTACGCGGGACCAAGACATATATATACCCACCCACGACCTGGAACACGACAACCAAGCCCCTCGGCAACACCCGCCGCCCCGCCTCCCCTCACCCTTCGCAGCCATGACCGACAACGACGATACCCCGCCCTCCGCTCTGTCTGTGGACCTTCAACCCCCGACGCCTGCACCACGGTCGTTCACGAGGGCGCCGCCGAGGTCTCCGCCTACACAACCCCCGGAGCAGCAGCAGCAGCACCCCCTCCCACCCTACCTCAAATTCTCGTTCAACGCGGGACCGGAGTTCAGCGATACGTTTACGACTATGCAGGATGCTACGGATACCATGCACACCGTCGCGTCGGCCGCGGTGCATCCTACCCTCCTCACCCACCAACCCCAACGCGCGAACCTCACCCCCGTCACCGCAAAGCCAGTAGTGGACGCCCTCCGCGTCCTGCAATCGAAAGTCGGCAAACTGGAATCCGAAAAAGCGGTCGCGAAGGAGCGTATCCGGGATCTGGAGGGGGAGCTTGGCCGTGCCCGAGGCGCGGTGTTGATGGAGCAGGCGACCCGATTGAGGGAGAGTCAGTTGCGGGAGAGTCAGTTGAGGGGGGAGGTGGGTGTGCGTGGGGGGAGGTGGGCACGTGAACGGGAACGGGAACGGGAGAGCGAACGGAGGGATGCAGAGACGCAGGTTAGCGGGGAGGAAGACGTCGGTGCGGGACCGGCCGTATCACCTCGACGGACCGCCACACGTGATCCGCCCACAGTATCGCCGCCCCAACCAACGCACAGCCACCAGCATCAACAACCGACGGACGAAGACCTCGCCCTCCGGCGCGAGCGCGACCTCGCCCTGCAGAAACTGCACGACTCGCTCACTGAAGTCGCCCTCCTGCGCCGCGAGGTTGCCCTGAGGGACAGGGAGATTGAGCGGACGAAACGGGAGGCGGATGTGATTGTGAGGAGTCTGAGCAGTGCCGTGGGTGTTGCTGCTGCCAGTGCTGGGGGAACTGGTCGCGTCGCGCATCCCCCGCCAGCTGCACATTCCGCACCATCTACACACCAGGACCAAGCGGACATGTCGTGGGCGTCGACGTCCGGGGGGAGGTTGTCGTATGCGAATGTGCCGGAGGTTGCGGGCGGGTCGAAAGAAAGGCGCGCGGAGGTGGCGAGAGAGGGGTCACCGGCACCGGCGCGGAAGAAAGGTGGCCCTACTTCGTCACCGACCAGGACCACGGGTGAGGGAGCGACGAAGAGAGCTGAATCGCGATCCTCTGGGAGATCCGATGATGAGGGGAAGGACAAGGGCAAAGCTGCTGCGTCTCCGGGGAAGGTCTCGTCTCCAGCCCCATCGGCCCCGCGGAAAGAAGGGAACACGAAATCGTCCCCTGTCCAATCCCAAGCCCCACCACCAAGAACCTCCACACCCCCGGCTGCTCCATCATCTCCCTTGCGTGACACCGCACAACAACCCAAATCCAGCCGCAAATCACCACCACGCAACGAAGTGAAAAGCCCCGCCCGCGCTGAAAAAGATCCGGTTGCACCCAAAGATGACAAGGAGGATGCTGAGGAGGATGGTGAGAACCCCGCAACAACGACCTCCTTCCTCCTCCGCGACGAGATCCGCGCGCTGAGAGAGGAGATTGAACGGGGACGGCGGAGGGACCGGGAGGCAAACGGTGGTGAGGGTGAACGGAGTGGGCGGGCGGACGAGACTGCGGGCCGGAAAAGCGAGCGCGAGCTGCTTAAGAGATCTGCCGGTGGGGTTAGTGACGCAGCGAAGCCTCCACCACCACCAGCATCAACGCTGCACCCGAACATGATCACGAAAGACCGCCTGCGCCGTCTGATTGTCAATAAACTGCTTGAGAAGGAACGTAACCGGGTCAAAACGGATGAGGACGAGACGGGTACGAAGGTGATGTGGAAACGCGTCGATGCGGGCGGTGCTGTGGGTGCGGATAGGGTGGGGCAACACCGACGGGCGCGGAAGGATATGCAAAGTGAGCACCGATCTGCGGATGAAAGGACGACGACAGCGACGCGGCCACGGTCCGCGGATCGTCAACGTCGTATCCACGAAGCCGGCCGCGCCGCCGCCGAAGTCCGCGCGCGGTCCGTCGGTGGTGCCGGGAAACGCGCGTCCCCAACAGCCCCACAAGGCGACGACCGCGCTGCAAAGCTGCACCGGGAAACTAGAGGCAAGCCGGCGAGGACAGCGGCCACCGATACCACCACCACCTCGCGGCGACACCAGTTGCAGCAGCATACCCAGGCGATCTTACATCAGCAAAAGGAAAAGCAGCAGCAGAGGAGTGTGAAGACGCAGACGGGGGAGGCGAGGACGGAGCCGAGGACGGAGCGGGGTGGTGGTGTGGCCGCGACGAGCAGCGCCAGTAGGAGGAGGGACAGGGCGGATCCGGCGGGAGGACCGGCGGGGACTAGGCTGTTTATGGAGATGCCGTTTGTGGTTGGGAAGGTAAGCTTCTCATTCGCGTGGGGGTGTTTGTGATTGTTATCTGAGGAGCCTTCTGTGGAAACATGATCATGCATGGTATGCTCACTGGTTCCCTCCCCCCAGTCCGCGACAAAATCCTACTCAGTAACCGCCAACCTCCAACAAGTCCTCTCCCTCCTCAAAGCGCACAACCCCTCCCTCTGCTCCGTCTGCTCCTCGCGCCGCACGCATGGTCTCGTGCACTCGCACCCACCGCACACACGGCGCCCACCGCGGGACCCGAAACACGACGGCCCGCTCGAGCGGCACCAGCACGCCGCGCTGGCGCATAGCGGGTTCTTTGGCGCGCGGCTTGGGGACGGGTTGGCGCGGGGGCCAGCCTCGACACGAAGTAGACGCACGGGGGGTGAAAAGACGAAACGCACGACGGATGAAGATGGAGATGGGGACGAGTTTGATGACCATGCGTCATTCCATGGGGACGTGCTGGACACGGCTGCGGCGGTGGCGTTGGCGGCTGCGACTGTTGGCGCGGCGAGGACGAGGTCGTTGACGAGGAAGGGTGGGGATCGGGAGAGGGAGAGGGAGAGGGGTGAGAGGAGGGGCGGGAAGGCGGCGGAACAGGGTCAGGGTCAGGATTCGCGGCGAGGCACGCGTGGGGACGTGGACCGTGGTCGCCGCACGCACGAGCGGGATGATGGCATGACGACGCTGGAGCGGGTGCTGGCGGTGCTGGAAGACGAGTTCCAGGATCTGAAACGGTATGTCATGTTCTTCCCTTTCGTGGTGATTAGTCTGGTGGGGTGCCCATTCGTGCGAACCCTTGATGAAGGGGACCGTGTTCATTACCTCCCTCTCACCCAATCATCCACCCTGTAGCCACTACCACACCCTCGTCCGCCACTACGAATCCGTCGCCTCCCGCACCACCTCCTCTCCCACCGACCCCATCGATGCGTACACCCTGCATCACGCCTCGACCTCCTCGCACACCACCGCAACAACTACCACCACAGCCCTCCGCAGCCTCGGCGACGACCTGCGCCACGTCATCCGCGCCATGGACACCAAAGGCGACCAGATTGCGATACTGAGGGAGATCCTGAGGGGGTTTGGCAGGGTTGTTGGGAATGCGGGTGGGAAGGGGACGGGGAACGGAAAGGGGAAGGTGGATCATGAGAGGGCTGCGGGGCGTGTCTAATGTGAGGGGAACTGGGAGAGGAAGTAGGCCGCCCGTGTTCACGAGACGCGATTGAGCCCGGATTATACTGTATATCGTCCGGAATGGGGAGTTTACGGGGACCGGGGGGCTTCTGAAAAGGGCTTGTAAGCTCTATGTCACCTGTTTGTCTGCATGTGCAATGTTGCATGAGATTGTACATATAAATACAGACAACGTCGCCAACCTCCTGTATGGCCCCTGAAACCTGACTTCCGGAGGGAGTGCGGTGGGGGCACCAAGTCCTTCCTAATCTACTTACTGTAAGCTACATAAACGCTGGCTGTGTGATATTAAAGAGCTGGCGTCGGGGTTCTATATATGTGTGCAACATATCGAGTCATATTACCGCACCGAAGTGACGAACTCCCTCTGATCATTTCTTCCTCGTCAAAACAGCGTCGGTCAACTGTATCAGCGCCGAGCGGGCGGGTGTGTCCGGCAGCAGCGAGATGGCGTCGATGGCTTTTTGGCAGTAGGAGGCCGCGAGGGCGTGGGTGCGCGGGAGGCCGTCTGATTGGAAGACGAGTTCTAGTGCCTGGGAGGGAAAGAGCAAAAAACTGTCAGAAACATGGCGAAGAATGTCATGTCACAGTATATATGACCTACCTTCTCAACATCCCCCTTCTCCGCAAAATTCCGCTCCATAAGCACATGCAGCTCTCCATACGTCTCTGCCGCAAACAGCACCGGCGCGGTCGCGAGTCCCAATTTCAGGTCCGCATTGACCGGTTTCCCAAACGCGTCGGCCGAGGTGGTGAAATCCAGCATATCGTCCACCAACTGGAACGCGATTCCCAGGTTCTTGCCGTACGCGTAACATGCGTCGACCACGTGGGGTGTGCAGCCGCCGAGGACGGCGGCGGCGCGGCAGGATTTGGCGATCAGGGAGGCGGTTTTGAGGTACGTTTTTTCGAGGTAGTAGTCGAATTTTTGGGCGAGGATTTCTTGCTGTTCGGGTGTTTGTTGGGACGTTGAGTTTGTTGAAGAAGGCGCGGGGAAGAGCGGATCCCGAATATGGCGATGAAACCACGACGTTCCCTTCTCCTGTTTACTACTATTCAGCGCCGAGTTGCGCAACTGCATGAACTCGCCCTCGACGAGGTTTGAGATGACGGTGGCGAGGAGCTCGACGACCTCGACGTTTCGTAAGCGGGCGAGGGCCACCGATGCGCGGGCGAGCAGGAAGTCGCCGGCGAGGATGGCCATCTTATTTCCAAACTCGGCGTTGGCGGAGGGCGTGCTGCGGCGGGTCATCGCGAGGTCGATCACGTCGTCGTGGAGGAGCGAGGCGGTGTGGATCATTTCGGAGATTTCGGCGAGGCGGCGTTGGGTCGAGAGGATGTTGTTGTCGGGGAGACTGCTGATGTCAGAGGGCCGTATCGTCTTTGTCTTTGCCTCGTCGAACCGTACCTCCCTGTCCATCGAACTCACGGGCACGTCCACATCCCCATCGTGCAACCTCGCCCGTTCCGCCGCGGCATCATACCCCTCCCGTTTCGGCGCCACACTCGTCGCCTGCGAGACCAGCAACACCACCATAGGCCGCACATGTTTCCCTCCCGCCGAGAAATAGTAGTTCGCAATCGTCGCCAGCACAGGATGTCCGGTCCCCAGCAACCGGCGCACATGTTCCGTCAACAGCGCCAGATCGTTGCCCAGGAGGTCACTGGGCTTGATCCGCTGGGTTCCGAGTGCTGGCGAGACGAGAGTCTCGCTCGCGGACATGGCCCGTGACCATTCGGGCGAGGTGGGGGTGGGTTTGGCCCCTATCCCTTCGGGGAGGGCTTGCGAGGCTGCGGCTTTGAGCGCGCTCACTGCTGCCTTGTCCCGCATTGCTGTCACTTTTTCGGTTATCCAACTGCTACTATTGCTGGAGGCATCTTTTCCTGACGACGCTGCTTCTGGTTCTGGTGAGGCCTGTGATTGTTGTAATCTCGTTGCCGTGCTAGAGTATTTCTGGTGCGAAGCCTGAAGTGTGCAAAAACGATTAGTCTCTACATCCACAAACCCTTGACCTCCTCCCTGTCTCGTAGATCAGCTAGATCACCCTATCTACCATCTTGCCCGAACACCCAGCTATCTCCCCGAGGTCTGCAAACTCACCTTGAGAGGAAGGGTGGATGACCGCGGGCGCAAACCCCGCCGCGCCAATATTGGAACGGCGTGAAGCATCGGGTGGGTTGGGTTGGGTGGGGGGTGTGCAGGTGAAGAACGGGGAGGTTGTTGCAGACAGGGCGACCAGCTTCCGTTATGCGAGGCTCTATGTACGGTCTAAGACTCTATGCGCACAGGGGGGGCTTGTGCCAGCAGCGACAAGGTGCTCGTCGGAGAAAGGCTGCAAAGGGAGTCCAACAGCCTGCGCGTTCGGCAATTCCTCCCCTCTTTGCCGTGCGACCGCGGAATTCGCAAAACATTAACACTCTCGCATCCTTTCTTGCCCATATATAAAACAAGCCAATACATACACCATCCCCCTCCACTCTCCTCCGACTCCCTTCATCTACATACACATACATACATACATTGTATCCATGTCGGAGTATTCGGGGGTTGAGTTGCGGTTGACTATTGTGTGCCTTAGCCTACCTCCCTTCGCTCCCATCCCCTGGCCCCAACTGCGTTTCCATTTTCCCGTTTCGAACATAGTGTACATCGACCTTTGTGGTTTTCTTCTGGGTCTTGGGGATGTATGGTTTCGATTTCTGAAAGGCGGCAGGGGTGGAGTTTCTCGGTTTCTTAACGGCGTCTGCGGTCACACAAGGGAAGAACAGATGAGCGGGAGTAATGACATACTACTCTGACTAAAGAGCGAAAACCCACCGATCAGAAGACTCCCTATCGCGTCTCGGACTTCTACTCCTCCTCTCCTTCTTCACCTCCCGATCGCGGTCGCGGTCACGATCACGATCCCGTCCCCTCTCCTTTCCTTCCCGACCATAAGAAGACCCCCCCTCACGCCCCTCGCGTCCCTCACGCTCCGAGCGATCCGACGAGCGGTGGTGGTCGCGGTCCTTGTACCCATCACGGTCCTTGTCACGGTGGGACGACGAGCGGCGGTAGTCTGAGGAGCGGCTGTCGTCGTAGTCCGGGCGGGAGGTGCGGCGGTAGTCGCTGGCGGGAGCTGCGGGGGTGGGGAGTGGGGCGCCACTGGGAATGCTGGCGTTGTTGTAGGTGCCGGGCTCGAGTTTGACGTCGGGGTGGCGGTGGGAGCGGTCTGAGTAGTCGCGATCGCCGCCTCCCCCTCCTCCATATCGACCGCCGGAAGCACTGTATGCCAAGGAAACAGCAGTTAGTTTGAAGATCGCTCGTACAACATCACACAAGCTGCTTTCATATGCAGTTACTTACGGTCGATCACCATAACCACCTCCACCACCGCCATAGCCACCACCACCATAACCACCACCTCCACCTCTCGGCGGGCCCCCGTATCCACCTCCATACCCGCCCCCACCGCCATACCCGCCCCGTCTCTCACCGCCACCGCCATACCCCCCACGACCCGTCGGCGGCCCACCCCTAAACCCTCCGTCAACATACCCGCCACCGCCACCTCCTCCTCCATACCCATATCCACCGCCATGCCCCTGCCCACCCGACGCCGCCATCATCGACCCGTACCCGCCCTCACGTCCACTCCACCTCTGATTCACATCCTTCCCGCCCAACCGGGTCCCTCCGAGCCCGCCACCGAGTCGACGGGGCCTCCATCCTTTAACGGTGCGCCCGCGCTCCACGTCGACGAGCACGCGGCGGTCGTTGATTTTCAGCCCGTCGCCTTCTTTGTAGGCCGCTTTCATGTCTTTCTCGCGCTCGTATTCGATGAAGGCGTAGCCGCGGGATTTCTCGGTGTCGGGGTTGTGCACGATTCGGAGCTGGGAGTGATTTGGCGAATTTCCAGGGTTTGAACGATGATGGTTGCGGCGATGGGAAAGGGTGGAGGAGAGGACAAGCTCGGTTCAATGTTTCGTTCCACTTCGGCGGACTTACCCGCTTACCATAATAAAAAGTGCAAAAACAAACGCCAAGCACGCAACCCCACCACCACAGCCCTACACCGAAATGAACGCCATGCAACACCGACGCGAAGAGTAACTGCGGAAAGAGCAAACGAACCAGACCAGTGCTCAAACGGCCCAAAGATCATCACAGCACAAGACTGCTCCCCAGACCGCCGGGCCCTTTCCAACAGCTTCTCGTCCCCACCGTCCTTTGTCTACAAAAATTCCTTACCGATTTGATAGGCCCAAACCTTTCAAACTCTCGTTTCAGCTCTTTTTCAGTCGTATGATAAGACTAACAACCGACGAAAGAAATACACTCAAAGAGTCAATCTTCTGCCGCATACAAGAGGCAGTGAACCCCGAGCAAAAAGAGTGTAATCAACAGAACTCACCAAACGAGCCACAAACAACGTCTTGTAAGGATCACTGGCCACATTCGGGTCTTGATCGGTATCCCAGGTGGTTAGACCGTTATCAATAGCCTCTTTCGCTTTCTGTTCTCGTTCCGCTTTCTATCCCCAAAAGCAAAAAAAAGCTCAGCATCGGTCCCCCATCCCCAAACAACCCCCCCCCCCACTCCCTTAAACCTACCTTCCGCTTCTTCTTCTCCGCAACACTCTCACTCGGCACATAATCCACATCATGCCCTTTGCATCTGTCCAGAAACTCCGCGATCCCAGTCAACACGGGCCCGCGGCGGTCGGCGGGGGCGCGGTCGAGCGGTTCGAGGTACGGCAAGGGTGGCCGCGGGGCGAAGAGCTTGATGAGATGGGGGGGTAGTTGGGCGGTCATAATTTACAGGCGAGGAGGGTGATCTGCGCGAGGTGCGTGGTTTGTGGGGTGGGGGTCGGATTTTCAATGACCCTTTCCGCGTCCTGACGGGATGGTGTGTAAGCCGTAGTGAGCGGACGGGGTTGTGCTGTGGGTTGCGATCCGTAGGCCTCCCGTCGCTGATCGAGCAGTGAAGGCAGATCGTCCCGGGGTCATTTGTATCTGGTTGCAGCTGTGCCGAGGGTTAGGAGGGTTCAGTTGATCGTTGGACGGGGCCGTGACTCACGCTTAGTCAGCAACGGCCTTTTCACACAGCTATCCCAGACGGGAAAGAAAGCACAGACAGACAGTAGGTTATGATAGGTACGAGCTTGGGATGAATCTATGCAGCAAATGCAAACGACAGTAAAGAGTAACAATGTAGTGGGACACTCCACGGAAAAAAAAGATGGAACGAGCCAAGAGGCGAAAGTGCGATCCACCTCCCCACCCCTTCAAATTCCCTACTTATCCTTCCCCGCATCCTCCTTCAACGTAACCGTCCGATTAATCACCCACTTCCCCTTCCCCACGTCCGAATCCTTATCCACACAAAAGTACCCCGTCCTAACCGCCTGGAACCGATCCTCAACCGCATACCCCCTAATCCCCACCTCCGCAATCGCCTTATCCAGCACCTGCAGACTGTCCGGGTTGATATCGCTCAACCAGCCCCCGGGCACGTCTTTCTCGGACTGCGGGTTCTCGTGCAGGAACAGGTTGTTGTAGAGCCGCACGGTGGTGGGCACGGGGGAGGAGTGGGCGGGGGAATGGGCGATCCAGTGGATGTATGTCTTTGGTTTGGTCGTCTTGACCGACGCGTCGTTCTCATACCGCGCTTTGACGGCGGTGATCTCCCCGTTGGCGTTGCGCACGACGGAGGTGGCGGTGATGGGGAAGGGCACGTTGAGCAGACCGACGGATTTGCCCGGTGTGAGGCGGTAGAAGTTCGGGTCGGGCTGCTCACGGAAATCGGAGCGGTCGATGTAGACGCGGTTGGTAAAGGGCAGTTTTCGCGTGCCCATGGCGTCGTCGCGGGGTTTGTTGGGAACGACGACCTCTTCCACGTGATCATCGGGCAGGTTCTCGATGATGATTTCCAGGGGGTCGAGGATGAGCATGAGACGGGGCGCGACGTCGTTGAGGTGTTCGCGGACGACGTTCTCGAGTCTGTCGGGGTGGATCGTGGACTGGGAGGTGGTGACGCCCAGATCGCGCACGAACGCGTTGACGGCTTCCGGCGTGAACCCCCTGCGTCTGATGGCAGCCATGGTGTACAGCCGGGGGTCGTCCCAGCCATTGACAATCTTCTCGTCCACGAGTTTCTTGAGCTTCCGCTTGGACATGACGGTGTAAGCCAGGTTCAGGCGGCCGTACTCCCACTGCACCGGCTTGTAGATCTCGAGGGCGTCGACGAGCCAGTAGTACGATTCGCGCGAGAGGGTGAACTCGGTCGTGCACAGGGAATGCGTGATGTCTTCGAACGAATCCACTAGGCAGTGGGTGAAGTCGTAAGTGGGGTAGATACACCACTGGTCGGCGGTGCGGTGATGGGACGCCTTGAGGATGCGGTACGCGACCAGGTCCCAGAACTGCGGATTGGGGTTCTGCATGTCCATCTTCATACGCAGGAAGGCCTCGCGGGGCTCATACTTGCCCTGCTTCATTTTTTCAAACTCGTCTAGCGATTCCTGGATCGGGCGGGACCGGTGCGTGCACTCCTTGCGGGGCCCGCGTTCGTCGCCGCCTCGGTTGGCTTTGATTTCGTCGCCGGTGCAGTGGCACACATAGGCTTTGTCACGCTTGATGAGCTCCACCGCCAGCTCGTACAGTTTCTGGAAGTGATCGGATGAGTAGGTGATGGCGTGCGGCTCGTAGCCCAGCCACCGGACGGTTTCGAGGATGGAGTCAAAGTAGATCTGTTCCTCGGCTTCCGGGTTCGTGTCGTCGTACCGCAGGTTAGTTATCCCGTTGAAGGCGGCGGCGTAGCCAAAGTTGACGTTGATGGCCTTGGCGTGTCCAATGTGGAGGAAACCGTTGGGTTCGGGGGGGAACCGAGTGATAACCTTCCCACCAGTGCGTTTCAGATGCTCCTCCATCAGCTTCGGGTCAATCTGAGGGTTCTCCCCAGCCTTATGCAACTTAGAGAGCTCTCCTTCCGTAATGAACCTCGTGCTCTTTGCCGCCTCCGCCACTCGGCTGCCAGTCCCATTAGCAGCCACCGGCGCATCCGCCACTTTCGCAGGCGCCTTGGCAGCCTTAGCACTCTTCTCCGCCGCCTTTTTCGCCTTCGGGTTATCCCGCTCATCCTTCGGCCCCAAGACCGCCAGCACCTGTCTATCCAGCTCCTCTTTGACCGCCAACGCGTTGGCCCACCTCAGACTGACACGCAAAGCGCCCAAAAGCTGGCCCGCAAGCGTGTATCTCTTCTCCTCCAAATCCTTCCTCCGGGCCTCAATCACCTTCTCCACCTCCACGGTGATCTCCGCCGGTGTCACAGTAACGCCCACCCCGCAGTCCTTATCAAACTGGGCGTCGTCGATCTCCCCGCCGGCCTTCTCGGCATGCTTGATCCCCGCCGCGATCCGGTCGGTGGAGGTCAGCCGCCCGTCCCGGATGGCGCGGGTGAGGTATCCGATGTGCGCTGCGGCTTGAGGGGTGATAGTCGACGCGAGGTGGTAGTACAGGGCGCCGGTGGATCTGTCCACTGGCGCGGAATCGGCGCTCGTGATGCCTGCATCGGTGAGGATGGCGTGCAGGTTTGCACCGAGCTTTTTGTTGGCGGCTGTTTCTTTCGCTTTGACGTCGGAGAGCCCGATGCGGGTGAAGAGGGTTATGAGTTCGTCCATTCTGGTGTTGGTGTTGTTGGTTATGTGACGAGGTGAGCGAGTAGTGGCAAGATTCCGAGGCCGAGTGAAGATTCCAGGGCTAGTAAGTCCAACGAAGAGCGGATGAAGGAGCCGGGCGCTAAGCTGTGGATGAGGGCTGAGCAGCGGCGACTTGAGGCTCTTATGTACTACTGAGAGCAGACGGGAGGTGCGTTGAGCCGCCAGCGTTGCTTGTTGCGAATATGGGGAGTGATCAGGGGCAATGTCAAATGGGCTCCTTGGTGGGTTTCTGAGGAGAAGTGAGTGCTCCTAAGATCTTGTTGGGGACAGGCGATAGGATGCATCACGTGATGAGGATGACTCGTCCAGCTCACCCATTGACGGCGCCCACCCGTCTGAACGATCTTCCTTTCCGGCACGCTCCCCCTAGGCTTCATGGAAAGGGGATTAACGATCCAGTTCTTGCACAAAAACTGCGCCGGAAATGCCTCCACGCAATTTCTATACACGCCGGACTTGACCTGCAAACGAACAAGCAACTATTCCGGGAAAGATGAAAATAATGGGCCTTAACATCCAGTCCCAGCGAATCTAACCAGAGGGTCTTGCATATAGAGTCTATCGATGGTTTCAAAACTCTCGATTGTTGACCGTTTCTTGGACAGCCAACATGTGCACACTTGCGAAGATGTCACCTTGGATATAGAGGTGATCGACTTGTCTAGCTTCTGCCGGTCTTCTACCTCCGCGCAAAACGTAGGACTGTGCACGAAAGCAATCATCTACAAAACATCATATCGCTCGCTTGATCTTCACAAGTGTACCAAAACACTCACTCACAATGTTGTCAGCGTGACGAAGTTTCACAAAGACATGGCCGCGCTTCCTGCGTCGGTGATGGCAAAAGTACCCTGGGGAGTCGCAAACGTGTTCCCGAATATTCAGCGGGATCGTCAGACCTTAGGCATTTCTTTCAGCGGTGATGCCCCGACATCACTCCTGGTTCCGGTGTCAGCACATGACGGTCTGAAGAAGTTCTATCTATCCCGACCGTCGCTACCCGAGCTCAGGCCCATAAGAACCCACTTTTGCCACTCATAATCAAAACACGGATGTCGACACCATCCAGCTTCCTCACGAGATATCAGGCTCTGCGGGCGTGACTACGGAGGCCCAGCTCCTGCTGAATGTGATGAGTAGCTCGATTCGCGAGTGAAGACTTCCTTACAGTCGAACTAAGCTGGCTGATCAAGGAAACCTAGCCTTGTTTGGCTTTCGGCGAGTCGGGCTTTGTAACGATCATGGTCTACTCGCTCCGTCTACCTAGTCCGAGCCTGATCGGGCTACCTCCCTGGAGCAGGCGGTACGCTACGATTACATAACGCCTTCTGAGCCCAGGACAAACGCGGTATCCCAGACGTTGCAAAGCTGAATATACCGTCTTCATCAACACGGGGCCTGAAAGAGCGAGCCCGTATCCGGACAGACGTCGGACGAGGCCACGCGGCTTACATAACGCGTTTTTCCTCATCCACGGGACGCGTTCTCAGGTTTTTCGCAAGCAACGCAAAAACCTCAAAAGGGGTTTGAGAAAGCCCACTCGTTCACCCCAACGGGTTCAGTTCAATTCGGCTCACGGACCTACATGACCAACGGCGGCTGCGGTAGGTCTCTGCTTCGAATCCCGCCGACGGTCCAGTCCAGTTTCCGCAGTTCAGTTCAAGGATCGACGTACCCAGCAGCGGATGTCCGGGTTCCATGCGCATCAGCCACAGAGAGCGGAGTGTCCCCGTCCCAGCCGTCTGAGGACAGGTTTAGCGACGAGCCATCGGCGGGTGGTTGAAGAATGCGCAAACGACGAGGGCGCTTGCTTTCGGGGCGCATCCGTGGCAAAAACTGACATCAGGATCGTACTTGGGCCAATCGAAGAGGTCCTAACCGAACCTAAGCGTGATGGGAAAATGACAGACTCACACGCTATCGATATTGGGATTACATGCAAAGTATGTGGGGGGGAAGGTGCGTGGGAAATGTCACTATTAATCTGCGTCCAGCGAACAGGAAATGCATACTACTAAAGTACATACTACGAAGGGTCCATAAATAAAATGCGGAGACGAAAAACAACGAACCGATTGTCAAGCAAACTACGACTTGACCGCAACAACCTCAATCTGCTCCATCTCGGCTCCCTCCTCCGCCACCTCGGTCCCCTTCCCCTTGCGCGCCGGTTTACTATTCTCCTGGCCCCTGACGATATTCGCCAACGCCGCATACGCAATCGCAATCAACACGACCGCCATCCCCACCAAGATCACCGCACACAGCAGGATCGACAGTCCGTTGGAGAACCCAAGGTCCGCGATGTACGACTCCCCCGCGCGGGCGGTCCCGTCCTCCTGCGGGATCTGCAGGCCCGCGTACTCGTTCTTGACAAGCCCGATGAAGGAGTACCTGATGGGGGAGAGCCACCGTATCCATCCAAAGTACGCCGGGATCGCCGAGTCGTTGATGAACAGGCCCGAGAACAGCATGAGCGGTAGCAGGAGGAGTGGCGTGACGGCGAGCGCGACGGGTAAGGAAGGGAAGATCGACGCGAGTGAGACTCCGAGCGCGAATCCGGTGAGTGAGACCATGATCACGAAGGCGCATACGATGAGGTATTTAGCCGCGTCGACCTGGAGCCCGACCATCCAGTAGATGATGGTCGCCATGATGGTTGGGAAGACGATGATGGAGGGGAGCTCGACGCCTATTTTCGAGAAGAAGAAGGCGGGGAGGGAGTAATATCCCGATCCGTGTTCTCGGGCGAATACCAGTTTATCGGCCGCGAAGATGCCGAGGATGGACATGGTTGAGCCGAAGACGGCTTGGGTGGAGAGGAAGAAGAGGACTCCTACTCTGTTCTGGTTGGCGGCGTACCCGGTCTTGTCGTCGGTGTTGAGGAAGAGGAGGCCGATGATGAGGGCGAGGATGAGGGATTGACCCGCTTTGGCGCGGAGGACTAATGGATTGCGGACGGAGTTTTTGAACTCGCGTTCGAGAAGGTATTTGAATTGGGTCGAGTAGGATGTGCCGGCGGTTTGGTTCTTTTTTAACGTGACGGTGTCGGCGGGCGGGTTTTGGCGGATCTTGGCCAAATCAGCGGCTTCGGGACTGTCTTTCCAGTATTGGATTAAGCGTTTGATGCGGTCGGCGTTGCTTTCTTCTTTTTTCTCTTCGAAGGAGCCTTCTTGGTTGTTAAGAATGGCCATGAAGACATGGTCTGCGGGGTTGAAGTGCTCCGGGCAAGGGTAGCTGCGAAACGAAGGAAAGATGTTAGTTAGGTCAGGTGGTCCTGATTCAGGACCTGAGCAACTCAAGTAAACCCTCCGAAACTCACCCAAGACGGCCAAAGTAGTCCACCACCTTCGACGTCGGACCATTATACATGACCTGACCCTCAGCGAGGAAAAGCACATCATGGAACAACGCAAAGACCTCAGACGACGGCTGATGGATGGTACACGCAATCGTGCGACCGGTGGTAGCCAGATTGCGCAGGATGCTGATGACGGAGTAAGCGGTGAACGAGTCTAAGCCGCTCGTGGGCTCGTCGAGGTAGAGAATGCGGGGTTCGGTGATGAGCTCCATTGCGATTGCCACTCGTTTTCTCTAAAAAGGAATGAGCATTCAGTGATCAGACAGGACAGTCAAGCCATCACGTCTCTCCCCAATTTACCTCTCCTCCGCTGATGCCTTTAAGGGTGGGGCTTCCAACGACAGTATGTGCGCACTTGCGCAAGTTGAGCAGATCCAACATCTCCTCCACCTTACGTTCCTTCTCCTCTGCCGAAACGGCATCGCCCAACCGGAGTGTCGCAGACATGGCGATCGCCTCCCTCGCAGTCATAGTGGCCAGGATCACATCGTCCTGGAACACGAACCCGCTCTCCTTCCGCATGGCGCTGCCCGAGACCGGCTGCTTGTTGACCGTGACGGACCCGCTGACGCTGCCGCCGTCGGTGTGGCCGGCGAGAACGTTGAGGAGGGAGGTCTTACCGGCTCCGCTGGCGCCCATGATGGCCGTCAGGCGGCCGGGGCGGAAGACACCGCTGATGTCGTTGAGTATGCTCTTTTCTTTGGTGACGGCTTTGGAGAAGGGGTTGGATTTTTTGGCTGCTGGATCGGCGGCTTCTATGGAGTAGTTGATGTTGTGGAAACCGACTTGTACGCTGCGAAAAAGAGGGAGGTCAGTATCTCGGATATCTTCAACTAGAGACCCATCAACTATCAATCCATCAACCATCAACCATGGACGATCAGGACCTACAAGAACGACCGTTCGCTGACGCTCACATTCCCTGCTCGCTTCGCTCGCTAATAGTTGCTCCTCAATAGCGAGACTCGTTCCGCTCGTGAAGGCGTTTGCTTCCGCCGACCGCGGTACGGTCGGTCTCCCGGACTGAACCAACCCCACACCTCGCTTCACTCGCCCCAGACACCCCGCTATCACTCGCGGCAGGCAAACGCATTCGCTCGCGGCGCAGTGCAAGCGCTCCCTCATAAGCGATACCCCACAGTGACCGCTGGCTGAACCTACCCAAGTCCGGCGACAGACGTCGAGGAAGTCGTCATGTTTGTACTAAGTCTTTCTCGTTGCGGTGTCAAAAATAGCGTGTGCGGAGTTTGGCGGGTGATAATTGAGGTTTTGCTCGTACAATGACAATGACAAGGCCGAGTGTAAGTACGACTACTGGTGAAGACAGGACGCTTTTATGGTACGCCGGTTCGCAAGGGAAGAGTGCGTTGGTTTCAGCGACGACGACCTCCTGTTTTTATGGTCGAAGGGCAATAAGGCTTGCCAGTGGGGCCCGTCAGTTCGGAGCCCCGAAGGAAAGCAACTTTCTCCTCATGCAGATCGGCCACGCGTGTTTACTGATAGTTTGTCGATCTCTCTTACTCGGAGCCCCGCCCCACTCCGATCTGCTAAGTGCTTGCTCTCCGCATGTTGCGATATTGCGTGGACGACGATGTGGGGGTGCGCTCAAATTCAAATGCATTGGGAGCGACGGAAACTTGCCACATCAAACAACTTGAAAATGTCGGAGCTCCAGCACTGTCTCTTCGAGTTCATACCCCTCCGAGACCCTCCGATTCCCCCCCACAGGCCTTCCTCTGGTCGCCAAGAGACATATGTACGTAACTTGTGGAAGCTTGTCCACCACCGTTGCTCCTTTCCGGGACTCCGGGAGACGGACAACAGCGTCAGAGGGAAAAAAAGCATACATACACGAATTCCGAGAAGCAGGATCTCCAGCTCCGAGAACTTGAAGTGATGTCGACAGGCGCGTGTCCGATCGGCGATCTGATTGATTGATGTCCGAGAAAGAAAACCACCTCCGAAACCGGAATTCGGACAATGCACATTGAGCAAACCACTCGGAGCACTCAAATAAACTCATCACGTGCACAATCGTCACGCACAGCACGTTTTAATCATGACTTTTCGCCCCACAAAGCGCCATGCCCATCTTAAACCAACGGAGTCGTTGGAAGGAAAACCTCAACTCCCTTTGCCGCAAGTGCGTCGCCAGGGGGTGTCGTCTTTCCACTTCACGATTTATTGCACCCCCAAAAAGCAGAACAAGCAGCTGGGGGAGCCTCCGGTTTCTCGCGGTCATGTCTTCAAGGATCCGCCCACCATCCGATATGGAGACGTACCCGCAGTTCCTCCTTCGAGTACCGTATTGGGCTTGCAGACTGATGCCACGTGCCCTGGTCTGATGGGCTTTGGCAGATCACGGGCGGGGGTTTATATGAGCCAGAGCCTTAGTCACTCCTGAAGTGAGCGGTGTGAAGTCGAGGATACATACAAGGTGTCGCGAACGACGTCCGAAAGGATGAAAAACATCATGGGATTCCATGACGTACGACTTCAGCGGAGGAGAACCACCTGCTATGGAGATCATCGGCATGGAGGTTGCGTTCATCTTGGTTATCGCGAACATGTCTGAACCGTCGACCTCCAGCTGCATTCTCGCTTCAAAGGCGTTGGGTCGACGCAGTCCATCCAATAGCGGCGAAGGACAGACTGGTGTTCGTACCGGCGTCCTTGCAATTACCTTGCCTGGACTTGAGCTTACGCGAAAGAGGCGCACGCCCCAATGAAGCTCGGGCAACTTTGTCGAGCGCATCAGATTTCACGTCTATTCATAAATTGCATATCGATAGACATCGCCAGGCGAGGCGACAACGGGGCTGGGCGGCAGTGTTTCAAGCCGCGATAGGGAACAATGGGTTACACGGTGAACCGGGTATTAACCTGCTTAAGACCCACATCAAACCTCGGGTGCCAGTCGCGACACCGTAGCGAAGTGGGGAGACCAGTACAAATCCCCAACAGCATGCTGGCGAACTGCGATTTTACCGGTCTTACTTTGGCGTAAACTGCACTGGATCTTCATACTATACGACCTTGGAAACGTACGTTCATGTCGGCAAGAAAGGAAGGGCGACGCGAGCGTTGGTGGACGTGCAGATGTGCGTAGTCGAAGTGCGCGCGTTGTCCGGTTATTATCTAAAGGTAGATGGTGTTCTGCCACCATGCCGAGCATATCACCGTACATACGTAAGGTTGCAGCGACATCCGCTATCAGGCCGATGCATCGGGGACCTGGCCACCCTTTTCGAGCTGCCGACAATCCAGCTTCGTTCGAGACCCGCTTTCGTTCGAGCATTATCCGGATCTTGTGCGATTACCTAGTTCTAAATCAATAACAGAACAACAACACCTGCTACTGTACTGTACATACGTCCCCTTGCTCTGCCAGACCGGAGATAACGTTGCCTTCACTTCAGCTCATGCTCCGAATCTGGCCGACTCCGACGGCTGACGAAAGCCTCCAACAGTTTCGGAGCAGGCATTTTTTGCGTGGTGAAGTTTTTGGGTTTGACCGGTTTTGGGGGATCGGCGATGATGCGACGCGTCTCGCGTTTGGTGGCTGACTAAGCAGACATCATGACAGGCAGATGACTGCTTTCCTTCGTACGCCAAAATGAGGTGATGCTGGCACCATTTTCGAGCGCCATTTATAAAACTTGTGCAATTACCACGGTTGGAGGAACTTTGTGGAGCTCTTGCTCTTTGCAGGCTTGTTAAGTCACAACGACGGATCAGGTCGTGGTTTTCGGCTCGGGGATGACTATAGAGCGTACGCCTCTAGGACCGCATGCTGTCAACTCTTTTGTAACGTGACAAAAGCCCTGCAGTATTGGTCTACCCTCAAGACGTACTTGAAAAGCGGTCTGCTCGTGCGCCTGGTCACATACAACTGCAGTGGCGGGTCGCATCTAGAAAAGGTCGCAGTCTACGTGAAAGCGATCGAACTCGGCCCCGACAGCTACGAAGCCACGCTCCTGCGATACGTTCCGCAATTTCACGAGGCGGACCCTAGGTGGCTTTTACCGGGTTGTGGGGATAGGGCTTTTGGGCCCGCCTCGATTGAGGTGACGGGCCTTAGATCGAAAAGCCGCCATCACTTGTCAAAAGTGCACGCAGACATTGACAGGTTGTTGACTCGAGCCATCCCAGCACGGCAGGCGGCGTGGTCAGGTCGCTTGAGTGTGGACTTTTGGTGGCGTTTCATGCACGAGCGAGGCGATTACGGTCAGGACGACAAGTTCTCTGCATTGGACTGGGAGGAATGGAAATACTTGCCCTCATACGGCATTTTCGTACCGGTGCTTGCAGTGGATGCTTATCGAGCTTACATGGTGAAGGTCGCAACCTTGCGGCGAGCGATGCGTCGTTTCGTTCAGGCTCATGCGGACGCCATCGATCGCTGGTTGTGGCTCCCCCAGACCGGACTCGTGCCTCGCCGCAGGTGCCGCCTTCTCGGACTCGGTTTGCCCTAGGTATGGACAATGTATAGTTCTCATGCGTGTCTTTCTTTATAACCCGGTGGCAAACGCTGGCGGCGCTCTTTAGCTAGACATAGACCCCAATATACCCTACTTGTTCCTGTGTTGATGCCCGTTCGTTCAGTCCGTCGAGAGAGTGTTGTTTGCAATCTGCCGCATCCGCGAAGCGCGGGACTGGCTATGTGGTGCACACTGCACACTGCAGATGCATGACCTGCAACCTAAGTCACGTGACAGTAATCCAGTTCCTTTGCGATTTTGGGCAAATAACATACCGAGAACCTATACAATCCGCCGCCATCCATCCGATCATAACCCGAACCAGCACCAAACCGGAAAGACGAAGCCGCCATGCCTCCCTACGACGAGCAAGCCATAGTCAACAAGATCATCTTCGAGGGTCCGCTGTCCAAGGACCCCGAGCGTTGGACCAAGTGGCGTACCTTCCTCACCAACCGTGCTGTCCAAGACTGGGACATCCCTCTCGAAGGCGCGGAGGAGACCGAGGCCGTGAGGCTCATCCGGTCCATTATCGAGGCTCAACTGGAAGGTCGGATGACCCTTCTGTCTGCAATCCTTAGAGTATGTGGCGTTTGGGACGGGATCATTGTGGAGAATCAAACCATGGAGGAGTACGTCGAGGATGTGGATAAATCCATTGCGAGTGTCGAAAGCCTCAAAGATATCGCAGTACTCACGAAACTTGCTCTGATCAAGAGTAACTCGGAATCCTTTCTGCGGAACATGCCAAGCTTGTCGGAGCTGACTGAGATGCAGAACACATTCGAAGACCTTCATCTAAGGGTTCAAGCGCGCAAAGAACCTGAAAATATCAACCGAGACATCGTGCGTAAATCCACAACTGGCGAACTTGTTTTCTTTCAGTCGGTATTCGATTGGGAACGTTGGTTGGCTCTGGAAGAAGGTCAGAACCTCCTTGACCATTTCGTTGCACGGTTGAACTCCGGTGGGAATCGCGAGGTTCGCGACAGGCATCTCTTGAGTTTTCAGAGGGCATCTGATGCCGCCAAGGTCTTGAAGACCATCAACGAGGCAAAGTACGGAGCCGTGGCGAAAGCCCTGGATGACTTCTTTGAGAACCTCAATGTCGTCCTGACTTTGGCTCAATGGGACCGACCAGTCCCTGAGAGGAGAGCTGATGACGAAAGGGTGCTCGCGGCAGCAAAAGGGGTCCGGGAATCGCTTCGCTACATGTGCGGCCCCGAATGGAAGGCTTTGATAAACGTCTTCATCTAATCGATGTACTGCATTTGATGTATGATGCAATCTGTAATCTGTAATCTATAATCTGTAACCTGTACATTCGAAATGGTTCTACTCCAAGCAAGGGAAAAGAACCATGCAACAGTTTCAATGTTCCCTCATAAGCAGGCGCCCTTTTGTTGAAGAACACTCGACCCCGGTTTGCATATTCGACATAAGATATACTCTATATAAGGCGCAATGACACGGTTAGTCATACCAGTTCAGACACACCATAATCATACATTCATACATCAACATGCTGTCAACCATCTTCGACCAATGCCCTACTTGGGAGTCACTAGACATGGAGAAGATAGGCGTTTCAGAAACGATGAAAGCCGTCACATACGAGGGGAAGTTGCTCCTCGTACGAACCAGATTGGAATTGCGGAACTCGTACAATATCGTGCGGTGAGGGCGACAGAGGCCACGCTCTATGTGTGCAGTACGCAGCTCATGTCAGTATTATAGTCAGTCATCAGTGGAGCGGGTCCGCTGTCGCCACCCCCAGCGCAGCGTGCAAAGTGCAAATCAGCGTCATATCCACGTCCGGTCACAACTCATCACCACCGGATGCCTGCGTTGCTATTCCTGGGTGTCTCTCGTGCAAGTTACATATCTACCAGGTTTATTTACCCTGTCGACGGTCACACCCGATCCGCCCATACTGCCTTTACTTTTTGGGGACCTGGCCTCCGGAATCGCACACCTCGGAGCACTTGGGACCCACCTCCCACCCCCTTGGATATTGGGCATATCATATCTGGCTGTCCAACGTGCGCTCTCTCACAACAGTGCGTCACGTCTAGGTTCTCAAATTCGACGCTCGCCCTCATCAAGGCCCAGGGTGTCGCAGCTTTCAGCCACCAGCCGCCTTCGCCCTTCCCAACTTTTATCACCACTGCTGCTTTAGAAAAACTACTTCACAGTACGTAGTATAGACAGATAGACAGAATATCATAGACCGCCTCAACTCCAACTCCAAGTTCCCATATACCTGAAGTGTTCGGCGTTCGGCTCGGCACTCCCGTAAATTACCGGTGTCAACCTGAATGCTTCTTGGGCGCCAAAACAAACCCAAGGCGGGCTCTTTTCCGTCGCCACTGCAGTCGCCCACAGCCCAAAAGTGACGGAAACAAACTCCCAGGAGACGTTTCCTCAAACTCAGTTGTCTTTTCGCCAGATAATCTCTCGGAGTCTCTTCCTCTCGGAGTCTCGGGACGCTCTTTCTTTGCCTCTCCCCCTTGCATTGTTCTCGTTGATAAGGGAACCTCTTCTCCTGGCCGGCCTCCTCAACAACCTCCGTTTTTCGAAGCTGTTCGGCGCTTGTGATATTATCGACCAGAACAAGCAAGCAAGCTTCAGCAGTTTGCAGCAGCAGCAGCCCGCAGCTCTCAGAAGCAGCACCGTTCGAGAACAACCTTCCCGCGCAAAAGGAAGGTGGCTTTTTCGCGGCGTTTGCCTTTGCCCCCCCACGGAACTTTCGGTTTGCACACGGCAAGCAGCCCGACTCGGGAACGGACTGGGAATTGTGCAGACAGACACAACGTCCAACTACCCTCCAACAACCAACCAACCAACCAACCAACCAACCGACACTCAGTTTACACACGCAGGCCTCAGAGAACGGTGGCACAACAACAAGCACCATGCCCAGCCTGTTCTCTTTCGACAAGAAAAAAGCCTCCACGGCTGCAACCTTCGGCATCGACACCGACCTTGTGGATTCCTCCTCAACCAGCTCCAAGTCGTCAAAGAAGAAAGGCAAGAAAAGCTTCGACTTTGCCTCCGCCCTCTACTCCCCCAAGTCCTCCTCCTCCGACTCCCTCAGCAAATCCAGCACCCAGAGGCTAAAAGACTCAAAACGCAATGGCAGCAGCGGCAATGGCTCCTCAGACGACGGCAGCAGCGTCGCCTCCTCCGGCCGTCAACGCCGCAAACGAGCACGCCCAGTCCTCGATGCCCTTACCCTCGCCGCGACCTCGATCCAGAAACTCGAGTCGGAACGCCTGCATGCCTCGTGCGAGCTGAGGAGACTGGTGCTCATCCAGAACCTGCTCAACGCCATCTACGAGAACTGGAACACGTTGATGGAAAAGACGCCGCATCACCAGCACCCGGACCAGCCCGCGTCGGTGGTGGCTGCGACCGATCTTATCGACCCGCAGACGGTGGACGAGGCGCCGGCGGAGGCGGTTGTGAATGATGTGAGGGAACGGAGGAAGAGCGCGCAGTTGAAGAAACGGGGCGCGTTGACGTGGAGGAGGAAGGCGGCGGATAGTGCCGTTGATCTCTCAAATATGGAGCTGGCGGAGGACGCTGCCAGGAAAGGAGACGGCGAGGATTCGGCGTCTGGGTCGTCGGAGGATGATGACGAGGAGAATGGGCTGCCTAGGCGGTTACGGAAGAAGAGGGTCGTGCCGAAACCGGCCATGGGGATCGTTAAGCCCGGCCGGTCGCTGCGACGGGCAAAGAGCGAGGATATCCTGTCCTCTGCCATCCCTGTTGGGGGTAGAGCGGTAAACAGTGGCGCCGTAAATGCGCAGGGAGCACCGAGCACTGCCGAAAGTTTGGCAGAAGACGATGAGGTGCCGCTGGGCCATCTCAATATCGGAGGAGGCGCTAGCCTCATGCGCAAGTACCCCTCAGAGCCCACCATCGCATCTACACCATCACTATCACCTTCCGCGCCCGAGACTCCATCCGCCTCCACACCACCCGCCCCCGAACCCCTCCGTAACAAAAAGCTCGCCGCAGCCAGCCCCCTCCGCCAAGCAGCCTCTATGGACGACCTCAAAAAATTCTACAAGGACCAACCAACCCCCGACCAAACAATCCTCTCCATCCCCAACCGCACCAACGCCTCCACCAAACCCACCATGACACTCATCGAGAAAGTTGAGCTGCGACAACGCGAGGCACGCCGATCGTTGGATAACCCCGACGAAGGCAATGGACCGGCATTCCCGGCCCGATCTAGCTCGTTGAATAACCTGGCATCGGAAGAACCGGCTAAATTGCCGGCATCGTCATCACTCCCATCCTTGTTGAAGGAACAACCGATCCGACAATCTCTCGATACACCCCCCCGGGACCGTGACCTCCCCCGCATCTCCACCGATTTCATAGCACCCGCAATGGAGAAATCCAAATCCTTCCCGCAGCCATCCAACTCCCCTCAAAAGCTTACCATCGCACCCCCGCGATCGGCGACATTACCCGTATCGGAGAACACGCTGCTGGGGAAGGGACAGGTGAAGACGGGGAAAAAGTCGGGGTTGATGAGTCTCAGGAGCGCGTTTCTGAGGAAGAAGGCTGAGAAGGGATCGGTCGAACCGACCTCTCCGGTCTCCGCGAGTTCCGCACCAGGTATGTATAGTGGACACCCCTTTTACTCCTCAACCCACTAGCTTTGTTGTTAACCTTTGTTCCATTTCTAGTGTTAGGCGACCAACCAGCCCCACTAACCTTCCACCCTACATCAGCCCCAACCTCCTCCCCGCTCCTCCCGCCCCCCTCGCCCCCGCAGAAATCACCCACGTCATCCGCACGCCTGCGTTTCCTCCCAATCCTCACAACACCCAAACGCTCCCCCCCGTCCCCATCCTCTCCCGCACCACCAAAATCCCCTCAACCACCCACACCCCCCTCCAAATCCCCGCTCCTAGACGACATCGATTTCGGCTCATCCCCCTTCGGCGGAGGGTTCAGCACCGCCAGTTTCGAACACGAGGTCTTCTCCGGCCTCGCAGCATCCAAGGACATCCGCCGCTCCTTCCTCCTCGCCATGCCCGCACCATCGTCGGTCACGCGCACGTCAGCGAGCTCCGGGTCGGCTTCTTCCACGGAGTACCGGTCGAGTGGGAGCTCGGGGAGTTTGGCGAGGAGGGATAGCGGGGCCAGTGGCGGGGTGGATGATGTGGGCACAGGCGACGGCGGCAGGATGGGGTATACGCTCGAAGGCCGCTTTTGTGAATTGGCGTTTGATCTGAGTTGGGAGGTGAAATTGTAGGATCGCGCCCTTTGGATCGCTTCGGGGAAACGGCGTATGCATGCGTTTTATCCACCCTCCGTGTTTTGGGCGCCATCCACCATTCCCCCCGGCGTTTTCGGGGGGAGCTTCCCCCCCCCCCCCCCCCCCCCCCCGTCCCCCGTGTGATTCGAAGTGGGACCGGGGGAAAATAGGAAGACCTCATTTGATTGTTGTGCTAGTGTTTGGGTTAATGTCTAGTGTACGTTCTTTTGTTCATGTGTATAGTATAATGATACTAGCTACGGCCCCGTCGTACACTGTCTTTGTTCGCGGGGTTTGATGAATCGGGGGCATTTCTTGGGACGAGAAGTGGGGAAGGGTAGGAAAGCCGCAAAGATGGGAGGGAGCCCTCTGTCTCCTCCAACACGCAGGGGAACCCCCTTCCCAATGTCCGCGCACATCGGGGAAGAAAATGTTTGTTGGTGTGCTAGTGCTAGTGTTGGTAGTCCGTCCTTGCTATACATATGTCCTCAATCTACTATACGCCGCGAGGTTTTCTATGGGTGTGGAATTCTATACTCTGCTCTACTCTATGTACACGTCCTCACAAAAAGAAACCGTGGATCATCGTCTCTCTGCACCGTGGGGATAGAGTGTCCATCTCTACAACCGGGCGGGGGCCTAATCCCTAATCCCACTCTTCCCCAACGCATAGTCCTGCCTCCACAGGGTGGGCTCGACCCACCATCCCTTCAACCCATTGCCGCGCGCATCCATCTGCAGATCAATGGGGTCGCGCATGGGCAGGGACCTCCAAAACTTCCTCGCGCCCTTCGTGCTCACAATGTAGGCATGGGAGCAGCGAGCCCAGTCCTCGCGGTACAGGCCGGGGGTGGACGACGAGTGGAAGTTGAAGCAGGCGCCGGTCATGAGGTAGTCGTAGTCGGGGGCGGAGGCGTTGAGGGCGCGCGCGATGTGGGTGGGCACCAGCGTGGCGTTGATGGAGTCGAGTTGGATGTCGTCTTCGAAGATCATGGCGTGCGTGTGCGCGTGCTGGAGGATCGAGTGGAAGGCGGCGAAGTGCTTGATCGCGAGGGAGATTTCGCCGGGCTTGAGCGGGTTCTCGGGGTGCTTTGATAGAATAAATAGAAAATATCACTGTTAGAGGGGGGAAACGAGATATAGGTTGATAACCGGTTTGTTTTTCTTCTTACCGGACGGATCTTGGGCCACGGTCTCCGGTCGGCACCCCGGAGCACTTTATCATCCCACGGGAAAAAACAGTCCAGATCCCGTTTGCTCAACTTCTCCCTATCGTATCCCGTCACGACCCTCGCATTCACATTCCACTCCCCAAAATGCTTCCTCAGTCTCGGCAGGCGTTCCTTTAGGGGCGTGTAGTGCGTGATGTACACCGCGTCGATGCCGGGGAAGGCCGATGCTGTTTTGTTGAAGGGGAGTTGGGACAGTGGGTAGAGGGGGGTGAAGGCCTTGGAGGATTGGGAGGTGATTGTTTTGAGCGCGCAGGATTGGTAGGAGCGGCGGAGGAACGTGGCGTCGCAGGCTTTGCAGACGAGGTTTGTTGTGGTGTACTCGAGGAGTTTCTCGAAGTACGGGTTGGTGAAGGGTGTTTGGTGTTTCCACGCCAGATGGGTGTTGTACCGCGTTTCGTCGTCGGTGACGTCCATGACGTAGCGGGAGAGGTCCGCCGTTGTCGAGAAGGTGTCGGAGAAGATGACGGAGTCTGGAGCGGGAACGACGGACTGCAGGGCCGAGGAGGAGGGGTGGGTGGTGGCCGGATTGAAGTAGATGGGCACGGCGCCGGCTTTGAGGGCCTCCCAGACCTTCTGTGTTTCGAGGTTGGTGGCTTCGGCGGGGGTGTCCATGGCGAGGGCGAAGCGGTACCTCCGTAGTGTGTCGCGGCGGGTTTGGAGGTTTTTAAAGTCGCCGCATTCCGTGTATGTTTTTAGGCGCGTGTCGTAGGGGGGTTGCCAGCAGCATCCGTGGACGTCGAGGCGGGGGAAGATGGAGCGGAGCATGTCGACTGTTTTGCCGACCGTGGAGCAGTCGGTGGGGAGCCAGGCTACGCCGTCGACTTTTTCGGAAAAGGGGAGAGGGGACGTGCGGTAGGCTTCTGCGCCGCCGTCGCGAGCGACGAGGGGGACGAGGGCTTCGGCGTCGTTGGCGATTTGGAAGTCGAGCTCCATGGCGTCGTCTTTGGGGATTTTAAGGCCGGCGTAGTTGAGGACACCGTGAAGGGTTTGGGGGAGGTCGTTGGTGCGCGCGGGAAAGGTTGTGCGGTCTTCGGCGTTGCGGAGGATGGCGTGCGCGCTGGATTCGTCGCCGAGGCGCACGTCGCAGGTCGAGAGCGGGCAAAGGTATTGCCCGGGTTTCAGTACTTTGCCTGCTTTGGCATCCACGGAGAGGATCGTTGATGCTTTCAGCGGTGTACGGGGCGTTGGTTTCTTTACTGGTGGTCGTGGTCGTGGTGGTGATGGGCGAAGGGGTGGTTTCCCCACTACCTCTACATCTACTTCAACCTGCTGTGGGAGAGAGTGGGTGTGAGTGGTCGGTTGCGCGAAGCGATCGATACGTCTTCACACGTACTCATACATCGATACTCACCTCCACATCTTCCACCTTCCTCCCAAGCCCCTCCTCCCCAAGCTTCCCCTGGCGTCCATGCCCCTGTTGTTGTTGTTGCTGCTGTTGCTGCTGTTGTTGTGATGGCGGCGGTAATGGGCGTGAGCGCACTGCGGCCATCCGCTCTCGTGAATCGAACGAATGGGCGTGTGATAGGGTATACAGGGTGAGTGCGGACAGCACGATGAGGGCAAGGACGAGGAGCCGACGACTGGGCAGTGTTTTTAGGTCTAGTTTGCGCATTGCTGTGAAAGGCGTTGCGGACATTATGGGAATTTGAGTGAAGGTGTGCTTTGTTCGGCGGGCGGGGGGTCGTCCAATTGCGGCGGGCGTGGAGTCTGGAACGGATGGAGGGGGAAGTGAGTTGAGGTGTGGAAAGGGTACTATGTACAGTACTTGGGAGACGTCCGCTGCTGCCTGCACCTTTGGATATGGATAGAGGGAGGAAGTGTTCTGACCTTTTCCGTTGTGAAGCCCTTGGCGGATTCTGCGGCGAGCGGGCGTGACAACTCAAAAAGCGTAACGTGCGGCCCGTCACACCGCCCTCGCAGCGACCGCCGGATCTGTCGCCTGATCCGCCCTGTCTCCTTGAAGGTCTCATCATATCCCAAATCGTGGATGCTTCCTCCATCATCAAATTCTCACTTTGTTCGGGTTTCCCCCCTTACCGCGCTCCCAACCAACCCCTCCCGATTCCCATGGGCGTGGGAGACTTATACCGCGTCGCGTTCCACCCACGTGTCCGGGAAGTGGTAACCCCCATTCCGTCGGCCTGGTTTCGGACAAGGCCGAGAACGGGCTTGCTCCGTTTCGGACACCGCGTCCCTCCTTCGCGAGGGGAAAACGGTAACCCTACCCCTTGTTTTTACCGCCGTTCTCACAGATACGCCCACACACACAATGAAGGTTCCGTTGTTCAGGAAAACGAAAGGGTACAGTCTATGCACCACACAAAGAAAACAATACATACAGAAAACGAGTGTGAGGAAGAGAAAACACAGGCCTCCCCTTCGTCTCGTCCGAATTATCTCCCCCCCCCCCCCGCCTACCTCAAAAACCGCTGATAAACCGGATTCCCCGTCTCCTCGACATACGGATACCCCAACCGTCCCAAAAACCCCTCAAACGCCTCCTCGGTGCCCCTCTCCACCTGCACGCCACACAGCACCCTGCTCACATCGCCGCCATAGTTCCTATGATGGAACAAGCTCACGTTCCACCGCGGGCCGGTGCCGGGGGACAGACACGTGAGGAAATGCAGCAGCGCGCCGGGGCGTTCGGGGAACGCGAAGCGGAACACGCGTTCGTTGGAGAGGTGCGACGATGAGGGCGGCCGTCCGCCGACAAGGTGCCGGAGATGGTCTTTGGCCATCTCGTTGCGCGTCGCGTCCAGGGCCGTCATGCCCAGGGATTTCAGATTCTCAATGATCTCCTGGATTTCCGTCTGGGTGGTGTGTGGGGCGGGGGTGGGGTCGGAGAGGGAGTCCGAGGAGGAGATGTTGAACGCCATGAAGATGTGCGCTTCGTTCGCGTCGCCGTAGCGGTATGCGAACTCCGAGACCGTGCGGGGGTAGATCGCGTTGTACAGGTCCGCGAACGCGCCGGGGCGTTCCGGGATCACCACCGTCAGCAGCACCTCCTTGTTCTCCCCAAACACCGCGCGCTCCGCTACGAACCGCAGCCGGTCGAAATTCATGTTCGCGCCCGAGGACACCGCCACGAACGTCTGGTGCGTGCAGCCGGTCATCTGCACGTACTTCTTTGCGCCCGCTAGCCCCAACGCGCCCGCGGGCTCGACGACCGACCGCGTGTCTTCAAAGATATCCTTGATCGCCGCGCAGATCTCGTCCGTGGTCACGAGCACCATCCCGTCGAGCAACTCTTTACATATCCGGAACGTTTCCTCCCCGACCAACCGTACCGCCGCGCCGTCCGCAAACAACCCAACCTGCGGCAGCGAGACGCGTTTACCCGCAAGCAGGGAGTAGGTCATCGCCGCCGAATCGTACGTCTCGACGCCGATCACTTTGATGTGCGGGTACAGCCGTTTGACGTACGAGGCCACCCCCGCCGCGAGCCCGCCGCCGCCGACGCAGACAAAGATCGCGTCCAGTTTTTTGGATGAGGAGAGCTGGCGGATGATCTCTACACCTACCGTGCCCTGCCCCGCGATGACGTGGGGGTCGTCGTAAGGGGGTATGTTGATGTATCCGTGGTGGGCGGCGAGACGCGCGCATTCCTTCTTGGCTTCGTCAAAATCGTTGCCGTATAAGACAACAGAGGCGCCGAGACGTTTGACGTTTTTCCATTTGATGGGCGGGGTCATTGTGGGCATCACTATCGTTGCTTTTATGCCCATTTTCGAGGCGGCGAGGGCGACGCCCTGTGCGTGGTTACCCGCCGAGCATGCGATCACGCCTTTCGCCATCTCCTCTGGTGTGAGTTGGCTCATGCGGTTGTATGCGCCGCGCAATTTGAAGGAAAACACGGGCTGCAGGTCCTCGCGTTTGAGGAGGATGGAGTTGTTGAGGCGGGAGGAGAGGTTGGAGGCGAGTTGGAGCGGGGATTCGATGGCGACGTCGTAGACTTGCGCCGTGAGGATGAGGCGGACGTAGTCGGGGAGTTGGTGCCCTGTTGCGGCGGTGGGGGTCGTGCCGGGAATGCCGTATTGGTGGTTGGGGAAACTCCAGAGGCCGGATAGTTGTACCAGGTCGACTAGATCCTCCGTTGGGGGGCCGGGCTCGTTGGGATCGGGTATAGTCGCGGACGTTGAATCGCCGGCTCCGTTCGCCTCCGCGATGGTGGCGGTGGGTGACATGGAATCTCTTGAAGCAGCAGCAGCCGTCCCACCAATCGGTGGCGGGAAATCCACGCCGACATTCACACCCGTCACGTCCGGCCTGCCCAACCCAACCTCCACTTCTACATCGAGACCCAAATTGGGGATACTCGGCCGCCTCCCGCCATCCGACAGCGCCTTCTCGCTGCCAAACGCGTGGGCTTGGAACGGTGCTGTAAGATAAACCAATCGATGAGTCAAATGACGCGAAGCGTTGGTTGGTTGATGGAAATGGATGGGTGATGAAGAGATGGTCGAATGTCGATGGGATGAAGTGAAACCCTACTCGCTTCTCTCGCTCCCTTCAGACCCCCCTCATTCCCTCCCTCCCGCCACTACTCACAATTTGTCCCAAAAAAGCCTCCTCCTTCCGTAGGAACACTGGAGCTCAACAAAGCCTGGGTCAAATCCTCGGGCTCAATCTGTTCATTCTCTTCAAACGCCATCGTCGCAAGGGATGCTGCTGATCTCACACTTCCGCGGGTCGTTGATGTGGAGGGCCTGCCCAAGTCCACGGATATGTTCTTATTGTTGTTCCTGTTATCGATACTGCTGTCGCTGTTGGACCTGTTGTCGGCAGCGATGGGCGAGTGGATGTCGAAGCGGACTTTGGAGGTTGAGCGTGGGGGGTGTTGTGATTGCGGGGTTGGTGGAGCGGGGTTGGGGTCGGGGGTGGATGAGAGAGCTTTTGAAGTTGAAGCGACTGGCGGGTGCTGTGGTTGTGGTGGTTGTGGTGTAGAGGAGGACATGACTGTCGGTGGGCGCCCTAATAATAGCCTTTCTGTCCGAAGAAAAAAAAAAGGGTGTGTGGGGGGGGGGGTGGGGTGGGGGTGTGTCTTGTGCGAGAAAAGAGCGAATGCTGCCGAGGGGACTTGTGACCCCCGCGGATGATGGATGATGGATGATATCGGCGCGTTCGCTTCTTATTACTACTAGCTGTACATGTACTGTACTCTAGATCTACGGTCTCTGGTGGTCTTACGGACGATCGCTACGTGGTGACTCGCGTGATTCTTGCAATCAATCCATCCATCGGAGGATCATTTCCATCCAGCTGGCGCACAAGATAGGACAAGACGCGTGTTCTCATGTGGCCACTCGCAGCTTTACAAAGTGTTGACAGTTACAAAGGACGTGACAGGGTTGAAAGCCGTTCTCGACGCCGTCGCGTAAGCCCAACACAAAACGGTATACTCTCCCGAGAAACAGTCCCATCCATACAAAGCCTGCAGACGCATCCAGAATCCCGCCTTACCGTCCCATCCCATCTTGAAATGTTGGCGGGGTAGGCTATTGGTGGTGTCTCCAGAGGAGCATAAATGCATCGAATCATCACGGGGTTCGCATAGCGGGCAGTGGGAAGTGCTTTCCCAGTGCCAGACTTCCGACAATGTGATTTCTGAACGGTGCATTCTGCCTCAAACGGCGGCTCGGCTCGTAGGCATATTCATAGCAAACACTTGCGTCCGGTTGCGTGATGGCCCCTTGTGCCGATGCATTTTGCATGTAAGATCTTGGTTTACCCAGAGAGGGGCGGAAAACGCGTCCTTCACGCGTCTCGTAAGCATACCATCAAAGCTTCAGACCATGCTCTCCAGACTCAAACCAGACGATAGTTTCGCTTTGGGAGATGGGCCGATTTCGCTCGTCCTTCTCTGCCAGATCAAGAAAGTCAGGAAAGGAACTTCAAGCCCCGCCTCACGCTTCCTTGCGCCGTCCGGGAAGTCGAGTGTCTATTCCTTCCTATGCATACTCTTCCACTTTACCACAACGCACACTCCCCATTCGACCCACATTCAACCACATTCTTCTACCCAAACTATGCAGTCTCGTGGGGAGTTCGTTCAACATCCTTGGGGCGGGATTGTGGCCCGACAGCCCTGAGGATGTTTATTGGAAAGGTGAGAAGACGATGCATGTCGGGTTGACGCCGTCATCGTCGACGCCGGCGAACGAGGGGTGGCGCCGGCGGAAGCGAGGCAAAAGGGCAAACGAACGTGCGGCCTTTGATCGTGAATTCCAGGCTCATCTCTTAAATTGTCTGCGGGCGTTTAACCTTTACTATCATGACGTTTGTTTCTTTCCAGGAACGCTTGAAGCAAGAACAGGGAAAGGGAAAGGAGAAGCGGGAGGAGCGGGAGGAGCGACCAGCATGCACTGGGGGGCGCTTCATAGGTTGGGGGCAGGAGTGCAACACAAAGCCCTCCTCTTCGTACGCCTCATCCGCGCCTGCCGCCACGCCCACCCTCCACCTCACAATCGCCTCCTCCCCGAAAACGACGGAAGTTGGATCCGCCATCCTCACGATCACCACCGCGAGCCCCCCCTCTTCCTCTTCCGGCCCGCCGCCGGGATAGGGAGAGGGATCGGGATCGGGATAGGGAGAGGTATAGGGGTAGGCAGGGGTGGAGGGACAGTTGGTGCGGCGTGGCGAAGGAGGTCAACAACAAACGCCCTCAGCTCTACCACGGCCTCCTCTACCACGGCCTCCTCTACCGCGGGCTCCTCCACCACCACCACCGCCTCCTCCTCCCGCTGCAGTCTCGGGTCCAACCATCTAGATAGACGAGGAGGCAGGGTACGGACTAACCAGAAGTTGAATCAGATGTGTTGAGCGCTAGCCGACCTCCGCTCTCTCTCCATCCAGCTCTCTCTCTCTCTCTCCATCTAATTCCTACGTGCATACGCCATATGCGTGCAACTCCTGCAAGGCTTTTGACGCGTTGATCCCTCTAAATGTACACCTACGCTATTTACAGTTCGCCGTTGTCGTCTTCCAGCATGGCCAGATACGTCAGCAGGCCCGTGACGAAAAGAAGGATGAGGATGATGGGGATGATGTACAGGTTGCCTAGAACGCGGGGATGGAACAATTACGCTGAGTTAAAGGCTCGGTCCCTCGTGCAGAATGGGTTTCCTGCTACGAGAGGCTGAGAGTCCGGGGGCTTACCTGAAGCTGGCGGCACAAGGGCGACGTGGACCGTCCCGTCGGCGGATCCACTGACGAGTATCTGACCTGTTGGGTCGAAATCTAATGCGGTCAGGGGGAAATCGTGGACATTTGGTATCCGGTATATTGTCTAAAGCGGGAGAGATAGGTCGCAATCAGTACTGGTGTCAGTCAAAGGTATACGACAAAAGACCGCTCCCGTTACCTGTAAGCCTTTAGCTGAAATCACGTTCACGCTCAGATCTGCTGCTCCAAATGCCAGCAACGCCCCCGTTTTGCTGTGGTTAGACCATTGCCGAGTCAGCAGGTGGAGAGCAAAGGGTAGCAGTTCCAAAGGCCATACCTTATCGTAAACGCAGTAACAGGTTTCGACCCGATCCCTTTTTGCCTATGCAGCTTCCACCCTTTCACTTGCCACTTGCAAATGAACGCCCGCTTCCGGTCTTTTGCGTTGATGACAAGGAACAGGTAGCCTTCTGATGTGCGCACGCCGAACCGCGACGCGCGGAACTCGGACTTTATCGTTTTCTTCATGACCGGTTTCTCGATGGACCAGAGGGTCTTTGCGTTTGAGACATCTGTTACGTAGCAGATGGTGGCTGTGACGGACACCAGCTGTTGTTATGTTTTGAGATGAGGATTCTCAGTTTCCAGGGCCGTAGAGGGGCAATTCCGAAAGCGCTGGCCTTACCTGCTTGCCATCAGGACTGAAATCCGCATCTACAATCTCTCCTTTATGGTCGATTGGCGGAATTGCCGGCTTGAAGTCTGGCCATGTCCATATGCTTAACTGTGTGTCGACGTCAGTGTCATTCGGCAATTCCATGTGCAAATGCACGACATGTCACCCGTGGTACCTTTCCATCTGTGTTCCCCGTCACCAAGATTTTGCCATCCTCAGTGAATCGAGAGATTTTCTATCAACAGGTGGGACGGTAAGTTAGTGCATAGCTGGTCGCTTCGAGAGAACTACTGTACCACTGTACCTGATGGAAGAACGGATCCGTGCTGTCCAAGGTCTTATGGGCTCCTTTGGCGGTGAATCTGAAAGCGGCGGCGACCGTCACAATCAGCCAAGGACTTCCACCCTGGAAGGTTCAACCCTTGCAACGTACACCTCATTTCTCAGGAAGAACACGCGACAGTTCTCATTCTGACCCGCCTTCATTTGCTCCTCCGGGCTGTTGACTCCGGCTACAAAAGCCTTCTCCTGTAACCCAGCGTCAGTGATGCACTCAAAGCGCCAATCCCAACCGTTATCCAGTACCTTTGGGTGAACAGCAATACTCATACATCCATCGTCCTTCTTCCCAAACAGCTGTTCCGTCACAGGCTTGACGTCGAGAGTGTTGGGGTCGACATCATACAGAATCTGCGAGTGAACGCCAAGAAGGCACGTAAATCGATCTGTCGGATTGTTTTCCCGCTCCTCCTGTTTTCCCGCTCCTCCGTGCAGCCCCACAAAGCAAGGGACGGCATGCCCTGACCATCGCGTTCTTTACTCCCGCCTTCGTCGGTCCACCGCCGCCACCGATCGTGACGCGATGCCTCGACGGCGTCCACGTTACCGCAAAGACCGGAAACCCCAGCGTAGTTTTCTTTCGTGGTGGCGCCATCCCTAGTTCGTTCTAGCTCGTTGCTGTTGGGGTCGCGAGCGGCGTTCAGGTTCAGCAATGTAAACCACTCGTTGCGCGTAGGCGGCTGGGCGAGAGCGTCTGAAGTGAAGGCGGCGAGGTATGTTCTGCCATGGCCGAAGGATAACGTTTGCAGGTCAGGAAGCCGGACGAGAGCGGGAGATCCAATTCCGGTAAATACCTGTAGTTATAACACTTTATCACACAAGGACGATGGCTGCGAAGGAGCGTTGAACATGGCGCTATTTCTGAGGGACCGATTGGGCGGATTCAACGCGTGAACCGACGAAGGAGCCGGAACCTCCAACTTCTGCTGTCCACAAGTGACTCTCACCCCCGGGCCTCTACGAGAACAGCAATGACTGCCAAACCGTGGACGGACGCAGAGCTGGAGTCAGACGCCGTCTCCAAGAAAGGTAAGCATCGTCCTCTCCGTGGTCTCACTCACAGAAAAGAAAAGGAAAAGCTCACCAACTCGCACCATTCCAACAGACCTCGTCACTTTCCTCCAGGACTCGGCAACATATGAGGTAGCGCAGTCGAATACACAACCCCACCTCCCTCCACCGCCTCTGACTCTTCCTATGTTTCCTCTAGTTCCTAAAAGATCGCAAACTCTACGGCAAACCAGCAGCCATCACCAAATCCTCCAAAAAGCCCGACCTTATCACCGCCTACACCGCGCTCTTTGCCCAGGACGCATTCAGGCCTGCCGGGCAATCGCTTGACGAAGCCGCTGCTGCTGCTGCGAGTAGTGCGAATGTGAAGGATGGGGCTGCTGCAGGGGGGGATGCACCTAAGCGTGTTGAGGACGTATGTCTTTCGAGATATCTGCTTCTGTGAGGTTTCGCAGCTGATATTCATGTGGAATTTTGAACAGGCAACACCACCGGAAGTCCCGAAATACCAAAAAGTAGTATTGAAAAAGGGCGACGGGGAACGCAAACCGAAAAAGGGGGATACCGTGATTGTGTTTTACACGGGCACGTTGCCGGATGGGAAGGTGTTTGATACCAACATTACGGGGAAAAAGAAGCCGGTTGGGTTGAGGTTCAAAGGTTCGTGTTTGTGCGTGTGTTGAGAAGACCTAATCGTTAATCGGCTCTTTTTTTACGCTGCTTCCAGTGGGGACGGGCCGAGTCATCAAGGGATGGTACGTACAAACAACACCCTCACCATTTCACTGCAAACCTCCTGCGCAACCCGTAACCATCGCCATCCCTCCATTTGAACAGGGACGAAGGACTAATGACAATGTACAAAGGCGAAAAAGCACGCCTGATCATCGAGAGCGAGTGGGCTTACGGGAAGAAGGGCACGCCGGATGGGAAGTGCGTAAGCCTTCTACGTCGCTCCTTCTAGCATGATGGTTTTCCTCACGTTATTCTTGTCGTTTTGTGCAGGATCCCACCGAATACCGACCTTACGTTTGAGGTCGAGCTTGTTAGCATTGACTGAGAGTTGGGTGACGGCGTAGGTTATGTGACATGTTAGGGTATAGGTAGGCGTAGAGACGGAGAGGTATGCAGTGTAGCGTTTAATTTCGCCCTCGGAAAGCGCGCTTTGAGATTTCCACGGGGAAAAGGTAAAGGGATGTGCGTAAAATAACGATATCTGTATGGAGCAACGCTCTCCATCCGCCATTGGGTTTGACGAGAAGATCATGTTGGCCCAGTGTACTATATGTTCAATCAAGTCATCTGCCTTGTCTGCAAAGTCCTCGATCCGATGAAGGATTCCCCGAACTCTGTGATGCCAAACCTCTCAATCTCTGGCCCCATACACCAAAATCCCGCGATCCGCCTCCTCCACAGAAACGCACTCGAGAGCATCAAGAAAAAGAAACACCAAAATCAACGCACTGTGCGTGGTGAAGATGGGGTATGCGAATTTGGAAGAAGACGCCTCAACTTGAGAGCAGTCGCATCTTTAATACACGTCGGGCTCGTATTATTGTCCCCACCTCTGGAAGTCTTCCATCGCCGATCCGAGTGCACGTTTTCTTCCTTCTCAAGATGGATGACAATTCCAGGGGCGGGAATTGTGGATGCGGCCAGGCGGCCAGGGTCATGTTGCCTTCCACAAATGGTTGAGAGGGGAGAGCAGTGGAGCACCAACGTGTGGCCGACGGTCGCGTAATTTGAAATTGATGACGGGCGATGCACTCCTCCGAAAGAACTTCAAAGAAGGGACGCGTTGGGTCTCACAGGCGACGAGGATAAAAGAGCTCCAGCAGGTCCATCCCCTTCCCGCTCACCACTTGCATCTCCAGTCACAGCACAGCACAGCACAGCACAGCACAGCACAGCAGCACCTGCACTCCAACCCCACTCAAAATCAACACCACCCTCTACTCCATCACGATGCCCCTCATCCTGCACGGTCCCGCCTACAGCACCTGCGCGCAACGCGTCAGCATCGTCCTGCGCGAAAAGAACGTACCCTTCGAACTGCGCCCCGTGGACCTGTTCAAGGGCGAGCACAAGACGCCCGAGCATCTGAAGCGCCAGCCGTTCGGGCAGGTGCCGTATTTGGAGGACGATGGGTTCTTTTTGTATGGTACGTTTGGGGCGGGCGTTGACGAGAACCGGAGAGGGGGGGGGGGGGGGGGCAAATCTCTCACACCCTCTCGATGCGTAAAAACGAGAACACACACACACACACACACACCCGCTCATCTACTACGCAATCTTTTCCTTTCCCAGAATCCCGCGCAATCGCCCTTTACATCGCCAAAAAATACGCTTCGCAAGGACCCGACCTCTACCCTACCTCTCTCCAAAAGTCCGCGCTGGTCGACCAGTGGATCTCCCTCGAAACCGCACACTTCACTCAACACGCCTCCGTCATCGTCTACGAGCTCATCTTCAAAGCCCTCTTCCAGCCCGGGGCCTCCCCTGACCAGGCCAAAGTCGCAGAGCATAAGAAGAAACTCGAGAGCGTGTTGGATGTGTATGAGAAGGAGCTGAGTGGGAGAGATTATTTGGCGGGTGGAGAGCTCAGTGTGGCGGACTTGTTTCATTTGCCGTATGGCGTGAAGTTGTTTGATGCCGGCCTTGGAGGCTTGATTGAGGGACGGCCGAATGTGAAGAAGTGGTGGGAGAGGTTGACTGCTAGGCAGAGCTGGAAGGATACCCTGGCGGCGGCCAAGTAGAAGAGGTGTCTTGATCGACGCAGGCGCTTCGAGTAGGCTAGTCTATTGCGGTCACCCCGTGATCCGGCGAGAGAAGTGTCACTCGGCGCCGTCTCCTCTTATCGAATGAAATGACTTCCTCAGCTTCGCGACGTAGTGAGTTTTCGAAGTAAAACTTGAATAAGTTAAAACAAACAAACGGCCTCGCTCCACAACCAGTCTAGTTGTAATGGAAATTCCTTATCTACATATACACACCTACCGGTACGCAAAACCTACCTAGGGACATGTTGGATGAAGCCAAACTGTACACCGCGAGTTCCCTCTACACCGCAGGTTCAGTTACAACCCCTCCTTCCCCATTCCCTGCCTCCCCATTCCCTGCCTCCTTCTCCTCCTCGGTCACCCCCCCCCCCCCCCCCCCCCCCCCCCCCTTCCCTCCCTTGCCTTTCTTATTCTGACTATCAACCCATGTCCGCTCATGAAACCCACTAGCGGTCTCCATCTTCACGCACTCCCTCAGCGCCATCGTCGCATACTGACTCACCCCCAACGTAAACTCCACCACAACCGCAACCCTGGCCCCACCCTCCACCGTCTCCACCTCCTTCCTCCCCTGCAGCCTGTCCAAATCCGTTATGGCGAGATCACACTCCGGGTCGGTGTACCTCAACAACTTCCAGGCTACATCACGCGGTTTGCATATGATCTTGCGGTAGGAACCGGGGAGGGAGGCCGTGTTGTGTTTCCGGTGCATGGAGAAGGGGTCGACGTTGTGTTGGGCCATGAAGGTTGTGTAGGAGGAGCGGAGGGCGTGGGTGGGGTATTCTACGTCGTAGCCCGGTAAAGGGAGGACCACGTCGGCGAAGGTATATTGGGCGGCTTGTTCGGAGGTCTGGATGGTGAGGATTTTTGTGATGATTTTTGGGAGGGCGTTTATGTGCGTTTGTTGTTTGAGATTGTTGGAGTGGCGGCGTCATTGTCGGATGGGTTTAGGTCATCCTCGTCTGGGATGTTGACGAGGTCGCCGATGACGGGGGTTGGGTGGTAGAGTTTTAGCCGCTTGGTGGCCATGTTGTTCCAGACAAAGCTTTGGTAGGAGTGGAGGTACATTAAGCGCAGGTTGCGCGGAATCTAAAATCAGACAGTATTGTGGGTCAGAGAAACCGTTCCGCCTACCCACACAGATGTTGTGGATTCATTGAATTCCTTACCGCCTCCAAAGCTCCAAGGTAGTTTTGACATTCTTCGTACTCTTTAAGTATTGCAATATAGACCGCTCAGCGAGTAAATGCTTTGGCAACTTCTTCAACGCCTCGGCCGCGTTGGCTTCCTCTTGCCACAGGCGGCGGGCTTCCAGTACATCTGGGCGGTCTACAAAAGCCCCTCAAACCCAGGAATGTCCGGCGCCATGTAGGCCGTTATGCCCATATCGGCTTCCAGAAAAAACGCCTTATCCGTCGCATAGCCCTCGGTCTTCGTCTTCACGTCCGTACTAGGGCCGTTCTCCTCGTCTTTCACTTGTTTCGGCGACGTAGACAGCGACGCTTCTTCGGGAGAGAGCTCCAGATCCCTTTTCTGTGGTATGCTGCTGCTGCTGACCATTCTGATGGGAGACTGCGTAGTGTGCTGGACAAAGTGGGGGGAATGTGGAGAAACACAGTAGAGGGGCAAGGCGACGGTTCTGCTTCGTGCAGATGATACTGCAGCACGAAAGAGGGAGAACATCCACTCGCTGTAGGATACACAAGGACTGCCGCCTGGGAGTATATATATGGAGTCTAAGTCTGTTATGTATGTTCGATGCCTTGCCCAGTTGCCCAATGCTCCCAATGTTGCGCTGAGGAAATAGAAGGGCGCGTTTCCCTTCTCGTTTCGCCGTTCGCCGTTGCTGAATGGTTCGTGAAGTGGGAAATTGGAGAAGCTCGCCTAGATAGTTGGAATTGAAACGGCAACACACACAGACAGCCAACATGCGGTCCCATACAACCCTGCTCCTACTCGTTCTGCTCGCCCTGCAGACCCTGGTGGTTCTTGCGGCCCGCTCGACAATATCGGTGAAGAAGATCGATGTAGACGCAAGAGGCCCCGACGGCCAGATCACCGCATCGGAAAGGTATGCGCCGTTTTTCTGTCGACGCTCCCAATGCACCTTTTCAAGAAAGACACACCCCATACAGTCTCACGCAAAGCCAAGCACTATCAGGGAAGCTCGGCCAAGTGAAAACAGACGGCAAATTAACATTGAAGGTCCAGCTCCTGGGCAGCGATGACGCGCCGGTTGCCGTCCAGCAAGTCGTTCTGGGTGTCCACAGCACCACCACGCATGAGGAGGCTTCGTTTGTTTGCTCGTCGAAGCGGAAGGGCGCTTATGTGTGCGAAGTGGTATGTGACGACGTAGAACATCCTGGAATGAGGATATCTGCCTTGCTGACAAGTAGAATATCCTTACGCCAATTAGGACCTGAAAGACACTGCAACACGCACCCTCATCCACTCCGGCCGCAACACTTTAAAACTCTACGCCGCCTCGCGCGACGTCACCCCGCTCGCCGTCGACCTAGGCGTCGTCGAGTTACAGGTCACCCCCGCCGCCAAGGACGAGGAGTCGGCATGGGACATCTATCGCGCGCTGCCAGAGATCAAGCACCAGTTCCGGCCCGAGGAGAAGCACGCGAACCCGTTCTTGTCGTCGGTGTTCAGTTTGGCCGTTTTGGCGCCTTGGGTTATCCTTTTGGGATTGGTACGGGGTCTCTTTCTCTGCTTGATGAAAATAACCCCCAGTTTCTCATCATTTTTCTTTACGACAGTACATTTCCCTCTCCGCCAACATCTCCAACCTCTTCGCCAACTCCCTCACCTTCACCTTCGGCACCCTCTTCCTCGCCTCCCTCGGCAGCGTCGTCGCGCTGTACTACGTCTACTGGCTGCGTCTGAATCTGTTCCAGCTGCTCGGGTACGGCAGCGTCCTTGGACTCCTTACTGCGACGCTGGGTAGGCAGGCGTTGGTTGCGAGGGCGGGGCTGAAGACAGTTAGCAGAGTTAAGAAGGATCAGTAGTGATTTAGATTAAGGGGGGATTTGGGCCCGCGGCGTTTTGTGAGAGCAGGCGGCGTGCAGTGTTTCGCTTGCACTTTCGAGAATGGGGAGAGGAGTTTCCCCTCTTGGACGGGACGTGACGATGTACAAATGAGACGACTTGTCCAACGCAAATGATGTGAACAGGGTATCCGCGAATAAGTTCTGCCAGGTTACATCATCTGCGCAGGAGCGTTAACCTCGCCGCCGACGCCCATCTTGCGCGATTCGTTCCCGAAAAGCGCACACAATGTAAGGCCGTTGGATGCCGATTGGCAATGTGTTGGGATCGTCTGCTGTTGGGGCCTGCTGTGAATAGAATACGCACAACGGACATGGGATGTAAGACGGGCCTATCCGTTCGGCATCCGTATCCTTGCATGATTGGAAACGCACAGCTTCGGGCGAAACCGAAGGTAACGCGTCGAATAAGCTTCCGCGTGCAATCCCCTGGGGTGAACCCGAGCCCAAGGGTTTATGTGATTCTGGCCGCCCCTTCTCCCCTTCGCCATCGCCCCGTCCATCTCCCTCTCCCGCCCCAGCTTCCCCCCGCATATAAAAAGAAGCCCACCTGCCAGACCATCCGTCCGAATTTGGCCAATCTCGCACAGGCCTCGAAATTGAAAAAGCTTGTACATATGGTAAACAAGGCCCAAACCATCTCAACAATACTGACCCCGTCGAAAATTCTCTTCCCATTTCTGTTTACAATTTAGGTGACGGCAAAACGTCGAGCTTACCGGATGTGAAATCTGTGACGCGCGGAACTTCGTGGTGAATGCAAGTCAGGAACTGTACAGTACGATGCCATACAGGAAAATGGGATGGAGGTAACATAGGTAAGTGCCCAGGATCAGACTATGGGTTGGAGACAGGTATGTATGTATATCGCTTGCAGAGTGGAAGGCTGCCTGCACAGAAGCTCCAGAACCACATGGAAAGCGCGAAAGTCCCGTTCGGCGAGTCGAGAGAGTCGAGGACAATTCGAGGAGGACATTCGAGGAGGACATTCAACCTCATTCAACCTATTCAACAACGGCAGTCTGGTGTTGTTGCAAGTCTTTGAGCAAAGTCTGGACGACCGCCACCACATATACATATGTACAGTATAAGCACGCAACGCACACACTTAACGGACGGGTGAAGTCACCCCACGCTGCCGCCTCCCAGGCCTCCCACGCAGCCTCCCACTCCTCCCACGGTTACCAGCGCACTTCGTGTTCTAAGCAACAGGAAAGCATGCAAACGTCTCAACCCTGGTCTCAACCGTCGCTGGTCACTCTGCCGCCAGAGCTTCAACTCAGCATTACCGGTTTCCTTCCCCTCTCCGCACTCGCACGTTTCCGCTCGACATGCAAGGCGCTGCACAACATAGTCTCCCCTGCTCGTTTCCGCCTATATGGCAAGTGTGCTGGCCATCATCAAAACTCGCCCTTCCTACGATTCCCATCTATGCGGCCTTCACGACTATTGCAAATTCTTCGAAGGGAAAACCCCTGCCCCGCCTAGGGCGATTCTACTGCTTCTCACGCAAGCATACAAGCGCACTTCAAGCGGCCCTCCACAGCGTCCTTTCATGTCACCGACCCGTCTATCTCGGGGTCGTGCAGGACGTCGAAATACTGTCTGGATTTTGCAGGATAGACCTCGAGGTTCCAGAGATGGATAATGTCTCCTGCTCCTTATTTTGCGGTGCCATGAAGGCCAGGTGGCTGGATACAGCTTGGATCATCGCCAAGAACGTAACGACTCCCAGGCCCCAGATCTTATGCTGGCCGCCGCAATGTCCATTGGGCAGTATGTGGAGCTGGTCAAGTGGCTTGTGGACAAACATGGAGGCACGTTTGATGAGCCCGTGTGTGTTTAGGGTGTGAACCAGTGGAACACCGAGGGTCAACGGGGACAATTTTTGGAGCTGGCTGTGGATCCGTAGAGTGGTAGAGATCACTACAACGCTCCCTATGCAGCCCCAGGCGCATCAGAGCACTTTGGACCCAGCCGCCCCGTCGAGATCCTGAGGTTCCTGCTGGAAAGATGCGACAGAAGTCGATCTTGGTGTTGGAGGTCCCGGAAGTGTTCTGCTCAACGCTGTTGTTATGGGGACTGCCGAGCACGTCCGCCTGCTTTGCGATGCTGGCGCGGATCCGAACGTCGGTCCGATCGATCTGTACGAGAAAGCTTCGCGGTATTCACGGACTCCAGTCGGAAATGTTCGCTGCGCTGGTGGAGAAGGGCCGACCGCATCGGCGGGTGATCAATACGTGCAAACTATTGGACATACTCAGGCGACCTAAGCTTCAAAGAGATCCACTAGCTATTGTTGAAGAGTGAGGTCATGGCTTGCAGCCGGCGATCTGGATCCGAATGCCCTTACCTTGCAGTTCCCAGAAGACGGGATCCGTCAACCGTTCTTACGGTACAAGACATTTTTGATCCACCTGATTGCACGCAGCAGCTTTGCAGGCGCACCTCAGCTTATCAAACTGTTTGCTGAAGCCGGGATCTATATCATTCGGGAACCCGCCACGAACGCCTCATCGTACCGGCTTCCCGAAAGGACGTTGGGTCGTCTGGAGGCCGGTTTCGCCCGTTTCGCCGGCGTGAATGACCTGGATTCCCTTTTATTTCAAGCCATTTTCTCGGATCTCCCCGCGAACGTCGACGCAGTCATCACCGCTTTTTCGATCGATTTGACCATCGAGTCCGACATCGGGGGGAGAGGAAAGCTTCCGCGGGCTAACCGGCAAAGGTACCTCAGCCTACGTGTCGACATTCCCCACATCGCGGCTGAATCGCGGGATGTTTTTGGCCGCTGCTCTAGGCAGAACGGCCGTGTGCTTAGCTAGGGGCGGACTTGAAATGGGAGGCTTCGGGCCGGCTCATCAGATTATTCAAAGAAGTTCACGACAGGGGTCTCACGTACGCGCCATCGCGCGAGCCCGAGGCGCTACAACTCCTTGAATCCTTCGATGCCGAACGCCAGTACGTCTCCTGGATACCGCTCGCCAAACGCCGCGTGGACAAGACCGGCGACGTTATCTCTCCGCCATCGGGCGCCACCCACTACTACACCCGCCAGGCGCTGGTGCACGGGTGGGCTACAAGTCTTCAACCTCTTCGAAACTCGCCTCCGGCCCTTCGACGCCGAATCCCAACTCCCGCTGTACGTAGCCATATCCGCCGGCTACCCTTCCGCCGTGCGGCTCGTCTGCGAGCGACCTGATCTGCTCACCGACGAAGATATCCTGACGATCGGGGACTTGTTCTTGGGCAATGGGGGTGTGGAGTTGCTGGCGCAGTATGAGGCGGTTAAGTATCGACTGGGCGCGTTTGCGGATCTGGGCTTGGAGGTGTGCGCGGATGTTATCGAGGGAGTGAGGTACGATGACACGGACATGCGTCGGGGGCGTGAAATGCCGAAGGAGGTGCCGGGGGAGCGGAGGCCTTTTGATTATCATGGGGGGTGTCCGCAATGGTGACACGCTCGATCCTCCGTACAAGGGGTTCTCCTTCCCTGCGTCGGCGTCGTGTCCGTCGTTCTGGAGTGTAGGTCGCCTAGTGTATCCTGAAGGCATATTCAGTTCCAACGCTCAAAAAAACTTTCACATTGCAGAAGAAAGGGTTCATACCTCTAGAATATTCACTTCCTACGACGGCCTATTGAGATCATCCGCCTACATCCCAACCTCATCCGCACTACGTCATTCAACTTGCCACCGGTACCTGGTGAACTTCACACCTTCACATCCTTTTTCACACCAGAAAGCACCACCGCAACCACCGCAACCACCCCAACCACCACAACCACCGCAAGATGCCTGAAAGACGCAAATACAATAAGATCCCCGATGATATCCGCGAAAAAATCATCCAGTCTGTGATGTACGAAGCCCGCTCACTTGGAGAGACTGGCCAACGTTTTGGATATCCGAAAGCGACCATCGCATCGATTGTTGAGAAGTGGAAGCGCACGGGCAACGCTCACAGATCTCATGCAAGCAACCGACCTCGCCTCATGACAGAGGAAATGGATGCCTTCGTTCGAGAAAAGTACGACGACAATCCCGCTCTCACCATTGCGACGGTCACAGATATGATGAATGATCATTTTCATACCCATATCACCGAGAGGACTGTTGAGGCGCACCTCAACCGGTCCGGAAACGACCAATATCGCATGAAGCTGATGAGGAATGAGCCCGCCGACTTCAACAACCCGACGAAAATTTGTGACCGCAGAGAATGGTGTGAAGAATTTATGCGCCAGCACTTTTCGCTTGATGACTGCATTCACCTTGACGAAGCTGGGTTCAATCTCAAGCTTCATCGCAAACAAGGAAGGGCTCGTCGAGGTCGCCATCCGATCAATGTCCATAATCAACGGGGGCCCAACCATACCCTCCTTGTCGCTGTCTCCCGCACGCAAGGGGTTTTTGCAAGGCGTTTGCGTATGAACCTGACAACCAACGGGAATGCCTTCGAGGCATTCCTCACCGAAGAGGTCTTGCCAAACATTGACGAGCCAAACAAGCTCATTGTCTTGGATAATGCGCCCATTCATCGCACCCGTCGCATTAAGGACCTCATTCAAAACGCTGGTCATCGTGTCAAGATGCTCCCTTCCTACACTCCCTTCTTCAACTGCACCGAATGGGTCTTTGGCAGTGTCAAGCCCTTTATTTGCTGCAATGAACTGCGGATTAGCAACGAGACGCTGCCCCAGCTCATTGATGACGGTCTGGATCGCATTACAACAGATATGGTGGAGGGTTGGATGCGCGAGGTTATGAGATATTTCCTTCTGGCGTTGAGAGAGGAACCTCTTGGAAGGATGTACGACAACAGGAGCTACATGGACCTCGCTCAATTCCAGCACAACGTGGAGAATGAGGAGGAGGAGGAGGAGGAGGAAGACGGAGGGGCGGCGGATGGACCGGCTGATGGAGGCGAGGAGTAGATTCACTTCCTTAGCACGATCTGAATTTTGTGGCGTATCAACTTGGTGCGGCGTATGACCTTGGATGGGGACACATATGAACTTGAGTAGGTAGTTGCGTATGAAGTAATAAATCAGCATGTGAATAAGAAAAAAATGTGCGTATCAAAATATACTTCTCTATGTGAACTGAAAATGCGTTCAGGATATGAAGGAGCATTCTCTCTCCCTCTGAAAGTGGCTTAACATGCACAAAGGCGACCCATACCGGCCAGTTAGTCAGTTAGTCGGGGCCAGTTAGTCGGGGCTTCCGTTTGTGTCTAGACTCGTAGCCTGGGGAAGACTCTTTGTACGTGAGGGGACAGTACGTCCTATTACAGCTAGGGGAGCCTTCGCATGCTTGAGCGATGCGAACAAACCTCGAACCTCGTTTCGCCCGGCGCTGGTCCCCGCCTCCTTCCCCCTTCTCGTAGATTTTCTGGACTCAATCTGCCTCCCGCCAAGGGAGACAACACGTCAGTTTCGGGGTTGACTTTCATTCATGTATCCCTTGTTTCTATTTTCTGTGCTAGACCGGATTTTACTACATGGGAATGCAGGACAAAAGCATAATACAGTAGGTGGCCAAAAGTCCGGGTACGACGCGACAAGGACACATCATCCCCAGCATAGCCACCAGCAGAAGTCGCCGGCCTGCCTGCCCATCACTTAGCAGTAGTCGGCAGAGGAAGCAGATGACTGAGCGAACTCTATGATGTGTGAGATGTAGTACTGTAAAGTATGTATTGTCTTGTCTAGAAAAGAGGACGCGAGGTCCGAAAGGGGAAGAAAAGAGTGAAGTCCCGTACGCGTAAGCGTGGCGTAAGCGGGAGGTGAGTCACGATGGGAAATGAACTACTAGAACCCTAACTGGGGACTAAGCTACGGGAACCCTAAATAAGGGCTCGGGAGAATGAAACCTCCAACACCCCCACTCAAACTCACGAGTCTGTCTAAGTAAAAGATAAATCAAACAAGGAGTACAATGGTGTACAATGGTGTGGCCGTACGCGAAAATCGGGCGGTCGGGGAATGTTGATGAGATGCCGGTACGGATGCGAAGACCTTCGTAAGCAGCATGGCCGGTCGTATTGGTAAGTGCGACGGTGCGGGTCCATTGAAGGGAGCGCATTGATGTGAAGTGCATCATTCCAGTCGGCTTGGGTTCGGAGCTGAGACCTGACGACGACAAAACGAAGCCGACAGCAGTTGAAATGGCCCAGCGCCGGGTAATGGATGCCCCCGTGAGGGCCGCCACTGCTTCCGGGTAGTAGAGGAGCGTGTTGAAATGGGGAACTCAGAGGCGGGGGGTACGCACTGAAATGGCGTATGGCGGGAAGCCGGGGTAGCGTAGTGTTGTCCAAATCGGGTAATCCGTTGATGGGGTAACGACGCTGATTCTCTTTATCAGTGCATTTCGCAGCTGATATAAGAGGTTGGGTAAGACCGGGAGCCGATAATCCGTCGCGCGGAGCGGCCGCGTTGTCGCCGGACGTAGGTTGGATAAGTACGGTGTCCTTCTTCTTTGAAGTAAGGGTAGTCGAATCCGCGAGTCCATTGAGGCGGTGGTGGTCTTGAAGAGAAGATGGATCCAGATCCTCGATATAGGGGTCTTGTGATCCGTATGGCTGCCGTTCCGGAGTTGAATAAACATACGGAGCGGTGGCCGCATGGGGTGGCCTCAGAGGTTCACTTCCGTGATGAATTCTCGCGAAAGGAGGGCCTTGAGTACCGTATGGCTGACGTTCCGGGCCTTGATAAGCATATGGAGCGATGCAGGCCGTTGCGCTCTGAGAAGGCGCATGGGGTGGCTGTCGTCCTGGAGTTGGATAAACATACCGAGCGGTGTAAGCCGGAGCGCGCAGAGAACCCAGTTCCCAATTTCCTAGTCGATGTTGGGTCGTCCGGTGTAACCGGGTCAGGGGAAACGGATGCCAATCGTCGCACCGAAGTGAAGTAAAGCTGGGCCAACTCCTCGGCAGTTATCGTGGATGTCGCAGGTATAAAAGTACACGCGCGATGACAGATAGTCGATGAAGACAATAATACTGTCGTAGAACGCATCCACATGCACCTTGTTTTCGGGAACATCAAGTTCCTCCTACAACACTCGTTATGTGTACCTTATTCCAACCCAGCCCGTGTTCATCGCAGACTAGCCGCAGAATCGAATGCTACAGTTCCTAAAAATTCCGACGGGAAGCCGGCCTCGGGAAGCACGAAAAAGCTGTTCTGAAGCGCCGTTGAGGCGCCAGAATAGCCTCGTCGTACTTCCATTGGCCGTCCACCGAGTTCTGCGAGCCAGCGACGTCGGGCCAGCAGGTATACTAAGAACGCAGCACCCCTGGTGAGCCGCGCAACGCACCGGGCCCGTGATGGAGCAGGAGCAGCTCTGCTCGCGGGCTTCTCCTACTAGCCTCTAGCACCTTTACAATGACTTGGTCGTGGCACTTTGAAGACGAACTCGACCGGTCCGCTCGCTGCAAACCGTTGCAGTTTTGCTTCGATGTTCGCTTGGATGGCGGCATAACAGCCACTCGAACAACACATGCGATGATTCGAGAACGATCAGGTCATGCGCGGATGCAGCGGTTTACAAAACATGAAACCTTACCTCGTAGATGGAGTAGTTGCGGTGACCACCCACCAGCGCCCGCTTTCAACCACCTTGCAATCTGTTCGACGGTCTCTTCGGCAGGGTACGATACATGGGGACGGGTATGTTACGTCTGTGATTTTTTCCTCAAGTTTCCGTCCATCATCAGACTTGAGGATGCCGACCTAAACGTTCGGGTAACACAACCACGACGACTCCACGGTGTGCTGGGCATACCATTTCCGCTCATGCGCCCGGTATCTGATGTTCCAAGACATCCATGCTGCCCAGATCTTCTCCGCGGCTTTGATTGCTGTTGCCGGCGAGGCCGGCGATTGGCGCAGGGTGGCCGTTGGATAGCACCACTTGCGTTCCTCCCTCTGGTATCTGAGGTTAGATGCCAACCAAGCGCCCCAAATCGTCTCCGCGGCTCTTGTTGCTGTTGCTGAGGCGGGGAGGGTCGGTGCAGCGGTGGTGGTCGCGGGTTCGTCTACATCGTCTGCCCAATTGAATCCCGTCACGTAGTCGGTTGAGGTATGCTGCTGCTGCGGGACCAGGCACTTTCGTAGTGTTCGAAAGAGTTGTTGGTTTGGTTCGCCACATTGTAGGAATTGGAGTGTATAGGGTGTATAGAATGCAACAGTTGCCTAGTGGGTGGCCCTGTTGTGTCCGTGCTGTGTCCGACGTCCTGTTGTTTCCATGCTGTGCGAAGGCTCCTGTAGCTCGGGGCTTCCTCCTAGGTATAGGTTCTGGGGCGGGGGTGGGGTTGGGCGGCAGTCGGGGTGGCGCGAAAAGAAGACCGTTCGCGCAGGGAAACTGGTCCTTTCGTACTCTCTGCGCTTGGTTTCTATAATGCCAGAGTCAGAGATCTTCTGGCCGATGAGGGAGGCATCAGCGAAGTACTGTACGTACCATCGCGCAGGACTTCCCACGCGTGGCCGTGTTGCTGGCCGTGCCAACCTCCCCGTGCGTCAGCTTGGGCTTGGGGGTGGTGTTCGTGGCCTTGCACATCACGTCGAATTCCCTATGAACAAGACAACATCGGGTCAGACTTTGACACTCTGAGAGGTCGTCCCAGCAAGAGGGTGCTCATATCCTACCTTTTGAGGGCGTCGCATTCGTAACGCCTCATCCCGCCTTCGATGGGGATGCAGACGGTCCCGTTTGGGAGGAGACGCATTCTCGATCCCCAGGTGACAGCCCCCGTAATCAATCTATAACAAAGAGAACTACGTATGAGTTTCCACGAAAAACTTTCGGACCCGATGGCCATACCCATCTTCGCAGTTTCCCAACAAAACAGACGGAGCTTGAAACGAACCGCAGGAGGAACTTGGGGCATAGTGGTAGTGGTTCGAGGAATGGGGAGGGACGAGAGAGAGAGATAGTTGTTGTTGTTGTTGCTGGTTGGCAAATAGTACTTTCGAAAAAGTGTGGAGAGTGGAGCCTTGCAGCCTTTTATACGGTCCCCTTCCGGCCCCCCGCGCTCCCGTCGACTGAGCTTCCCGCGACCTCCCGGAACTTTCGAGGTGCCTCCGGGTCCCCGTTCTTATCTCTGGGATGTCAAAGTGTCAATTTCTGGGATGTCAAACATAAAGCCGAAGATAGGAAAGGAAGGAAGGCAGGACGTGGGACTTACGGGTGATATTTGAGCGCCTTCTTGTAGTACCTAACAGCGCAGAGGAAAACATATGTCAGCGCCAAGACGAGTACCGCCGAGGCTGGCCGGCGAAAGGACCTCTTTCGGTTGCACTACCTACATCTGGGATTTCTGAGAACAGGGCAGTCCGGCCCTACTGAACGGCGGGGCATTGACAAGTGGTCAACCACCATCTTCCTACCGTATCCTTGTCGATCCAAGTGGCTCCCTGCATATGGTGCACTACTTCGTGAGCGCCTTGTGCTGCTGGAGAGTCTGTTCGTTACAGACGTTTGTTACAGACGTCGCGGTGGTAGCGGTAGTGGGCATGCCGTACAAAGACCGCCTCCGTGCTGGATACGTTTGAACAGCAGGAACAGGTAATTCGAGGCATCTGCTTCCGAGGTGGTTTGGGAAGGGGAAAGACTGTAAAAGACTGTAAGCGCAGGGTGGGTGAGTTGCATATGGACGAGGGCTGATGCTTCTGTGCGGAAAGGGAGAGGGTTCAGCAATGCGGGTGCTCCTTCATGCGGAGGATTGGCCTCAGTTCGTGACGTGTTTGGCTGTTTGGTCCCCCCACCCCCATGCGTCCGCCAAGACCTCCCCACAAACCCATCGTCCCACGCCCATCAAATCCAACCTTACATCAACCCCATCACCAACCCCCGAAAATGCCCGCCGCCCCCGCCCACGAACATCTCGTCAACAAGCACCTCGCAAAGGACTCTCAGAAAGTAGACGCCCTCGTCTCCAAAGGTGTTCAGCGTGACCAGGTAACGTCACCCCATCCCACATCTCAATCTCACACCTTCAGTTACGTACATCACACTCATATTTATGCTAACTTATGGTTTAGATTGTTACACCCGACCAACTCCCCGCGCATCACCGCGTGATCCCGGCCTCGGGCATGATGACGATGGATTTCAGGCCCGAGAGGCTGAATTTGGAGGTGGATGAGCAGGACGTCATCAAGAGGGTTCATATGGGTTAGAGAGGGATGTGAAATGCAAATGTAGGAAGTTTTGGTAGCGGAGACAAGAATTGTGGTTATGAAAGGACTAGCAAGTCGGCGTAACAGTTTAGTACAGAAAAGTCCCGACTACGTAGCTGAGTTTCATGTATGTAAATGCATCCATATGTACAAAAAGTCCCATCACCTCGTACTCTCCCCCCTCCCCACACAATGCACATGCGTAACCCTCCCATCCTCCCACCTCGCAAACACCGTCGGATCCGTCACACCCTTCTCACAAACACAACACCTCACCCCACCCTCCGGCAAATGCACCGCCACCCTCGCCTGCCTCTCGTCCAACAACACCGCATGCGTCTTCAGATGCATTCCTTTGGCAACGTTCTTGGTGATCACACTGGTTCGATGGGCATGTACACTCGACCGAAGTGCCGAAGCGATGAAATGCGGCGCAAGGAGCCGGAGTGACCATGTTGTAGGCAGGGCCGGTAAAATACTGAGGAGATCGAAATGGGTCGCGTGTCGGTTGAGCAGGCCGATGGCTTTCATGTGCTGTTGCGGGTCACCACCTTCATCCCGCATGCAATGCTCCAACAACACCCTTAGTAACCTGCCCCGCGTCTCTGGGACCGGTTGCGCGACCGCACACGCCTCAGCGCTCACATCATCTCCAACCTCCAGCCACAACTTCACCACCGCCTCTGCATCTTTATCTCCCCCTTGTTTGGTCATCACAACCGCGCGTTCCGCTTTCAACCCCTCCACAGCCTCCACACGTTCCGCAACAACCCCATAATCGATATGGGCAGACGTATCGAGGAAGTTGAGCAACTTGGCGCGTTCGACGCAGAGCCGATCGGACGGGCGGGAGAGGAGAAAGGAGCGGTAGGTTGGCCGGGTTGGGAGGGAGAGGTAGGCGGTGTCGAGGGATGTGAGGGAGGAGGGGGTGGCTAGGGATTGGAGGGTCGTGAGGTAGAGTAGGGCGAGCGTTGTGTGGAGGTTGGGGTCCTGCGAAACGGGAATTAGGATGAGATGTCACTGATTCCCTTGGGGTCGCTTTTGTCCTCCCGCCACTTTTTGTTTCTCTTACCTGCTCCTCCCTCCCAAAAACCAACCGCTCCACAAACTCCACATAAGCCTCCGGCTCCCGTTCCTTCAAATACGCCTCGATATCCCCCATCGACATAGTCTTGTCCATATGATGTACCAGAATCTGAAAAGAAAAGGACCTAAGATCAGCAAACAAGACATCACCCTGCCAGCGTAGTACTGCGTGTCCCCGTTTCACTCACCCCGATGGCTAAACCCCTATCCAACCGCAAAACCCACTCCACAGCGCTCATTACGATGTCTCGGTGCTCAAGCGCTTTCACGTACTCGCACACTGTCTCGAGGCCCGGAAAGGCCGGGTCTTCAATCTCGCCAACTGCCAGCCTAAAAGGGATCCCCGGCGTTAGTTAAAGCCGTGAAAATGCCCCTGGAAAGATAGTAGGACACGGACCGATGCCACATATCCAACACGTTCTCGTTCATCCCTCGGGTTTTATGCAGGAGGCTGAGGTCGTAATATCGCTGCTCCCCCAAAAGGACCATGATAAGTCCAACTTATTTCCGCTTGTTCAAGCACACACATAAAGCCCACCTTCTGTGCCTCCAACAACGCCTCAGCATCCGCCATCCGACATCTAGTTGGTGACGAGAGGAATGAGGCTAAGCGAGCGGGGTCGGTTTTGATGTACAGTTTGAGGAGGGTCATGTCGATGTGCTACACGAAGTAATCAATGTCGGGTGTGAGCACATTGGTGTTGTACATAGAGATATGCGGGCTTTTCACTCACCTCCTGCCGCGGATCATCGACGGGGTATATCGTTCGCGCGTAGCGGAGGTATTCGCCGAGCATGCTCTGCAGAGGGGTGAAGCGGTGAGCGGGGGTGTGAGCGATGCCGAAGGGATGTCGCGCCCAGCCACGTACCTGAGCGTTCCCAAACAACGCCTCTCCGAAAGAGGTCAGCGTCTCCGGGTCAGCGTCCGCATACTCCTTGCTCAAATACGCGTTCACTGAAACCACATAAATCAGAAATCGCATTCCTCACACCAAGGAACAAGAAAGGCAGAAGCATACCAATCGCATCACTCGTAGCAGGGTACTCCGGATGTTTCTCGCTCATATCAACGTCCAACCCCTCGGTGTGGTCGGCAATGTCCGGGAACCACGACGTCAAGAAAGCCGGGTCCGTCGCGCCTTTTTTTAACAGGCCCAGTGCTTCGTCGAAGAGGGTATCTTGGAAGTGGAGGAGGGCGGCGCGGCGGTAGAGATGTTCCATTTGCGTTTTCTAACAAAAAGAAAGGGTTGGTAAGGCGCCAGTCAGATTGTATTGTGACATCAACGGGCGCTCACCTTCCGCAACGCACTCTCATCCGGCTGCGCAAGCATCATATGCTCCGCCAACTCCAACGCCCGCTCGACATCCCTCTGCTCCAAAAGCTGATCAACCTGGCTCGCCAGCGGCGTCATCGTCAACGCCAGCACGCAGTTCTTGCATCCGATCAATATGCGAATCGTGCCGCCTGACGATGTTGAGGACCCGCCGGTGGTGTTGACGTCGAGGTTGAAGGTTGCTTCTGCAAGGAACCGGGAGTCGACGTTGGGGGGGAGAGTGAGCGATTGTACGCGTTGTTGAGTCATTACATTGTGGATCTCGATTGTGTTGTTGTTGAGGAGGGCGGCGACGTAGGGGAAGTGGAATGCTGGGGGTTGGTTGCGTTAGTCCCTCTGTCCATTCCAGAATGTGTGCATGATGCAACAAACCTAATGATTTAGGAATCGCCGTCCATTCCAAAGTACCTGCAGCCATGAAAAGTCAGCATGGAAGCGACACTCACACAGACCTAACGCACAAACCATATCCTACCTCTCACCGGCTCCCCATTCTGCGATATGAAAACGCCCAGCCCCAACCCCTGCGGCGTAGCAGTCACGAGCACAAACTCGCCCTCGCCAAACACGGCGACCACGGGGTTCTGCAGCGATCGATCGTATGGAAACAACGGGATCATGGAGCCGTTATCGAGGAAGATGAGCTTATACTGCTCGCCGTCTGCAGCGCAGATGCGGGAGTCGTAGCGGACCATCGTTGCTGCTCCTTCCGGGATCGGGAGTTCCTGGAATGATCACGAGACGGGAGGTTAGGGGCTGTCGCCATCGAAGAAATGGATCCCTCTCGCTAGCCCACCTTCTCCGGTTCAAACATGTCGCCCAAGTGCCCGCAAAGAAGCATCCGCCGTCTTGAGTTCACAAACGCAAGCGGCATGGGGGATTGGACCTGGCGATCCGCGCAAAAGCAGGTGACTTGCTTTATGGGCTGACACATTACGACAGGGAGTTGCTCCAGGGTGTCCAGCTCCAGGAAGACCACCGTCCCATCTGTGATTTCGAAAAGCAGGTTCCCCGATCAGCGTACTGTCACCAAAATCCTGTCCCATCCATCAGAAGTCAAGAGCAGTCGTCATTACCGCAAAATGCCACCATCCGAGACTCCGTCGGTACCGCCAGTATAGACGAAACCGGCTTCCTCCCCAATCCCAAGGAACTCCTGCTCAAATGTTCGCTATGTAAACTTTCATACTGGTGCTATGTCAAAAGAACGCGTGTCAGACATGGTCCATTTGACGAAACAGACATAAACACTGAATGCATACCTTTGTCCCACTCTCGGCTTGCGTAGTCGATCTATCAAGCATAAAATGCAGTACATGCCCATCCGATGTTCCCACATATAGGTTGGCGTCTACGAACCCGAGAGACAAAGTTGTCAGTGGTCGATAACGCGTCTAGATCACACATCCGCAAAGTGATGGATGGTTGGGGTGAGCGACGTTGACTAAGAGTAACCGGGCGCTCACAGCTGAAGACAGATGCTCCTTACGCTCGCCTGAAAATCACGATGGTTCGCCCCCAATTCGCTCGGGTTCCCATCGCAAACCAACCGCTCTCGCTACCGCTCGCAGACCCTCTATATCGCTCGGGCACCCTCAAAACTCACCACATAACTCCACAGCCTCTATAGTCGCCGCCCTACCCCCACCCAAGCTCGGCGACCCCGGTACCGAATCCTGTCCACCTCCAGCATGCCCATGACCCCCACCAAGAACGGTAGATCTAGCAAAGAGGGAAGTCGCGCTGCGTTGCGGCGTGAGTGCCGCCGGCGAGGGATCCTGCTGTTGTTGTGTGGATGTTGCTCCTCCAGCGCTGTTGTTTTGTGTGGCAGCGCTCAAGTCTCTTATGAGCGTGGTGAGTCTGAAGGGGTTGAAGCGAGGCATGTGAATTGCATCGTCGGCCTGGCTGGATGCTGCACTCGCCCGTCTGCGTGATGTGGTTTCGGAGCCCCTGGCGGAGGAGGGTACTTGCAGCTATGGGATAGGCTGCTGGTGCGCTTTCAATAATGCCTATTCAGCTGAGCCTCAGGTTCCGCTGCCGATGGTCTCCTATCCAGATTGGCTGTGTTTCCCACGAGTTGCGAACCAAGATGGCGGTGGGAACTCGTGAAAGCCTGTGACAGGCCGTTGCGGTCGCCCAAAAGCCCTATATTCAGCAACTCGACAATTTCCCCCCACCTCCGAACACAATGTGGAAAAAGAAGGAGATCTCCGTCAGCTCATCCTCTGTGAGTCCCCCCTCCACTCCCTCCTCCTCAATCCCCACGCTGATTTCCCCCTCCTTTCCATTCTCTCATTCAGGTGGTAGACCTAAAAGCCGAGCTCTTCCGCGCCCAAGAAGAATTCCAAAAGGAGAAACTCCGGACGGGAAGCAGTACACTAAGAGCCGTCTCCACCAAACCCATAAAGGTACCCTCCTCTCACATTACGGTGTCTTCCTACCAAGTCATACTGTTAACAATCGAAGTATTCTTCAGAAACCGCCCACAAACAAAGGCGTCGCCCAACGCGCCAAAAAAGACGTAATCGACAACGATGCGGAGAGGATAGAACCAAGCCTGGAAGCGAGCTGGGTTGCGTTGAAGCGGAAGGCGGAGGTTTATGAGCGGTTGGCGAGGGAGGGCGGTGGCGGAGATGTCGATGGTGATGATGAGAAGGAGGAGACGCTGGTCGATTTTTTGATGAAGAATGCGGAGGGGGAGAAGGGGAAGGGTGTTGGCGATGCGTTTGATGTAAGCCACTCACCACTTCTTCGGCGAGAGGGTTGTATGTGGGAGTGATTGGTATTTGTTCGTGCAGGAAGAGAGTGAAGACCCGTGGGTAGAAGCCGTCGACGAGTTTGGACGGACACGGATCGTACGAAGGAGTCAGGTTGAAGGGCAGGGGTTACGGTAAGGCAAAAAGAAGCACACCGTTCAAATCGCGGAGAGGCCCGCCCATATATGTATGTGCTCACCTCGAAAAGCAGATTCACAAAAGTCGACACAGACCCAACATCCGCCACCGACACCTCCTCCCATACACCAACCCTTATGTCCTCAGACATGCGTCAAGAGGCCGCACGACAAGAATGGGAACAATCCGCTCTCGCCTCCCTCCAATCCCCTTCGTCGCCCGCCCAAACACCACATTTCGACTCCGCACGTGAGATCCGCACGCTCGGGACCGGGTTTTACCAGTTTTCGCAGTCGGCAGCCGAGCGGCAGAAGCAGATGGATGACTTGAAGAAGATTCGGGAGGAGACTGTTGTTGGGAGGGAGAGTGTTGCGGGGGGGAGGGAGAGGAGGAGGGGGAGGGTTGAGGAGAGGAGGGAGGCTCTGAGGGAGAGGAAGAGGAGGAGGGTTGAGCAGGGTGGGGATAAGAGAGAGGGACAGGGGGAAAAAGAGCAGCAAGATAAAGAAGGTGGGGATGAGGAGGGGAATAAGGAAGGGGATGTGAACCTTGCTGTGGATGATTTCTTGGCTGGGATTGTTGGGAACGTGTGATATGAGGCGGCGGTCATCGTTTGGCGACATCGATGCGGCGCACAAGACAGCACCAAGACGTCTTTCGCCGGGACTTTTTGGGCACATAATCGCTCACGACCGCGATAGTCAGTGGTCCTCGGCACATCTACGGAAGGTCGAAAATCGCTGGTACAGACACTGCGTGCTGCATTGCACCGCCGACGCCAGTCAAATGTATTACCGGGACGACGCCTAGCACTCCAAAGCGGGTCCATCCGAGCCTTCGTCCGCCCACCGCCATGCGATTATGGAATAGAACTCACCCGCACAGACGCGCATGTGTCATCTCCCAATCACAACCTAGCCGACATGCAGAGTGGAGATATCCCATCCTATACTCTCTATCAGTACCCGCCTACCACTGCCAAGTCATCCGGTCCCCCCTACTCAACCCCCCTTCCCCTCTCAAACACCACGCCATCCCCCACCCCACTTCTCCTCACCGGCAACATCCACCACCCCACACTCCCGTTCCCCATAACAGCTCGAATGTTGCGCATGCGGTGTCCGAGATCCCACGGGTTGACGGGCATGTAGAACGCGAAGGACTCGTCTTTGATGCGGATGTATTCGAGCGTTGTTAGGTTGTTGATGAGGTTGTAGAGCTGCGCTCGTTGGGGCGGCGTCAATGTACATATACAAATACCAAATTTTTGGGGCGTGATTCCATTACCTGCTGATACAACATCATCCCCAGAATACTGCCCACGGGGACCAACACGCACAGCACGACCGCCATGACCGTAATCTCGCCCAAGCCCGGGGCCTGTGTATGCTTCTGGTCGGTGTGGATGAAATGGATGATGGAGAGGACGAGGCTGAGGAGGCGGGCGAGGAGGAGCAGGGCGCAGAGGAGGGTGGAGAGGACGGTGAAGAGGAGGAAGCGGATGAAGTGTGGTTGGTTGCCGTGGCCTATGCATGTATCTGAGTGGGGAACCGACGGGTGTGAGATGTTGCCTTTGCCTATGATTTGGAGATGTAATCCAGTGCGGGACGTTACTTAGCCATTTGCCTATATCGGATTCAAACGTGGAATGGTTCTTCAGTCAAGATTCGCACGGTCGCCCTTGCCTTGACGAAAACGGGTATCACTCACAATGATGGTCCATACGTCTGCAACGAAACGGGTCGGTTACCACTGATCAGCTTCAGATGTCCCTCCACGCGTATGCGGAAGTATGGCGCTTACAGGACGCAACGCTCGCATCTGCGACAATGATGCGTACGGGGCGGTTTCCCAATGTTGCATTTATGGCAATAGGTTGAGGAGGGGAGGTCGGCGGTCGGTTGTCTAAAATGTCGGATGTTGGATTCGGGATTTGATAATGTTGGGGTACCTGCAGGTGGTTGCCTAAACTTACGTAGGTGGCGGGCTGGACCATGTCGATGGAACTCTTCCCGGGTCTATTTCAAACGACATAGGCCGTAGGAGTTGGTTTTCTCATGTTTGCTCGTATGGGGTATGTACGCAGGAGGACACATACCAGTTAACCGACACGCAATCCCATTCACGATGGCCAAGATCACAACCAGGTCAAAGACCCCGAGCACGAGCGTCGACCCGAACGTGAGTGGGCGCAGCCATGGCAGGAAGACGAAGAGTTGGGAGAGCAGGGGGAGGGATGTTACTGCCTGCCCGGAGGGTGTGAGAAGCGCACTTGGTAAACGGGGACGCAAGTGTAATGAGAGTCATTGGACATACGTAGAGTGACGGCTGTGATGGCGAAGAGGGCGTCTCCGGAGCGATCGTCGGTCCCTCTGTTCCTGCCCATTCCACTTGATGGCCGTTCTTGCCAGTGGGATTTGGATTGAGAAAGGAGGTATCAAATGTTCATTTGGCGCTCTCAAGCTTTACAAGTTCTGGGTGGCGGTAATGTCAGGCCTTCTGAAAAGTTCCCACCTTGCCATATGTAGACCACCATAAGACATCAAACTTTTTCCATTACAATCCCGCACTGTAAACATGTATTATGCAATACCGTCTCCCGGATAAAAGAAGAAAGAAAAGGCAAAAAAAAATATACAAGAAAAAAGGTCTGCTATGCTCATAGGAAGTTAGCTAAAGCAAGGGGAAACTATGAAATGCACAATACGCCTGAAATACGCCGAAAGATTCCGTTCATCACCGGACAAGGGCGTCATGTGCGGTCTCATCCGCCCCAGCCCCCTTCTCCCCCCTCTTCTCCCTCTCCCTCAACCTCTCCACCGCCTTATACCCCGCCACCTTCGTAAAATCCACCCCTCCACACGCATCCGCAATAACCCCCTTCGCACCCTCCCACCTCCCCGGCCCATTGACCCTATACTGCGCCGGCACCGCAGGCCCCAACAGAATCTGACTCGCCAGCACAAACTCCTTCCCTCTAACCAGTCCCCACAGATCCGGTTTACACCCGATTTGGGTAGCAATGTCGTCCATGTAACTGACGAAATCGACTTGGATCGTGTGCCGTTCCGTGAGGACGTGCGTCGGTTTATAGTTGTGTGTCCAGTTTATGTCGACTTCGTCGCGCATTTGGGTGGGTGAGGGAAGGGGGGTTTGGGTCGGGTTGCCCGAAAAGACGCGAGAGACCCACCGCGCCTGCATTTCTGAGACGGGCATCACGGCGCCGATGGGTTGTACGAGTCCGACAAACGCGATATTTTTGTGGAAGACGGGGAAGACGTTCTTGTATAGACGGACGCGGTTGGAGTCGGGTCGTTCACGGCCGAGGATATCCAGCGAGGTTTGGGGGGAGAGGAAGGGGTGTTCGATTTTGTAGCCTGTGCAGTAGATGACTTGGTCGATCTGTTCCACTGTGCCGTCTTCAAATACGACCGTGTTTGTCCGTGGGACCCCTGTTGATGTGCTTGTGGTCGCTGCGAATTCGGCGACGTTGGGTCGGACGAGGATCTTGCCCGCTGCTATCCGGTCCAGGATGTGTCCGTTCACTGTCGGGTGGGCGTCGAAGATCCCGTGTTTTGGCTTCAGGCCGAAGCGGGAAAGGTCGCCGTTTTGGAACTTCATTGCTGTTTCGAAGAGGTAGTTCGTCAACGGCCTGGGAAGGGACGCTGCTAGACGGGTGGAGAGATGGTCTAGGGGGACTCCGAATAAGGAGCTGCGCGGGAGAATCCATTGCCCGCTACGAGCGGAGAGGATGACTTGTTTGGCGTGGTGAGACAGTTCAGTGGCAATGTCGGCTCCTGAGTTCCCGATGCCGACGATAAGCACACGTTGATCCTTGAACGGATATGGTCTGCAAACAGAAGGAAATCAGGATATGTTTTGCGTGCGCCCTTTCCAAAGCGGATTCCATGCCACTCACACTTTGTAAGAATGTGAATGCAACATCCCTCCCTCAAAGTTCTCCATCCCCTTAAACTCCGGTAATTTCGGCTTCCAATGATGTCCCGTCGCAATGATAACATAATCAAACGTCTCGCATTTCGACCGCACGCGCGACACGGATCTAAACCTCCCCCCATACGATTTATGCGGACTTTCCCCATCGTGTTTCCCACCACTTTTCTGACTCGCCGAGCTCGGTGCCAGCAGACCTTTGCGCGACTGGCTCAACGATCGCCGCGACGAATCGGGTGCGGGCACGATATCGTCCGGTGGTGTGGAATGAGACCGCTCGGGGATGGGTTCGTAACCAGCCGCGGGATCGTAGTCGGAGAATGTTTGCGAAGGAACGCGATGTAACGTGCTCGACGTGACGTTGTTTTGGGAGTACAGCGTGTCCCCTGATGAGTTCAGGATTGGATCTAGGATCCGCGCTTGGGCATTTCCGTGCCTGCCGCGACTCGTTGATCGAGGGCGTCTACCGTCCACGGCGTCGGGCACATCTATCGACGGGACAGGTCGAGGAGGAAGCGGCGGTCGGATGGCGGACAGGTCTGGCGACATTGCTGGTGTCGGTGGGACACCGTAAATGTTTGTTTGTGCCTGTTTTCTCCTCACTTTCTGCGTTACTATCTCCCATTTTCCCGTGTTTTCCCCTGTTTTTTCGTCCGTTTCGGGAGACACGGATATGACCTTTCTGTTGAACTTTATGTGCTCGCGGAGTTTGAAATGGTCGCAGTAGGAATTCAGGTATTTCACCACAAAGCGGTGGGGTAAGAACGTCGGCCACTCTTTGGGTGCAGGAAAATCCGAATACGCCATCATTCTTCGGAAAAAAAACCAAAGCCATCAGTCAATCATGTCATCCATCAACCATCATCCATCACCCATCATCCATCAACCATTAACCATCATCCATTGAACATCAACATCATCAAGCGAAGTAAGAACGACCTCGGCTCACTAACGCTCGCCATCCTCAAGCTTGCGCCTCCGGCGCAATCGGGCGCGCTAGTGGTCGCCTTCTCCTGACGGCCCACTACCCAGTTAGCCTCGCTATCGCTCGCATTCTCCTCGCTGCCGCTCGGAACCTCAAGCAATCCCCTCGCTATCGCTCGGATCCGCAAGCATTCCTGCGGCTCCGGCGCAAACAACCAGTATCGCTCGAGTCTCCCTCCACTCGGGTACTCACTCTTTACTAGTATTAATTATCGTACTCATGTAAACACTAGAATGGGTATCGTCCCCACCCTGGGGCACATATCTCCAAAGCCCTCCAACTTGAGGTTCCTGGTCGAAGCAAACGACGTCGAGTCCTTCAGCGAGACACTCTTTGAGCGACGCGAGTCCCGAGGCGCCTGCGTTTCGGGGAATTGTAAGAGTTCAGTGAGGGCGGTGGACGGCTTTCCTGGGAAAGGCGTGACTTTCCTTACCTGCTCCTATTACGGCGACTCTCCTTCGAGGGCGGTCGGGAAGTGGTGGCGCTGCACTCGTGTCCGGCGAGGCGACTGACATGGTTGCTTGGCTCTCTGGGTATGGCTAGATCACGGGAGACTTCTGGTACGGACGAGAGAGACGAGTGCGGAGCGTGGGAATATTCAGAAAACAGGGGCAGCAGCTCCTTGCGTCTGAGAAAGCAACCTCCTGGGGCGGGTGGTCCTCCTGCCAAGAGCGAGCGAGCGCCTTGAGCTCTCTGTGACGTTTTGGCGCCGTTAGCTTTGCAGTCCCTCGTGCGTTTTTGTGCCTTTGCCGATCTCGACCCACATCGGGGGCCGTCGCTGAATTGATTTGATTCAGAGATCGGTTGGTTGCATTCGTGGCGTCCGCTAATCATCGCCCTAATGCAATCAGTCCTATCGCGTGACGCCCGCTAAATTATGAGCGGCCAGGGACTGCAAAATGGCGCTGGCTTTGCGCTTGCTTCCGTCACGTTTCCCTTTGAGAGGAAGCCCCCCGGTGATAGGCTCTTGGCCGCTAAGATGGTTTCCTTGCAAGATTGAGGCCTATGATTATCATCGCAGCTGAATTGGATGCAGGGCTGGTGCAGTCTTTTGGATGCGATGGTTCATGAAAGGGCGAGGCGAGTGGCAGCCGGTGGTGAACCACGGCACGGATGACATTTCGACGGGTAGAGCCAGCCAGCCAGGCTAACCACGCCTCAATGCCTCCGCATAGGGAAGCAAGGGAGAATGAAATGCAGCTTGCCTCAACAATTGCGCGATGGGCGAGTAGGAATGGGGCTGGGATAGGATATGAGCGGATGGTGGTCCCGTTCCGGAAAACTCCTGTGATATGACATCATACTGTATATGGATTTGAATTTTCGCTTACCTTTGATCGCAAGCGCTCTGAGTGCTCAAAAAAAGCTGCCGGACTTGCGAAGGTATGTACTCCTATCAAGACAGCGCGTGCACTATCTGCTCTGGACGAGGAACGTAGTCCTCTAGAGTGTATGGACGAGGAGGAGGTTGCTTAGTAAGCTTCTCAATTTTTCTTCTCGAGTGAATAAATAACAGATAACCCTAGCTCCCTTTCCCTTTATCTCTTTTGAACTATCGAGTGCTATGACTGAAAAGCTACGGTGGGAGGGGGGGATGTTTCGATGAAGAAAAAGAACTCGCTAGCGGGAGCGCAGTGCGCAATTTAGGACCTAACGTCCAGGGAAACCCGTAAACCCGTAAGAATGTTGATAAATAAACTGACGCGAATTGAGAGGCGAATGCGGCCTGCGAGAGGAGGTGCTTAGTGCGGTGGGTAGTGAGGTGGGATACTAAGCAACCTCCTCCTCGTCCATACACTCTAGAGGACTACGTTCCTCGTCCAGAGCCAGAATGGACTCCGTTCGGAGGTTGCTTATTTGTCGATAAAGCCGTATTTGCCGCCGTATCGCGTAGGAATTCGTCGTAGGTGCGGCCTCAGCGTAAATATCGTCGATACCGATGGTGTAATGCGTTTGGAACACCCGCGAATTGGGTACCCAACGTCCCCGTTTGATTGTTTCGTCGCTGAGGCCGCTGCGCGACTGCGCGGTCGTGACGGCGTGAGTGATGGACTTCATTGTGAACTCGTTGTCGATGCCGGCCGCTCGGAGTACATTGTCGACGAGGTGGCTGATGGTTCCGGGAGCCATTGGTGAATCCTGCTACCGGTTGATGAATACTTCCGCAATGTCGTTGCGACGGGCGCCCTGCACGGTGATGAGTGAGGTGTAGAGCTCCGCAACGTCGAGGTTCGGCGTGTGTTCGATGGGGGGAACGTCGATCACACGGTAGTCGCCTTGTTTGAAGACTGTGGCATCATGCGAGTGGTTGGGACGCCATTCCTTGGGTCGTCGCGAGCGGAGTTTGAGCGAGTGGTCGGTGATGATGGTGCGTGCGTGAATGAGTGTCGCGAGGTGATTGGGGCGACACTTCATCGTGAGCATGATGGTGACGGCGAGCTGCGAGGGTAGCCATTCGAGCGTTTCGAGCCGCGGGCGGCGAGCGATGTGTTGCCAGAGCGTCGCTGGGTCCCAAATGGTTTTGTATGCCTTTTCGGTGGGCTTGGTTGAACGTGCCAGACCTCGGAAAAATCGTTGTATGTCCGGCGAAGTACTGATCAGTGTTTCGTCGCCGGTAATTTGTTGGAGTGTGTTTGCGATCGCTGACCGGTAGCCTTTTAGGGTTCGGACGGCGAGTCGTTTTTCGGAATGAACGTCGGTGAGGAAGTTCAGAATCGATGAATGGCCGGCGCAAACGGGATCAAGGTGTTGTCGTATACACCAGCGTACGTATATACTCCAAATGGAGTTGTAGTTTGCGTCGTTCGCGAGCGATTTGAGCGTGATGTCGATAGCTGTCTGCGATAAGCCTCGCTGTGCGCCATAATGCCGGATAACCGCCATGCGATCGTGAGGGTCCACGGTGGTTCGCGAAGAGGGAGCCCGCTCTGTGCTTGGAAAACCTTGGGTTTGGACGGAATTGGAATCGGGTCGGCGATTGAGAGACGCAGGAGGAGCGGGAATGCCGCGTGCGACGGCCAGAACGGTGTTATAAGGGTCAGGTCGTGCACTTCCTCGTCGCTGATCTTGCGGGCAATGCTCGTAATGAGCAGCCACGGCGGTTTCGCGTAGCATAGGTGATGATTCCATGATATTTGCAAGGCGTCGACTGCGAATGCTTGTGGGTCTCGCGGGTCCAACGTGCAGTAGTTCGGAATGCGGTGATCGCGGTTTGTGCCCGTCGCAAACAGCTCCATTGTGTGATTCACTTTCCACCGGCCCTGAATCTGCCGGAGAATGCGCGGGTTGAGCTGGTAGTCGTTCCGATCGTTCTGCTGGCGAGAATCCAAGTCCGCGATCACATTCTCTTTGCCCGGAACGTGAAGGGCTTGCCATGTCGTGTTCTGGTGTTGGTAGCGGAGGAGAAGGTGCTCGATCACCTGGGAAAGACGATCCGCGCGGCCGCCGCCCTTGTTGAAGTAGAACATTGTCGGCGTGTTGTCCGTCATGTGGATGACGTGGGCGTTCGAGAAGTCGAAACCATGTCACTCGTGAAGGAGGTCGACGGTGCGGACTTGAGCTATGGCTTCGAGGACGTTGTTGGAGACCAGGCGATCGAGCTTCTGCCGCCGAATGGCCCGTTGAAGATCGGCGAAGAATAACTCGGGAAAGTAGCGTTGAATGAGCACGGGTGTCCACAGTTCCTGGACGCGAATGAGCTGACCGGTTTGGGGATGTTGGCAATTTCCGCCCCATCCGTGGTTCGGGGATGCGTCGGCGAATATGCGGTAGTCTGCGTCCGTCGTGAACAAGCTCTTTCCATTCCACGCAGTGAGGTTGTTTGCGAACTCGCGAAGGAGGGTGCGGGTCGGGGTTGGAATCATGCAGAATGCGCGGGGATGACGAGCTTCCCGTTTCCAGTCGAAGGTCTTCTTCTGGACTACTCTTCGCAGCGCGCGGGTGAGGGGTTGAGAGAACGTTTTCGCTATCGTAATTGCCGGCGTGATGGCCTGAATCTTGCCGAGGATGTGCCACAGGCTACCTGGCATGCGGGGATGCGTGTGCGGCGACTGGTTTGACGGAGGAGCCGGATCATGGTGCGGAGTTTGTCGGGAGGAAGGCGCATGGTTTTGAGGGTGAGGTCCCAATCCCAGCCGACGTAGCGGGTCGTCTGCGAGGGGGTGATGTCGCATTTGGCCCACTTGAAAATGCAACCGAGGAGCTGCATTAACCGCAGGGTGAACAGCATCCCTTCGAGGCATTGGAGTTGCGTTGTCGCGACGTTGAGGAAATCGTCGACCCACGCAAGAATGGTGTGCCCGTTGTGGGGTACTATCTTGAGGATGGCCTTCATCGTTTTCGTGAAGACTTCGGGGGCGTGATTCTGTCCGAAAAGCATTGCTATCGCGCCGTAGTAGCGTCCGCCGGTGCGGAGCATTAGCCGGTTCCGTTCGCGGGGGTGATTGGCGATGATGTTGTAGGCGTCGGCGAGGTCCGTCCCACTGGCCCAGTTCGCCGTTGCCATCACTTCCTGCACAGTTTTTACCGTCTCCATTTTGAAGTGCCCCGTCGGGCTCTGCTCGTTGACGCCGGTGTAGTCGACAATCTGGCGCCATTTTGAGCGGGAGGGTTGATATACCATGAAGACCGGTGAGGTGATGTGCCCCGGCGGGAGAGTCGGGCCGTGAGCGCGCATCTCGTCGGTGCAGTCCTCGATGATCCCTTTCGCGAGACAGTCGTCGAGTTTGAGTTTTAGTTGATCGCGCTCGGTCGTTGAGAGGTGGTACTCGCCGGCGTAACGTCGCATTTGTTGGGGGATTGAGCCCATTTGGTTTTGACGCCGTACGTGACTATGTTCAGGATCTCGTCGTTGATGGAGAAACTCTTCCAGTGTCGGGCAAAGTGCTTTAGTCGTCCGCCGGGAGGTATGGTGAGATGCGGGTGAGGAAATAACCACTCCATCCACTGCGTCCGTGTCGTTGCATTGCTTTGTTCTACTCGTTGTAGGAGCGGGAGTAGCCAGAGGAGGTCGTCGCGCGACACCCACGGTCGGGGATGGGGATGGGGATGGGGATGCTCGTCGTCCTGGGCTGGCGGAATTGAACACCATCCCTCGTTGAGGTGCGGCCCGCTGACCCAGTGGGTCCATTGTGCGCGCCATTGAAGAATGCGTGGCTCGTTCGGGAAGGGTAATTGTGTGAGAGGGATTGGTTTTGGGTCCGGTGCATCCAGCATATCCGGCATATCCGGCATATCCGGTGCGTTCGTCGTCGCCGTTGAGCATTCCTCTACTGTTTTTCGTGTTTTGCGTCGGGTGAATTGTGTCGTTGATGACTGTGGGACCCGCCGCGGCCGCCGTCGCGGCCTCGATAGCCCTGTCCGCGGGAACGACCTTGATATCCGCTGCTGCGTGTGCTGCGGCTGCTGCTGCGGAACCCTCCCCGTTGGGTTGATGACCTGCGATCGCCGTAGGAGGAATTGCCCCGGTTCCGCTGATCGCTGCGCGTACCGGGGGGGCCAAAAACCTTCTGGGGTCGAAGAGATTTCATGGCCTGGAGGGATGAGACGATTTTCTGCATCTGGTCGAACTCGCCGAAGAGCTCCTGCTTCCTATTCGCGCCGAATGCGCATTGTTTGTGAATGGAGTCGACGGTGGTAGCGGTGAAGCCCGCTGCTTCAAGCGCAGCCTTCTGGGCGTCGTGGACTGTCTTGGTCAGCGTTTCGCGTGCAATCAGGGTAGTGGCCTCGCAGACCGACATGGTCTGTTGGACGATGGAAACGAGTTGTTCCTGCGTCATCCCCGGCGCGGCTGATTGACCGAGGAGGGAGAGGATGGTAGCGTGCTCCTTGAAGGCCCGTAGGTGGCGGTGAACGAGGGGGGCATGTTTCGCCTTGACCTTCTTGAAAGCCTCCTTCTCTGCGGGAGAGCAATGCGCATGGAGGACATTGTCTGTGGGCGTGCCGGAGTTCATGTTGCTGGAGTAGGCGTCCAACACGTCAACTTTGGGGATGCGACGTTGGAATTCCTTCTCATTCTCCTCCTGCGTCGAGACGGACACGACGCCTTCGTCGCGGAGGATATCGGCGAGGTGCATGTTGAGCGGGATCACCGACCGGCTGGTCGGGAGGCGCACGCGGGTGTCGTCGGCGTCGGACTCGAAGTCGGAAGCGGAATGGTGCGAACCGACACCGTTTTCAGGCCCGTTATCGTCATCATCATCCCCCGGGGCAAGCGGGACGTGACGACGACGTTTGGTTTTGGGTTTCTCGGCCGCTTGAATGTCGCGGAGTGAGGGGAGCGGCTGGCTCATGGCAATGAACACCGGCTGCGTGTCCGGTTTGGGGTCCCACATGGTCTTCTGGAGCCGGGGGCGAGGGGGAAGCTCACCGGGCTTCAGGGCGAGGACAACGGGCGCCTTTTTGGCGTGAATTGCGTCGAGGCGGTGTTTGGGGATGGGACCGATGGGCGCATTGGACATGTCGTCGTGCGTACGCTTGCGGCGCTCCCTGGCCAGGGCAATTGCGGCGTGATGGCGTTCTGCAAGCCTTTCTCGTTTTCGTTCGAGGTCGGCGATGAGGGCAGCCTGGTTGTCTCGTTCAAGAGAGGCGACAACCTGCTCGGCGTGAGCGAGATGCGCTTCCCATTCCGCAATTTCTCCGCTGTAGGGTTTGCGGGGAGGCTCGGCATGCGGCGAGGGCTGGTGCGCTCAGGGGATTGAGCGTCGTCCTCCTCGTGGTTTTCAGACGTCTCCTCGTCTCGGAGTTCGGACTGGGACGGCGTGCCGTTGTCGTGCTGAGAGTCATTGTCGTACTGAGAGTCGTTTTCGTCCATGATGGTGATGATGCCGCTGGTTAGAACACACGTGTGAGTCTGTGTACTATCCCGGGGAGGAGAGCGAACGTGAGTTCAAGGTCTCCTTTGTTTTGCGACTCAATGCGCTGGGTGAAAACCCAAACTGATTGCCTCTCGCTCAGAGCGGCGCCCAGTAACCCCTTTCCGTTCAGACGGAAATCACCATGGAACCCATATTTCAACGTACCTGTGTCGAGAGCGATGAATTAGGTGAGTTTTTATGAAGAATGAGAGTGCAATGTTGTGAACGGAGTGTGCGCTTAGCCTGTTTTCGTTCGGGGACCTGTGCACTCGAGTGAAAAAGAGATAAAGGGAAAGGGAGCTAGGGTTATCTGTTATTTATTCACTCGAGAAGAAAAATAGAGAAGCTTACTAAGCAACCTCCGAACGGAGTCCATTAACGCAGCTTCCTTCCAGTCCCCGACATCCCGAAAAATGACAGTATCTAGGCAGCTGTCAAGAATCAGTGACAGTGCTGTCAGAGGCAATCTGTCCCCGAGACCCTTTCCATCACCCGACCAGACGGACATGGGCGGCTTCACTTCTCTCAGAAGACGTGCCACAACGCTCCATAAAGTTTTCTCAGTCGAGGCTTATTCCAAAACCAGAGGCAAACCATCCACTCCCGTTCCAGATATCCCCAACTGCCCACCACATATATTCCCGCTCACCCCAGTCCTCCCTGACTCGTACCCACACTAGTCACATCCGCAACGCGCAACAAACACCCCACCCCAGAAAAAGCGCTCGACAAAATGCCAGCCCGAACCACAGGTTGGGCCGTCGCCGACGACAGCACCAGCACCGCTTCAGGAGCCTCTTCTCGCCCCACTTCGGCTGGCTTGACTGTTTCCGCTGCTTCCAAGTCCACCGCCAACAACAACTTCAAGTCCAACGGTGCGCAGAACATCACCACCGGCAACAGCATCACATGTTTGGTCTCAAGCTCCACCCTCTCGCACTCCTGCTCCACGTATCCCCCATCCGCCACTTCACCAAAAGCAGCTTCACCCAAACCCAAACCGGTATCAATCTACATCGCGCCCAACCCCACCGCCGCCACGCCCACCAAACCCAAAGCGAACAATTTGAGAATCATCGCGGACACGCCGAGCCCCTCACCCCCTTCGAGCACCACCACGTCGCAGAGGAGGGCGAGGGCGCCTGATGAGTGGGATTACTCGTCGAGTGAGGAGAGTGAGGGTGGGGAGGATAATGAAGAAGAGGAGATTGTTGTCGAGTATGCGGTTCAGGCCACGACGGACACCGGCCCCACCAAAACTATGGATGTGAAAGACCAAACCCTGGAGAAACCCGAAAAAAGCAAGAAAGACCAGAACCACGAACCCAACAAAGGAAAGATCTACCGCCCCACGGTCCCCAACCGCTCCACCACCCCACCCCACACCCACATCCCCACCACCGGCACCGAAACAGGCCTCTGGGTCGACTCCCTCCGCCCCAACCCCGAAAACGACACCGACTGGTCCGCCTTCGATACCTGCAAGCCCGCCGCGCAGACCGCGCCGAGCGAGACGCCCGACCTTGGGTATGAGGATAAGTTTCTGTTGGCGTTCGATTTTCGGATTAAGCAGAAATTGCCGGAATTGCAGTACGTCCCCATATCGTGAAATCGTTTCGGTTGAGTTACCCGGGGTTGATTGATGTTGAGGTTTTTCGTTTAGGCGGGTCGCAACACAAGCCAAAATCAAAATATCCCACGACGCCAAAAACAACGAGCTGGTCATCTCCGCCAACACCAAGGAAGAGCTCCTCGACGGGTATGCGTTCCTTTCCCCCGCCCCAAGTTCTATATTTTCCATCTCCCGCTTATCAGTCCCCCCCGTGGGTCGCCTACGGCTCCCTCCAGCTTACTCCGAGTCTACGACCTAATCGACCGCAAAACCCCGCACATCGTCTCCACAACGCCGACGCACCTGCGGATCCAGAAACCGGACCGGCCGGGGTACTGGGGCCAGCCGAGGGAGGAGTGTGCTCAGCGGGGGGTTTACAAGGTGTTGGGGAATGTGAGTGAGAGTGCGGGGAGTGAGAGGGGTGCGGGGAGTGAGAGCGGGGTTTGATGTATGAAGGGATGATCATTTTTGGGCCGTGTTACTAAGCTCGACCAGGAAGGAAAGTGAGCGTGGAGAGAGGTAAACGGGGGTAGAACGAAACGAGTTCCTTCTGAGAAGTTCCAGTAGTATAGTAAAAACAGTAGTCTCGCAGAAAACCCTAAACGTTTAGTGAGCACATAGTGTAGCATCCCTTACCGAACAAGGCGGGAATGTATCTATAATGGGTGTAAGCCGTGATGTCCAGTACAGTACATGTTTCCCCAGCCGTCCCTCTCCCTTCCCATCTACCCCTCCCCCTCCTCAACCGCCCCAGCAGCCCTCCCATCCCACTTTCCCCCCCACTTCCAAAATCGCACTTCCAACACTTTATCCCCACTAAACCCCTCCTGAGCCCACTCGGGTATCGGTGTCTCATACATATTCCCGTCCCATTCGTATCGCCAGCTGTGGAGCCAGATGCTAAGTTGTTCGGGGGTGGGGTCGCGTCGGGTGAGGAGGCATTCGGTGCAGCCTGGTGCGGGGGGGAAGGTGCGGGTTACTTGTTGTTCTTGTTGCTGAGGTGGTTGTGGTTGTGGGGCGGTATCTTCAGGCTCCGATGCGGAAACAGGCGCCAAATCAGGAAATGCATGCGGACCAAGTTGTCGCACAATCGAGTCGATGTCACCCGCGGCGACCCCACCCTTCCCCATCTCCTTCCCCCAGACATCACAACAGTACAACGGGTCGTTAGCGATCGGGTGTCCGAGGAACTGCAGGTGGACGCGTATTTGGTGGGTGCGGCCTGTTAGCGGTTTGCCTGGCGGAGGAAATGTAATTTGTTTGTGAGGTTTAATAGAATACAGGAATGTGGAAGATTTGGTGGGGTATTTACATTCGACGACGCTGGTAAGACCGTTGGTGGAGAGTCGTTTGAAGACGGTTGTACATTCTTTGCCGTCGGGCGAGACAGCGTTGATGCCGAGTTTGGGGGAGATGGTTAGGATGGGTTCCGAGCATGTGATTTCCTCCCTGAAAGTTACACACATCGGTGTTAAACGCCATGCATTGTAACAACGAAATGAAGTGGGAATCAAGCGGTGCACGTACTCAGGAAACACCCCGCGAACCCGACACAGGTACGTCTTCTCGACCGTGCGGTCCTGGAAGACTGCCATTAGGTTCTGCGCGGCCGTTTTGGTGCGGGCGATGAGGCAGAGGCCGGAGGTTAGGCGGTCTAGTCTGTTGACGGCTGAGGTGGAATCAAACGGTCAAAGAGACAATCAACCGACGAAGAAGCGCGAAATCATGCCACTTACGGTACAACTCCTCCAAGCCAAACTCCGGACTTCGCAGAATGTGCAGGACAGTGTTATGGTGGTACCGGCCCGTAGGATGGATCTAACCCACATACACATCAATACCACCACTCATCGCCATCCGCAAAACATGTTCCTCTACTCACAGGTAGCGAGCTCGGTTTATTAACCACCAACAGATCCTCATCCACCCGTAAAAGTTCCACCTTCTGCGCTGTCACAGGCGGCTCATGTCGATGAATCGCGTGCGTAAGTATATCGTTGTTGCGGGGTATGTAGTCTGTTGTGACGGGTTGGTTGTTTATGAGGATATCGCCACGTTTGATCGCTTCCGCCTGCGATTGTAAAATAGCCCAAACATTAGCATCGCCGCATGCGATGAATACGGACATGTAAAGCGCTTTCTCTTACGTAGTATTCCCGCGGTTTATCCTGGAACTCAATGGCAAAGGTCTCGATCAACGGGCGCTTCTGCCATCGGCCTTTGACGAAGGTCTCGTAGACGAACGGGTACGGCTCGACTTTTCGTAACCCTACCACACCAAAAGTCGGGTAGTGAGTGATATGCCACAAAAGTGATAACATGTCCCGCCCATTAGCGACGTTCCCACCATGTTCAAAGTAGTAAGTAGCGTTCGTTATCGGCTTCGATTCATGTGAACCAAAGTCTTTTCGGTTTTTCTGCCGGGGGAGGGTTTTCTTTGTCTGTGAGGAGGATAAAACGGGCGTGAGATATGAGTTCAAAAGAGAGAAGACGGGTGATCAGAGTGCAACCTTCAAGTTACCCTTGGCCGCTTGTTTGGTGGCTCTGCTGGTGTGTCTTGCTGTGCTGCTGCTGCTGCCGCTGCTGGATCTGGCTCGGTGGTTTCGTTCATTCTCTTCATGTTGTCGGGGTTGATGCAGGAGAGCAAACGTGGCTTCCAATTCTGACGTCGTCGCGGCCGGTCCCAGAAGACGCTCCCTTCGACTCCTTCGACGGACTCCATTTCCTGCACAACACCACTTATTCAAAACACTCCCATACAATGTCCGACGCAAACAAACGCCTGGCCTTCGCCATCACTGAGTTCCTCGCGGACTCCATCGCAAACGGGACTATCAACAAGGACGACGCTGAGGGTATCGAAGGTGGGTAACTTGAACAGACTTCGTCCATGAAACCCCGACGCAGAACTGATCTGGAACCTCCTCAAATAGTCGCCATACAATGCATAGGCGAGGCTTTTGGCGTAGACCCGTCCGATGAGAAGCACAAGTCTCAGTTCTCTATCAAGCCCGCCACTTTGCCAAAGATCTTTGACGTGTTCCTGACGACACAGCAGAAGGCGGCCTCTTCTAACCAGGAGGCTGCTCCTGCTCCCGAGAAGGTATGCGACTATCTCCGAATGGAAATTATCGGTTTGCGTTTGAGGAAGGATTGCTGATCAAGACTCTTATGAAAAGGCTGCCCATACTTCTGTTAACTCCGGACCTTCGGCGGACTCTATCAAGGCGAAGGCTGAAGATCTGAAGGCTGCTGGTAACAAGGAGATGGCGAATAAGCAGTATGCTCAAGCCATTAAGCTGTACTCGGAGGCCATTGAGCTGAACGCTGAGAACCCCGTATACTACGCCAACAGGTGAGGATGACATGCAATCAATCACGCGCTATGGCATCATTGATAAGGAATGTACGAAAACAGAGCCGCTGCATACACACAAGCGACAAAGTACGAGCAGGCGGTTGCCGACGCAAAGAAGGCTGTGGAGATTGACCCGACTTACGGCAAGGCTTTCAGCAGATTAGGGTAAGTGGCGGCGTCAGGGCAGACACCAGGGAAGCAGGGACAAACAGCTCACTGTCGCCCCCACCACAGCCAAGCCTACTTCTGCCTCGGCAAATACCAAGAAGCCAGCGACGCATGCGAAAGCGGTCTTAAGCTTGAGCCCGGAAATGCCGCACTCAAGTCAACAAAAGCGGCCGCGGAACAAAGGCTCAATGAGGCCAGCGAGCCTGCAGCCAGCGCTCCCAGGGCTACTTCAGCAACACCCCGCTCGGGCGGTGGGGCTCCTGGAGCAGGCTTCTCCGGACTTGGAGGTCTTGGTGGACTCGATTTGGGGTCGATGATGAGCAACCCCAACTTCATGCAGATGGGTGGGTGCGGGGAGCCTATGGCTTCTGAAATCGTCCCCCGGTACTGACTGCTAAATCAACTTTTTCTAGCGCAAAGCATGATGAGCAACCCCGCCATGAGCTCCATGCTCCAAAACCCGGCCATGATGCAAATGTAAGCTTGACCTATACCCTTTCGATCTGAAGCAGAATCACGAGTGACTGACGTATCACATGTCCTCGTTTTACAGGGCGCAGAGCATGATGAGCGACCCTGACGCGATGCGCAACATGATGAACAACCCGGAGATAGCGCGTATGGCGCAGAGCATGATGGGTGGCCAGGGTGGTGCTGGAGGTGTTGAGGAGGCTCCTTGAGTTCGCTTTTTAAATGTAGCAAGGTAGTTTCGACGAGTTTGTTCGTCAGGCATGTGAACCGACTGTAATATCGTAGCATGTAGACATACTCGTAGGTTTAGATCCGCCGAGAATATCATAGGCAGTAATCGTTCATACAGTTCCATGGATGCTTTTGGTACTACAGACGCCTTGCTTGGGTGTCGAGACTTGTGCGGGGAACAGCGGCGCGCGTTTTCTGGTTGACCGTTTGCGCAGGCGGCACGGCGCAGCTGGGAAAAAGTTGCCTCTCAAAAAGTTACGTTCCTGGTCGAACAGTCTGCACCACAATTCCGACGGTCTACATAGAGACTCCAGAGCCGGTGCAACAACACTACCTTCTGCGGAGTTACTTGATAGAATAGACGTCAGAGCACTGCCAATATCGCCGATACTCCGTTGGGCAAATAACCTGGCTGGGCTGTCGGGACGCAGGCAAACCGGGCGTTACGAAAGTTCCCACGGAGTACGCCACCAACTTCGATATTTCCCGTTTGGCCAGCATCCGTCGTTGAATAAGCATGCCGCCTGTAGAGCACGGTCCGGGCGGAGACGCCTCGCAGTCCACTGTGTCGCCGTTCTTGGTGTTTATGGCTGAGGTTGGAGGACAATTCGCTCGCGGCGTCGTCGTTGGCGGCGTGGTGATTCTTCTGGGGCAGATTTTCTTTAGGTGAGGAACGGAGGGGGCGGTGCTGGCGAGGCAGCGTCGTTTGGAGTGTGTTGTAGGTCCGAGTGTCAGGACTGACAGTATAACTTCCCTGATACGGCAGGCTTATAAAAACTTGGTACCGCCGCCGGCAATACTCGGCCTACGACGCCATCCCGGACTACGACCCGCACCCCGACTGCGACCTAACCTATGATGATGCCGACGACAGCTCCTACATCCCGCAACCCCTCCCGCCAGACCCGTCTACCAGCACCACGCCAACACCCTCGCTGACGAAAATCAAGACCGGGGAACCGCCCGTAGTGAGACACTGTCGACTCGCTGTGAGGGCTATGCTGCATTTGGTGGAGATCTCGCCGGAGGTTATTCCGCAGGCGCAGTTGTTTACGTACAGGGGGTTGAGGGCGGGTGGGCATCAGAGGCAGGCTAGTGTGCCGGCGTTTTCGAATCCGACGACGGCGATACCTGTGCACAAAGATGCCGTGCTGGGGGATAAGGAGAAGCAAAGGGATGAGCCGAGTGCAGTACGGCCGAAAGATGAATCTGTGACCCCGCCACGCAGCAGCTTGGCTGATGAGAGCATTTCAATGTCGAGTGGCGGGACGAGGCGGAAGTCGTCAAAGAAGCCCAAAACGGAGCGGACGAGTCTCGGTCGCGCCAGCGGAGCCCGAGCAGCTGTGGAGATTCTGGAGAAGTCTATTGACGAGGGTAAGATTACGGCCGCGCTGCCTTCGTCCAAAAACTCCAGTCCGCACCGGCATGCGTCGGATATCTTCGACAACAGCAGCAGCCGGCAGGAGGTGTCGTTTGAGGAGAGCCGTTCCCACGAAACGCAGTCGGGCGTTACAGACGACATTCTTGCGCCGATAAAGGATTTCAAAAAGGACGATGCGCACAACAAGGCGCCGCGCCGCACAAAACTCGCCAAATCCTTTTCCGATTTCAGTATCGGGCAAGCCACCAACCGCGCCTCCTTCCACGCTGACACCGATGACGCCATCTCGGAGGAGAACGTCAGCAGGCACAGCGTCTCCTCAACCACATCGACGCCGAGTGCCAGATTGCGGAAACCGCAGTCCGCGATGCCACTTGGCAGGAGGTCCACGTCGTCGGCGGTGGAGGATGGTCACCGGAATAGTCCTGCGTCGCCCACACCTGTGAGATCGAGCATACCGGCGACGTATTTCGCGGCCGACCATGCCCATGAGTGGACGATCCCGGGGTTCGGTCGGATTAGGTTTACCGACCATGCTCCATTGCCGTTCAAGGCGTTGCGCACGCTATTTGGGTACTCATTTGATGAACTGAATGAGAGTCTTGCCCGCGCTTTTAGTGTCGAAATGACAGCCGGGAAAAGTGAGAGTGGTACGTTGTGATCGTGTCTGGCGTGTTCGCTTTGCGAAGCGCGAATCCCGGGCTGATTATTGTTCGTTTCCCAGTGTTCTTTGAGACACACAACAATCGCTACCTTCTGAAAACACTTCGAGGCGCCGAAATGGAAAACCTGCGGAGTTTCCTCCCTGCCTACATCTCCTACATCTTAGACAATCCAGGCACTTTACTCCCACGCTATCTCGGCCTGTACACATTCGAGCGTCTCACCACCGTCAACGGCCCCGCATCCTACAGTTCCGGTGCAGGCCCCAACGGCCGCAGTTTCGGCGCTTCAGGCAAACACCTCCACCAGCAATACCAATCCTCGCAGATCGACGACGCCCTCGGCACCCGCTTCACCGTCGTGCTGATGGCCCACGTGTTCGACACCGACCTAGAAATCGCCGCCAAATTCGATTTCAAGGGCTCTAATGTCGGTAGACAAGCCTTACCAGACGACCTCAGCGCGTTGCGGCTCCCACATAACAGGAATCCGTTTAGCTCCCACTCGTCGACTTCCACAGCCGCGTCTGGGTCGGATACTACCACTAGCGGCAGCAGTCGCGGGAATAGGAGCATATCGTTTTCCAACCTTCCAAGTGAGATTACCCTGAAGGAAGTGGATTATCAGCGGTTGATTGCGATTGGAGGCGCCAGACGGTTGATTATGGGCGAGCGCGCCAAGTTGGCTGTTTTGGCGCAGTTAAGGAGTGATGTTGCGTTGTTGAGGAAGTGGGAGTTTATGGATTATAGGTCGGTTTTTTGGGACAAGGGTTGACGTGTCAATTTTTTTTTGGAAGCTGGGGAGACTAACGATACGGCTGCTTGGCGTTTCACAACAGTCTGCTGATAGGTGTGTACAGACACCCCCGCAAAACCGCGCCACCCGCCCCCGCTGCTCCCCCACCACCACCCCTTCGCGCCTACTCCCACGACACATTCGCACAACTCCCCAAACACGACAAGCCCACTCGCGGCAGATCCGACTCCATCTCGTCCTCCTCCCTCACTCCCCCCAACGAGAACAACCTACCCACAAGCCAAACAACCACCCCGTCATCAACACCCAAACGCACCGCAGCAGCAAAACTCTCCCCCATCTCCATCCCCTCCACATCCCCACGCAACCCCAGAACACAGGGACTGAGCCCGACGCTGCAGCACTTGATTCCCCCCGTCGTCAACTCCTACCCTCTGTTCCAATCTGCCCTTCGCATGCTGGACGGGTGGATCGCGCCCCCGCCTGAAGGACAGAGCGAGGCGGATGAGGAAGGGAGGGATGTGTCGGTGACATCGACGCAGAATCTGCGACGGACGCCGAGTCGTGGGAAGGATGTGGCTGGGAAACCGGTGGCTGCGGATACGTCAAGTGTTTTGAGCGATCTGGAGAGTCAGTCTGAGGCGGTGGCGGATACGAGCGGGAGTCGGTATAGTAAAAGTTCTGTGTCGACTGAGGACTCGGAACGGCGGTACAAGTATACGTTTGGAGGGGCGAGCGAGGATGCGCCGTCTGCGCCTTTCCATAAGCATTTTAAGGGGGGCATTCGGGGGTTAGATTTGGTGGATGACGATGATGTGCAGTATGAGGTTGGTCTTTTAAATTTATCTTCGGATGGTCGTGCCCTGCGTTTCACCCTCTGACGTGTGTGTAATCCACAGGTCTACTATCTCGGCCTAATCGACATCCTCCAGAAATACAACGTCATCAAATGGATCGAGCGCAATCTCATCAAACGCCCGCTCTTCCTCCATCACCAATCCAGCTCCATCACCGCTTTACCCATCTCCTCTCCCGTCACCCACTCACCCGCCACGTCCACGCCCCCCATCACGACAATGGGAATTCCGGCCTCGCTATCGGGACTGTTTGGCGATCATCGCGATGCACAGTTTACTACACCCACGAAAGTCGCGTCGCCTGTGGGGGATTCGCAAACCGCGTCGTCGTCATCGTTCTCGACCACGGACATCAATAAACAGGCGCTGGGGAGTCAAAGTCCGGAAGCGCTACGACGACCCGCAGGCCCGCTGCATCACACGTGGACGTATCCGACTCCGCGCGGGACTCCCCCACCGCCGACACAGGTATCCGCCACCCCGCAAACACCGACGACGAACCCGATGGCACTCCTGCTTCCGGGGATGCAGAACTCGGAGACGAGCGTCGAGGAGCCGGGACGGTATGCGGAGCGGTTTGTGGAGTTCATTGAGGGGATTTTGGTTTGAATGAGTGGGAACCGATATCCCGTGGAGCGCAAAGCTGGACTGTTTCACTCACAAACACACACACACACACACACACACACACACGCACACGGCGTATTCGATCGACGAACGCCTATGCGACTTTGTCTCCTTTGCCACCATCCGAGGCGAATAACCCCGGGCTCAAAGATCTATTATTATCTTCGTTCTCTGGATTGGAGAAGGACCGTATGCTGGAGCTGGTTGGGACACGGAAACACGGCGTGCGCTTGGACCTTACTTCCCTCCGTAGGTTGCGCGTGTAGACTGAAGAACATTAGACGGGCTTTGTTGTGCGAATTTTCTGGGCGGGGCTTCTTGTAGATATTGTGGGTGTCTTGTATATACAGTATGAGGTGTTTCTGTTATTCACTTGCTGTGCCTCGAGGAATATGTGGGATCCTTTGGTTTGGCTGCAAATGCGAGGGTTGTAGAAGGTTTCCCACGCAACGCATTTCTGAGTCATCTGCTGAAACGAAGCGTGGGGACGGATACTTGTGAACGACAAAGGTGTGATGGTGCGGCCAATGCATCGTTGCCTACAGACCAGGAGTGAATATGTGCCTCGGACATTCACATCCTACTCGTCGCCTGTTTTCCGCGCATTCGAAAAACGCTCGCAAGTGAGCTTGCGCCCATTGACTGACCATCAGCTTATCTTCCGGAAGAGCTTCGTGCACGGGTAACACTGTGCTTCAAGTTATATATTCGGTTAGGGAAAACGCGTCAATTTCCCGGTTTACGACTATTAACACGGGTATGCATCCTCCACTCCTGACTCCTGAGCGAGCGGTACATGTACATATGTGAACCCTTGAACAACGAAGTAGCCAATAGGTGCACCACACGGCAGAAAATCGGGTCAGTGAATATCAACCTGAGCGGTTCGCTCTTACTCTAGCTACATAGATATTTAGCGATGACATGGACGGACAAAGACGCTCTGAAGATCATTGGGCTAGCGGTACAACGCGCCGACCTGCGGGCTCCCATTGGCCACTTCCTTCCAATCATACTCTACTTATCATATTGCGCCCTCCACAACTAGGTGGCCGATGTTTCCCGCTTTTTTTTTTCTTTTTCCTTTCGGTTGCAGCACTTCCCAAGTTTTGCATATGCTCAGTTCGAGTGCACATGAACGCACCTCAGCTTTAAAGTCGTTGTATGCGGTCGCGTACGGTCCTTCTGGCTGAGAGGATTTTGCCTTGGAAGCGAGTCGACGCGTTCTGCCGCCACGAGCGACAGTGCTTACGCGATCCAAAAACGCGTCCAAATGCTGTCAATGTTTCGTGTTTCTAAAATGTTCTGCCATGTAACATATTTCGGACAAGAGTTTCCGGGGACGGAAGATTGCGTTGTCAACCACGCCAAGAGGGGCAAAGGTCGCCTAAGTATGGGGTCCTGAGCCCCACGCGTGGAATGTTGCTTACGCAATGGTAGAGCGCGTGGGTTTCGCGTTGACTCGGCTATGTCTGTGCAGTGTGTAGCAATGCTTGCGCTCCCAGGGGCTATTTAGGCTCTCAGCAACTTCGGGAGAGTCAGAGCGTTGTTTCATTGCTAAATGTCACCCGTGACATGTGTACTTCCGCAAACTCGCTGCTACCTGGTTGAACCCCTCCCTGCTCCTCCTCGTATCTGAAAGGATGCGCTTTGCTAGCCAGCTTTTGCTCCACTCGAAAGACAAAACCCTAAACATTAGTCCGTTTTGACGATGACCTCCCCAGTTCAGCAAGGCAAAAAACCGGACTTGTTCAAATAAAACTAACAAATCATATATAAACCCCCCTCCCTTCTGAACCTAACCCAATTCCCCCGCTCTGAAAAGGAGGCACTCTGTCATGAGGATGAAACAGGATGAGGTCCCTCAGCGGGCCAGGAGAAGTTCAGGAGAAAGAAAGGAGAGCTTGGAGGTCCAGGTGCGGAGTTGCATGCACCGTATCGGGACGCAATGGCGACGCGTCAGTTTCGCGTTGTCCCCGCTGCCCAAAATCATCAATTGGGTTGTTGTACAGCAAGCAACATGATGAGCAAAAGGGGGACAAACAACCATCCCAGGGGCAAGAGAGCAGTATTCGAAAGTAGTGTCAGAGGAGATAGTCAGCGCGGGGCGGCCGAGTTTTAAGCCGAAACTTCCTATCCCGTCGCGTTTGTCCCTTAATGAGGCCGATTTGCTCGGCTACATGGTTTCCCCAATGCCGCCTTGCTAGATTGAATGGAACGATATGGGATGCGGTAATCTCGGAGAAGAGAAGCCAGGGCAAAAGGGAGGTGTGTCAAGTGAAAAAGGTTACTGCTTACGCAACGGCATGGAAAGCGTTGTGGAGACACGCATGTTTGCCTGCCATCACTTCCGAGATCCCATGCACATGCAGCCCGGCTCCCTCCACGCCGCCAGGACCGAGAGGGCAGACGAAATGGCAAGAGTATCGGTGGAAGGGCAGGTAGCCGGATGTGAATCGGGTAAGTGTCATGAGTGAGCGAACAGCCCAGCCCACATAGCTTTCCCGCCAGCGCGGCATCCCGCTCTCTTACCAAAAGTGCTTACGCAGGCGAAAATGCGTCGAATGGGTGTCCTTTTCGCGTTCCCAGCCGTCTGGTACTCTCCTGGAGGTACATAAAGGGGGGACGTAGAGGGATCACAAGCCCGATGACGAACGGGGCCCAAGAGAGAATCGGGAGAGGATCAGGAGAACTACGAAAACGTGAAAGCCCGCGTAAAACCCAGTTCTTTGGTGGCATGCACGCCAGCGTGCTTATGTTTTGATGTGATGTGAGAAAGAAACGCGTCAGTTTCGCGTTCAAATAAGTAACGAACGCCCCATGGCCGAGTGCCCAATCTAAGGATAAGCCTCACAAACGGCTTGTTAGGCTGCAAGCGGCGTGGTGAGCAGAAGGGGACAGGGGGCAATCTCCCAAACTGAATGGGCAATGCTGTCGCTTAAGAGTGAAATTATCCCATCCCAGCCATCTTGCGTCCTAGCCAAAACCCATTTCCATGTGGACAATCTCCGCGTCCGTTCAAAGCATGATATCTCAACCAGCACTCGTCGCGGCTTTGGTAGCCATGGATCCCTTGCGCTTTCGAGGTTCATCTCCCTCCTCAAAGTCCTCAGCGTCATCATTGAGGTTGGTGAAGAAATCATCGAGCGACTGGTCCGCAGGCTTGGTTTTCGGAACTGGAGCAGGAGCCGACTTCTTCTTAGGGGGCGTAGGTCCGACCTTCCGTTTGAGCTTTCGAGCGAGGGCAGATTCTTCTTCGTCATCTGATCCGTCTCCAGAGCCATCACCTTCGTCATCACCTCCGTCCTGTTGCTGAGCTTTGTTTGCTTCGTCTTGGGCAAGACGGCGTGCAGCTTCTTCACCCATCCGAGCCTGGATAAGCCGAACAGCATCGGCGAAGGCGGCGGCCTCAGCCTCTGTGCTATATTCAGGAGCATCGATACCGCTGAAATCCATTCGGCCTTGCGAGCTCAAGGCGTGGGAAAATGGCCCGTGGGAAAACCGACAATGAGTAGCGGAGTTGAAGGTTTGCGGTGAAGACCTAGCGGATCCCCACGAGAGTAGCGGCGTTGGTGTAGTAGGTCTGAGGCTGTCTATGCTGTGTGTATGCCTGCCAATGCGTAGCTTTCGACAATTTCCAGCAATTTTCTCAGGCTATCGTCTCGCCGAGCGTTCGGACGTAACTTGGCGTAGACGTGGGTGTACTGTATGTATCTTGGCTGTCGCGAGTGCCCAAGTGCAGGCTGCCCCTCAAGCGATCGGCTTTGGTAATGTTTCGTACGATCTCGACAATTGCCAGTGGACTAAGGCAGTAACGATGAAGATGGAAGAAGGGAAAGAGGGAAGAGTAGGGTGCCTAAATGCCCCCCCCCCCCCCTGACTCGTAATCACTTAAACCGACGCTTACAACCAGTTGAACTGCCATGGATTTCAACGGCCGCCCGCTGAGAGAGAGTTTGCGCCCGCTGCCACAACCCACACCCGCACCCACCCACCCAGGCAGCAAGCAGTCTTCACACCACTTTTGACTCCTTTGCTCCCCCGATGCAGTCTCTCATCTGGTGAGCAAGGTCCTTACCAGAAGGACAGCTAGTACAGTTGGAAACTGACTTTTTTTTTGAACCGCAGGATACAGGAGGAAAAGTCAACTGTAAAAAAACCGTCATAACTTCTTCAGACATCTCCACTATTCAAGAGATCGCAGCTCTGCTCGACAGCAAATTGGCGCCTCTAACTACAGCAATCGACAGTCTCAAAGACGAAACCGCCAAACTCAAAGACGAAACCGCCAAACTCAACGTGCGCATGACCATTTTGGAAGCAAAACAATATAATTCATCCGTCGGCAGAGAACAGGAACTTCCAAAAGTTCCCAAACAGGACGGTAGTCTCCCGACCTCAGCTTATCCTGCAAAATCCGTCTTCGCCATACTCATTCAGCAGTGCTGTACTCTTCATTTTATTCCAATCATTTTGCTCGCCATTAGGAAGTTTCTCGTTCCCAGCCACCAGGAGTTGCAAATCTCTTACATCTCTTACAACCCCTGGTGGCTGGGAACGAGAAACTTCCTAATGGCGAGAAAAATGATAGTGTCCCTTCTCTCCCATTGGTGCAGGCAGCAAATCCTTGACAACACCGCAAATGCCTCCCCCTCGACTAATCCGACCAACGCAAACATATCGAACATCAACTGAATTAAACCAATTCACAAAAACTGGTATATAATGACCCCCCCTCTAAACTCAAACTCTCACAAATCATACAGAGAAAACCCTATGTTCAGAAGAAAAACACGCAAAGTACACGCACACCCCGTTCCCCTCCCCAAGTCTCCCCATCCCCGTCTCCCTACCCTACTCCAATTCCCCCCATCCTAACCCATCAAATCACCGATACTCCCTCCTCCCCATCATCATCCCCATCATCGGCGGTATCCCCGGGGGCTGCTCCCCTGCCCCTGCCCCTGCCCCTCCTCCCGCACCATTCCTCGCCATCATAGCCGCAACGCGCTCGGCCACCAAATCCCGTCGATCTTGGTCCCGTTGTTGCTGTTGTTGGGGATGAGGATGTTGTTGACGTTGTTGTTGTTGCTGTTCCTGTTGCCGGACTTCGCGTTCACGGAGGTATTGTCGGATGAGTTCTTCGCGGACTGCGTCTTTTTCGCGGTTGGCTGTGTGGGAAAATCAGAGTTGAAGTCATGCGTCGACAACGTTCATGCACTGAAGCAGGGAATCCAAACTTACCACCACCCCCATACCCACCCCCCATCCCACTCGCCCCAACCGCTGCGCTCAAATTCCACTCCTGCTGCTGCTGTTGTTGCTGCTGCTGGTACCCCATGCCCGCCCCCAACCTCGTCCTCGCCTCAAACCCCGGCGCACCGCCCCCCAATTTCGGGTCCCTAAAATCCTGCTGTCCCCCTCGCCCGGCAGCGCGTAACTGCAATTCCTGTCGGAGTTGGGACTGCAGGACTTGGTTGAGGATATCGTCTTGCGGTTGTTGTTGTTGTTGTTGTTGTTGTTGGTGCGGGAGGAGGTGGGAGTTTAGGGCGAGGTTGGTGGGGAAATGCGCGGGGGGTTGTTGTTGTTGTTGCGAGGGGAGGCGGTATTGTTGGTATTGGCTCATCAGCTGTGGCGGGGCTGTGACGTTGTTGGGGAGGAACTGCTGTTGTTGTTGTTGTTGTTGTTGAAGGAGTTGCTCACGGCCGGGTGGGGGAGTGCCGTACTGGCCGCCGCCGAGGCCTCTTAGTCCCGCGCTGGAAAAAGTTGCTGCGTTTGGTTGTTGTTGGCCGCGGAGGGAGGGGTATGCGCCGCCCCCTCCTCCGGCACCGCCGCTTTGGCCCTGTGCCCAGACGGTGGGGTCATTTTGCGAGTCTTGTGCGGCGAGCTTGCTGGGACTGAAGGATTTGCCCCAGCGTGCTTCGGCGTCGGAAAGGCTGCCAGTAGCGAAGGAGACGTTGACGTTGGGGAACATTGCGCGGAAGGATTCCTGTGGAGGAGTCAATAGGGATAAATGTATATGTTCAAAAGCGGCACACGGGATAGAAAGACTTAGTGTCTTACAGAAAATCAAAGCGGAAAGACCACATACCTGCACAGTCTTAGCCTCTTCCTTCTTCTCCGTATTTACACTCGTCTCATAAGCCTCCACCTCCCCGACGCCCCCAAAAAACCGCTCAAACCTACTCTTCTGCGGATTATCACTCTGCCTCGAGCTCGACCTCACCGAATCACTCTCATGATGCCCCCCCAGCAGTCCATGATCATGCAAGAGTTCGCCCTCCCTCTTCGCCTTCTCACCCGCCAGCATGGCCGAAAGCCCCGCAAAGACAGCGAGCGGGTTCTCGCGGAAGGGGTCGAAGGGCCCGACGTATTTGGGATGCAGGACGTATCCCATGGCCGAGAGTGAGAATTTGAAGTCGTCTTCGTCGTGGTAGATTCCGAAGCCGAAGACACCGTCGTCTTTTGTGGGGTGGAGGAGGGTGGGGTCTTTACTGATGTGGGGGGACTCGACGCGAGGGGTTGAGCGCGCGGAGAGGTCGTTGGTTTCGTCGAGGGCGCTGGAGCCGAGGACGTGCTCTTCTTCCACGACGGCGGCTGTTGATGAGGATGGCACGGACCGCGCAGCTTCGTCGACTGGTGAAGGCGGGCCGGAGAGGCCGGGAGGAAGCTCAACGGTCGTTTGCTTCGCCTTTGCTCGGGCGCTGGACTCTGTGACGGAAGGAATGGCCGGTGGTGGGGTGGTGGTGAGAGGTTCGGCGGCAATAGATTCCCAGGAGTCTACGGGTTCCGGCTCCGGAGCACGCAGGGAAGTAGCGGCTGTGGAAACGGTGGAGCTGCTTATCGCAGGGGAATGTTGTGCCGAGGATTGCGCAGGTCTCGCAACAGGTCTTGCCCTAAATGGGGATATTGTAGCGTCAGCAGCGGCCCCTCGTACAAAGGCGCCTTTGGGCAGAAACGAACTCACCAGCTAGCGGTGGCAGGCAAAGCGCTGCCTTCCTCTTCCTCCTTCTTTTCCTCACCAACGGTAGGGAACGGCATGCGCCTCGGATTCCGTTCCCGGACTTGCATTCTCCCCATCTCAGCGGCCGCAAAAGCATCCGGCTCATCGCCGTGCTCGTGCAGAAACTGACAGGTAGTGACCGGGCATTGCTGTCCCTTGAGAAAGTTTGAGCAATACCTGGTCGTGCCATATGTAGCACGGACCAGCTTCCCATCATAGACGTTCCCGTCCACCGACTCGATCGCTCTTGCTGCGTCCTCTTTCCGAGCATATGTGATGTAAACCCCCGTGTTTGGCGGGAGATGCGATACCACCGGCGTGTGGGCGTGTGGTCGTCGGTTGAGGATGACTTTCACGATCTTTCCAAACTGACCAAAGTACTCCGGCCCTTTAAGGACAGTCTCGCTGGTCGTGACTTTTGGAGACAGGCCCACGACGTATATCAGCGTTTTCTGTACCGCTTTGGCGTTGGTGAGATTCCTGCGCGAAAGTTGATCCTGTTCCTTTCGCTCGCGTTCTTTGCGTTTCTTTATCGCTTTTATTCGGGCCATTCTACATAGACAAAAGGGAAACAGGGTTAGCGAGGGCCTTGAGAATGCGACTCCGTGTGGGAAGTTGATGCTTTGCTTACTCTTCGGGCGGTACGGGCTTGAACTCAACTGTATCTTCCGAGTACGGCCGCCGACAAGCCGGGCACAGCCCATTGAGATTCTCCTTGATATGGTTCCAACAGAATCTGCATATCTAACAAATTGGACAGAGAGCCAAAGATCGTTAGCATGTCATAGCAAGCCATTCTCGAACGTGATCACCCGGAAGGAAAACCGCTGACGCCAAGATGGAATTGCCGACGCTAATCCGGACTTCACCCTTTCTTACCTGATAGCCACAAGGACAAGGCTTGAAGTAGCGGTCCGTGACATCTATCTCCTCCATACACAGGGGACAGTCGAGGTCCTCTTCGTCGGAGGACGCCATCGTGTAGGGTTGTTCGTTTAGTGTCTGCCGTCGGGTGGATGTGCGATCTTCAGCGGCCGCGGTCGACGGTTTCGGATGCTGAAAGGCGGTGGGATGTCTCGTTTTTTTCCCTCAGATCTCAAGCGTCCAAACTCCCGAGAGCGATACTGATATGCACCTAGAACGTCTAAGTCTCTGGGTTTGTTGTATCTGCGGTGTGGAAGGTGAGATGCCTGACGGTGGTCATACAGAGTGTGTATGTGCGGTTTTGCGGTAGACCTAGAAAAGGAGGGGAGGTTATTTTAATTCATAAACAGTCACGTGCAATCCAGAAACCTACCACAGGTGACAGGACAGGGAACGCAGCAGGGAACGTCCGGGCAGGCGACAAGAAGAGGGTTGGACGACGCAAGGGAGTTATCGGTATGATAGAGGACTGGGGACCCGTCCCACAGAGCTGTTGGATGCAGTCGGGGCCGTCAAGTCTGGATATCATCTCAAAGGACTGCGTGGACGTGTGTGACCACAGCCGGGAGGTCGGCAAGGTGCGATGGGCAGATATGGAAACGGATGGCGACCTACCCAACGGAGCCGCGGACCTTGGCAGGGGATGTCATGGCCTTACTCCTATTGCTGAATACTTCCGCACGCTTCAGTATTAGCCTTGTGGCTCCTGATGTGAGCGCATCAACCTCGGGATCGCCCGTCAACGTGGGGATTGCGCGATTGAACCAGTGCCTCCACTATCAAAGCCTTGGCACTTTTGAGAACTCAAAAGCAGGAAGTGCGGTGAGAGGCAAGAGGCAGAACACCATGCCTAGTCGACCAGGAAGCTTGGCTCTTGCTTTCAGCAAGCTTATTGAAGTTGCGAGATTTTAGGCATTACCGGGAGCTGCAGCGGGGATCAATGCGCAATTCGCGGCGCTTACCCAATGTACTATGTATGCGGCGGAGACCATATGTGGAAAAATCGAAAGACTCAAGGAAGAACATATCGCAGAATGAGGTGAGCCGGAGATGACAATTTGAGCGACGGTGAGAACCAGAAAATCACGCGATATGCGGCCGTCGGCGGCCTCAAATCCCCGTCCCGTGGAAGCCGTCCTTTCATTGCAGACAGCTTATGGACAAAACTGTCATCTGGTCGATTGGTACTCTACTATGCGTTTGAAGGCCATCATTGAGGTTTTCTCAGGAAGGTGCTGCCCATGGACTAAATTTTGGTGGCGCTTGGAATGGCATCGCGCACGGTGGTCCCTGCACATGGCGTGGTTGAGTTGCAAATCGGAAGGTAGAGACACGTTTGCCAACCGAGCGGAATTTGCCATAAACCTAGGTTCCCACCAATCGGATTTTGAATGGCCATTTTGGCCCGTTTACCGTGCCATACCGGTATATGAACATCGAGCTTCCCTCCGCTAGGAGATCCTTTCCACTCCTCTCCTCGGAAACCGCAAAAACGAGTTCCTCAGCCACATTGCATACGTCTTGCGTGAAGGGCTTCGACCGCGAGCAAAACCCACAGTCTCACAACCGACTCACGAAGGGACGATTTGCGAAATACTCTGCTGATTGAGTGAGCGGGGCCATAACTACGTTTGAGATGGAAGCATGACCGGGGAATTCGAGGAAAACAAGCGACGTCGAAAGACCATCGCTTGCAGATGTCAGCAACCCTCACCGCCGACACCCGCACTTGCGCAGGTCAGCAATTCAGACTAGATGGCGTCAAACGCCTTATGCCTTGAACGCTGGATCAGACGATTCAGATTATACTATGTAGAAAGCGCACACATGTCACAAGCAATTGACGAAAACACTCTTCAATAACCTAAATACTATATCTACTTCGATAAAAAGGGTGATAGCGCCGTAAGGGTATATGATCTACCTACTTAGGGCCGGCTTGAACAGGTTTGCCCTGCGGTCCACCAGGTCCACCAGGTCCACCCTTCCCACCCTTCTCACCCTTCGGCGGTCCCGGCAGGCTAAACTTGTAATCCGTCGCAGCTTCACGAGACCTCAGAACCGCCGATGTAATCCGGTCCATGCTAGCGTCCTCGTAGGTCTTGAGGGCGGCGCTGAAGTCGGGGGTTTGTGGCTTGATGGACATGCCGTAGGCGAGGGAGATGGACGTGTTGAGGGCTTTGGCTACTTCGAGGGCGTCCTTGAGGGCTTGTTGGGCGCCTTCGCCTCGGACTGGTTGGAAAGAGACAAAATGGGAGAGTCAGGTAATGTGTCCTTCTTGAGCGAGGGCCCCGGTGCAAGAGAGTGGTTGAAAGCATAACGTACAGAAAGTCATTGGGTGGAAAGCATCCCCGATAAGCGTCACGTTGCCAGCGGGGAGTGGTGCGGGAATCTGATCGCGGACAGGGAAAGGCGGCAACATCTGAGCCGGATCCTGTTTCTCCACAATCTCCTTGAAATCGGGGTGCATATCCGCGACAACAGTCTTCGCCATCTCCAGCCACTCCGTTGGCGTCTTTTCCTGCAAGTCCGTCCAATACTTTGCATCAGCGGTCGTCGGATCGGTCCAGGAAAGGATCCAGTAGTATCGCGCCTTTTCCGTCCGAATGTATTGCGGCGCGATGAACAGGCGGCGATCTTTGCCGTACGCCATACAGCTTGAGCGGCCGAGCGCCATGAATTTGTCATAATCGGCGGGGAGAACGTCGAATTCGCCGACGAGGATGCCGACGGGGACGAAGCTGAGTGGGGGTGGGGACGGGGCGTGGACTTGGTCGCGCACTGGAGAGAGGAGATTCTTGAGCGAATGCATCCTTTGACAATGATAGACTCCCGACATAAGGCGAGAATTGATGCATACCTCGGCTCCTGACGCCGTCAGCGCCGACAAGTACATGGCCAGTGGCGGTGGTTCCATCCTCGAAGTGAGCAGTAACCAGCCCATTCGATTCGGTTTCGTATCGGGAAAACTGCTTTCCCCATGTCACATCGATGTGGGACATGAGCCAGCTCCTCAAGGCAGCGCGGTTGACACGGAGGAACGAACGAGGGTTGTTCCCGCCGCGCCAAAGAACTTCCTTGGTGTTGGCATCGTAAAATGCGGATTCGGATGTCAGGCCGAGCTCGGCCTCGACGGCGGTAGCGGCGAGCGGAGGAAGGTCGAGGGAGAAAGCGGGAAGGAGTTCTCCGAGAATCCTAATCCATTAAGAGCGTGATCAGCAACCGATTTGACGGATGAGAATGCATCAAAGGACGTTTCACATTGCAAAAACCTACCAGTTCATCGAAAGCGCCCAACCTTGAGGACGGATTTCAGCGGAAGCGTCCCGTTCGAAAATCTGGTAAGAAATTCCCTGTTTGCGCAAAGCTTGGGCAAGCGCTAGACCCCTGATGACCCAATTTGGCAGTTCAATGAAGCGGCCCCTTGAAAATGTGTGCATTAGCGCTGGATAACTCACCCAATGCCAGCACCGATAATTAACACTGTGGGTGTCTTGACGGCGGGGCTGTCACCGGCGTGGCGAATCTCTTCGGGCAAGGGTGGGACCCCGCGGACAGCTTCGACAATGGCCTGGAGCATGTTGGCAGGAGGGGATGGAGGATTCGGTAAAAGAGTTTGGAGAGGGTAGGTGCAAGGAGGGAGAGGGAGGAGGGAAGTCTGAACGTTGAAGGCGGATGAGGAGGCGGGTGGTCGGGAGAAACCCTTTTATATGACATTCTGATTCTGGTCTACAGTACATCATTTTTCAACGTGCACCGATGAATACATATTTTCTCTGATAATCGACTCCGAGTCCGACGAGTCTGCGGAACTCCTTAAGGCGGAACTCTTGAAGACGGAATTCCAAACTTCGAATGATCTCCGGAGCCTCAGCAGGCTGGCCGCAGGTCAATAATAAAGTAGCAATTCGGGCTCGGATCTGCAACACATAATGTTACACAGCAGGGCTGAAAGAACGCCCTTCTCACCGGCAACTCGGACACACGGGGATGGTCGACATTTCCTCCATGGAGTTCCAACTTCCAACGTTCTGCTGAATACTTGCTATGTACCTAGTCAGTCTTGACTCTTGAGTCTTGACCGCCGGCCGGTGACTTCTGGGTTGCACAGGGAGGCTCAACAAAACGTAGATATCTATAATCTGGCATATTCGGAGTGTTCGAAACTCGGGCTTATCGGAGGGTGGGCGTCTTCTTCGGAGGTCCATGGTCCGACTAATACGTAACAAAGCTCCAACTTCTCATTTAAATCGGAAACTGTCGAATGTGACAATTGACAGCGCGTCTTCGAGCGGAGTTAATGACTGCTCCAGATCCCAGCGAAGAACGTAAGAAGTGGGAACAAATGATATTGAAAAATTCAGGAGTCTTAAAAATCAAGGGTATAGTGTATCAATAATCAAATATCAGAAGCTCTACTACTCAGTTCTATTTAGGAGTCACTTTGCTGTTTTTCGCGCCTTAACGCAATGGGATGGCATCAGGTTGAGCCTGCTGCTGTTGCTGTTGCTGCTGTCGCTGCTGGTCCATCTGCTGTTGCTGCTGCTCTTCCAGCAACGCCATGCGAGGCACCGTCGACTTGGGGGAAGACGCCGCGCGCTGTTCCGACATGGGAAGCAGCTTGACGTCGGTCTTGACGGCCGGGTCCTTCGCGAAACTGTAGGACGCAGCGACCTCGAGCTTGTACGAGATCTGAATGAACTTATGGTCGATCGATGGGGGCAGATCAGCGGTGTGGATCTGCAAGTCGCGGACAACTGTCTGGCGCTGGCTGCCGGCTCCATCAACGCGGCCTTCGCCGACGGTACGGTTGATCACCATGTCGGGAACCCCACGCTCGCCACTGATCAGCTTTATGCGCTGTTGGAGCTTCGCCTTGAGGTGCTTGTTGGTCTTTTTCGACTCATTTTTGCACTCGACCGAGAGTTCCATGGGGGACCCGAGAGGGAAAGCGAGCGTAGGCAAGTCGACGTGGATAGTGGACGATCCCTTGCCGAACATGAACTTGTTGGTGTTGCTCAAATCCGCGGCCTGGTGCTGGACTGAAGGCAGGAGGTGCACGTGGACCTTCTCCGACTTGGGATCGAGCCCCGCCTTGTCGATCTTGGCGTACATCTTATATTCGATCTCGGCTTCATAGTCAAGACCCTTTTTGTTCTTCAGCTTGAAGGTGGCAGGAAGATTCTCCGGCAACTGCAGCTGGAACGGGAAGTTGTGGGTTCCCTTGGTAAGCTTCTGTAATGCGCGGGAAGGAAAAAGGTTAGATTACGCTTTGATATATCTCTTTGCATTGTCTATCGCCGGTAACGAACCTGAGGACCGACAACCATCGCCTTCACTTTGTCGAACTTCTTCTCCTTCTTGAACTTCTCCTTTTCCTTCTTTTTGCCGCCATCGCCGTTATCGACTTCCTTCATGTACTCGTACTCGATTTCGGCTTCTCCATGGAACTTTATGGTGATTCCCTTCATCTCGAAGCCGCTGTCCGAGTTCACCTGCACAGTGATTGTGCCGGCCAACGGGCCGTCGCCATTCGAGTATTGTTTGGGAATGTTTATCCACACCTTCGCGCCGGAGATCAAAGCGTTCAGCATGTTGAGGAGCTGTGCCGGTTAATCGAAAGGTAAAGCTGAGTGAATGTAATGGACTTGTAGTAGATGAGCGTGATGACTGGAGGAGGGAACAGACGACTTCTCGCCTTTTTATGCTTGTTCGCAACATTGGCCATGCCTCATGGGAAACCTCTGTAATTGCATGAGCCAATGCAGTCGTCCATTCACAGTCGTCCATTCACAGTCGTCCATTCACAGTCGTCCATTCACAGTCGTCGTCGAGTCTCTTTTTTTAGCATGAACCAATTCAGAACGTGGGCGACTGGCACTTTCACGTCTCTTTTTTTGGGAGCAGAACTCCCTTTCAAAAGAAGAGCAGAACTGTCGTTCATGTCGGTTGAGTCCTCCAGTAATGGAGAATGGGCTCTTCAAGATTCTAAATCTTTTCTACCAATAAAAGCCGCTGAGAACAATCCAAATTGCAGTACACACTGCGGGGATCCCAATTTGGCACCAATGCCTCCAAAAACAGCTTTTCCTGAAAAATGGGCATCCGTGGCACAGACGTACCAAAGCTTACTCGCATTAAACTACGGATCAGCGCGTGAAAGCAGTTGGCTCGCACTGGAAATCGCAGTTGCTCATGCCTTTCTCCGCTGCGGTAATCACGTGTGTGACAAACCCATTTGTTTTCCCACGCTTCGGCTTCGCAAAACGAACTCTTGGAGGCGCCTATACGAGAAGTGAAAAAAGGTGCCCCGGTGAGGCTCTGCTGCCATCGATGGGATGGTATAAAGACCGGAAATATGCGAGAGGATAACTGGTAGCACCACTCCAGTATAAAGGTCGAAATAGGTGAACGCAGGTGGTAACCGAAGGCACGCTGGTGAGGGTAATGCAACGAAAGGAGCTTCTCCACTTTGGTTTTTTTTTTCTTTCCTTCTTTGAAAGCAATGGCCTGTTCGAGATCTTTCTACGAGTAAGTGAGCCAGTAGCTTAGCTCTTGACGAATACCGTCCCTTTGTTCCCTCGACTTTTGTGGCAGCGAGCGTCCTAGACGTAATTAGGGGATCAAGGCATGGGGGAGGTGTACTTTTGGGTCAACATTGGTCCCCAGAGGCGTGCAAAAAAAACGTCTGTAATACGATGCAACGGTCTGAACTAGCTGTCTGGGAGGGAAATACTGTTTGGCATATCGGGAAAGGCCAACGCACGGAGCAAGAAAAACAGGGGGCGGACTTGCGCCTGAAAGGGACTAGACCAGGATGAGCTGTCAAACGGTGTCCAAGGGATATTTGCGGGGTTTCCGACAGCCGTCGTCCGCATTGATTCCTGTGCGGTCCTGTATACTTGAGCAGGCAGGCATCAAATTACCACATTGGTCCTCCAGCTCAGAAGTCGCCCTTTGGAGAATGACGTTGAACGAATCAGCGTCAAAGCTTTCGTACATAGTATTCAAACTTGCCTTTTTGGAAACGCAATTACAAAACCCTGCAACTTTGAGCTTGTCGGTAAAGGTTGGACCGTTCAACAGCTCCATGGCGATGGTCAATGTTAAATATGTTGATCTCCTTCACACGGGACTCTGCCAGGTAGTCAATGGGGCGATTTCTTACCTGGAAAACCTCCCGAAAGGAAGACGGTCCGGCGAAGTCTGTCAGGAAGCGAAGCGCAATCGTACCGGGAACTCCGGAGAAAGGGCGTACATATGGCCAACACGAGAGCTCATTGGCTAAAAAAGAATGTAGGAAGGATTTTGCTCGGGCCACGAGCAATGCGAGCCTCCGATACGTACTTCTCTGGACAGCTCCAGAAATCCTGACGGGAGAGAGAAGCGTCTGAGGCGAGTAAACGTTATCCGCCTGCCAAGGTTCCAGGAGCGGTAGACGTTCATTGTACTTTATCCTATCCTGAATCGACTGTATTGCATGTTGCCCGGGATTGATTCACTCCACGCTGCCCGCTTCATATTATTTCATATTTCATATTCATATTTCATATTAGACGTGCGGCACCACAGGGTCGCGTTACCGGCGTGATGAAATTCTCTGGAAAGGTTTCCTGGAACTACACAAACGTTGAGATCTGCTCAAACCGGGATCAACCTGATCTCTAGTAAAGAATGCCGGGGATGAAGATCGCACTGATACTTCGAACGCGCCAGAGATCGGCAGATCGGCGCATCCCCCCCTCGCCGAGCTTACAAAATGCAGCCCGCTGGAATACGTTTTCTGGAACGTATCTACGACATTACGCACCAATTCCAGGTTCCTTGGCCATTCTTACCCGGTCATGGGAGTTGGCATTAGTCGGAGTAAGGTTTGCCATATATAAACGTCACGCGTCGACCGAATACTCGGATGCAGGTCCCTGTCGAATTCGTCCCTAAGCTGTCAACCCTGAACCAACTGAATAATGCAAGGGCATTACCTTACAGTTGGAGCAAAGCTTACGAGGCCGACCAATAATGGAAAGACTTTTGACCGACATTGGCCCGCACCCATCCACATTTATTTGTAAGGACCTGTGGAAATCATAGAAGTACCTTTAAGAGGCCGGGTCACATTGTTGTTGCAGATTGGACATAGACCGCCTCTAGGATGGCTCAGAAGGGAGGGTATGATCGTCCGTATATTAGGCGCACTCGCTCTCAACGCAACGTTGGGAGGAACCCTCAGGCAAACAAACAGTCTGCCTTTGAGAGCCGACAGTATAAAAGGTGTAGCCGGATTGCCCGCCCGCAGTGGTAGGCTTAGCACTCTAGATATCTCAAAAACCTTAACGACATCTACCAAGTGTCTGCATATGCAATGCACAAGAATTCGTCGATAAAGTCAGCGTCGGTGTCGGTGGCGGGAAGTACACCAGCGCCGTTGGAAGGACTCGAGAGTCAAAGAGAACTCACAGCTGCACAGCTGGCGGAAGAGTCCTCCAAGAAAGATGCGAAGACATGGCTCCCAGCTATACCTCTCACTGTCTTGGCGCCGATTTTGGTCGCGCTCGCACTCGTCGCCGTTTTGTTACCGGTAGGAGGACTTTACGGAATCATGCGCATTAGACCCTGCCTGACCAGGTGCGATTTTTTTATTCGGCTGAAGAATACATACGTTCTGACAAACGCCAGCGATACTTCGACATCTTACCTTGCTGGCAAATATCTATCGCTCCTCATGGAAGATGTTGGTATCATGTGCCGGCCTCATTTGCTGTCGGAAGGATACCTGAACACTTTCTACGCATGCTGTTAGGTGAAAGCGCGTATCGAAGCGCCCATCAAGGCCCTTGTTCCAGTGTAAGTAGATTTCTACGGAATTACATCTCGTCGAGACGAGCGCTCTCAGTCCTGCGGAAATTGCAAACGTGACTCGATGTCTTTGCCCTCATTCAGTACCCAAGCGCTTGCCAATTCCCCGGATATGCTGGCGACCATGAAAGGGGATTTGACGAAGCTTCAATACAGCAACTCAATAGCGACTATGGCAGTCATTCGAGACACTTACAACCTCGATGTGCTCCTCTGCGTAACAGCGTCTTGGAAAGATGGCTATGAGTATGCAACGTGGACTTCCCTGTAAATGCGTCGCATCCCTAACCATCTCATTTGCAACAGTAACACTTACCCTCCCACTACGGAATATGCCTACCAATCATGGGTAACAGCGTCATATTCAAATCAACTGCGGTCGAATCCTGACACATTCCTCTATGCAGATCTACATGGCTAGAATCGGGAATCTAACCGTGGCCTTGACCTTGGACAAAACTGGTAAGTCCCGACATCGAATCTTTCGGTAGGAGCTCAGAAGTGCTCATTCCAGCCTTGATTCGTCGAAACTATTGAACCATAAAGACCCCAACACGATGAAGGTGGGTTTAGTTTCAGTAATGCAGCGCATGCCTTGCATCTCACCTCACACGCACATCCCCCTCTCTCGATATTGCTATGTTCGGCAGACGTGGATGTTGGACCCAGCCAGTAAGTTTTCATTGGGCGTTTTGAAACTGCGATTGCCATCCCAAAGGCACTCACGTAAGATCTGCTCAGCGAAAAAAGTTGCGAATACCACTACGCCTGTACCAGGGAAAAGTATCCCGGTCAGCTCAGTGCTGTCCGATACATCTCAGATGCAGGTCGGGACGGTGCCTACAGTGCGTACACCTTACTTCCGAGGTGCGTTCTTTGCAGGGATACTGTGACCGATTGGCATGGCGCACCGCTCATACCGAACTGCAGTCAACAGGCAGAATGCGGGCCTGATTGCCGGCCTAATCGCGACACAGCGGTTCGAACCTGAGACTGCCCCACTGCCATTATATGCTTGCACTGCTGGTTTCCAGGCTGACAAAGAATACAATACTATGCTTCGAACCGTGAAGGCGATCAACAGCAGTGGTATGACAAGAGTCCCACAAATTCAGCTATGTAGCATCATATCTTTCTAACCTGCGTATATGCTTTCACCTCTAGTAATCGCTATGTTCGAGCTCGATCAATTCCGAATTCTCGCGAGCAGCAACATGGTCCTTCCCGGAAACGCGAACGAGTTCAGTGCCAGCGGCACCTTCTCTTGGGCGAACGCGGCACCCGACGCAGTCACACTGGAGCTCCGGGACAAGCTGCGCGCACGGTTCAACAACGACACCAGTCTCGCCGTAGCGTCTGTCGCCTCCATGCCTTCGTTTGAGATGGACATTTCCGATTCGCGATGGATTGTCAACATCGGATTGCCTGCATTGAGCGCTACGGATACCTTGATTTTGGTGGCCGCGGTTCCCAGGTCTGAGGTATGCAAAAATCGAGGATCCATCTTCCCGCACGACCATTCCCTAAAAGGACCTGTAGATCTACGGTGTGATCGACGCCGCGCGAGCTCGCAGTCGAGGAATCTCGGCAGGCATCAGTGTGGCCGCCGCCTTCACGGTTGCAGTGGTTTTTGTCCTCGCAGTGCTCCCATTATACGCTCTTGCCAAGCAAATGGAGCAGCTCACCAAGCTGGATTTCGGAACCCTCGAGTCGTCGGGTGCGTTGGAGAAACGCAGTTTGATCTGGGAGGTACGTCAAAGACTGCTTTGATACCTGCATTTTTGTCTTTGTTGATGTGCCCTTCTACCACTCCCCAGCTTCGTCAAGTGCAGATCGTATTCGGCACGATGGTGAAAGCATTCGCGGGCGCGATCAAGAAGAACAAACAAATAATGAACAAACAACAGTCAAACAGCCAAGTAGGCGCTGGTACCCGCAGCGCGGGCACCGCCGCAAACCAGAGCCGCCAGGTGCTCCCGGTTGGCCGTTCTGCCGCACTTTAACTATATGTGTAGGGGGCAAGGTCTTCTTTGCAGGAGACGCAATCCCATATATCTGGTGCTGTTATCTGGTTTTCGTAGGGACGGAAGAAAAGCAACCAAGTCTGGACGGCTAGATTTCTTGATGCTTCGTCTCTACATACCATTATCTCGTGTGTCACTAGCTCCTGCAACTTTATTTAATGGGGGACGTTGGGGATTGCGGCTTTGAGCTCTTCTCGTCAATGCGGATTGCAGCAACAAAGCACTGCAAGCTCTCACGGAGATACGTTATTTCCATTACAAAATCTTTCCTTTTTACAATGGCCTGCCAACATCGACCGGCAATGAAAAACCTCCAACACCGCGGATATGAGTAACAAGCAGACAGCGCTCCCTGGCTACTCGCTCATTGCCTTATATATACAACCGACCCACTCTCCGTAAGCCCCCCTACGCCCTCGATAATCTCGCAATCTTTATCTCCATTCATACGGCACCATACACGACTTGCAACCGCCGCTCGCCATGCTTCCAGATCCGCAAAGCCGACAGAAACACGTCTAGCCTCCTGCACGAACCAACAGACCATCGAGACCATCTGCTTGAGACTCGTCGGGGTGATGTCCGGGCGTGTCTTGAAAAGAATTTCATTCACGCGTTTCCTCAAGGAGCGGGCGTCGTAGGTCATATCGATGTTCTGGGCCGCGAGGATCCACAGAGGCGGGATAGCGAGCGAAAGGAAGAAGTGTTCGGCAACGCGGTGAGCTGCGAGATGGGTAACGAGCGCGGGTTCGCCGCCTTGGATGTCGGTGTTGCATTCAGAGCAGTAAATCGGGATTGGGGCGTCAGCAGGTGACCAGGGCAGACGGTAAGTCTTGGCCTTTGCTCGCTGTTTGGCCTGCAAAGGGTATCGGCAATGCCATTGGTCATCCACAATCCAGTGCATTTTCTTGAACCAATACACGGCGGCTCTGAAGGCCTCGATCATCTGTCCGTCCGTCAAACAGTTGTTCTCCAAACCACTCAAAAGCGTTTGAATATTGTCACTCGAAAAGGCCGCCAGCGCCGTCTTCGCCGCGTGGAGGCCTGTAGCCGCTTCTTTCTGCATTGTGGTCCAGCGCGATGCAGGTGAAGAAGCGCGAGAGATCCAGGTTGAGATCGTCCGGGCGGCGTGTGTATTGGAAGAGAAGGAAGCGGCGGAAGAGCTCCTGGTCGTCGGTGATGTGTTGCACGTCGATGCGGTAAGGGAATTTCAGTGTTTTCCTGAGACTTGCAGCCTCGCTCTCGCCTCCGTGTTCGCTTTCACTCTCATTCTCCTCTTGGCCGTCAATGAAGGTGTACTCTTCCGAGACGTCGTCGTCTTCTTGTTCCATGGCCTGGTGGTTGCTATTCTCTTTGACGAAGTTCGTGTATGCGTCAAAGAACAGTGACCAACCACGCAGAATATCCCTGTGCGCAAACATGTCGGGCACGGATTTGTTATGATCGTCGAAGACTACAAGCGTGTCGGCCGTCAGACTGTTGTTGAAGTCCGCCAGTTGACGATGCGGCAAGTCTTCTCTTCCGGACGCCATTGCCATCGGCTGGTCTTCCGTTCAAGCTGGCCAGAAAATTTTACTTTGACGATACGTGGTCGTTATTGTTTGCGGAATGATTACGGACAGTCGCTTTCTTATTTCGGAAAACGGAACCTTTAAGGCCGGCAATCAACGAGAGACCTTTTCGGGTAGCCATCTTTTCTTCCTCATTCCATTGCCTTGTTGGTCTGTCCCCGAGAAGTTCCCCCGTCCAAGGCCAGCGCGTGAATATCAGGAGTTAACGGTATTTCGACAGCGCGTAACCTTTATGCCGTCACCTCTTCACCCTCCACATCCTTCTTTTCCCCCCGTCCCCGCTCTGACTTGGGGCATCTAAGAAACCTGCAAAGTCCAGGATATCCCACGTGCGACGACGCTTGATGATGGCAGTTCGTTTCTTGCGACGGCGCACTTGAATTCCTTTCCGATTTCCATCAAACTCACATACGACGATTCTTACCTCCGTCTCGCAACCCTGAACATATGCACTCCGTCTCGCGAGCCTGCAATTACTACAGATATGGGTCTATTTCAGATGAAACAACAGAGCACTGATATTGGCACGACAGCACCGAACATGGCACCGGCTCAAATCCACCCACCCGCCGCATTCCCACCGAAAGCACACTCACCCAGCTCAAGCCGGTTTGTTTTGGACGGCATGCACGACTACGATGACGAACCCCTTCCAAACCCCATCATGCCATCCTCTTCTCAGTACCCTTCACCCCAATCCGGTATCACGTCTCACTCAATCCGTGCCCACGCTGTCGACCACGTCAACGACGGTTCCTCGTCCTCAGACGAAGACAGCGCGAGGCCTGTACTCCACAACAGCGCGCCGCACAATCCTCCACCCCTTCTCACGGCTGCAAAGACGTCGCCGGCCCAAACCCATGTTCGAACCGTCGTATACCCACGCAAACCACACCTAGAACCACGCGATTTTCACAAAGACGCGGACTACGATAACGGCATGCCATCCCAACTGAATGGACCCGGTCACACCCCTCTACGCCGCTCACTCACACCGACCCAGATCCGTCTCTCGGCTCCAGACCCACGCATCTCGGACCCACCCGATTCCCCCCGCCTTACCAGCCAGCACAGAGTCGAATACAGCTCCTCATCGTCAAACGACGCCCCAGTTCACGCCCCCTCTCACCAACCCCCCGCCAACGACCTGGTCCAGCGACACGTTGGCGCGCGGATGTATTCGACCCCCGTCGCGGGGACGGGGATGTGGGCTTATTCGTTTGCGGATGTCTTGTTGAGTGGTGAGGAGGAGGAGTGTGAAGACGAGGAGGATGAGGAGTTGGCGAGGGCGGAGCGGGAGGGTAGGCGAGAAGGCGTTGTTCTGGTTCGTGGGACGGACGATCCGGGGCGTGATCAGCCCATCATCACCGGAGTGAACACCGACCCCATCCAACCCCAAAAACGCAAGCGCCGCTACTCCCCACCCCCGCTAGACTCCGACTCGGCCGACGCCGACTTTGCGCCTCGACCAGGAGACGACGACGATGATGACGAGCCGAGCGAGGATCCTGCTTACAATGACTGGAGGGGGAGCAGGAAACGGAGGACGGGGGGTCCGCCCATGTCCACGCCGATGCAGATGCAGAAAGGTTCCACACACACGCCTGCCGCGAGAGCGAGCCCCCCGAATGTGAACACTGGGCGCGATACCTTGATGAAGAGCAGGGCGACGGGACCGGTTGGGTCTCCGCAGACGAGGCGACGGGTCGTCGATGTGGGGATCAAGGACGATCGTAGGAAATCCCACCACTGCGCGGGGGCGGGCGATGGGAACTCGGCTGTCGTGGATGACACTCCCCGAGTGAAAACACGTGTGCCTGGCTATAAGAACCCCCTCTTTATGCAACCCGCTCACAGGAAAGCGAAGACCGTCATCGACCTGACTGAGCCCGACCCGGATGTGAGCGAGGATGATGCGCGTAGGAAGAGGGTGGATAAGTGGGTTAAGGATGAGGACGGTGTGATTGATGTGGATGATTCGGATTCGCGGCAGGTGAAGGACGAAGCGCGTATGAAGGGGAGACAGGCGCCGAAGAAGGAGGTGGCTGGGAAGGTGGTGGGTGAGAGTAGTGGGTGGGGGAGGAGGCACCGGTATGTCTTCCTGCACATCTTCGCCCAACATCGCATCAAAAACGCATTTGCTCAAAATGCAATCTCTACATCACAGAGCCTGGTCCACCGCCGAAGACGCCGTCCTCCGCGACATCTGCCGCCCGACCAACCGCCGCGACAAGACATGGAGTGCGCTCGCGTCAGAGCTCAACAACCACTTTGGGCGAAACGCTCCTATGCTGCGGTCGAGGTGGGAAAGGATGTGCGCCAATGGAACGGCGACGAGATGATGTGATGTGAGAGTGCGCACCGAACGAAAGACGGAACGATGTGTGTCTGTATGATGGAGTTCTATTCGATGATCCGGCGTATGATGCTCACCGATTGATGGAGAGATGTCGTTATGTGATTGCTCGGCGGTTGTCACTACCAACAAGGGATGAGGGAAGCTATATATAGCTTTTTGAGGAGGGAGGAACAGTTACCATCCATCCTGGTGTAGGAAGGTAGTCGTAGTCTTCAAAATGTGAATTTACACATGTCCACATCAACCGGCATGTGTTCTTGTCTATCAAAACATGTTTTGTACGTTACAAAGAGAGAGAAATAGCAAAGAGTGTTCGCTTGAAGTACTGTACCATCCCTCCTCAAAACCGATCAACATCCACAAACGAAAAACTGTACGTCCCGCTATCCTATATTTCCGTCCCCTTGTCGCCGCGACACACTCCCAATGCAGTCCAGAACCCAATATCCATGGGGGAAGAACTAATCAGACCAACCCCCTCCCGCTAGCCCCGGCAGCAGCGGCGCCAACGCCTCCGCCGCCCGTCATGCCCGAACGCTCCAGGGGTTCCTTTTTAAAGACGCTGATGACTGCACAACCAAGGAGAAATCTGTCAGTTGAATTCTACCGGCGAATGGAGTGGCGGAATAGGGGCAAACGTACAGTAGAAGATACTGGTAAAAGACAGCGTTATCGCAGCGATGATGAGCGTTGACGCGCTGGAGAGGATCGAGAGCCACATTACGACGGCGAAGCTGTGGAATCAAGAAGGGGAGTAACGGTAAATATCTGAGCCGAATAAAGAAACTGCGTCGGCGATGATGGAATACGTACACGGCATACAGGATCGATCGGAAGAGTGTGTTTTGAAAGAAGCGTTGGAAGGCGTCACTGAAGGGAGACGAGGGGGCATCAGCGCCGAGAGCGCATTCCAATTGAAGAGCAAAACCGGTCCCTCCCAAACGCTCGGTTATCTGCTCGCGAAAGAAATACGCGTTCTATCCCACTACCACTCACATCTTAGGTCCACCAGGGCAGCACACCGTAAGCAGCGGAATTTCCAGCCATATCATGAAGAAGGCTTCGATCCTACAAACCGTCCAGGAAAACATTAGTTTCCACGCGCATTCCCTCAGAACATTTCATCCCCTTTTTTCCTCCCTCTCGCTCGCGCTCTCGCCCTTTCTCTCTCCCTCATTGCATATCGGCGCATACCATGCCAAGATCGCAAAGAGGAGCAGCGAGATGATGTTCGTGATGCTGAATATTATCAGAACTGTGAAGATCGAAGAAGGGAAGGATCAGCTTTGGCACTTCTTGCGATCAACGGGGGTGGGGTGAGGGTAGAGAAACAACTACGTACATAGCACTGATAAGATCGCCGCCCTGAAAAGGGAAGAGGAGGACGAAGATCCGGTTAGCTTGACGTAGGCAAAAACTCCTTACAGGCGAAAGACGGTTTCGAGGTTGCAGTGCAAACCGTTAAGTAGAGGCTCGCTGCCGATCGTGGAACGCTCGCTAATCCCAGCCAATCTTCCTCATCTGAGCAACTTTGCTCATTTGGCTTCCGCGCTGTTGCCTCCGCATGTCAAAGCTATCTGTTTTCACCCCGGGGCACTCCCCTACATATGCCCATAGATTGCAACCTCCCACGCAGGAATACATACCACTGAGCGTAGATGGTGAATTTCCCCGACTTGAGTTCCGATCCAAGGGACATCTTGGCGTTTTGTAAATGCGCGTGGTGTTTTTTGTTGTGGTTGGGGTGTGAAAGACGTATCGACGATCGCAGAGGGGGAGTGGGTGGAGGAAGCTTTTTTTACACGGACACGGAGCCGAGATGTGCCAAGGCTGAGGAATGTACTGTATGTATAATAGCGCCGTGCGGGAAGTCAGAGTCGGGGTTCCTTTGCGTTCGCCGGTTGGAGTTTGTTCTGTGGGGTTGCAAAGCGTCTTGGCAGCAGGAGTTGGCTGCGCAGTGCTACGCGTTGGACGGGCGGTAACCCTAACCCCCCGCAGTCAGACACGGCATCTTGAACACGAGTACGCAGAGGTTAGACACAAAACACGGTGTTTCCAACAATAGCGCCAAGCTCTCGCGCTGGATTAGCTACGAACGGCGAGGGGCTGGGACATCGAAGCACATTCGGTGGGTTGGAAAGGACGTAGGAGAAGAAGTGCAACGTCTTCTCGCGGAGGGCGCATAAGACAAGAAGACTTTGGGCGGCCCGCAATCAAGTCGGGTTGGCTCGGGCAACATCGGGTTGGTTCAGCTCCTGTTGATTGAATATTGCAGCCCGCTGAGACGGTTTGGTGAGCGCTGTAATACTTACATCACCCAAGCAAAGGGCGCGCCCACGTTTGATGACTTGGCGGAGACGAGTCTCGCTCGGCAAATACCGTGCGTTACATGCATACACGTCGCTTGGGCGTATTCCCTCCCACTCGTCCATCGAGTCGTCCGCCTGTAGATATTTCTGAGAACGTTGCTGTGAATGGATATCCTGCTGACGACCCTCGAGACAGTGGTTATACGGATGGGCTCGATATTGGTTTTTTCCACCTCCCACGCAATTTTTGCTACAACTTTCAGAAATACCTGCCGACTCATTTTGGAGTTACATGGGCGGAACGAATAGGCTTTGCAAAATGCCTTCGTCAGGTGTACCGCTGGAACTCCCTTCAGGTGGTAGTTACTGCCAGATTCCAATGATTCCAGAACCCAGAATTAGCGAATACCGTCGGGATGTGACTCCAATAGGGGGCAACTTGTAATTGTGAGGGCGGGTCACACGGTAAACACACGGCGCCCTGGGAGCAGCAAACAATTAATGGGCCCAATTTGGGTGAGAGCAAAAGGGTAATTTGGGAGATGCGCCACCTCTTCCGCTCCGAGCGCTCAATGGAGGGCCTTTGTGCGAGGAGCGCTGCGACGGTGACAGGCGGCGGTTATTGCATTGTGGAAGACGATCGCATATCTCACCCCTGCGACCGAGGGCCCAACCGCAACTGAGGCTTGCTCCCCATATCGCTCGCTTACAGAGAACCCCCAGAGAACCCCGCATCTGCCTGGCTGCAAGGCCCATCATACCCGCAAACCCACGCTATTTAAGTAGACCCCCTCGCACTCGGACCAGCCCCACGTAGCAACGCCTTGGTCATCCGCCCCGTTTTCAACCGCCCACTTTCCCACTATTTGCACTCAAGCCTCGTTTGCATTTCGGACTTTCCCACCGTAAGCCGTTTGCATTTCGGACTTTCCCACCCTCCAATGGAAACACCGCCCGGTTCACCACTGCCGCCGTGCCGGTAGGGCTTTCTGTCACTACTCGTCGTTCAACAGACCCATTCGTCCCGCTCACCTTCCACGTTTTACTTGCTAGGTGGCACGTTAGCGTAACAAACTGCATAGACAGTGAATACTTTGTCGGACTTCACTGGGTGGCCTTCTCGCTAAGCCTTGTCGCCTCAATACTCGGGTTTTGGAATCTGTGGTATCGGCGTAGACGTGGGCACAAGATATGGAAAGATGGGCTTACAACGTTCGACTCGTATATCGCGCTAATGACCATATATGTAACGGGTGAGTGACTGGACCGTTCGTATTCGGTCTTGTCGTTCGTTCAGCTTCTCACGTAACCTTTCTCTCTCACTCTTTGCTCAGGTCGGGTGACACATAGCGTAATAATAGCATCCGGACACATGCCAAACATCACATTTGCCCAAATCATCCACGACATTCCCCACTCCTTCGCTTTGACAGGGATGTGGGTCTACATGTTATCAGTGTATGTCCCGTCCGATCGACTTCTGCAAACGCTCCCGGCCGCTGAAGCAATCCTAACCCTCATTACTTCAGAATCGAGATGACGCCCGCACACGCCACGAAATTCTGGCTCCCGAATGCCAAACAAATCATTTGGATCCGGCGGACGGGATACTGCTATCAGATCTTCGTCATGACGCCTTTAGTTACGCTATGCGGCCTTGCGTGGGACCAGGGCCATTGGGACAGATTCGTGACGTTGACGGCGGTTGTGTATTGGGCTTACGCATTTGATTGCGGGATGCTGGGGTTGGGCTTTCTACTGTTTGGGTGGCAGATGGTACGTGTTGGGGTTGTCCAAGTCGGAGAGGGGATCCGTCTATGGGATAAGTTTCCAACACCCGTACCCGTTCTTCTTCCGAAACAGACCCGCATCGCCGCGACAACGTTAAGAGACCTGAAAGCAGGGGGTCAGATTGGCACCGTGGCAGGACGACGGCTACGAGCGCAGATAGAGAAGAGCATCACGAAGGTGAGAGATTCGACAGAGGTCCAGCGTCATTCACTGACGCGAATCATTCAAGTCTGACCGTTCTACCCATCATCGTCCCGCGGTGCAGATGAAAGCAGTGAATATCTCATTAGGTCTAGCCATGGCATGGTTTGCAATCATACTGCTGTTCTTTGGCTTCCTTCAAGATCAGGTACATAACACGAAACACCGCTAGTGAAAAGTCAACGCATGCATCAAACGATACTGAACCTCCATGCGTTTAGATATACGGGGTAACCTGGTGGTCCAAAATCCAAGCCATCGGCTCCGAACTCTTCGGCATATCCGCCGTTCTCTGCAATTTCGTAAGGCAACATTACCACAAACTATACAAACCTGGCGCGACCACATAAACTAACCCACTCCCTCCCCATTCAGTGCTTCATCGCATGGGCAGACTACCGCGGAGACGACAGCGACGACGCCGCGACCATGGCGGCGGTCACGGGAATCACCAAGCTGATGGAGGGGAAGGTGGAGGACGAGAGCGATATCGACACCCATGGCGGCCGGACCGCGGGAGCGGGGCTGTGATCTGTTCTGATCCGATCTCCTCTCCGCCGGAAGCGGAAGCAAGTGACTCCTATCCACACGTAGGAAGCGACCGAGCGACGTCACTATACCCATCGACCAAGCTCTCATCTCGCCTCCCCTTCCGCCATGACTTGTGCACATCAACACCCCTAACCTAGCTCCACGGCAGCTAGTTCCAGACAATGTTTTTTGTTTTTTTTTGGGTAGTCGGGCCGCCTTCCCCTGTTGTAGGGCACGTGGTGGTCGTTTCGTTCGGCGGGGAGTCCATTCGGGTTTTTTTTGGTCACGGTTGCGGGGGCTTAGGATTAGCATTAGTGGGACTGCTGCTCGTGTTTGTAGTGGAGTAGTGTAGTGGATGGACGATGAGGGTAGGGGTTTCGACATTCTGCTGGGGGATGGGTTTTGGGCGGTGCCAGGAAATCAAATCGTGCCATCGTCCACGTGCGGCCCTCAACATGATTTTTGAAAATGGACATGCACATCAAGCACCATGACAAAACTCAACTCGGGATCGTTCGCATCTCAAAAGGGGTCTTTGTGCATCTCAAAAAGGGGTCTTCGTGCATTAAGTAAAGGGGTAAACGAAACAAAAAAAGGGGGGGGGGGCGGGGACATGTAAACAGACGAACCAAACTCTAAGAAAAACAAAGACAGAACAACGGGATCCAGTAATTCTAGTGTATAATATACAAAACCCAAGCTCTCAACCACTCCCTGCACCGGTACCGGTCCTGCGTTTACGCCGTTGTGGTGTCCCAGTCAACCGTGGTTTCGCTCTACTCAAACAACGCCACGAGATCCTTCACATGCTTGGCAATCTCATAACTAACCTCCGCACACCCCTGGCGGTCGGCCTCCCTCGCGCGGCGCTCCAACCCCTCCACCGCGCTGCCCATGATCGTCAGCAAGATCTCCGCCTGCGGTCTGACATCCTCGTCGATCATGTCCATGCTTTTGGTGGTCTGTGTGGTGATGTGGGTCACGGTGGATGTGATGAGCGGGATGGCGGCGGGGATGTGGGTGGAGGCCGAGCGGAGTTGGGTGAGCAGCGATGTGATGTGGGTGACCAGGGCGTCGGTTTGGTCTTCCAGGTAGAGTTTCAGACTCAGCGGGTCCAACGGCGCGGAAGTGTTTGAAACGGTGGGGCGGGCGAGGGAGGGTGCCGAGGTCGAGGTGTACATCAGTCCCGAGTTCGAGGGCGAGGTCACCGTGGCTGTTGTTGTGGGGGAGTACGGCTGTTGGTGTTTGGGGTCCGGTGAGGTGTTATTGATCCGGAACGATCGGGTGTCGAGCGGGGAGAGCGGTGTGACGGGCGGGGAGGTATCGGTCCCCATATCCATTCGTCTTCCGTTCATGTTGTTGTTCCGCGCGGGCCCGCCCTCGGTGTTTAACCTTCGTATACACTCCAACATATCCACGACGGCGCTTTCCAATTCCTCCACACCCTCCTCAAACGCGTTCATGAGCTCAACCCCCTTCCGTCGTCGTCGTCCGCCCCCATTGGCGTGTTCCTTGGACACGTTCATCAGATTGGTTAAGCGGTCCGTGAGGGTGTCCCGCGCGTTGGCGACGGCGCGGAGAGTGGGGTGGGGAGCGCGGGAGAGTGTGCCGCCGATCTCGAACGCGGTGGAGCCATACAGGCTGTCGACGGTCGTGTCAGCGGACTCGGTGATGGCTTTTACGGAGATGATGAGGTTGCGTAACGGTCCCAGTACCGCTGTGGGTGGTTGTGATTCCGTGTTGTTGTCGGGTCGTACTGTGTCTAGCAATATTGCCGCGGCGGACTTGTAGGATTGGAACAACGGGTCGGCGGTTATTGGCGGTGGTTTGGTGTTGGAGGTGGTGGAACGACTCGCATCCTGGGAGAATTTCCGGCCGGAGAGGGCCGTGGAGATTTTGGAGAGTGGGGAGGAGGAAGGTGTTGGCGAAGGTGAGGGTGGGGCGGCGGAGGATTGGGAGAAGAGGTCGCCTTTTGCAGAGTCCATGCGGCTGCGGGCGGCGGATTCGGCTTTGAGGGCGTTTGCTAGGTCGGCTTTTAGTCGCTGGACCTGTGTGAGAAGAACGACATAAGGTCAATTCGATGCTTTCTCAATCGTGGTTTCTCGGAATAGATTGTGTAACCCCTTCCTACCTCCTCCTTCAGTCCCCGCATGGTATCAGCATCCCGATCCCTCTGCTCCAGCAAACTCTGGTTCTTTTCCGTCAACAGCTTCACATCCTCTAATAACTGCAACTTCTCCTCCTCAGCCGCTGCGGCCTGCTCTTTCGACGAGCTCGCTTCCAATCTCGCTTGCAGGTCCTGCCAAAACAAAAGGGTGAGAACACGCTTCTGGGAGGTTTCATCACAACAACGCCCCGCGAAAGCCTACCTCCTTCTCCCTCCCGACAACCTTAACCTCCTCCCTCACGGCATCATAGTCCTCAATTAGCTCATCATATTTCTTTTTCCACTCCCGCGCATCTTTCTTTTCCGCCTCCAGCTCTTTTTCCAGTTTCAGCACGTCGTCCTCGAGCCGGTCGTAGTCTTCTTTGAGGGGGCGGGCGTCGAGTTCGAGACGGAGGGAAGCGATTTGGGACTCGAGGGGGCGGATGCGCGGGTCGTCCTGTGGAAGAGAGAGGTGAGCATGCCTGGAAAAACAACACGAGGCGCAACGAGACATAAGAATGTAATCCCGGAAAAACTTACGAAAGAAGAACTAGTAACGCTAACATTCCTCGGCGGCGGCACACTCAGATTCGCTTTACTCCCCCCTCGGTCACCATACTCACTCCCCCCAAACTCACTCCTCGACTTGCCCCCACCAGCCCCCACCCCGGGAGGCGGCGGCGACATCATCGCCCTCGTCAGAGACCCCTCACTCCTCACCGTCATCGCATCCCCCCTCTGCGGTCGTCCGCCCTCACCGCCCGTCATCTCCCGTTCCGCGTTCCGCGATGCGCCGCGGCTAGGTACCGTCCGCGTCGTGCTGGGGAGGGGGACGGGAATGGAGCGGGTTTCGTACTGTTGTTGGGTGGGTGGGGGGATGGATTGGAGGGGGAGTTGTTGGGGGCGCGGTTGGTAGGGGGAGATGCGGGGTGGGGCTGAGGGTTCCATTTGGGTGAGGGTGGGTTGGGAGGGGCGGCGGTAGGATTGTTGGGGTGGGGGCCGGCCGATGGGTTGGGGGTAGCCTTGGGGTGGGCTCATGACGCGGTTGTCGGGGGGATACCGTGGTTGTTGTTGTTGTTGCCCGCGGTAATCGCTGGTGGATGTCATGTTTCGTGCGAGTGGTTGTTGGGGTTGTGATGGTGGTGGGCCGTTTGATGGTGGTTGCCGGCTCTTGTATCGTTCTACGATCATCGGGAACCGCCGCTCTAGTTCGAACAGGACCTCTGCGGCTAGCTCTTTGAATCGGAAACTAGGGAGGGATGCTAGCTTTTGTCGTGCCTGGTTGCGTTTCTCTGTAAACTCTGATCGAAATGGCAGGAAGGGGACTGTAAACCGCGAGAACCGCAAGAGGGAGGTGGTTAGTATACTTTCGACATGAGTCCGGAGCGAAGGCTGCTTCGCTCGCAAAAAGATGCAACGCTCGCCGCTTCGCTTCGCTGATGTTGGTCGCCGATGTGTAATAAAAACGATTGTTCGCTGTCGCTCACAGTTAAAGACAGGGGCTCGCTACGCTCGCCTAGAAGGAACGATTGTTCGCTGTCGCTCACAGTTAAAGACAGGGGCTCGCTACGCTCGCCTAGAAGGAACGATTGTTCGCTGTCGCTCACGGTTAAAGACGGGGGCTCGCAACGCTCGCCCAGAATTGCGCCTGCGGCGCGGAACTCGCTAGCGCTCGGTATGACAGTGGACTCGCTTTCGCTCGTCGTAGACCTAAGTAAACCCTCAGCAACCCTGCTGCTCCTCGCTTCGCTCGCCGCAGAACATTCCCTCTATCCCTGTTCTCTGTCCACTTCCTATTCTCGCCCCCCCCCAATACATACCATCACCGTCGCCCCCAACCCTCCTAACACACTCGTCATAGACGTCGGTCGAGAGTTCCCCAAACTGGCCACTGGATAGTTTTGCGAGTTTATCCTTTGCGCGTGTGCGTGCTCCTCCTCCGTTATTATTGCGTTGCTGGTCTATTAGAAAAGAGTCGAGGTAGCGCTTCACAAGACTGTAGTGGGTAGTGAACGGTTCGAGTGACATGGCGGTGGAGGAGGACTACTTGGGAGAGGAGTTTTGCTGGTGGGGTATATGGGGGGTGGTAGTAGTAGTAGTAGTGGGGACCAGCCACTGTTGCGCAGTGGGAAGTCCGTTCGAGCAAGTCGGTTATTCTTGTTGTTGTTGTTGTTGATGCTTGTGTGTGGTTGGGTGACTTTGGACAGCGGCAATGGCAGGGGGGAGTAGTTGCGCTGCGCCTAGAGCGATAATAGCTGCAGCAGCGTTGTTGCAGTTGTTGTCTGGTTGTTGTCTGTTGTTGGGTGTTAGCTAGCGAGGGAGGGTTGTGGCCGTACTCTCCCTCTCTCTCTCTCTCTCTCTCTCTCTCTCTCTGTCTCTCTCTCTCTCTCTCTCTCTCTCTGTCTTTCCGTGCCTGCCGAAAGCCTCCTCGCTTGCAGTGCGAATCATATGGAGTTGCCCCCTCCGAACGGGCCGATATACATACATAGGGGTACTGCGTTGAAACGGGCACGGAGGGAGCGGCTTTTCCCCTATATAGACTGTACTTTATTCCCAGAGAAAGAACGCGCGAAGGCAAGGCTGTGCGCGAGGGATCCTGTATTATATCAGTGAAGGGGAGGCGTATGTAACAGGCACGCACCGGTATTCCCACTGCTGGATTGCAATACGGCCCTGTTGCGAATGATTCTCGCACACGCAGATCAATCAAACAGGATTCCGTCACTCCTTGGCAGAACTGAAGTTGAAGTCCGCGCGCTGTCGAAAAAGACGATTTCGTACAAAAGACTATGATAATTTCAACAGCAAATAACCCAAACATACTCTATGCAGAAAAACCAGAATAGGAATGGGAGTATTTTGCGGAAAAAGGGAATAGGAATGGGAGTGGGGGGTTTGATGCCGGCCCTGTACAACCAGCGGTGCTCGGAGAGACAGTGTAAACGGCCCAACCTACTCGGCACAGAGCTCGATGCCCTTCCCTTCTCAGCTATTCCACGTGTGGCTGCGGTATGTCCGCATTGTCGGGTGTTTCCAAAGGCCTGCAAATTCAAGATCGGAAAGTCCTTCTCCTTCCTTTCGCGTGTATAACACAACTGTGAAAAAAAAAGTCCAACGTACCTGCCCACACTTTATCCCTGTCTTCTTATCCGCCAGTCCCTCACCAAATCCTCCTCAGTCATCCCACCACCACCACCACCACCACCACCTCCCATGGCATCGCCCCACTGATTTCCTCCCGGTCTCCCATCTCCCTCGTCAATCCGTTCATCCACCTCATTCAACGACCTCACCCCACTCATCCACGCATCCACACCCCCCTCCACGTCACGGTCGCGGATACGCTGACTTTCCTTACTCTCACCGTTCTGCGATGAACAGAGGGAGGACGAGCCGCCGCCTCCGCCCCCGCCGACGCCGCCGCAGCCGGGGATGTCTTGTGAGTGTGAATGATGCGAGTGTGATTGCTGCGAATACTCCGAAAAAGGGTGATACGGTTGCGATTGCGATTGCGACTGCAACTGCGAGTACGGTTGCGAGTCAGCGCGTTGATGCTGATGTTGATGTTGATGATGGTGGTCATGAATCTCCTGCGAATACTCATACGCCGCCCCCGGCGTCGGCGTCCCGCTTCGTTGACTCACTGGCCTGCCCCTCTCACCCTCTCCACCTCCCGCGTCTTCCTCATCGCCCTCCCGCTCACCTCGGACTGCCGAGTTGGGGAAGCCGTACACCCCGTCGCCGCCATCACCGTCCCTCAGCGCCGACCATGCAGGAAACGTATACGCCCCAACATGGTGCGTGTCGTGTCCCGACGCGTACGCGTGCTCCCCACCACCCACCTCCCGCCCATCAAACACGGGCACCGCGACGCTAAACCGGGTCTGCACACTCCCACCGGGCGTGGCTGGCCTCGACGCGAACGGCGCAATGGGATTGATGCCCGTGGTCGCCGTCCCGCCCGCGCCCGACGGCCCCACAGGTGTCGGCGAATACGCCCGCTGTGGCGTGGGGTTCAGATGCCGCGCTGGCGGGGTGGGTGAATACGTCTCGTAACTGGGCTGCTGCGATGGATTCAGGTACTGCTTTGGCGTGAGGTCACTGTACATGGGCGAGGAATGCGTTGTCTGGGAGGCGTACGAAGGGGACGAATCCCCATGCTCGGTTTTGAAGAAACTCGCCGGCGGCGTTTGGCTGTAGACAGTCGACGACTGTTGCTGTTGTTGTTGTTGGGAATGCGTAAAGATGGGCGTAAGGTATTCCGTCGGTGTAGTGGGAAAGTAAGCCCCGCCGCTCGGTATCTTCCTCTCAGGTGTGTCGTACTCCCCAAACCCAGCCTGGCCATGCTCATACTCATACTCATACTCCCGCTTGGCAACTCTCACATCCGGTCGCATCCCAGCCGTACCCGGTCGCCACGCCCCACCACCGCCACCGCCATCGGACGTCTCACCGCCCCGGTATACCCCAGCATACGGGACCGGCCAGGGTAACCTCCCCGCCGCCGGCTCGCTTTGCATGTTGTGCATGGTCTGCATGCTGGGTATCCCACCACCGTCTCGCCGGGTATAATCGCCCATCGGCCCGGAGGTCGATGTAAAGCCCAGTTGATTCGACACAGGGTTGGAGTGTTGTTGCTGCTGAACCGGAACATTCGAGTTCAAACCACCACCACCCCCACCGATCCTAAACGGGTCCTGCCCTCCCCATCGTCCTAACGGACTGCTCACTCCCACAGTCTGCTGCTGCGGCTGCTGCATCTGATAACCCCCGGGCAATAGCGAAACCGACACATGCGGCCCCACCAGCGTCCGCTGGCCCTGTCCCTGCACACCCACCCCCCTCGACGACAACGGAAACCCCACCAGCTGACCCACGGGGTTCGGCAACACCCTCGTCTGCGCCAACGACCCGGCCTGCCCGCCCCGCAGCTGCGGGAACGCCACCGGCGTCGCCGTCCCTGCCTGCGGGATCAACGGCACGATCCGCGGGACGTTGGCAAAGATGGGGAGGGACCCCGCGTTGGTTGTGATGCCGGCGGAGGGTTGTCCGGCGCGCATATGTGCGTATCTCACATACTACCCTCCCGGAAAGCCAAACCCATATCAGTTACCCCTCCCCCAGCGCATGGACTGAAAGAACCCCGCCCTTACCTTATCCACCGCCACCCGACTGAACCCCTCGACGCGCCCCCCGGGCCACCTCACCTGCACGGAGTAGAACACGTGCGGGGTGAGTCCCACGATGGTGCCCCCAGCCGCGATGCAGTCCTCCAACGCCGGGTTGGGCGGTCGGTGTGTGGTTGGAGCGTGGGATTTGGGCGGCGAGGGCGGCGTGAAGGTGGGGGAGAGACGGATGGAGGCGCGGGATGCGTCGAGGCGGTCCTGGAAGTGTCACAGCATCCAGATTAGACGATGCGCAGGAATGGGAAGGGAAAGATGGGGGGGATGGCATACCTGGGAGATATTCCAACAATGCACGACGCGGCCCTGCACACCCACCGCGGGGGGCGGGAAGCGGATGTAGACGCCGTAGGTGACGCATTCCTTGACGTGGATGATCCGGGCGCCGTTCCGGATCGCTGATTCAAAGTCCGTGCCGTAAGTTGGCGCGGTGGCGGATGTGTCCGAGGCGAGGGTAGGTGGGAGTGGTAGAAATAGGTTCGTTGTCGGGGCTGGGGCGTGGACTTCTGCGGCGGGTGGGAGTGCCGATGGGGCGGCGGCGGAGACACTGGACGATGCCGTCGCAGTCGTAGTCTTCCCCCTCTTGGCCGGCTTCTCCTTCCCCTCCGTGTTCGTCGCCGCCCTCCTAGTGCGTTTCCTCTTCCCGCCGCTCTCCTCACCCTCCTTCTTCTTACTCGCATGATGACTCGGGCGTTCCGGCTCCCGGGGCACCATACTGACCGGCTCGCTCATGAACGGCTGCAGCCGCTGTCGTGATATGTTGGTGTAGATAAACACATCGTTGCAGTCGGGGAGCTTGACGTGCACGGAGTAGTTGTCGTTGCGGGTGTGCAGCCGGTGCGAGAGGATGATCCCGTGGTGCTCTTCCATGCATTCTTCGAAGGCTACTTTGGGGAGGGGCATGGCTTTGGTTTGGCTAGTGGGGGGGGTTCCAGGTGGGGGTTGGGGTGAAGGGGTCGGCGAAAAGGGGGGAAAGGGGGTTGAAGGGGGAGAAGGGGTATGTAACGCAGGGAACGACGGAGGACGGAGGGATAAGGACAGGGGGAGATAGACGGGAGGGGTTCGTCTGGCTTCTGTGTACGTAGGAATGGAGAAGCTTTGTTTTGGCGTAAGTTTTTTTTGCTGGATCTGCTTTGTTCGTTGTTCGTTGGACCATGCGGTGGCTTTGGGAAGTTATGGAGAATCTGCTTTCCTTGTGAAACCTGCAACGCACATGCCTTGACCTAGTGCCCACTGGCCCTCTCGTTGGAGTAGCGATGGCTCTCCACAAAATCGCCCCAATATTCGCAGTCTGGCGCCATTTTCTCTTCCCCCGTTCATTAATGACTTGGGAGCGGGACAGGGGGGAATCCGACAGCGCGACACCTGTCAAATGCTGTGCCACTCGGCTACAGATTCGAAAGACGGTTTCTTTCCAGACAAGGGCTTCCATGCACTGCACGAAGAATGAACCAGAGCTACAATCGGATTACACGAATAGCAATTAGCGGCAGAGGTCCAGGAATCAACTGCAAGGCTTTCCTCGCATGTACACGTACGTCAGGCTCTGCTGCAGCATCAATATGCGCACGGCCGGCAAACGATTTCTGCTCTGAGAAAATACTACAATGCACGATTTCCAAATGCGAGCTGGCGCGTCGCAGCAGGACCAATGCCAGGCAACAAAGATCATGTAGGGAAGATGTGATGGTACTGTATATACGGAGATACGGTGCTGCCCATGGACACCGATGCGAAGAAGTGGTATTTCTATGTATAATGATGTGATGTGATGGCTAACGTCCGTCGCAGGATTAAGGGTGAGACGGGACAAGCAGCTTTTTATAATGCAGTAGGGATGCTGTCTATATCGTATGCTGAAAGGGCTGCAGACCGGCCTCAGCGATAGTGACAGTAATATGGACCCGGGTCCGGTTCGTCGTCCGTGTATTCGACATCGAGCACAGGCAATGGTTCCATTTCCAGCAATGTGTATTTGTCGGCAGGCATTTGCACACGGCGGACTTCTTCGAATTTCCCGCTCTCGGTGGCGAGCTGGACGTACATATCGATGCTTTTCGGATAATTATTCCATCTGACCGCCTGGTAGACCATGATCTCCAACGCGCCCCCGCCATTGTAGGAGTCTAGTTCGGCACGCCAATCGCTTATCATTCGGTCGAAGGAGAATCGCCAAGGCTCCACACGAGGCGGGGCGTACCTGAGCACGCGTGAGTGAATCCGAGTACTCGCGTCCCATGGTGGGAGCTTCATGGGATGCCTGTTGAATTCGATGTCAAGCGAGCGGGTCCATCGCGGCGTACGGTCCACGAAGCTCCGGCTTTCATCGGTATCGAGGAGCATGCGGAGAGTGTGGACGGTTCGTGGACCCCACTGCCGCCCGGCTTTGTTTTCGCTGTAGCCGATGAGTCGGTCGCAAACGAGTGTGACGATTCGCAAGGCTTTGAAAGGCGGTAGGTTGCGGAATGTACCGCCCAAGCTCTTGAGACTCGTGGTCTGGTCCGCGTAGATCCAGCAGACCGCTTGAGCGAGCTGCAGCACCTCCTCTTGGAAGCGATCCGGTTGACCAAGCGAGCTCAAGACCAATTCTCCATTATTCCATCCAAAAGTGTATACGTAGTCGTCGCGATCAATCGCAGTAGCCAGAGAATGGAAGTTGAGATCAAGTTCATCTGGTCGCGACATGGTAACTAGAGTGGTAATCTTTGCAAACGCTGGAGGGGTCCAGGCTTCGAACGAATAGACACCCCGAAATGGAATGACATTAAAACTCTTGATCCATCGAAATCGCTCCATGTCGGTTGTGAGAGTGGTGAAGAGCAAATGAACCTGGCGCTCGGACCGGATGACGATCGTAGAATAGAGGCATTTGAGAAGGCAGTCATGCCAGTCCCGGCATACGAAGATCATCTTGTGGAGCTCGGCTGTCTTCGAGAAGCGCAATATTTCTGGGATGAGTTCCAAAGGCAGCTTGGAATTGGGGGCACATTGCGCTCCCAACTTTGGCCCCATCGCTAACGTCTGACGATGTTGCCAGATGGGATCTTCGGCTGGTACGCACAGGAGAGCCCCTAGTCCGAACAAGGCTCTTCTCAGCGAGAGGCTGGGTGCGCGGGGCTTCAGGGGGGAAGCATGGGAACTTCAGCTCCAAGATGGGGTCCAGGGGCGACCGACTGGGCTTCAACCAACGTCCCAGCCGTTCGCTCCGACGTCCGTCTCGTCCCTCCTGCAGGTCCTGCCACTCTCCCTAGCTGAGCCAGCGTACTCGAGCCCGGTGCTGCTGTTGAGGGAGAGAGAGTGTGTACAGCAGTGATGTGCTCTGCCAGCGAGTTCTGGAGACGGTGATGCCGCTCGCCTGAACTTGAACCTGACGGAAGTCCTCAGGAAGTCCTTCTGCCTGCCTGATTTTGGTGCCCACATCAAACCCACTCTGGCACCCACACTAACAGTCCGGCCAACCCTACCCTGCTATCTATATATAACGTCCGTCGAAAGCCCCTGCACGTTCTCGGGTGAGTTTACCACCGGCCGCTGTATATTTAGTGGGAGGTACTTCAAGAATACTAATCAGATCTTCTAGCCGTCCATCTCTCCTCTCCCATCTCTTCCGATGAAACACCTGTACGTTGTGGTCCACCCAGAGGCGACCCACCACATCACAAAGGTCGTAGGGGGCTGGTACGACACTACACTCACCGAGAAGGGCCTTAATCAAGCAGACCGCATCGGCTATCACCTCCGGAGCATCATTCCCCCCAACGCCCGAGTCCACATCCACTCCTCCGACCTCCAGCGTTGCGCCGTCGCCGCCAAGCATATTGCGCAGTCCCTCGGTGGCATTCCCGTGAATGAGACCACGGATCTGCGCGAGCTAGCCTACGGCGAGGCGGAAGGAAAGCCCGAGGCGTGGTTGGAGGGACGATACCGATTTCCGCCTGCATCGCCGGCTGTCCCAAGCCTGCGCGACGAGGAAGCCATGCGAGTTAGGCTCGATCATGATTTTGGAATCAAAGGCGCGGAGACGAGACGCCAGTGTGGCGAAAGGGTCTACCGCGCGATGGAGAGGGACGTGTTTCCGCTCTTCGGGGATGGTACGGGTGACGTTTACCAAGTGGTGGTTACCCACGGGTTTGCGATGGTCATGGTTGTTGCTGCGTGGATTGGGATGCCGCTGGACGCTGCAGACGCGATTTCTATTGCTTCTCGGAAAGGAAGCATCACGGTGTTGCAGGAGGATGATGTGTATCATAACCGATGTATCGTGAGCGTCAACGAGATGGGTCATTTGACGGACGTTTGACTCGATTCTGTCGTACCGCACGGCCGAGAAGTATCGTTCGTCTCATTAAAAATGGGACGTCAACCGCGGTGACGGTTGCTGCCTACCCGGTTTGATGCTTGCGACGGCCGCCGGATAACCACAGGACTTCCAGAGATCTTAGACCATTACTCAAACTCATGTTGAGCATCTTGCGCTTGTATTCCAATATGTGTACGTAGTGTATATAACAGAATGCCTATCAGACACTTTTATTCTAAGGTTCACCAAAGTTCGCAACCAACGAATCAAGCACTAGGAAAGTCCGCCGGAAAGTACCTATTCCTCAAGAACCCTACAATTTTGTCGCCCCCATCCTCCACAAACTTCTTATCAACCAACTCCTTCACGGTATGCGTCGCATAACGCACCTTCGGCCTCTCCGCCTCAATAATCGCCACCACATCCGCCGCACACTCCTCCGGCGTCTGCCGCGAGTTCGCAGCCTCCGGCAATGAATACCGCGCGGTCAAGTTCTTGACATACTCATCCAACACCGGCTTGTAGGCGTCCCCAACATCCTGCCCTGCAAGCGTCTTCATCGCCGTCCCAGCGAAAGCGGAGGTGATCGCACCGGGGCAGAAACTGGACACGTGGATGTTCCATTTCCAGAGCGTGCCGTTGAAGGATTCGGCGAGCGAGTCGAGGGCGCATTTGGCCGCGCAGTAGGTTTCGTTGAAGGGTTGGCCCACGAGACCGCCGATGGACGAGATGTTGATGATGCGGCCGCTGTTTTGGGCACGCATGTGCGGGATTGTCAGGCGGCACATACTGAGAGATGGGACAGGAGTGTTAGTGTTCGGAAATAACATGAGTGTATGAACAATGAGCTGTAATGACGTACCGGTAAGCGCTAAAGAAGTTAACATCAAAGCAGTTCTGGATCTGTTCCTCACTCGCGGACTCGATCGTCTGCACGAACCCCGCCCCGGCGTTATTTACCAACACATCAATCCTCCCCTCCTTGTCCACAAGCTCCTGCACAGCCTTCTTACAACTCCCCGCATCTGTAACATCCAGCTCCAAGATTCCTACACTAGTCCCCTCAACGCCCTTCTCCCGCGCCTCCTTGTAGAACTCCTCCGCTTTGGCGAGCGACCGGAGCGTGCCGTAGACTTTGTATTGGGTGGGGGTTTTGGCGAGCTGGATGGCGAGCGAGGCGCCGAGGCCGCGGGCGGTGATGCCGGTGATGAGGACTACTGATGGGGTGGACATCTTTTCTTTTTTTGTGAGGAAGTGAGGTGAGAGCCTATGTCTTAGTGGCAGCTGTAGATGGTGGTGAGTTTTGGGCCCTACAATCCTGCGGCGCCTTTTATATCCTTTCCCTGGGCACAGACAATTCCTTTCCCCCTTCTCCCCGTCGACCAGACCCATCTTTTACGTGGCCCATTTCCATGGGCAGCGGCAAGGTACCTCGATCGGTGTGGTCGTTGGTTACTACGCGACAACTCCATATCAGCAGCCTCTCTAATTCACCACATGCCAATATGGAATTTGGAACTATACAACGGTAAAATCCGAAAAGGAAGGCAACCCGATTGTAGTCGGACACGGAGGCGTTCCGCGACCATGCAGGGTGCTACGTGCTACCTCCTATATGGGACAACTTTTTGAACAATGGAGAGAAGGCGGTCGGCGGTGGGCAGAATGGTCTGCATTGTGGCAAGAAAACGGAGAAGGAAGCATACAATTTGCATCTGGATATGGCCACGACACACCGGCCTATTTGCTTGCCAAGGTCTCCTCCTTTTCGCGTCGAGGCCTTCAGCCCCCAGCAGGTTTGCCACAAAGGCCAAGTCGCCACGTTTTGGTTCCAACTTTTTGCATGCAAGACGCGACGCGACGTTCTGATTACGCAAGCAAACGCGTGGGACAGGCCTCCTTGCTTCCTCCTTCCGCCTCCCTTCGCTCTCCTCACACGTAACCAACCCATCCCCCCTTTCTCTCTCCTCCCCTCGCTCCCTCCTTACCAGTATCCCTCCCTCTCTCGTTGTCCCCTCGTCCTCTCTCGTCTTTTCTGGACTGCAGCAGTGATTGTTGCGCCGCACAAATGGCGGATAGGATTGTAGGACACACGCGGCCAGACTCCACATCCTTAGAATTCCTCGTCAATACGCCCTTAGCAGAAGCAGCAAGATGACAACCATTCTCGCACAGACCTACCACTCAACAATAGAAGCCTGCCTTTGGAACGGCACTACCAAGGCAGTCATAAAGCGCTGCAAAAATCAGAGCGACCCTCGCACACGGCGCCGCTTCCTCAGCGAAGTAGCCGCTCTTCGCCGGGTTGGGAACCATGGAAATATCACCCAGCTCTTGTCTTACGATCAGCACTACTTGACCCTCACCCTGCGGCACGAGCAGGGTCAAAGTCTCGACAAGTTCCTTGATTCTAGTCAAAGGTGTACAATACCACCATCCTCCGCTATCCTTGTCTGGAAACAGGTAACCTCCGCGGTGTCGCATCTCCATTCTCTGAACCTGGTTCACGACGATATCAAACCCGACAACATCGTCTGGTCACCCGAGGACCATCACGCGGTGCTAATCGATTTCGGTGCCGCGCTGGATCTCGATGTACTGCCCAAAGACTACTTCAACCCGTCGGGAACGCCGAGCTACGCACCGCCGGAATTCCTGTTGAAGAGGAAAGGACCTGAGGCCGATGTCTGGGAACTTGGGATTGTTATGCTTTTCGCTTTAAGGCTTGTACGTTTACCGGACGGGAACTGGCTCTTGCCGGCGGTGTGGGATGAAGGAGGGGATGTGGAAATGAGGAGGTGGTTAGCCAAAGTGGAGGAGTTGAGGAAGAAGTGTCTGTTGGATGCTAGCGGGACTGTTGGCAGAGACACGAGCGGCGGCGGCGCTGACATTCCGCCTCTGACATATCCATTGCTTGCCAGGATGTTGGATGCGGATCCTGGTCAGCGAGTCAGTACTCCAGAGCTGCTCCGGGAACTTGAAGAAATCGCACACGGCATGAAATGATACCCTCGTATGGACATGGTATTATATCTCGCGTACAACTGAGAGTCCCACCAGCGGCGTTCCCGTCTTCCTCAGTGGTGCAACTTCATGTATATGTAACCTGGTCCGAATATGTTGATGCCATTCATTTATTTGGTACCCCGGTGTTTAAAAGTCTACGTATTCGAAAGCACATACGCCCATGAACAAAAATATTCAACCATTCGTCACCGAATCATGAAAGATCGACGGACCGAAACACCGTCACTGTTCGTTTCCACTTGCAGACCGGAACTGGAGGTCGATAGCGTGGTTGTGCCAGGCAGGACTAGCTCTTGCAGGCTTGTTCCCGCTCGGAAAATGCCGTCCACAATGCCCGCATCGATGACGCTGGCGACGCTCCTGTTGCGCAGACTCAACCGCGACAAACGCCCGAAGCCCGGTGTGTCCATCAGCGCTTTCAGAAGCCTGTGTTGCCTCACGACCAGGCTTCTATGCGGCACGCGGTGTTGCTCCCAGAAATCTATCTCGGTAGACCGCGCTGTGAGGAAGAGCTCTTTCAGTTGCGGCAAGCATCGTTCTTGTAATGACCTGGGGGAAAGCATCAAAATCGGAGAAACGTCGAGAGTAGTGACCGCCGGGTGCCGCACCTCGACTTGCTGGAGGTCCGGCGGGGTCCATTCACCGCTGTATTTCAGCCGCAAGTGTCGCAGGCTAGAAAGCTTATGGAGGTCCGAAGCGAGCCAAGCTGAAGCCGAAATCGTCACGGGTGCCCCAAAGTCCCGTTCTTCCGACTGCCAGGAAGCAAGGTCTTCCGGAAATGCTATAGAGAGCTTTACCAGCGCCTGGAGATGGTGCGTCATGCTCTGCCACATCGGTTCTGTCAGGAACAAGCTTCTTCGCAATGAAAGAGTTTGCAGGGTGTTTGCCGCCGCGGGGAGGTACTCCTGCATGAACGCAACTTGCGCATCCCTACCAGGGGAGTAGTCGCCAAGGGACAGTGACCCGAGCCGAGACGCCAAAGGAATGAGGGCCGGCACGGTAAAGTTCTCCGAAGCAAAGTCGAAGTTATCCCAATCGAGCTGCAGTCGATCCAAATTGGAGCATGCACCTGCAAAGACTTCAACATCCTCAGGTGTGATGAGCAAATCGTCCTCTTCGTCGTTGAACCAGCCCAACATGACTCCTGTGTTGCCGTTGCGCTCTCTAAGGGTGATGCTGCGGACACCCCGCACGGACTCTGGGCGGGAGCGGCATCGCGCGAGAAAGGCATCCAGGCGGTGACGGGCGGTGAACTGCCAGTCTGCTTGCTGTGAAGTGGTCTCTACGGGGTGGTCCAGAGGTGCTGCTTCCTCGGGATCCATTGCTTGCGCTTGCTCCAGGCTTCATTGACGATGGCCACGGCCGCTTGCACTCTAGGAGTCAGCTTGGAGTCTTTGCTTTTTGTTGGGGTCGGCGCGCCTTGGGGGGAAGTTAGAACCAAGAGGGAGCACGCGTTACGTGAGCAGTCTCTGGCCACGCTTTCGACTTCCGACAGGTTGTGAAATCTCGCCCATTCCGTAGGAACTGTCAACGCCCGGTCGGACTCGCATAACTCAAACCAACAACCAACGGCCAATGCGGCAGAGTCATCACTTGCCAACGCTTCCGTGGAACTCGATAAGCGAGCAAATACATAAATACACGTGTATATACATTCAGGTTGACGACCAGCGCCTCCTTTGGAAGTTTGTCTTCGACGCAGGTCAAGCAAGTCCCGCGACTACCCTCCGTAAGTCCGGGAGCATTCTATTATAGTCAGGGACTTTCCCATATCCCAGTTCTCCAACGGCCTTGACTTCCCACCGCGCCTCCGTTGCCCGTCTCCACAAGACGCACATTATGATATTAGTCCGATCCCCCAACTCCTCAGGTGACGATTTGAAGTTGTACGAGCACAACTCCGTGGTCTCGGTCGTGCTTGTTTTGTTCCCCTCGACGACAGGGGTTTCCAGGCGGACTGTGGGCGATTTGATGTCGGCGAGGGTGGAGCCTGCATAAGCTGACATGCAGAACACCAGCGCGCGAACGGTAGGGGGCAGCAGGCGGATGTTGACGGTGATGGTGTGGGTGCCGTGTCGGAGCCTATGGTCTACGATATCACCACTGTGTTTGATGGCGCCGGAGAGAGCAGTGGGCCTGCTGAAGTCAAGGTTCACAAGATGCTTTCCTAATGCGAGAATTAACATTAACGTTTTGGGGGGATCTTTGCAGGCCGTAGAGGAAAGAACTCCAGATGCCTACCTTCAAAGTCGAAGGCCGAGCAGGTAGCATCGAGGAACCGCAAATCTTCCGCGTACCGCCATGTCTCCTTCATGAAAACCTTCCTTACGTCTGGGGGTGCACTATACGACTGCCCTTTGAGAAGGATCTTGGACACTCCTGATTTGTGAATCTTGGTGAAATCCATCCCCCGGGTGTGATACTTTTTGCGGAGGGAGTTGCGTATCGATTGGGACCATGCAGCGGTGAGTTGACCGGGCGAGGGGCACTGTTGTTGCATGATGGCGTAGTAGGCGGGCCATGTGGATACAGCGAGGATGTTTTTGGTGTGGCTCTGTAGGACGAACAGACTTAGCATGATGTACTCGCTCGAGTTCACGACCTAGTGTTTCCTCGATGTACCTGGAAAAGATCGACAATCTTCTTGGGCGGCCTGCCGTAGAACTGGTCACTTGCATCCAAGAATCCGCTCGCCTTCGAGTCCGTGTCAAAGTAGCTCAAGAAGCAAACATGGAACATCATCAGCCTCTTCGAGACGACCTGCGCGTCCCAGACCTTCTTCAGCAGCGCCATGTCGGGCTTGACGGAGCCCGACCCCTCCGTCGTCTCTGCGAGCTCCGGATACTTGTGACACACCCACAGTACCGCGCGGTCGGCCGACTCGGACAGAAATGCGTTGGCCACGCGCGGAGCTGCCCAGCGATGCCTGGATGAGAATGGAAGGACGGGGAGGAGGTTGCCGAGAGAAGGGGTGGCGCTCTTCATCCGAGCGGCTTCTGAATTGACAAACGCATCGATCCGGCTGTCTATTCGCTTCTGAAGGGACGGGTACCGTTCGATGAGGGCGGCCAGAAGGCGGTGAAGCAGGAAATAACCCTCAATGGCCCGGGCTGAAGCCGCGACGCCGTGATCGCAAAGCTGGACAATGAGCGTATTCATCATCTTGGGAAGGACGTCCAGTGCCATCGTCGCATCAAACACCCTGGTCCCGCGTTCCGGCGACATCTTGATGAGGAATGCTTGAATGTCCGGCAAGGCGCGCGTGAAGTGCTCGTGGGTAAGGTAGACGGGACACCACTCGGAGAAATCGGTGTTCCAAACGGATTTGCGGACCTTGTCTTCGTGGAATGCGCTCCGACTCAACATCTCGACTTCGCACGCGATGTAGTCGACGCATTTCGTTTTTGGATTGACGGTATAGGTTATTGGGAGACCCAGGATGTCCTCTTCCCATGTCAGCTTGCTTGCGAAACATCTCATGCCGTCAGCAACACAGTTGACCTCCATTGCAAACGCGGATTTCCAGTCTGCCATCGTTGCGGCCGTGACGGATGCGTAGCGCGAACGCCCGGCGTATAGGGAAAACAAGTCCCGCCACACGCGCCCGTCCTCACAGACCAAATGCATGTGCCGGCATGTGGCGGAGAGGCTGAGCACATCGTTTCCCGTCAAACCGCATTGAGTCACGATGCGGAAGAGGAGCTCGTAAGGGAGCGTCGCGAACAGTCCTGCAGACAGCGGGTCTGAGGACGGGAAACAAACTGCGTGTTCCGCTTCTTGGTTTGCTAAAGATGTGACTGACGCAGGGCGGGCGGTGGACGGGGTGGAGACCACCAGCTGGCGAAGCTCAGTAAGCGACTGAGGGGGAGGTGCGATGGGGTCTGCCCTCTTCTTCTCCCTGATGACGAGGGTCCCCGGAGAGGCCTTGTGAATCTGCTTTGGTAATTGTGTTTTCTCCGCGGCGGCCGCTAGGACAGCCCACGAGCTAACGCCAGCATAAGTAGGCTTCGGCGCTTGAACACCCCGCGCTTTTGCAACAAATCCGGTTCCACTGGCCTTGACCAAGGTCTTGGGGGACCCGTAGACCTTCTCCGCCATTCCGACACGCTTGGCACGACGAGACTGCACAACAGTCCATTCGTCCTCTTCCTGCTGATTTTCGGATGCCGGGGTGGAATGGGCAGAAGAAACAATTCGCGGACGACGAGAAACAGGTGCGCGGCGAACAACAAGCTTGGTGACCTTGCTCATTTCCTCTTTCGTAGGGAAAGCTGGCCAGACCGCTCTCTTCCCATTTCCTTGACCGTGGCCGCAACGGGTGCATTCAAACATCCTCGCCGTCCGCACAGCATCACCTATTGTGCCGTGGTCGGTGGAATACATCAACGCAGTATCGAAAATGAACGCTTGCAGCTGCCTGAGGAGGCTGGCGACGGTGTACGACCTGGACCAGCCTTCGTACGGATTGTTCTTGTTGACGTCGAGCATGTCAAGGCAAATTCTGTATCCTCCGAGGGACTGAACGACGTTGGCGTGCGGGACCGGAGTGCAGAGGGTGACGCTAGGCGGGTCAAGGGGATACTGCTTGGGGAAGACAAGCACGAGGTGAAGGGTGAGGGACATGATGCCATCAGCGTCACTGCCGTCGTCGGTCGAAACTACGGTGCTACGCAAGTTGACGTGCCATTCGTAGATGTTGTCTTCGAGTGGGGCGGCAGTGATGTTGGCGTCGACAGGAGAGGCGTTGATCTCGGCCAGATCGCGGAGCAGACGACGGGTGGCACTGGGGAGAGCAATTGCGTTGGTGGCAGACATCACTGAACAGCGCCTGAGTGCTATAAGCTGGAGAAGCAGTAATGGGGGGCAGCGGATGAAATCCCGACTTGAATAGTAGAGAAGATGTCACACTGGAGCGACTGGAAGACCACGGTAGCGGGCGACAGCCGGGGGGTCGGCCCGCGGCATGGTTTTATAAGCGACCCACTAATAATCTGCCTCAGTCTCTTCGACGAGCTATCTGGGCCAGGACGTCAGGAGTGCGAGGGGAAGCCGTGGAGAGTGGGGCAGGACGCATGGGGAAGCCGGATCGCACAGCTGTCGACTGCGCAGACGAACAGCGAGAGAGCGGGGAAGTGACAGATCCACGCGTACTGTCGAAATCCGTCAGTTGGAAACGCCTTAACCCTCTATGGACTTTAATATAGACAATGGAATCCTTCTTTGCCGAGCTTCTGGCGGCGTTAATGTTAAATGGTACACAGTCAGCGATCCATCTCCGGGGCAGTTCCGTAGAATGCTAGGGGTTCGACTTCTCCAGGAGTTGACTTTTGCCGTGGTCGTACCGTATTAGATCGTGCAGATGTGGGGCGGAGGGGGTCATTCTCTACCGGAGCGAACGACAGCAACGATGCCAACAGCGGTGAGGAGGTAACGTAGGTCGCTTGTATGCTGAATGGAATGCTTGCCAGATCCGGTATGCACACCAAGCCCAATGATGACCTGGGACACGGGTGCGGTGACGGGTGCGGTGCGGTGACGGGTAACTCCACCCACTGAAAAAGGAAGACTGGTTGACACTTGGAAAGGAGAACAAGCGGACACAAAACGCCTCCATTCTTCTATCCCTAAACTACACTCTCCAGTCCGCATCCCAGACTACTCCCTTCTACGCCAACTATGGTCTCCACCCCCGTTTCAGTCTTGCTGCCTCTGCTACCTCTGAATCCGTCAATCCGGCTGCCAAAGCTCGTGCTAAAGAAATCAAGGAAATCTATGGGCAGCTTGCCCTTGAGCTCAAGGAAGCCCGAGATCAAGAGGAGCATTACACCGAAGAGATTACTGTGATTGAAAAACCACAGCGGCTTGACGCTAGCTACCGGTGTCAACGATGCCAATCTTGATTTTATAATCTCGACGACCTTGACGACGGAGACGGAAGCGAGGAAGAGAAGACAGAGCGAGAGCGATAGGAGGCAGGAGATTGTATTGGCAACACAAGGAACAAGAACTAAAACAGGAGTTGAAAAGAACTGGTGTTGATCTGCTGGGGAATCAGGAGAGGGGAGATGAGGGGAGGCGGCTACTTCTGCTTTTCTGGGAAGACAGGGGGAAGCATGGGCAAGCAGGGGCATGAAAGAAGAGAGAAGGCAGGAGAAGCGCCGAGGGTGGGGAAGGTTTGTAAGCACCAAGTGTGGGCGGGTGAGGCTACATGCGGCTGTGTCCAGCTGCGTGGAGAACATAGGTGTGGAGGGGTGCGGCTGCATCCAGGTGTCAGGTTTGACAGGCAATTGACATTGACGGCTGTCAGCGTGCTGTCATGAAGTAAGCTTATGGTATGGACGCGTCATCCATAACATCACCCCCTCCTTTTGCCGCGTCCTCCCGATGTTGTTTTGATGTTGGGTTTGGGAACCTGGGGGTTTGGTCGTGATTTGCTGGGGTACTTGTGGTGGAACTGCTGACAAGCTCTTGACATCGGACCAGGTGTTTCACTGGCTCCCATGTCTTCTCCAAGATTGGCTAACCCTGCCATTTGATAAGGTACCGGAGGCGGTGGCGCTGGATGCGGGAGTCCGGAACGTCTTCTACAATTCATTCCTCCTGGCCTTCGGCTTCTTCTGGTGGAGCTGACTCGGGTTCATGGTGCTCGGGAATGGTGTAGCGGGTTTCGAGGAAGGTGAGATGGAAGACATCGTGGATTTTGTAGGTAGGCGGAAGTTTGAGACGGTAGGCAACTGGTTTGATTTTTTCGATGATTGTGAATGGCCCAATCTTACGGTTGTTGAGTTTTGGAGAGGGTGTGGCGTAACGTCAGGGGAAGCGTAGACGATATTGGGCCCTTCTGAGAGGGCTGAGAGCAGTGTATTGTAGTGAAGAAAAAAGTAAGAAGCTCTTCGCAGCGGCCGCTCGACTGACAGCTTTATATATGGGCTGCCAGTGGGGCTTGCGTGGCTTCAGTGAGGCTTGGCGCCTTATGTAATGTATCACAGAGAGCTCGGGTGGCCAGCCCGGGTCTCGGATCAAGTAGAAGTAAAGAGATAAAATATGAAATACAAGTGAATATGAGATATCCCCGACGCCTCCCTCAGATCCTGAGGAGGGCGCCAAATATATAAGAGGTGAACTACGAGGGATATGTGAAGAAAGGGAGAGCTCATGTTCATTTTAAAGTGTTGACACACTTGTTCATTTTATAGTGTTGACGCACTGTGTGATGTGTGTGTTTGAGGCAAAGGCGTCCCTAAGCCGACGTCATGTGTGATATGTGTGTGTAAGGTCGGTTCTTGCGTCGCCGCGCGTGTGATGTGATATGAGATGCTCTATGCTGTTTGTCTCCGTATCCACAAAGATTGTGGGTGAGCTTTTTGCCATCGTTTGTAGGCAGGCGTGTAGCGAAGTGCGGATTCAGGTTCCCAAGTAGGGTCAGGATAACCGAGCCATTTGACTAGAAGATTTCGTACGGCGGGTTGCTCGTCGATGATGTCTTCTACAACCCATTCGGGTTGTCCGCGTTCTTGGATTGGTGGAGGAGGTTGTGGAACTGCACGTTGTGGGTATTGCTCTTCGTGATGTGGTCGTAAAATATCGACGTAAAAGATGGGCCAGATGCCGCTGATCTTCGATGGTGATAAATCAAGTTCGTAGGTATCAGGAAGTGCTCCCAGTGCGATGATTTTGAATGGTCCGATCCACGTAGCTGAGTATCGAAGTCCTCTTCGAGCGTCTCCTTCTAGGTTGATTCCTTGTCGATTCAGATCGACGAGGTCGCCAATTTTGTATGCGATTGGCGTTCGACCTTTGTCGTGTTGACGTGCGAGTTGATCTCGTGATCTCTGAAGGTTTTCGCGTACGATACGGGCGATGTCCTCCTGCCCTTTCTTGAAGAGTTCAATTTCGTTTCGATCTACAGCTTGAAGTTTGAGTTCTTGTCCTTCGAGTGTTGGATTCCAACCTGGGAGGATTGGAGAACGTCCGAGATCTACTTCGAATTGTGATAAACCTGCATATTCCTCCCTCGGAGCGGTGTTGTATGCGAATTCGATTAAAGGCAATAGTTTCTTCCAATTGCTTTTGTCGTAGTTGAGATATTGCTTCCAAAGCCTTTCCAGGGTTTGGATGGCTCGCTCAACTTTGCCGTCGGTTTGCTGGTGACAAGCCGTAGTGAATTCGTGTTTTACGCTGAGGAGAATATCAAATGCGAGGAAGAAGTCGGAAAGTGCGCGAGGTTCGCGATCCGTAACGAAGACTTTTGGCGTACCGACATGTTTCCAAACATGATCTAGAAAGACTTGGGCTAGTTTGCGTCCAGTAATTGTTTTCCTGATCGGTGTCAGAATCACACGTCCGGAAAGGTAATCAGAGCAGACGAGACAAGAGTTTGTTTCATCTACTTTGAAAATGTCGAATCCGATTGTGTGCCATCTTCCAAAAGGTATAGGAAGAGGTTGAGAAATCCGTATCGACGATGACCAGGTTTGAATTGTCAACAGGATTTGCAAGTTCCAACGTATTTGATGACGTCGGAGCGTACGGTAGGCCAGTAATAGTCCGCAAGAATTCTCGCAAGAGTCTTCGTAACACCGAGATGTCCTCCGGTGGCGAGTTCGTCATGGAATTTCCGCAAAATCTTCGGGCGAATGTCTTCAGGAACGTATAGACGTCCTTCGTGTCGTACTAATCCATTTTCGAACGTATAACGGAGTTCTTTTGAAGTTTTCTCGTGTTGAGGCTTTCGAGAGATTCCATTGAGATAATCCGAATATGGATCTTCGCATAGCGCTTTTTTCCATCCTTCTTCTGAGCAGGTAGGTGAGTTTTGTGGAACGTGTGTTGTGGCATTGGAGGAAGGTTCGTTGACAAGCATGTTGCTGATCTGCGTATGCATGTCGAGGCGTCGTTGACAATCTACACACCGAGGCGCATAGATTGGCTTGCGGGAGAGCATGTCGGCGATATGATTCCATTGTCCAGGTAAATACTGGATGTCGAAATCATACTCTTGTAGCTTCTCCACCCAATTGGCTTGTCTTCTGCTCAAATGGGGTTGCGTTTGGATGATTTCGAGTCCCTTGGCATCGCTAAAACATCGGAAGTAATGACCGATGAGATATGGTCGATTGGCGACCAACATCTTGACAAGAGCTAATAACTCCTGTTCGTGCGTAGGATATCGAGTTTCTGCATCCTTCATCTTTCTAGAAAAGAAGACCATAGGCCGGAGCCGAGGTCACTTCTTCCATTGTCCGACGAGAGTAGGCAGATTCGTAGGGATCGTTTCATCGCCAGATGGTTGTCCAATCCAGCCAGCGATAGCGTAGCCTGATGAGTCGGTATAGATGTAAATTGGCTTGGTTTCATCGATTGTTGCTAGCGTAGGCACATTGATCAACGCTTCTTTCAACTTTTGAAATGCCTCTTGATGCTCAGGACCCCATCGAAATTTGACTTTTAAAGATTGAATACTTGATAGGGGCAGACCGATGTCCGAATAACCTTGTACGAAGTCGAGGAAATAGTTCGTGAACCCGAGAAAGCTTTGAACTCCTTTTGTTGACTTTGGAGTAGCCCAATCCTTGATAGCTTGGATTTTCGAGGGCGCGATGCGAACTCCATGTCTTCCGACAATATGTCCACACCATTCGAGTTCTTCTTTAGCCCATACGCACTTTGAAGGCTTGATGAAAAGGGCATGTTCTTCAAGTTTTTTCAGGATACGATCGACGTGTCCCTGATGTTCGGCTAAGGTCTTCGAGAAAATGAAAATGTTGTCCATGTTATGAATGGGCGGAGCCGATGGAAATAGAGGCGACTTGTGGTGCAGGTTGTTGACAGGTAATGGTATTCAGACCGAAACAAGAACTAGAACAAGACTCGGAAGAACTGGTGTTGATGTGCTGGGGGATCAGGAAGTGGGGAGCTCAGGGGAGGCGGCTATTCATGTTTTTCTGGGAAGGCTGGGGAAGCGTGGGGAAGCAGAAGGGTACGGAATGAGAGGGAAGCCAAGAGAAGCGCCAAGGGTGGGGAAGTATGGAAACAGAAGACTGGGGATGGGGTGGCTACGCTGAGGCTGTGGGCGGGTACGTGGGGAAGTATGGAGAAGGGTTTGTAAGCGCCGAGTGTTGGAAGGTGTGGCTACGTGCGGCTGCGTGGAGAAAATGAAGGCAGTGGCAGGTGTGGGGTAGCGCGGCTGCGTGCGGCTGCGAGTTTTGGCAGATGTCAGGTTTTGACAGGGAATTGACATTGACTGACTGTTGGGATGCTGTCATGAGGTAAGCGCATGGTATGGACGCGTCGTCCATAACATCACCCCCTCCTTTAGCCACGGCGTCCGGATGTTGTTTTGATGTTGGCAGGCTTTGGTCGGGGTTTGTCGGGGTACTTTTGGTGGAACTGGGCGACAAGCTCTTGACATCGGGCAAGGTGTTCCACTGGCTCCCATGTGTTCTCCGAGCTTGGCCAACCCTGCCACTTGATGAGGTACTGAAGGTGCGTGCGTCGAATACGGGAGTCAAGAATGTCTTCCACAATCCATTCCTCCTGTCCTTCGACTTCTTCTGGTGGGGTGGGTTCTGGCTCAGTTCGCTCCGGAATGGTGAAACGTGGTTCAAGAAGGGAGACATGGAAGACGTTGTGAATTTTGTAGGATGGGGGAAGCTTGAGGCGATATGTGACCGAGTTGATCTTCTCCGTGATTGTGAAGGGGCCAATCTTACGGTGATCAAGTTTCTGGGAAGGTCGGAGAGTCTTGAGATTCCGCTGTAAGAGCCAGACACTGTCCCCGGGTTTCATGTCTGGGCCAGGTGCCCTCTTAGCATCGGCAAAGCGCTTCATGCGTCCTTGGGCCTCCTTGAGCTCAGTGGCAAGCTGTTCATGGATTTCCTTGAGATGGTTGGCACGAGCTTCGGCTGCAGGATTAAGGGATTCGGTTGTGGTGGCGGAAGCCAGACTGAATCGAGGATGGAACTCTAGTTGGCGTAGAAGGGGGTTGTCTGGGTGGCGGAGTGGATGGTGTTATTGTAAGAGAACTCAGCAGAAGACAAGAGTTCCTTCCAGTTATCTTGTTGATAGTTGCAAAAGCAGCGAAGATATTGCTCAAGAATCTGATTGGTCCGCTCGGTTTGTCCATCGCTCTGGGGATGGAACGCCGATGAGAGGTTGACCTTGGTTCCCAGGATAGCAAAGAGACGTTTCCAGAAGTGGGAGTTGAACTGTGGGCCACGGTCAGATACAATATCGTCGGGGAGTCCATGGAGCCGGATGACATGGTGCCAGATCAGATCTGCAGTTGACTCAGCGGTGGCAGTTTTCCTGCACGGTACAAAGTGCGCCATCTTGGTGAACCGGCAGATGACAACGAGCACAGAATCAACCCCATCACTGGCGGGTAGATCCGTGATGAAGTCCATGGAAATTGACCCCCAGGGGCGGTCAGGGACCTGCAGGGGTTGGAGGAGACCGTAGGGCTTGTGTCTGCTGGTCTTGTCTTGAGCACATACGTCGCAGGACCTGATGTAGGACTTGACAAAACGCCACTGGCTAGGCCACCAGTAGTTGCGTGAGATGAGCTCCAGGGTCTTTGACATGCCGTAGTGTCCTGCCAAACGCGTGTCATGCATGTCCCGGCAGATCTCAGCACGGAGCTTGTTGGTGGGGACGTAGACAAGGTTGTCGTACAGCAGAACCCCATTTTCCTCGGAGAATCGCTTTATCCGTTCTTGGTCTTCTTGAGATTGCTGGGCAATGGGGGCCCTAAGCTGTCGCCGGATGGTTTGCGCAAACACATCGGATGCCAGGGCAGCTTTGATTTGGTCAAGGAGCGAGGAGTCTAGTGGGGTCAGATAAGTGGCGGCCAGGCGGAGATGGTCAGGGGTGAGGATCGTGGTTTCCTGGGAGCGGAATGCTTCTTCCCCCTCCCTTAGCTCGTATTCAGAGCGACGAGAGAGGGCGTCAGCTTGGTGTTGCTGGGTACCAGGGCGGTATGTGATGACAAAGTCAAAATCAGCAAAGAAGATTGACCAGCGGGATTGGCGGCGGTTGAGGGTACGGGTAGTCATGAAGTACTGGAGGTTCTTGTGGTCACAGTAAACGATGACCTTGTGGCGGGCACCAATGAGGTGGTGTCGCCATTGAGCAAATGAGTCTTGGATAGCCAGGAGTTCCTTGTCGTAGATCTCATAGTTGATTTCCTCAGGAGTAAATTTGCGGGAGTGAAAGGCCACGGGGTGGAGTTGATCTGTGTCATCGGGTTGAAGGAGGACGGCGCCAAGGGCAAAGTCTGAGGCATCGGATTCGACAATGAAGGGCTTGTCAGGGTCGGAGTGAGTCAGGATAGGTGCGGAGGTGAAGGCTTTCTTGAGGGTTTCAAAAGCTAGGTGTGCAGCGTGGGTCCATTTGAATGGCAAGTCTTTGCGAGTGAGCGTGGCCAGGGGTGCAACGATCGCAGAGTACCCTTTGATGAATCGCCGGTAGAAGTTGGCAAAACCAAGGAAGCGCTGGATGCCTTTGACATTCGTCGGGGGTTCCCATTCGGTAATGGCAGCCGTCTTCTTTGGGTCCATGGAAATGCCTTGCTGGGAGATGATAAACCCCAGGAACTCAACAGAGTCACGGTTGAATTCGCATTTTTCCGGTTTTGCATACAGCCCGTGCTGGCGGAGTCGTGAGAGCACCTCTCGGACGTGGTTGGGGTGGTCTTCTGGGTTTTTTGAGAAGATCAGAATGTCGTCAAGGTAGACCACAACAAAAACGTCGAGAATGTCACGGAATATGTCGTTCATGAGGTGTTGGAATACTCCAGGGGCATTGGTGAGCCCAAACGGCATGACATTATACTCGAATAGGCCGTAGCGACATCGGAACGCTGTCTTCCATTCATCCCCTGGCCGGATCCGAAGAAGGTTGTAGGCTCCCCGGAGGTCAATCTTGGTGAGCCGGCGTGCCCCTTGAAGACGATCCATGATGCTGTTAATCAAGGGCAAGGGATAGCGATTCTTGATGGTGATATTGTTGAGTCCACGATAGTCGACGCACAGACGGAGGGAACCGTCCTTTTTCTTGACAAAGAGGACTGGGGCACCGGCGGGAGACTTGGAGTGCTTGATGAACCCCTTAGCTAGGTTCTCTTCAAGGTAGTCACAGAGTGCCTGCATTTCAGGCTCACTGAGACTATAGATCGGGCCGAACGGTGGCTGTTTGCCCTCTTCTAAGTCGATGGGACAGTCGTAGGGTCGGTGCTCTGGGAGGGTATCCGCGTTCTTCTTGGCGAAGACGTCCGCAAAATCTTGGTATTCTTCAGGAATGATGGCCTTCGGATCTTTTGGAGGAGTGGTCGCCAGGGCTTGGGAATCTGACTTGGTCGGATTGGCGTAGGCAATGAATGCCTGGTCATGCCTTGCCGCCACACGGAAAGCTGGGGCGCTGATAAACGATACGTGGATCGGTGTGGGTGCTGGGTCCAGTGTGTTGGGTGTCTGGGCTAGGGAGACTGAAATCTCGTCTTGATGGATACGGATCAGAGGTTCAGGGGTTCTTGAGGGCTTCGGGCTAGGTTCTGTTGGCAGGGCATCCCAGGAGGCGTATTGTCCAAAACCGCAATGGCGGCGGACGCAAAGAGTGCGAGTCTTCCAATGTAGCTCCACATCATGGAGCTCAAACCAGGGAAGCCCCAGGATGATTGGCGCATGCGGGGAACATGTCACATGGAATACCACTTCCTCAAAATGGTCGTTGACCCACATGCCCAAAGGTTGGGTGGGATGGGTAATGGAGCCCGCATGGCTGGGACGTCCGTCAACCAGTTCAAGCGCAATGGGGTCCTCCTTCTTGACAAGTGGGATGCGGTGCTTGCGGGCATAACTTTCGTCGATGAAGCACGACATCGCACCGGTGTCGAGTAGTGCTGAAAGCTGAACTGGAGCTCGCTGGGCCGATATCTGCAGGGTAACAGGGTACTCGAATGGTGAGGATGGGCCCAAAGTCCGCATGGGTGAGGGTATCTCAGATAGGAGATTGACATTGTTGGTGGTCAGGAGAAGGGTGTTGCTGGAGATGCCAGGATCGGAGCAAGGTTTTGTGGCTTCTCCCTTGGCAGTACTTGCGTGGTGAGAAGGCCCAGGACAGGTGTTGCCCAGCTGCTCGGCCTTTACTGCAGCTGGACTTCGGCAAAATCCTGGATAGGGTGCAGGTTCCTTAACCGCGACATTCGCCGTGCGTATCTTGTTCAGGGCAGAGTTTGGCTATGTGGCCGGGTTTACCACAGTAGAGGCAAAGTTTGTTTGTGATGCGGTGTTGGCGCTCTAGCGGTGTGAGGGGTCCTCGCGGACGAGCAGCGTCAATGATCATAGGGTCGTCTGGGCGGTTGTCGGGGCTCATGAGGGTGGGGCTAGTGGTAACTGGCACATATGGCTGTCGGTTCCTGCTTCGCTCTAGACGGCGCTCAAACAATCGGTTGTCACATTGGATGGCCTGTTCCATCACGGTGTCGATTGAGGCGGTAGGGGGCATCGTGAGCATTAAGTCCTTGACGTCTTCTTTGAGGCCGCGACGGAAGGTGGCAATCAATGCCTGGTCATTCCACGACACATCGCATTGCAGCTGTCAGAATTCAGCTACATACTCTGTTGCTGCACGGGTTTGTCGAAGGTTCTGGAGCTTGTTTTCGGACGTACGGATCCTGTCGCTGTCTCCAAAGACTGCTTGCATTTGCTGGATGAAATCATCCAGGTTCATAAGGGAATGATGGTCTTGTTCGACAAGGGGTGCCAGCCAGGCCTGGGCGGTGCCAGTGAGGTAGGTGCCAATAGTTCGTATCTTGGTCTGATCGTTGGGGTAGCGCCTGGGTTGGAGGGCGAACATGAGCCGGATCTGGTTGAGGAACCCACGGAACTTGCTTCGGGTGCCATCAAATTTGTCTGGGAGACTGATTTTGGGTTCGGGGGCGTGGGTGGCAGGGGCAGTGGTCTGGGTTTGCGCTAGTTCGGCTTGTAGGGTGGTATTCTGCGCTCGAAGTTCGTCAATCGCATTGCACATGGCTTGCCAGGCTTCGGCCGTGAGGGGAAGGGCGTCGGACATGGTGATTTGGCGTGGAGGTACAGCGGCTGGGGGTTGTTGAGCAGATCAAACTGTTATGAATGGGCGGAGCCGATGGAAATAGAGGCGACTTGTGGTGCAGGTTGTTGACAGGTAATGGTATTCAGCCCGAAACAAGAACTAGAACAAGACTAGGAAGAACTGGTGTTGATCTGCTGGGGGATCAGGAAGTGGGGAGCTCAGGGGAGGCGGCTATTTATGTTTTTCTGGGAAGGCTGGGGAAGCGTGGGGAAGCAGAAGGGTACGGAATGAGAGGGAAGCCAAGAGAAGCGCCAAGGGTGGGGAAGTATGGAAACAGAAGACTGGGGATGGGGTGGCTACGCTGAGGCTGTGGGCGGGTACGTGGGGAAGTATGGAGAAGGGTTTGTAAGCGCCGAGTGTTGGAAGGTGTGGCTACGTGCGGCTGCGTGGAGAAATGAAGGCAGTGGCAGGTGTGGGGTAGCGCGGCTGCGTGCGGCTGCGAGTTTTGGCAGATGTCAGGTTTTGACAGGGAATTGACATTGACTGACTGTTGGGATGCTGTCATGAGGTAAGCGCATGGTATGGACGCGTCGTCCATAACAATGAGCGGCTTCGAGCTCATTATTGGTGTCTTGAAACTCCTTGATATATTTCTCAAGAGAGTCACCAAGCTTGAGATTGGATTACTTGAGCTCAATAGTATTACGCAAGTTGCGAGGATAAAAGGGAGCGACAAGAGCCGTTTCAAAAGCTGCCCGATTTGCGGGAGGTCCAGTGGCGTAAGTTGTATTGTACCACTCGAGAGCAGTACCGTTGAGGTAGGTAGTGAGCGTAGAGGCGTACTCTGCCATAGTAAAGGCTATGGCGTTGGCAGCTCCAGTGCTGTCTGTTCCAGCTGTTGCAGCCGGGACAGTGAGAGAGTCGAGAAAGTTGTGGTGAGACGTAACGAACTCTTCGATCTTTTTGGCAGCTTTGGCGCCATTGTATTCCACAGGCTTGTTCTTGCGAGCGTCCATAAGAAGTTTGAAACGTTCGGCTCGTTGGCCGTCTTGCGTAACAGCACGCTGCTGACTAGCGAAAGCAGCTGCGACAGCTGCAACGAGAGCTTGAGTCTGTGCGTCCATTCTTGCTTGTGAACGAGGGTAAGGGCGACGTCCGATAGAGGGACGACGTTGACGAGGAATGTCTTGGTGATGCTAGCGGTAGGTGGTGCTACCATGTAATGTCAGGGGAACTTAGCAGTAGTCGGCAGAGGAAGCAGATGACGGAGCGAACTCTATGTTGTGTGAGATGAAGTACTGACGAGTCTGTATTGTCTTATTGTAGGAAAGAGGACGCTAGGTCCGAAAGGAGAAGAAAAGAGTGAAGTCCCGCACGCGGAAGCGTGGCGTAAGCGGGAGGGGAGTCACGTGAGGAAATAAACTACAGGAACCCTAACCGGGGACTCGGGAGGATGAAACCTCCAACACCCCCACCCAAACTCACGAGTCTATCTAAGTGAAAGATAAATCTAAACAATGAGTACAATGGTGCGGCCGTACGCAAAAAGCGGGCGGACGTCGGGTGAATAGCTATGACTAAAAATAAAAGAAATGAAAGAGTAAAATGAAAGAAGAGGGAAACGCCGCGAGTATAAAACAAGAGACAGCTGTCAGTCGCCCCAGAGAGATAAGATCAACGTTGACATACTCAACTACCGTATCCCAGATGACCACACGATACGCGAAACAATGGCGAACGGAGGCAAGAACGGCGGGAGTGGCAAGAAGAGCGGCGACGGCAAGAAGAAGCAAACAGCCCGTAAGTCGGGGACGCCAGCAGCCCCTCCAGCTGCACCCCCGCTGGGACCCTCATGACCGACGACGCGCTCTACGCGCGCATCGTCCGCAGCGTCTGCAAGCGACTCTTCGATGTCAAAAGCCCAAGTGAGAGAAGCTCTTCGATTGGCGACGGAGGTGGCGACGTTGAGGTACCGGAAGGATAACTATGAGAACCTCGCGAAGCACCTGGCGTTTACGAAGGCGAAGCTGGATCGATCGAAGCGAAAGAAGGGGTCGTTCGAGGCATTGACGGAGGAGGCAGACTACGTTGGGTGTAAGGCAGTCTCGGAGTTGCAATATAAAGGAAAAGGCGGCATATCGAAAGAAAAGATGAAAGAGGCGAAGCGCCGCAGTGATGCGGCCGAGGGACGGGAGCGAGACAAGTTGATGAAGCGACTCATGTACTTGCGAAAGCACATGGATGATTTGTCTTCGAGTGATGATGGAGACGGTGACGGAAACCGCGGGGGAGGTGGTCCAGGGGGTCCGCCTGGTGAAGGCGGAGCCGGAGCCGGTGGAGCCTCCAGTGCCGGGGCAGCGGCGGCTATCACAGTGGCGGGTTAAGGTGCCGAAGTCGTATATAGTGCCCAGAAGCCGTCCCGGTATGGGTGTTCCGTATGTCTCATTCGGACGTAGTCGTTGCCGGCCGTATATTGCTAGCGACACGCCCTTCTTGAATTGCTTGAATACTTTTTGTATGTGTCTCGGGAGGAAAGGGCTTTGTGAAGTAATCATCCAGTTGTTCCTGGGTTGCGGTGTCGAGGAGTACGACGTCTTTCTTCGCCACGCCGTCACGTAGCTTGTGGTAGCGTATGTCGATGTGTTTGGAGCGTTGAGTAATAGCCGTGGAGTTGGCAATCTCGCGGGCGCTCTGATTGTCGATGTGGAGTGGCGTGGGGTCCTTGATGTTGCCGTATTCGTCGCCGAAGACCTCCGCGATGATCGAGCGGAGGCAGATGACCTCGTTGTAACCGAGGGCTGCGGCAATATACTCAGCTTCCGTGGAGCTGAGAGCTACGCACTTCTGCTTGGTGCTTTTCCAGTAGATAAGCTGGCCGTTGAAGAAGCTGGTGATGCCCGCGGTAGATTTGCGGTCGTTGACATCGTCTGCGTAGGATGCGTCTGTATAGACGCGAAGTCCAGCTTGATCTGAATGCCCGGACTTGTAGGTAAGCTCGAAGGTGCGGGTACCTTTAAGGTAGCCGTGATGCGAAGTACATCATTCCAGTGGGCTTGAATAGGAGCTGAGACTTGACGTGCGACGAAGCCAACGGCAGTTGAAATATCCCAGCGCCAGGTAATGGATGCCCACGTGAGGGCCCCCACTGCTTCCTGGTAGAGAAGCTTGTTAGGAAAAGGGGGGCTTGCGGAGGTTGGTCGGTTACGCGCAGAGACGGCACACGGCGTAAAGACCCGGGTAGCATTTTGTTGTCCAAATTGTTTGAGTAAACCGTCGATATGGGTAGCATTGCTGATTTTAAGTTGGTTCCCTGACGGCGAGAGCTGGTAATCGAAGACCAGACCCAGGCAGTTCTTGATGGGACCGAGATCCGTACAGTTGAAATGAGAACATAGTTCACCTTTCACTTGTTTGGCGTGTACGGGAAAGCAGCAGGCGATGAAGTCGTCCACATAAATAAGGAGCATCTGGAGGGCGTCCAGAGTGCGCGTCGTGCTTGCGTAGCGATAGAAGACGCAAGGGCAGTTCTTTAACGGAGTAAAGCCGAGAGAACTGAGGGTTTCGCAAAGAGTACGGTACCAGAGAAGCGGAGACTGCTTCAGACCGTATAGAGCCTTGTGTAAGAGGTATACCCAGTCTGCGCGCGGCTTTTGCGGATCTTTGTAGCCTTGAAATTGTTCAACATAGACGGGTCCGTCGATATCGCTGCGTTTGAACGCATTGAGGACGTCTAGTTGATGGATATCCATACCGAGAGAGATGGCAATGGAGAGGAAAAGGCTAAGAACTGACATGGGTAGGGTTGGAGCGTAGGTGTCGTGATAATCAATACCCTTGGAATGACGAAAACCTTGAACTACACCGCGGCCCTTGAATTTCTTGAAAGTACCGTTTGGATTGAAGATTTGACAAAGTACCCAAGTACTACCGAGTATGCGCTGATTGCGCGGACGGGGTACGAGCTCCCAAGTCCCGTTATCAACTAGAGCCTGGAACTCTTTATCAGCTGCGAGCTTGAAGTCAGCTGATTGAGGGGAGGCCATCGCTTGTCGCCAGGTCATAGTGACGGATTGAGGCGTGTCTTCAGTACGCGCGTTGAAGGCGTTCGAGAAGGCTTCAATGGTTCGGGCGTTGAAAGCGGCTGGATGAGACTCCCAGATATCCAACTCTTCAGTCTCAATGAGATCAGAGCGTGGTTGCCAGGTAGGGGTAGTAAAACCAACCCACTTGACGAGGTATTCCTTTCGGACGTTCTTGCCGCGGCGCTGATGTTCAGAAAGGATGTGTTCCAAAGGGAACTCCTCTTGCGAGGTGGGAGCATCTTCTAGAAGATCTAGGAGAGCAGGATCTTGACGAAGGTGCTCAGGGAGTCCAGTAGATTCGTCGAAACAAACATCACGTGAAACGGCGACAGTGTCGCGAACTGGATCCCAGACATAGTAACCTTTGGTGCCTTGTTGGTGAGCATAGCCCACTAGGTACGTCTTGGTAGTACGATTTGCCATCTTGTCCCAGCCCTTGGGTGGAACGACAGTGTACGTGAGACATCCGAGCTTGCGCCGATGCGCGATGCTCGGGCGGCGACCGGTAAGGAATTCGGAGCAAGATTTAGCATCCGGGGATGCAATTGAATGCGGGTAGAGGTTGTGCAGGTAAAAGACAGCTTCCAGGATGTATGGCCAGAGCTTGCGGGGTAGGTGAGTGTCCGCGAAGATGGCGCGTTGTAGTATTGCACTTTGAACTGCGCATGAAATTGATAATATTTCAACGCTGATTATACGCCTAGAATCTTTGGCAAGCGAATGAAATCACCTTTATATGACAACGTCAAAATACCGTCAAAACTTCCGACAATAAATCGACACACTCGCGTTCCCAACACTCTGACAATTACCAAATACAACTACCTTTACCGAAACCTTGCTTCACAGCGACGTTTTGTCCTTGGATATGACTGACATGCGAAAAATGTAGGCGTAGGAGAGGATCACACACATGAAAGCACCCCCGACCCGATCCTCAACCAACCAGAAGCTCCCACGCCGCCCGAAACGCTGAAGAAATCACCTGCGAAACGAGAAAACCAATTTTCGGTGGCCGTATACGCCAAACGTTGCAGAAAACCCCGAGAAAAGATTAGCGATAAGACCGTATCAGTGCCGAAATTGCGAATGGAAAAAGGAAAAACTACATAGACGGCTGCAGGAAAAGAGAAAAAGACCCCAAAGTAGCTAATCCTCTAGACACGACTAGTAGAGAGTTTGGACTTCGACAAAATCCTGTAGCCTAGAAAAATCCATATAAAAACCCGCTTGTTTCCCCCAGACCTTTGTACGATACGCAGAACACAGATCCCGATCAACAACAGAGCTTTCAACTTCTCTACTCCCGACGACTTCTTTCAGTTTCAGATAGACTTCAAGGCGCGCTCATAGCCCCGGAGAGCTTAGATAAGACGACCTCGAGTGTCGCGACTTGTACTTTGCTGACGTCGCCAAGGACTTGATAGTTCAGGAATCTTGTAAGAAGAGCTGAGAGTGAGATTGGATAACCCCATTGTTTTGTTTTGTAGTCAACCCCGCAGATATTCCCGAATTCGTATTTTGTACCCCTACCCGTAATTCCCGACCCCGTATTAGAAGAGGATCCTTTCAAAGCACCTGGATTTTAAGGTGGCAAGACGACGCCCTCGCTCGAGATCTCTTCTTGTGCTATTGAGAGACCGGCAGCTTATTTTTCCCGACACCCAACCGTAACCCCGTTTTCGACAGACCCTTGCTTCTGCCGGCCACCACCACAGCGTACGCGGTCCAGCAACGTCCGATCGAGGCGGTCTGCTTTTCCGTTTTGTTGACTAGAATACGCAACAGTAGACTCATGGGTAATCCCGTTGTCGTGTAGGTACGACGTGAGCTCGCCAGTGTATTCTCCTCCCCTATCCGTACATAGGATCTTGAGGGAGACGCCAGTTTGATTCTTGAGCCACTTATGAAAGATCATAAACCTTGCGGTGATGGTGGATGCCTCCTTGTCCTTGATGGAGTAGGTACGGGCGAAATCGCAGCCGTCGTCGAGGAACACGAGACCGTAGCGCTCTCCGTCGATGCCGTGGATCCGAAATGGACCTTGTAAATCGCTGTGAATCAGCTTGCCGGGTTTGTGTGGCGGGGATGTCAATTTAGGTTAGGTAAGGCGGGTAGCTTTGCCGAAAGCGCATGGATTGCAGCGTGCGCCAGAGTCTGGCGTAGCCCCCACTGAAGACCAATCCTCTCCTATCTTAGGCATAACCTGGAGAATGTGGTTTCCAGGGTGTCCAAGACGTTGATGCAGAAATTAGGGGGTTATGGAAGCGACCAGTGCATGTGCATTGGGCTTGTAGGTAGTAACCCGTCCTTCTAAGTAGTATGCGTCGCCTTCGCGCATCCTCATCGCGAGTAAGTGTCGGTCGGTATTGAACGTGACGACGTCGGTGGGGTGAAAGGAGACGGTAACGCCGTTATCAGTGCATTTAGCAACAGATATAAGCGGCTGGGCAAGACTAGGAACCAATAACACGTCGCGAAGAGCGAGAACGTTGCCGCCGGACGTAGGTTGGATAAGTTCGGTACCCTTCTTTTGAGAGGTAATGGTAGTCGAATCCGCGAGTCCAATAAGGCGTTGGTAGTCTTGGAGAGAAGATTGATCTAGATCCTCGATATAAGGGGTCATATAATCTGTACAACCAGAATCCACGTTTGCCTTGAAGAGGCGGACGTCGTGGTTGGCTGGTTGGACTTGAACGTGCATGGCATAAGCCATGGAGGCTGCAGCGGGTGCGTCCTGCTTAGTTTGCGCGTTCTTGTCCATGATATCCTTGACAGCTTTGTAAGTAAAGCAGTTTTCTGACTTGTGGCCTTCCCGTTGGCAGTATTTTGACTGGGGAGGTTTCTTGGGTGCGTCAGAAGACGAGGATTGGGTAGAGGAGGAGCCTCTAGAGCCGCCAGTCTTGGATTTGTTCTTCTTCGTCTGAGGTAGAGGGGAAGTAACGTGGGCAGCGGATGCGCCCGACTGAGGCGTACTCGGGGTCTTCTCGTTGAACTGGGCGGCTATACGAATCGCGGCTTCTTGAGAAGGACTAAGTCTATCATTGTACTGAGCATGAGCAGTGATCAGGGTACTGTGATTATTAGGAAGGGCTTGAAGGAAGTCGGCACAGACCACGTATTCCGGGAGCCCGGGGAGTTGTCCAGCAAAAGGTTGAACTGGGCGACGAATTCGGTTAAACCTTGATGGTTAATTGACTTGGGCTTCGGAGCGCGCAGTCTGTGAAGAACTTGCGGCGGATGAGTCCGGGGAATGAAGCGCCGTAACATCGCGGAGCGTAATCCGAGTTGCGGGCGCAGTCCATAGGTGTCTTGAATATCGTGCCATGAAATTATGCAGAAGCGCTCGTTTTCAGGAAAGCTTTTTTACATATGGCGTGGTTGCGTCTTTCCACTCTGCAATAGTAGCAGAAAGTTCCTCCTTCCTCTTCTTCTCATCCACAAATCCACCAGGCATTTTGTAAGGCGGGGTAGGTGTTGGTTCACTGCGTAAGTCGGCATGACGGGCTACGCCTTGATTGAGCGGAGTAGGTGAGTCAATGCTGGAGCGCTGATTAATAGATTCAGAACTCTTAACAGCTTGTTGTTGAACTTTCTTTCCTCCTCCTCTAGTAGCCGCAGGTAGGGGTCCCAGGAAAGCTCCTCCTTGGGACCGCATGTGGTGAGCGGAGGGCTTGCCGGCTGTCACTGCAGCTGCGGAGCCCTTCTGAGGTTGGGTTGTTGAATCCTTAGGTGGCATGGTGCTTTCTAAGAGAGCGGTGGCTGGAGCGAGTTCTTTATCCTGGAACGTCCGCTAGTTGCGGGCAAAGCCAGGGCTCATAACCTCTTAGCAGTAGTTGGCAGAGGATGCAGATGACTGAGCGAACTCTATGTTGTGTGAGCTGTAGTACTGTGAAGTATGTATTGTCTTATTGTAGAAAAGAGGACGCTAGGTCCGAAAGGAGAAGAAAAGAGTGAAGTCCCGCACGCGGAAGCGTGGCGTAAGCGGGAGGGGAGTTACGTGAGGAAATAAACTACAGGAACCCTAACCGGGGACTCGGGAGGATGATACCTCCAACACCCCCACCCAAACTCACGAGTCTATCTAAGTGAAAGATAAATCTAAACAATGAGTACAAGGGTGCGGCCGTACGCAAAAAGCGGGCGGACGTCGGGTGAATAGCTATGACTAAAAATAAAAGAAATGAAAGAGTAAAATGAAAGAAGAGGGGAACGCCGCGAGTATAAAACAAGAGACAGCTGTCAGTCGCCCCAGAGAGGTAATACCAACGTTGACATACTCAATTACCGTATCCCAGACGACCACACGATACGCAAAACAATGGCCAACGGAGGCAAGAACGGCGGGAGTGGCAAGAAGAGCGGCGACGGCAAGAAGAAGCAAACGGCCCGTAAGTCGGGGACGCCAGCAGCCCCTCCAGCTGCACCCCCGCCGGGACCCTCACGACCGACGACGCGCTCTACGCGCGCATCGTCCGCAGCGTCTGCAAGCGACTCTTCGATGTCGAAAGCCCGAGTGAGAGAAGCTCGTCGATAGGCGATGGAGGTGGTGTTATGATCTCGACGACGGGGGCGGAAGCGAAGTAGAGAAGACAGGGCGAGTGTGATAGGCGACAAGAGACTGTATTGGCGAAACAAGAAACAAGGACTAGAACAGGAGATGAGAAGAACTGGTGTTGATCTGCTGGGGAGGAAGGGAATGGACGAAGAGTGGCCGGCTATTTATAGATAGGCAACCCAGCAGATCAGAGAACAACAACAACAAGAGGGGACTGGAGGGCGACAGCTATGCTCCTAGAGCGTGCGTGGCGAGCGTAGAGAGCATTGCTACAGCTGCTGGCTATGGGGAAGCAGTGGGGGGTGTGGAGAAGCCGAGGAGGGTTTGGCGAAATGAGAGGAGAGAGGAGGAGTGGCGATATTGCAAGAGGATTGGCGAAATGAGAGGAGAGAGGGGGAGTGGCATTGACATTGACATTGACACTGACATTGACACTGACATTGACATTGACATTGGCGTTTGACATTTGGCGGTTGACATTGGCGGCTGTCAGTAGGTAAGCTTATGGTATGGGCGCGTTGTCCATTGGCAGCTGTCAGTAGGTAAGCTTATGGTATGGGCGCGTCGTCCATAACATCACCCCTCTCTTTAGCGGCCGTGGCGGCGGCGTCGAGTTTGGTGTGGCCGCAGAGGAGGCGCTACGGGGACAGAGGAAGGCTTGTTGGGGTACGCGCTGTGGAAGTCCTGGAGGAGTGTGTCGGTATGGGTGAGGTGTTCCACGGGCTCCCAGGTGTTCTCGGAGTCAGGCCAGCCCTGCCATTTGACCAAGTACTAAAGGCGACGACAATGGATGCGAGAGTCAAGGATGGCTTCGACAACCCACTCTTCTTGACCCTCAACGGTCTCTGGGGGCGCAGGTTCGGGTTCGGGTCGTTCGGGGATGGTGAAGCGGGGTTCGAGGAGCGAGACATGGAAGACATCCTGGATTTTGTACGTAGGCGGCAGCTTGAGCCGGTAGGCAACGGGATTGATTTTTTCAACGATGGGGAATGGCCCAATCTTGCGATGGTCGAGTTTCTGAGAGGGCCGGGTTGTCTGGAGGTTTTTGCAGAGGAGCCAGACGTGGTCGCCAGGCTTGAAGTCCGGTCCAGGAATTCGTTTAGCGTCGGCGTAGCGCTTCATTTGATCTTGGGCTTCCTTGAGCTCGAGGGCGAGCTGTTTATGGCCTTCCCTGATTTGTTTAGCGTGGGCTTCAGCGGCGGGGTTGACGGATTCGGAGCTAGCAGAGGCCGCGAAACTGAAGCGGGGGTGGAGACCCTTGTTGGCGTAGAAGGGGGTGGTCTGGGAGGCGGACTGGTGGGTGTTGTTGTAGGCGAACTCGGCAGACGACAGAAGCTGTTTCCAGTTGTCCTGTTGGTGGTTGCAAAAGCATCGGAGATACTGCTCCAGGATCTGGTTGGTGCGTTCCGTCTGGCCATCGCTCTGGGGGTGGAAGGCCGAGGAGAGGTTGGCTTTTGCCCCAAGGAGTTCGAGAAGTCGACGCCAGAACCGGGACTTAAACTGGGGTCCTCGGTCAGAGATGACGTCGTCGGGGAGGCCGTGGAGACGGATAATGTTGTGGAAGACTAGGTCGGCGGTGGATTCGGCGGATTCTGACTCGCTGCAGGCGATGAAGTGGGCCATCTTGGTGAGGCGACAGTTGACGTTCAGGATGGAGTCGTACCCGTCCACGGGAGGCAGACCGGTGATAAAGTCCAGGGACCAAGATCCCCAAGGGCGGGTAGGGATACTGTTGGGCTGAAGTAGGCCATATGGTTTTTGTCAACTGGATTTCGCTTGGCTACAAGTATCGCAGGACTTGACGTAGGCCTTGACGAAGCGCCACTGGTTGGGCCACCAGTAGTTGCGGGAGGCAAGTTCGAGCGTCTTGGACATCCCAAAGTGGCCAGCCAGGGATGTATTGTGCATGTCGTGGCAGACTTCAGCTCGGAGCTCGTTGGTGGGGACATAGACCAGGTTATCGTGCAGCAGGATCCCATCTTCATCTGAGAACCGCTTGATACGATCTTGGGTTTCCTCGGTCCATTGGGCGAGGGGTATCTTGAGCTTTTCGCGAAGGGTCTTAGCGAGGGGATCAGAGGCCTGGGCGGCCTTAATCTTGTCAAGCAGCGTGGTATCCATGGGTGTGAGGTAGGCCGCGGCGAGTCGAAGGCGTTTGGGAGTCAAAATTGTGGTTGCCTGGGAGCGGAACGCTTCTTCCCCCTTTTTTAGCTCATGTTCGGAGCGTCGGGAGAGGGCATCGGCTTGGTGCTGCTGGGAACCGGGGCGATAGGTAATGACAAAGTCAAAATCCGAGAAGAATATCGACCAGCGGGCTTGGCGGCGGTTCAGGGTGCAGGTGGTCATGAAGTACTGAAGGTTTTTATGGTCGGAGTAAACGGTGATCTTGTGACGGGCGCCAATGAGATGGTGTCGCCACTGGGCAAAGGAGTCTTGGATGGCCAGAAGTTCCTTGTCGTAGAGCTCGTAGTTGATCTCTTCGGCCGTGAATTTGCGAGAGTGGAAGGACCACGGGGTGGAGCTGATTGTCCTGGTCAGGTTGGAGGAGAACTGCGCCAAGAGCGAAGTCGGAGGTGTCAGTTTCGACGACGAAGGGCTTCTCTGGGTCAGGGTGAGCAAGGATGGGGGCGGTGGTGAATGCTTTCTTCAGGTTCTCGAAGGCGGTGTTTGCGGCGGGTGTCCAGGCGTACGGGATGTCTTTCCGGGTCAGGGCTGTGAGCGGGGTAGCGATCTTGGAATAACCTTGGATGAATCGGCGATAGAAGTTGGCAAAGCCGAGGAAGCGCTGGACGCCTTTGACATTCTTGGGAGGTTCCCAATCCTGTGATGGCAGCGATCTTCTTGGGGTCCATCTGGATGCCTTTCTCGGAGATGATGAAGCTAGGAACTCGACAGATTCGCGGTTGAATTCGCACTTCTCGGGTTTGGCGTACAACCCATGCTGGCGGAGGCGGGACAAGACTTCGTGGACGTGCTTGGGGTGATCTTAGGGGTTCTTGGAGAATATCAGGATACCATCAAGGTAGACGACAACAAACACATCGAGAATGTCGCGGAAGATGTCGTTCATCAGGTACTGGAAAACGCCAGGAGCATTGCTGAGTCCAAAGGGCATGACATTGTATTCGAATAGGCCGTAGCGGCAGCGGAAGGCGGTCTTCCATTCATCGCCCAGGCGCATGCGTAAGAGGTTGTAAGCGCCGCACAGGTCGATCTTGGTGAGACGGCGGGCACCGCGCAAAGGATCCATGATACCGTTGATCAGGGGCAGGGGGTAGCGATTCTTCACCGTGATGCTGTTCAGGCCTCAATAATCCACGCAGAGGCGGAGAGAACCGTCCTTTTTCTTCACGAATAAGACTGGCGCACCGGCAGGGGACTTTGAGGGTTTGATGAATCCTTTGGCGAGGTTTTCTTCGAGGTATTCGCAGAGTGCCTTCATATCTGGTTCGCTGAGGCTGTAGATCGGGCTGAAAGGTGGCTGCTTGCCTTCCTCCAGATCGATTGGACAGTCGTAGGGCCGGTGCTCGGGGAGAGTGTCAGCATTTCTCTTTTTGAAAACGTCGGCGAAGTCTTGATACTCGGGGGGCAGGAAGTCTTTGATGTCTTTCTCGGGTGTCGGGGGGTTACTAGGGCTAGGCAAGGCCGGGAGATCGGGTTTCGCAGGGTTGGCGTAGGCGACAAAGACCTGGTCATGCCTTGCTGCGACCCGGAAGGCTGGGGCGGAGATGAACGAGACTCGGAGCGGCGTGGGAGCCGGTTCTGGGGTGCTGGAGCGAGATACCTTGGGTACTGGAATCGACCATGTTTTGTCGACGGGGACTTCATCCTGGGGGATGCGGATCAAGGGCTCGGGGGTTCTGGCAGGTGCTGGGCTCGGGGGTGCTGGGTAGTAGTCCCAATTCGCGAATTCATGGTACTGACAGTCGCAACGGAAACCGACCGAAAGGTTCTTGAACTCAAGGTTAATGTCGTGGAGGCGGAGCCAGGGGAGACCAAGGAGGATTGGAGCATGGGGTGATTTGGTGACATGGAAGACGAGTTCTTCGAAGTGGTCGTCAACCCACATGCCTACTGGTTGGGTGTGATGGGTGATTGGCCCAGCAGAGCTGGGTTGACCGTCAACGAGTTCGATCGTCAGTGGACGCTGATGCGGGACTAGGGCGATGCGGTGTTTGCGGGCAAAGTCTCTGTCGATGAAGCAGGACAGGGCACCGTTGCCGATCATGGCTGAGGTAGGTATCGGGGCGCGGCTGGATGATACCATGATGGTAACGGGGTAGTTGAAGGGTTCGACGGGACCCAGCGCAAGCATGGCGCGGGGGTTAATTTCGGAGTTTTCGACATGGGCAGCGGCTAGGAGGGTTGTGTCGGCTATAACGGAGTCGGGAACCAGGGGGGTGGCCTCTCCTGTTGCAGGAGCTGCGAGGTTAGGAGGCCCGGGGCGGTGTGTGTTGTCCAGTCGCTGGGGCTTTACTGCGGCTGGACTTTGGGAAAACCCTGTTCGGTGGAGGGTTCTTTGATGTCGACGTTGGCGGCACGGGTGGTGGTCTTGTTCTTGACGGGGCAGACTTTTGCAATGTGCCCCGCGCCACCCCAGTAAAGGCCAGAGGTTGTTGGAAATGCGGCGTTGGCGTTCCTGAAGGGCTCAGAGGGCCGCGGGGACGAGCGGCGTCAATCTGCATAGGCTCGCTGTGGTCGACAGTGGTGGTAGTAGTAAACGAGGTGTGGGGAACCGGGAAGGTCTGGCGGCTTCTGTTTCGCTGCAGGCGGCGCTCAAACAGCCGGTTATCGCACTGGATAGCCTGCTCCATCACCACATCAATGGTGGCCGCAGGGGGCATTGTGAGCATCAGGTCTTTGACGTCTTCTTTGAGGCCACGGCGGAAGGTAGCAATCAGGGCCTGGTCGTTCCAGGAGACATCGCATTGTAGCTGGCGGAACTCAGCGACGTACTCGGTTGCTGCACGGGTTTGGCGAAGGTTCTGGAGCTTGTTTTCAGAGGTGCGGACCCTGTCGCTGTCTCCGAAGACCGATTGCATCTGACTGATGAAGATATTGAAGTCCTGAAGGCTGTGATCTTAACGTTCGACTAGGGGCGCCATCCGGGCTTGCGCAGTGCCGGTGAGGTAGGTGCCAATAGTTTGGATCTTGATGATGTCGCTGGGGTAGCGGTCGGGCTGGAGAGCAAACATCAACCGGATGTTGTTCAACCACCCACGGAATTTGCTGCGGGTACCATCAAACTTCTCGGGCGAGCTGATTCTTGGCTCCAGAGCAGGGTTGGCGACTTGGGGACGGGTGAACGTATCAGCTTGAACCTGGGCGGCGATGCTCTGGGCAGCTTGTGCGTCGGCTTGGGCTTGCGCTAGGTTGGCCTGCAAGTTGGCGTTTTGGCTTTGCAAGGCGGCGATGGCTTGGCACATATCGTTCCATTGCTTCGCAGTGAAAGGTACGGATTCGGGTTGGGACATGGCGAAAAAGGTTTGTCGGATGCAGGGCTGGACAGGTTCTGAACTTCGCAGTGTTAGAGCAGATCAAACTGTTATGATCTCGACGACGGGGGCGGAAGCGAAGTAGAGAAAACAGGGCGAGTGTGACAGGCGACAAGAGATTGTATTGGCGAAACAAGAAACAAGGACTAGAACAGGAGATGAGAAGAACTGGTGTTGATCTGCTGGGGAGGAAGGGAATGGACGAAGAGAGGCCGGCTATTTATAGATAGGCAACCCAGCACATCAGAGAACAACAACAACAAGAGGGGACTGGAGGGCGACAGCTATGCTCCTAGAGCGTGCGTGGCGAGCGTAGAGAGCATTGCTACAGCTGCTGGCTATGGGGAAGCAGTGGGGGGTGTGGAGAAGCCGAGGGGGGATTGGCGAAATGAGAGGAGAGAGGAGGAGTGGCGATATTGCAAGAGGATTGGCAAAATGAGAGGAGAGAGGGGGAGTGGAATTGACATTGACATTGACACTGACATTGACACTGACATTGACATTGACATTGGTGTTTGACGTTTGGCGGTTGACATTGGCGGCTGTCAGTAGGTAAGCTTATGGTATGGGCGCGTCGTCCATAACAGGTGGCAACGTTGAGGTACCGGAAGGATAACCATGAGAACCTCGCGAAGCACCTGGCGTTTACGAAGGCGAAGCTGGATCGATCGAAGCGAAAGAAGGGGTCATTCGAGGCATTGACGGAGGAGGCAGACTACGTTGGGAGTAAGGCAGTCTCGGAGTTGCGATATAAAGGAAAAGGCGGCATATCAAAAAAAAAGATGAAAGAGGCGAAGCGCCGCAGTGATGCGGCCGAGAGACGGGAGCGAGACAAGTTGATGAAGCGACTCATGTACTTGCGAAAGCACATGGATGATTCGTCTTCGAGTGATGATGGAGACGGTGACAGAACTGGCAGGGGAGGTGGTCCAGGGGGTCCGCCTGGTGAAGGCGGAGCCGGAGCCGGTGGAGCCTCCAGTGCCGGGGCAGCGGCGGCTATCACAGTGGCGGGTTAAGGTGCCGAAGTCGTATATAGTGCCCAGAAGCCGTCCCGGTATGGGTGTTCCGTATGTCTCATTCGGACGTAGTCGTCGCCGGCCGTATATTGCTAGCGACACGCCCTTCTTGAATTGCTTGAATACTTTTTGTATGTGTCTCGGGAGGAAAGGGCTTTGTGAAGTAATCAGTGAGTTGTTCCTGGGTCGCGGTGTCGAGGAGTACGACGTCTTTCTTCGCCACGCCGTCACGTAGCTTGTGGTAGCGTACGTCGATGTGTTTGGAGCGTTGAGTAATAGCCGTGGAGTTGGCAATCTCGCGGGCGCTCTGATTGTCGATGTGGATTGGCGTGGGGTCCTTGATGTTGCCGTATTTGTCGCCAAAGACCTCCGCGATGATCGAGCGGAGCCAGATGACCTCGTTGTAACCGAGGGCTGCGGCAATATACTCAGCTTCCGTGGAGCTGAGAGCTACGCACTTCTGCTTGGTGCTTTTCCAGTAGATAAGCTGGCCGTTGAAGAAGCTGGCGATGCTCGCGGTAGATTTGCGGTCGTTGACATTGTCTGCGTAGGATGCGTCTGTATAGACGCGAAGTCCAGCTTGATCTGAATGACCGGACTTGTAGGTAAGCTCGAAGGTGCGGGTACCTTTAAGGTAGCGCATGATGCGAAGTACATCATTCCAGTGGGCTTGAATAGGAGCTGAGACTTGACGTGCGACGAAGCCGACGGCAGTTGAAATATCCCAGCGCCAGGTACTGGATGCCCACGTGAGGGCCCTCACTGCTTCCTGGTAGAGAAGCTTGTTAGGAAAAGGGGGGCTTGCGGAGGCTGGTCGGGTACGCGCAGAGACGGCGCACGGCGTAGAGAGCGGGGTGGCATTTTGTTGTCCAAATCGTTCGAGTAAACCGTCGATATAGTTAACATTGCTGATTTTGAGTTGGTTCCCTGACGGCGAGAGCTGGTAATCGAAGACCAGACCCAGGCAGTTCTTGATGGGATCGAGATCCGTACAGTTGAAATGAGAACATAGTTCACCTTTCACTTGTTTGACGTGTACGGGAAAGCTGCAGGCAATGAAGTCGTCCACATAAATAAGGAGCATCTGGAGAGCGTCCAGAGTGCGCGTCGTTGTCGCGTAGCCATAGAAGACGCAAGGGCAGTTCTTTAACGGAGTATAGCCAAGAGAACTGAGGGTTTCGCAAAGAGTACGGTACCAGAGAAGCGGAGACTGCTTCAGACCGTATAGAGCCTTGCGTAAGAGGTATACCCAGTCTGCGCGCGGCTTGTGCGGATCTTTGTAGCCTTGAAATTGTTCAACATAGACGGGTCCGTCGATATCGCTGCGTTAGAACGCATTGAGGACGTTGAGTTGATGGATATCCATACCGAGAGAGACGGCAATGGAGAGGAAAAGGCGAAGAACTGACATGGGTAGGGTTGGAGCGTAGGTGTCGTGATAATCAATACCCTTGGATTGACGAAAACCTTGAACTACACTGCGGCCCTTGAATTTCTTGAAAGTACCGTTTGGATTGAAGATCTGACGAATCACCCAAGTACTACCGAGTACGCGCTGATTGCGCCGATGCGCGATGCTTGGGCGGCAACCGGTAAGGCATTCGGAGCGAGATTTAGCATCCGGGGATTCAATTGAATGCGGGTAGAGGTTGTGCAGGTAAAAGACAGCTTCCAGGATGTATGGCCAGAGCTTGCGGGGTAGGTGAGTGTCCGCGAAGATGGCGCGGTGTAGTATTGCACTTCGAACTGCGCATGAAATCGATAATATTTCAACGCCAAATATACGCCTAGAATCTTCGGCAAGCGAATGAAATCACCTTTAGATGACAACGTCAAAATGCCGTCAAAACTTCCGACAATAAATCGACACACTCGCGTTCCCAACACTCCGACAATTACCAAATACAAGTACCTTTACCAAAACCTTGCTTCACAGCGACATTTTGTCCTCGGATATGACTGACATGCGAAAAATGTAGGCGTAGGAGAGGATCTCACACATGAAAGCACCCCCGACCCGATTCTCAACCAACCAGAAGCTCCCACGCCGCCCGAAACGCTGAAGAAATCACCTGCGAAACGAGAAAACCAATTTCCGGTGGCCGTATACGCCAAACGTTGCAGAAAACCCCAAGAAAAGATTAGCAATAAGACCGTATCAGTGCCAAAATTGCGAATGGAAAAAGGAAAAACTACATAGACGGCTGAGGAAAAGAGAAAAAGACCCCGAAGTAGCTAATCCTCTAGAGACGACTAGTAGAGAGTTTGGACTTCCACAAAATCCCGTAGCCTAGAAAAATCCATATAAAAACCCGCTTGTTTCCCCCAGACCTTTGTACGATACGCAGAACACAGATCCCGATCAACAACAGAGCTTTCTACTTCTCTACTCCCGACGACTTCTTTCAGTTTCAGATAGACTTTCAAGGCGCGCTCATAGCCCCGGAGAGCTTAGATAAGACGACCTCGAGTGTCGCGACTTGTACTTTGCTGACGTCGCCAAGGACTTGATAGTTCAGGAATCTTGTAAGAAGAGCTGAGAGTGAGATTGGATAACCCCATTGTTTTGTTTTGTAGTCAACCCCGCAGATATTCCCGAATTCGTATTTTGTACCCCTACCCGTAATTCCCGATCCCGTATTAGAAGAAGGACTCCTTTCAAAGCACCTGGATTTTAAGGTGGCAAGACGACGCCCTCGCTCGAGATCTCTTCTTGTGCTATTGAGAGACCGGCAGCTTATTTTTCCCGACACCCAACCGTAACCCCGTGTTCGACAGACCCTCGCTTCTGCCGGCCACCACCACAGCGTACGCGGTCCAGCAACGTCCGATTGAGGCGCTCTGCTTTTCCGTTTTGTTGACTAGAATACGCAACAGTAGACTCATGGGTAATCCTGTTGTCGTGTAGGTACGACGTGAGCTCGCCAGTGTATTCTCCTCCCCTATCCGTACGTAGGATCTTGAGGGAGACGCCAGTTTGATTCTTGAGCCACTTATGAAAGATCATAAACCTTGCGGTAATGGTGGATGCCTCCTTGTCCTTGACGGAGTAGGTACGGGCGAAATCGCAGCCGTCGTCGAGGAACACGAGACCGTAGCGCTCTCCGTCGATGCCGTGGATCCAAAATGGACCTTGTAAATCGCTGTGAATCAGCTTGCCGGGTTTGTGTGGCGGGGATGTCGATTTAGGTAAGGTAAGGCGGGTAGCTTTGCCGAAAGCGCATGGATTGCAGCGTGCGCCGGAGTCTGGCGTAGCCCCCACTGAAGACCAATCCTCTCCTATCTTAGGCATAACCGGGAGAATGTGGTTTCCAGGGTGTCCAAGACGTTGATGCAGAAATTAGGGGGTTATGGAAGCGACCAGTGCATGTGCATTGGGCTTGTAGGTAGTAACCCGTCCTTCTAAGTAGTATGCGTCGCCTTCACGCATCCTCATCGCGAGTAAGTGTCGGTCGGTATTGAACGTGACGACGTCGGTGGGGTGAAAGGAGACGGTAACGCCGTTATCAGTGCATTTAGCAACAGATATAAGCGGCTGGGCAAGACTAGGAACCAATAACACGTCGCGAAGAGCGAGAACGTTGCCGCCGGACGTAGGTTGGATAAGTTCGGTACCCTTCTTTTGAGAGGTAATGGTAGTCGAATCCGCGAGTCCAATAAGGCGTTGGTAGTCTTGGAGAGAAGATTGATCTAGATCCTCGATATAGGGGGTCATATAATCTGTACAACCAGAATCCACGTTCGCCTTGAAGAGGCGGACGTCGTGGTTGGCTGGTTGGACTTGAACGTGCATGGCATAAGCCATGGAGGCTGCAGCGGGTGCGTCCTGCTTAGTTTGCGCGTTCTTGTCCATGATATCCTTGACAGCTTTGTAAGTAAAGCAGTTTTCTGACTTGTGGCCTTCCCGTTGGCAGTATTTGGACTGGGGAGGTTTCTTGGGTGCGTCAGAAGACGAGGATTGGGTAGAGGAGGAGCCTCTAGAGCCGCCAGTCTTGGATTTGTTCTTCTTCTTCTGAGGTAGAGGGGAAGTAACGTGGGCAGCGGATGCGCCCAACTGAGGCGTACTCGGGGTCTTCTCGTTGAACTGGGCGGCTATACGAATCGCGGCTTCTTGAGAAGGACTATGTTATGAATGGGCGGAGCCGATGGAAATAGAGGCGACTTGTGGTGCAGGTTGTTGACAGGTAATGGTATTCAGACCGAAACAAGAACTAGAACAAGACTAGGAAGAACTGGTGTTGATCTGCTGGGGGATCAGGAAGTGGGGAGCTCAGGGGAGGCGGCTATTTATGTTTTTCTGGGAAGGCTGGGGAAGCAGAAGGGTACGGAATGAGAGGGAAGCCAAGAGAAGCGCCAAGGGTGGGGAAGTATGGAAACAGAAGACTGGGGATGGGGTGGCTACGCTGAGGCTGTGGGCGGGTACGTGGGGAAGTATGGAGAAGGGTTTGTAAGCGCCCGAGTGTTGGGAGGTGTGGCTACGTGCGGCTGCGTGGAGAAATGAAGGCAGTGGCAGGTGTGGGGTAGCGCGGCTGCGTGCGGCTGCGAGTTTTGGCAGATGTCAGGTTTTGACAGGGAATTGACATTGACTGACTGTTGGGATGCTGTCATGAGGTAAGCGCATGGTATGGACGCGTCGTCCATAACAGACTAAGTCTATCATTGTACTGAGCATGAGCAGTGATCAGGGTACTGTGATTATTAGGAAGGGCTTGAAGGAAGTCGGCACAGACCACGTATTCCGGGAGCCCGGGGAGTTGTCCAGCAAAAGGTTGAACTGGGCGACGAATTCGGTTAAACCTTGATGGTTAATTGACTTGGGCTTCGGAGCGCGCAGTCTGTGAAGAACTTGCGGCGGATGAGTCCGGGGAATGAAGCGCCGTAACATCGCGGAGCGTAATCCGAGTTGCGGGCGCAGTCCATAGGTGTCTTGAATATCGTGCCATGAAATTATGCAGAAGCGCTCGTTTTCAGGAAAGCTTTTTTACATATGGCGTGGTTGCGTCTTTCCACTCTGCAATAGTAGCAGAAAGTTCCTCCTTCCTCTTCTTCTCATCCACAAATCCACCAGGCATTTTGTAAGGCGGGGTAGGTGTTGGTTCACTGCGTAAGTCGGCATGACGGGCTACGCCTTGATTAAGCGGAGTAGGTGAGTCAATGCCAGAGCGCTGATTAATAGATTCAGAACTCTTAACAGCGTGTTGTTGAACTTTCTTTCCTCCTCCTCTAGTAGCCGCAGGTAGGGGTCCCAGGAGAGCTCCTCCTTGGGACCGCATGTGGTGAGCGGAGGGCTTGCCGGCTGTCACTGCAGCTGCGGAGCCCTTCTGAGGTTGGGTTGTTGAATCCTTAGGTGGCATGGTGCTTTCTAAGAGAGCGGTGGCTGGAGACCGTGAGTTCTTTATCCTGGAACGTCCGCTAGTTGCGGGCGAAGCCAGGGCTCATAACCTCTTAGCAGTAGTCGGCAGAGGAAGCAGATGACTGAGCGAACTCTATGTTGTGTGAGATGTACTACTGTGAAGTATGTATTGTCTTATTGTAGAAAAGAGGACGCTAGGTCCGAAAGGAGAAGAAAAGAGTGAAGTCCCGCACGCGGAAGCGTGGCGTAAGCGGGAGGGGAGTCACGTGAGGAAATAAACTACAGGAACCCTAAGCGGGGACTCAGGAGGATGATACCTCCAACACCCCCACCCAAACTCACAAGTCTATCTAAGTGAAAGATAAATCTAAACAATGAGTACAATGGTGCGGCCGTACGCAAAAAGCGGGCGGACGTCGGGTGAATAGCTATGACTAAAAATAAAAGAAATGAAAGAGTAAAATGAAAGAAGAGGCCGTGAGTTCTTTATCCTGGAACGTCCGCTAGTTGCGGGCAAAGCCAGGGCTCATAACCTCTTAGCAGTAGTCGGCAGAGGAAGCAGATGACTGAGCGAACTCTATGTTGTGTGAGATGTAGTACTGTGAAGTATGTATTGTCTTGTTGTAGAAAAGAGGATGCTAGGTCCAAAAGGGGAAGAAAAGAGTGAAGTCCCGCACGCGGAAAAGCGGGAGGGAGTCACGTGAGGAAATAAACTACGGGAACCCTAAGCGGGGACTCAGGAGGATGATACCTCCAACACCCCCACCCAAACTCACGAGTCTATCTAAGTGAAAGATAAATCTAAAAATAAAGGAATGAAAGAGTAAAATGAAAGAAGAGGGAAACGCCGCGAGTATAAAACAAGAGACAGCTGTCAGTCGCCCCAGAGAGGTAAGACCAACGTTGAAATACTCAACTACCGTATCCCAGACGACCACACGATACGCGAAACAATGGCGAACGGAGGCAAGAACAGCGGGAGTGGCGAGAAGAGCGGCGACGGCAAGAAGAAGCAAACGGCCCGTAAGTCGGGGACGCCAGCAGCCCCTCCAGCTGCACCCCCGCTGGGACCCTCATGACCGACGACGCGCTCTACGCGCGCATCGTCCGCAGCGTCTGCAAGCGACTCTTCGATGTCAAAAGCCCAAGTGAGAGAAGCTCTTCGATTGGCGACGGAGGTGGCGACGTTGAGGTACCGGAAGGATAACCATGAGAACCTCGCGAAGCACCTGGCGTTTACGAAGGCGAAGCTGGATCGATCGAAGCGAAAGAAGGGGTCGTTTGAGGCATTGACGGAGGAGGCAGACTACGTTGGGTGTGAGGCAGTCTCGGAGTTGCGATATAAAGGAACAGGCGGCATATCAAAAGAAAAAATGAAAGAGGCGAAGCGCCGCAGTGATGCGGCCGTGAGACGGGAGCGAGACAAGTTGATGAAGCGACTCATGTACTTGCGAAAGCCATGGATGATTCGTCTTTGAGTGATGATGGAGACGGTGACGGAAACGGCGGGGGAGGTGGTCCAGGGGGTCCGCCTGGTGAAGGCGGAGCCGGAGCCGGTGGAGCCTCCGGTGCCGGGGCAGCGGCGGCTATCACAGTGGCGGGTTAAGGTGCCGAAGTCGTATATAGTGCCCAGAAACCGTCCCGGTATGGGTGTTCCGTATGTATCATTCGGACGTAGTCGTCGCCGGCCGTATATTGCTAGCGACACGCCCTTCTTGAATTGCTTGAATACTTCTTGTATGTGTCTTGGGAGGAAAGGGCTTTGTGAAGTAATCAGCGAGTTGTTCCTGGGTCGCGGTGTCGAGGAGTACGACGTCTTTCTTCGCCACGCCATCACGTAGCTTGTGGTAGCGTACGTCGATGTGTTTGGAGCGTTGAGTAATAGCCGTGGAGTTGGCAATCTCGCGGGCGCTCTGATTGTCGATGTGGATTGGCGTGGGGTCCTTGATGTTGCCGTATTTGTCGCCAAAGACCTCCGCGATGATCGAGCGGAGCCAGATGACCTTGTTGTAACCGAGGGCTGCGGCGATATACTCAGCTTCCGTGGAGCTGAGAGCTACGCACTTCTGCTTGGTGCTTTTCCAGTAGATAAGCTGGCCGTTGAAGAAGCTGGCGATGCCCGCGGTAGATTTGCGGTCGTTGACATTGTCTGCGTAGGATGCGTCTGTATAGACGCGAAGTCCAGCTTGATCTGAATGACCGGACTTGTAGGTAAGCTCGAAGGTGCGGGTACCTTTAAGGTAGCGCATGATGCGAAGTACATCATTCCAGTGGGCTTGAATAGGAGCTGAGACTTGACGTGCGACGAAGCCGACGGCAGTTGAAATATCCCAGCGCCAGGTACTGGATGCCCACGTGAGGGCCCCCACTGCTTCCTGGTAGAGAAGCTTGTTAGGAAAAGGGGGGCTTGCGGAGGCTGGTCGGGTACGCGCAGAGACGGCGCACGGCGTAGAGACCGGGGTAGCATTTTGTTGTCCAAATCGTTCGAGTAAACCGTCGATATAGGTAACATTGCCGATTTTGAGTTGGTTCCCTGACGGCGAGAGCTGGTAATCGAAGACCAGACTCAGGCAGTTCTTGATGGGACCGAGATCCGTACAGTTGAAATGAGAACATAGTTCACCTTTCACTTGTTTGGCGTGTACGGGAAAGCAGCAGGCGATGAAGTCGTCCACATAAATAAGGAGCATCTGGAGGGCGTCCAGAGTGCGCGTCGTGCTTGCGTAGCGATAGAAGACGCAAGGGCAGTTCTTTAACGGAGTAAAGCCGAGAGAACTGAGGGTTTCGCGAAGAGTACGGTACCAGAGAAGCGGAGACTGCTTCAGACCGTATAGAGCCTTGCGTAGGAGGTATACCCAGTGTGAAAGTGGTCGATTATTCCCTGAGGTAGGTCCTAAATCGGGTCGTTCGCGGGTGGAGATGATCTACTCGTGGAGAGTGCAAGGTAAAATGTGATGTGGACTACCTTCCACACGGGTTGTATAACTGATCTTTGTATACAATCACTACTTTGCTGTAGGGTATTGTAGACGGACTGGGTGTTCGCCGGCGCTGCTATTCGGTATGTAGTAAAAGAACTACTTGTTGTGAATAGGAACTCGCGACAAGCACTGTTATAGTACCCATGTGGTCGGGGTCCACTGGAGAACACTGTCTGAGCGTGAAGGGCGTAAGCCTGAGCGTGAAGGGCGTAAGCCCGAGTGCTTAGGGCGTAAGGCCTTTCACTGACAGGTCGGAAGGCCTTTCACTGACGGGTCAGAAGGCCTTAGCCTGACAGGTCGGAAGGCCTTCCACCTAGACAGCGATAGGTCTTTCACTGACACGTTGTTCTTCAATAAGACCGGACAACCCAACACACATTACACCCCCCCCCAGATTCTACGATGCGAAGCTGCCCAGCAAGCTCGAGCAGAGTAGAATTTGTATCTGAAAGTGTCCGGGATCGCACCCAGCGCAATCCTTAATGGTCCTCTTGCGTCGTCGGTCAAATAACCATATCTCTTGGTTATTGGACGTCGGGCTCGTGTGTCATTTAGGAAAGCTTTCCCAACGACCGTCGTGGGTATCGACGCTTGCAACCATTCCAATTTAATGGTATGGCCATCCACGCTGCCTGCTACCGGCAGCGGATATCCCCAGCTGTGAATGCAACGGGTGTGCTTCGTATCGCACGTTGCCTAATACAAGGTGTCGGGCAATGGATGTACGCATCCACTGAGCCAACGGAGCTCTGGTATTCAGAGTCAACGCCTATGTGTACCTCCGGGCATACACACCACCGAGTCCCCAGGAGTGATCAGTTCCTGCTTACTCATTACGGACGGCGGCCGTAAACGCATTTACCCAATGCGGATGTCGTTTACCATCAAGGGGTCGTGTTAACACTCGTTTTGTGTAGCACGTTGCAATCCCTTTCACAGCTTTGACTTATGTCCAAACGATGTTTTATTGGACAGAAGGTCCCATCTGGCTACAGATCATTCATGGCTTCCAGCCAACCGTGCACCTTTGGGTCGCAGAGCCTCAGTTTCCTTGAACCGCTTCCGCTTTCGCTTATCTGTAGTGGATTCTACTTCACCATGGACCAAGATGAAGTCGTCTAATGCAGCGCAGTCTTTCACTCGCTCATGCGTCTCCCATGTCGTCTGTTCGGGTGGATAACCAACCCACTGGACGAGATATTCAGGTTTTCCACGGACCAACGTACGTCCAATAATCTTATCGACATAGTATTCTTTCTTGCCTTCGACCGTGAAGGGCTCTGGATTAGAGTCCTCTATGTTGTCGATGCGCAACGGGTTTGAAGTCGGCTCGTGCCACGGCTTCAAAATATCCGTATGGAAGACCGGGTATAGAGCGCCCATTAAAGCTGGCAGCTCTAGCTCGTACGTTTCCGGGTGTGGTCCTTCCTTCTTCACAATGAAGGGTCCTAGCCAGGTCTGTCTAAACTTGAGCGGTTTTTTATTGAAAGCAGGGATCGTTATCCCGTCGCTGTTCAACAGGACTTTATCTGCTGGACGAAGGCTCTGTACACGACGTCCACGAACGTGATACTTTGCTTGTTTGTCCTGGGCTGCCCGCAGTTTCCGCTGCACTATGAGTTCAATGGATCGGTATGCCTCAGCACGCTTCTCCATCTGTTTGATGAGCTCATGTCGTGACTTATGCAAGAATGTGATCGACGTATCGTCCATACGTTGCAACACCTTTGCGTCAACTTGCCAATGCATCGGCGCCTGCGGAATTCTACCCAAATCAACCTCAAAAGGGCAGTATCCGGTGCTGTTCTGCGTACGGTTGTAGGCAAACTCCAACATTGGCAGTTTGTCAACCCAATCGTCCCCTGTTACATTAAGGTACGGTTTAATCATCTTCTTCAAGATAGAGATACACCGTTCAACCTTTCCGTCCGTCTGCTGGTGTCGTGCCGTGCTCAAGCTCTGCCTAGAGCCCAACAACGATTGAAACACCTTCCAGAAATCTGCCAGGTAGCGGGGATCTCGATCTCCGACGATCACAGCTACAGTACCTGTATGGCGCCATACCTCACGGAAGTAAAGCTCGGCCAACTCCTCGGCAGTTATCGTGGATGCCGCAGGTATAAAGTATGCGCGCCCTGACAGATAGTCGATGAAGACAATAATACTGTCGTAAAACGCATCACTATGCACCTTCCCCCCCCACGACCGTGTTATTGGCATCGAGACAGGGTCCATACCCATTGTGTGCCAACGTCGGTCGGGAACTGGGAGCGAACGAAGTAAGCCAACACGCTTATTCTTCGGCGACTTGAACCTTTGGCAAGACCCACAAGTCTTGATGTACCCCCTCACGTCAGCGTCCATATCGGGCCAGTAAAACTCACTTAGGAGCTTGCCCAATGTACCCTGTACCCCCGTATGCGAGTCAGATAGCAACGAGTCGTGGTACGCCTGCAATACAGTCCCTCGTAAAGCAGCTGGCACATAGTGTTATGATCTTGACGACTGAGGTGGAAGCGAAGTAGAGAAGACTAGGCGAGAGTGATAGGCGACAAGAGATTGTATTGGCGAAACAAGAGACCAGGACTAGAACAGGAGATGAGAAGAACTGGTGTTGATCTGCTGGGGAGGAAGGGAATGGACGAAGAGAGGCCGGCTATTTATAGATAGGCAACCCAGCAGGCCAGAGAACAACAACAACAAGAGGGGACTGGGGGGGGCGCCAGCTATGCCCCTAGAGCGTGCGTGGCGAGCGTAGAGAGCATTGCTACAGCTGCTGGCTATGGAGAAGTAGTGGGGGGTGTGGAGAAGCCGAGGGGGGATTGGCAAAATGAGAGGAGAGAGGAGGAGTGGCCTGGCTATGGAGAAGTAGTGGGGGGATGTGGAGAAGCCGAGGGGGGATTGGCGAAATGAGAGGAGAGAGGAGGAGTGGCGATATCGCGGGAGGATTGGCGAAATGAGAGGAGAGAGCGGGAGTGGCATTGACATTGACATTGACACTGACATTGACACTGACATTGACATTGACATTGGCGTTTGACATTGGCGGTTGACATTGGCGGCTGTCAGTCGGTAAGCTTATGGTATGGACGCGTCGTCCATAACATCACCCCTCTCTTTAGTGGCGGCGGCGGCGGCGTCGAGTTTGGTGTGGTCGCGGAGGAGGTGCACCGGGGACAGAGGAAGGCTTGTTGGGGTACGGGCTGTGGAAGTCCTGGAGGAGTGCGTCGGTATGGGTGAGGTGTTCCACGGGCTCCCAGGTGTTCTCGGAGTCAGGCCAGCCCTGCCATTTGACCAAGTACTAAAGGCGACGACAATGGATGCGAGAGTCAAGGATGGCTTCGACAACCCACTCTTCTTGACCCTCAACGGTCTCTGGGGGCGCAGGTTCGGGTTCGGGTCGTTCGGGGATGGTGAAGCGGGGTTCGAGGAGCGAGACATGGAAGACATCCTGGATTTTGTACGTAGGCGGCAGCTTGAGCCGGTAGGCAACGGGATTGATTTTTTCAACGATGGGGAATGGCCCAATCTTGCGATGGTCGAGTTTCTGAGAGGGCCGGGTTGTCTGGAGGTTTTTGCAGAGGAGTCAGACGTGGTTGCCAGGCTTGAAGTCCGGTCCAGGAATTCGTTTAGCGTCGGCGTAGCGCTTCATTTGATCTTGGGCTTCCTTGAGCTCGAGGGCGAGCTGTTTATGGCCTTCCCTGATTTGTTTAGCGCGGGCTTCAGCGGCGGGGTTGACGGATTCGGAGGTAGCAGAGGCCGCGAAACTGAAGCGGGGGTGGAGACCCTTGTTGGCGTAGAAGGGGGTGGTCTGGGCGGCGGACTGGTGGGTGTCGTTGTAGGCGAACTTGGCGGACGACAGAAGCCGTTTCCAGTTGTCCTGTTGGTGGTTGCAAAAGCATCGGAGATACTGCTCCAGGATCTGGTTGGTGCGTTCCGTGTGGCCGTCGCTCTGGGGGTGGAAGGCCGAGGAGAGGTTGGCTTTTGCCCCAAGGAGTTCGAGAAGTTGACGCCAGAAACGGGACTTGAACTGGGGTCCTCGGTCAGAGATGATGTCGTCGGGGAGGCCGTGGAGAGGGATGATATTCTGGAAGACTAGGTCGGCAGTGGATTCGGCGGATTCTGACTCGCTGCAGGCGATGAAGTGGGCCATCTTGGTGAGGCGACAGTTGACGTTCAGGATGGAGTTGTACCCATCAACGGGAGGCAGACCGGTGATAAAGTCCAGGGACCAAGATCCCCAAGGGCGGGTAGGGATACTGTTGGGCTGGAGTAGGCCATATGGTTTGTGTCAACTGGATTTCGCTTGGCTACAGGTATCGCAGGACTTGACGTAGGCCTTGACGAGGCGCCACTGGCTGGGCCACCAGTAGTTGCGGGAGGCGAGTTCGAGCGTCTTGGACATCCCAAAGTGGCCGGCTAGGGGTGTATCGTGCATGTTGTGGCAGACTTCAGCTGGGAGCTCATTGGTGGGGACATAGACAAGGTTATCGTGCAGCAGGATCCCATCTTCATCTGAAAACCGCTTGATACGATCTTGGGTTTTCTCGGTCCGTTGGGCAAGGGGTATCTTGAGCTCTTTGGGGATGGTCTTAGCAAGGGGGTTAGAGGCCTGGGCGGCCTTATCCTTGTCAAGCAGCGTCGTATCCATGGGTGTGAGGTAGGCCGCGGCGAGTCGAAGGCGTTCGGGAGTCAAAATTGTGGTTGCCTGGGAGCGGAACGCTTCTTCCCCCTTTTTTAGCTCATGTTCGGAGCGTCGGGAGAGGGCATCGGCTTGGTGCTGCTGGGAACCGGGGCGATAGGTAATGACAAAGTCAAAATCCGAGAAGAATATCGACCAGCGGGCTTGGCGGCGGTTCAGGGTGCGGGTGGTCATGAAGTACTGAAGGTTTTTATGGTCGGAGTAAACGGTGATCTTGTGACGGGCGCCAATGAGATGGTGTCGCCACTGGGCAAAGGAGTCTTGGATGGCCAGAAGTTCCTTGTCGTAGATCTCGTAGTTGATCTCTTCGGCCGTGAATTTGCGAGAGTGGAAGGCCACGGGGTGGAGCTGATTGTCCTGGTCAGGTTGGAGGAGAACTGCGCCAAGAGCGAAGTCGGAGGCGTCAGTTTCGACGACGAAGGGCTTCTCTGGGTCAGGGTGAGCAAGAATGGGGGCGGTGGTGAATGATTTCTTCAGGTTCTCAAAGGCGGTGTTTGCGGCGGGCGTCCAGGCGTACGGGATGTTTTTCCGGGTCAGGGCTGTGAGCGGGGTAGCGATCTTAGAATAACCTTGGATGAATCGGCAATAGAAGTTGGCAAAGCCGAGGAAGCGCTGGACGCCTTTGACGTTCTTGGGAGGTTCCCAATCCGTGATGGCAGCGATCTTCTTGTGGTCCATCTGGATGCCTTTCTCGGAGATGATGAAGCCTAGGAACTCGACGGATTCGCGGTTGAATTCGCACTTCTCGGGTTTGGCGTACAACCCATGCTGGCGGAGGCGGGACAAGACTTCGTGGACGTGCTTGGGGTGATTCTAGGGGTTCTTGGAGAATATCAGGATACCATCAAGGTAGACAACAACAAACACATCGACAATGTCGCGGAAGATGTCGTTCATCAGGTACTGGAAAACGCCAGGAGCATTGCTGAGTCCAAAGGGCATGACATTGTATTCGAATAGGCCGTAGCGGCAGCGGAAGGCGGTCTTCCATTCATCGCCCGGGCGCATGCGTAAGAGGTTGTAAGCGCCGCACAGGTCGATCTTCGTGAGACGGCGGGCACCGCGCAAACGATCCATGATACCGTTGATCAGGGGCAGGGGGTAGCGATTCTTCACCGTGATGCTGTTCAGACCTCAATAATCCACGCAGAGGCGGAGAGAACCGTCCTTTTTCTTCACGAATAAGACTGGCGCACCGGCAGGGGACTTTGAGGGTTTGATGAATCCTTTGGCGAGGTTTTCTTCGAGGTATTCGCAGAGTGCCTTCATTTCTGGTTCGCTGAGGCTGTAGATCGGGCTGAAAGGTGGCTGCTTGCCTTCCTCCAGATCGATTGGACAGTCGTAGGGCCGGTGCTCGGGGAGAGTGTCAGCATTTCTCTTTTTGAAAACGTCGGCGAAGTCTTGATACTCGGGGGGCAGGAAGTCTTTGATGTCTTTCTCGGGTGTCGGGGGGTTACTAGGGCTAGGCAAGGCCGGGAGATCGGGTTTCGCAGGGTTGGCGTAGGCGACAAAGACCTGGTCATGCCTTGCTGCGACCCGGAAGGCTGGGGCGGAGATGAACGAGACTCGGAGCGGCGTGGGAGCCGGTTCTGGGGTGCTGGAGCGAGATACCTTGGGTACTGGGATCGACCATGTTTCGTCGACGGGGACTTCATCCTGGGGGATGCGGATCAAGGGCTCGGGAGTTTTGGCGGGTGCTGGGCTCGGGTGTGCCAGGGAGCGGTCCCAATTTGCGAATTCATGGTACTGACAGTCGCAACGGAAACCGACCGAAAGTGTCTTGAAGTCAAGGGTAACGTCGTGGAGGCGGAGCCAGGGCAGACCAAGGAGGATTGGAGCGTGGGGTGATTTGGCGACATGGAAGACAAGTTCTTCGAAGTGGTCGTCGACCAACATGCCTACTGATTGGGTGTGATGGGTGATTGGCCCAGCAGAGCTGGGTTGACCCTCAACGAGTTCGATCGTCAGGGGACGCTGATGTTGGACTAGGGGGATGCGGTGCTTGCGGGCAAAGTCCTCGTCAATGAAGCAGGACAGGGCCCCGTTGTCGATCATGGCTGAGGTAGGTATCGGGGCACGGCTGGATGATACCATGATGGTAACGGGGTAGTTGAAGGGTTCGGCAGGACCCAGCGCAAGCATGGCGCGTGGGTTAATTTCGGAGTTTTCGACATGGGCGGCGGCTAGGAGGGTTGTGTTGGCTATAACGGAGTCGGGAACCGGGGGGGTGGCCTCTTCCGTTGCAGGAGCTGCGAGGTTAGGAGGCCCGGAGGAGTGTGGGTTGTCCAGTCGCTGGGGCTTTACTGCGGCTGGGCCTTGGGAAAACCCTGTTCCGTGGAGGTTTCTTTGATGTCGACGTTGGCGGCATGGGTGGTGGTCTTGTTCTTGGCTGGGCGGGCCTTTGCAATGTGCCCTGCGCCACCGCAGTAGAGGCAGAGGTTGTTGGAAATGCGGCGTTGGCGTTCCCGGGGGCCCAGAGGGCCGCGGGGACGAGCGGCGTCAATCTGCATGGGCTCGCTGTGGTCGACGGTGGTGGTAGTGGTAAACAAGGTATGGGGAACTGGGAAGGTCTGGCGGGTTCTGTTTCGTTCCAGGCGGCGCTCAAACAGTCGGTTGTCGCACTGGATCGCCTGCTCCATTACCGTATCAATGGTGGCAGCAGGAGGCATCGTGAGCATCAGATCCTTGACGTCCTCTTTGAGGCCACGGCGGAAGGTAGCAATCAGGGCCTGGTCATTCCAGGAGACATCGCATTGTAGCTGGCTGAACTCGGCGACGTACTCGGTGGCCGCACGGGTTTGGCGAAGGTTCTGGAGCTTGTTCTCGGAGGTGCGGACCCTGTCGCTGTCTCCGAAGACAGATTGCATCTGACCGATAAAACTATCGAAGTTCTGAAGGCTGTGATCTTGGCGTTCGACTAGTGGTGCCATCCAGGCTTGGGCAGTGCCGGTGAGGTAGGTACCAATCGTTTGGATCTTGATGATGTCGCTGGGGTAGCGGTCGGGCTGGAGAGCAAACATCAACCGGATGTTGTTCAACCACCCACGGAATTTGCTGCGGGTACCATCAAACTTCTCAGGCGAGCTGATTCTTGGCTCCAGAGCTCCGGGAGCAGGGTTGGTGACTTGAGGACGGGTGTACGCATCGGCTTGGACCTGGGCAGCAATGTTCTGGGCAGCTTGTGCGTTGGCTTGGGCTTGCGCTAGGTTGGCCTGCAAGTTGGCGTTTTGGCTTTGCAAGGCGGCGATGGCTTGTCACATATCATTCCATTGCTCGGCGGTGAAAGGTACGGATTCGGATTGGGACATGGTGAAAAGGTGTGGCAGATGCAGGGCTGGACGGGTTCTGGACTTCGCAGTGTTGGAGCAGATCAAACTGTTATGACCTCGACGACTGAGGCGGAAGCGAAGTAGAGAAGACTAGGCGAGAGTGATAGGCGACAAGCGATTGTATTGGCGAAACAAGAAACAAGGACTAGAACAGGAGATGAGAAGAAGGTGTTGATCTGCTGGGGAGGAAGGGAATGGACGAAGAGAGGCCGGCTATTTATAGATAGGCAACCCAGCAGTCAGAGAACAACAACAACAAGAGGGGACTGGGGGGGGCGCCAGCTATGCTCCTAGAGCGTGCGTGTAGAGCGTGCGTGGCGAGCGTAGAGAGCATTGCTACAGCTGCTGGCTATGGAGAGGTAGTGGGGGGTGTGGAGAAGCCGAGGGGGGATTTGCGAAATTAGAGGAGAGAGGAGGAGTGGCAATATTGCGGGAGGATTGGCGAAATGAGAGGAGAGAGGGGGAGTGGCATTGACATTGACATTGACACTGACATTGACACTGATATTGACATTGACATTGGCGTTTGACATTGGCGGTTGACATTGGCGGCTGTCAGTTGGTAAGCTTATGGTATGGGCGCGTCGTCCAGAACACATAGAACTTATCGTGGTACAGTAAACGACCATAGTCATCGATCGAAAAACGGCGATCAAATGTAGACTGTCGTTCCTTGGGCTGTGACAACGCCTCTTTCCGCAAAGCGAAGTACTCATCAGCCTCCAAGGTTCGTATCCAATCCTCAAGCGTAACATTCCCCAAAGGAATATACTCGACGGACATCCCCATGGCCGCAGCAATTTCCACTCGCTTGTTACACTCAGCGCAGCGAGGAGCGTAACAGAGGATTATGACTCAACAGATCTGCGACGGTGTTCCAACAACCAGGTTGATATTCAATATCAAATTTGAATTGTTGCAGGAATTCAACCCATCGTGCTTGGCGATGGCTCCGGAACGGCTGAGTCTGAAGCCATACCAAACTGGCGTGATCGGTGAACGCGCGAAACGGGCGGTCATTCGTCCGATCCTGCAAGTAACGCCTATTAGCCTTGCAAATGCCGACCAGAGCTAATAGCTCTTGTTCGTGCACGGGATAACGTGTCCCAGCTGGGTGCATCTTTCGCCCAAAGAAACCTATCGGCTTTAACGGTGGCAGATTTTTAAATCCCTTCACTGAGGTAGGCAACGGTGTTGGGTAATGCTCTGATGGACCCGCCGGCTGGGCGAGCCATCCGCCTATTGCAAAACCTGATGCATCCGTGAACACATATAAATCTCGCACCGGGTCGTAAGACGCGAGCGTAGGAGCTGTAATAATAGCTTCCTTCAGCTTAACAAACGACGTCTCTTCGACGTTGCCCCAGTGCCAAGGCCTTTTGCCCGACTGTAGCTCTGTCAATGGATACGCGATGTATGCATAACGATCGACTCATTGACCCAGGTAATTTGTCAACCCTAAGAAAGACTGAACCTCTTTCTGTTTCGTAGGACATGCAAAGTTCCGCACGGTGTCCAATTTCGAGGGTGCGATGGCCATCGTATCCTCTCCCAGGACATGGCTGCAGAATTCAAGCTCTTTCTGCATCCATTTGCACTTCGACGGCTTAACTTAAAGTTTGTGCTCGGCGAGAACAGCCAAAACGCTGTCCACATGAGCGATATGCTCCTCGGCCGTTTCCGAGAAGATTAAGATATCATCCAGGTAAGATATGACATACACAACGCACATCTTCCCCAATATCTTATTGGTTAACCGTTGGAACGTTGCTGGCGCATTCGTCAACCCAAATGGCATAACTTACTCAAAATGACCAAACCGTGTCCGAAACGCTGTTTTGTCCCTATCAGCCTTGCAAACCAAAAGGCGGTGATACGCATCTTTGATATCCAACAAAGACTTGCACTTCTTTTCACGTAACCGATCCCGCATCTCTGCAAGATTTGGTAACGGCGTACAATCTTTTATCGTTGCTTTATTCAGTGTCGGGGATATCTCATCTTCACTTGTATTTCATATTCCATGTCTTTACTTCTACTTGATCCGAGACCCGGGCTGGCCACCCGAGCTCTCGGTGATACATTACATAAGGCGCCAAGCCTCACTGAAGCCACGCAAGCCCCACTGGCAGCCCATATATAAGGCTGTCAGTCAAGCGGCCGCTGCGAAGAGCTTCTTACTTTTTTCTTCACGACAATATACCGCTCTCAGCTCTCTCGGAAGGGCCCAATATCGTCTACGTTTCCTCTGACGTTACATTCAGCCCACGATAGTCGATGCACATACGGAGACTGCCATCCTTTTTCTTAGCAAATAACACTGCCGCGCCCCACGGACTCTGCGAGTGCTGAATCCAACCGCGCTCGAGCATGAGGGTAACCTTCTCATTTAGCTCTTTGAGTTTGGCTTCGCTCATATGTCGTAAGGGATTAAAGACTGGTTTCGTACCAGGCTCCAGCTCGATACAAAAGTTATCCTCTCCCCTATCGGGCGGCAACTCTCGTGCTCGACAAACAAACTATCCACGCACTTCTCCAACGTTGGATATAGAAGGTGATCCGATGGCACGCTTAAATCAACCTTCTGGCCTGTAACTTCGCTCATTTGAACCTCTGGCTCTGGTTCGGCGCGATTGCGCTCATCTGCGGGGACATAAGCTGGTGACGCATTCACTGCAGCTTCTATGTCCATAGCGTACGCTATGTAACACTTCCCATACACCTTTTTTCGAGATAAGCGAGTGACCTTCTGATAAGTTACAACCCCTGCACTCGGGTCTTCTCGTTCAGGCATCGCCGCCTTGAATCGTTTAGACTTCTTTCTGGTGTCAAAGGACCGCAGATCGGCCGCATTACAGGACGACTGGGATTCCCATTTCCTAGTTACTGGTCTGGCACCCAGGGTATGTTCAACTTCATTTGCACGGAATCGTAGAACAGGAATCTCATCCTCTATGTGCTCGAAACGATTATTGTCAAGCATATAGATCCATGGCAATCCGAGAATAACATCTACCCGCAGAGGAGCAACCACAAATGGAAGCTGTTCTCTGGAATAGTGTCGTCCATCTCCCCACAACTGTAGATTGCCACAAAATACCTTGTTGGCGTTGAATGTATGGCCGTCGTCGCCCCAGGCGACATCAATGGGCATTTTAGGGTTATAGGTTTGGAAAGCATGTTTCGACACCCATCCCTGATGTACCATCAGTGTTGTACATCCCGTATCGATCAGAATACGACAAAACTTGCCATTCAACTTGCCATGAACTACAAATGCACATCGTGCGATCAACGCATCGGGTTGAAATTGCAGTGCTTCAGGCCTAGTCTTCAAAACGGTTTCAGTGTCATCTGGCCGGCACAGACGCGCCCCCGCAGCAGACGTATTGCCACAATCAACCAGTATACCATCAGCGGACTCAGGGCGTATAGCCTCAAATTCCTCTTCGATGGACACCATTGCACAATGAGACGAATAAACGGTGTCTTTATTAAACGTCTCTACTGAAAACCCTTTTTCTGACCAGCGTCCCAACGCGGCTTATCCTTAGCCTCGTCGGACTTCTTATCCTTCTTCTTTTTAGGACAATCTTGCGCACGATGACCCATCTCGCCACAATCGAAACACTTCATGTTGGAGAAGTCAGGGCGTGCGTAAGGTTTAGCAGCTTCCGCCTTCTTAGCTTTCCCCCCCTTCTTGCCCGCAGTACCTGCGGCAGAAGAGACATTAGCACGTTTAGGCGCACTACTACCAGAAGCAACCGCTTTATCGTTCGCGTCGGTTCCCTTATTGGCGAGACAAGGTACAGCAAACGAACTAAGCGCACGATCCATCAAACGAATCAATGGAAATGCGAGCAAAGGGTGTTGGTCCCTATAATCGACCATCGTATGCAATAACGACTGGGCGATCTCATAGCCTACGGTATTGGTCTTATCACGAGTAAGACCACGAAGGAACAGGTTATTCAAATCGTCAGGAGTGATAACCTCCAGGTTGCGCTGTGCCTCAGCAACGATACGTTTGAACTCCATCACATACGAATCCATCGACCTATGAAAGGACATTCGGTGCAGGGTATTGAGCGCGTTGGTTTTCGCTTTCGTAGGATAAAAGGCGAACTTGAAAGCCGTTTCAAAATCCTCCTTCCGCATGTCAAGCCTGCATGCGGTGTCGAACCAGGTACGTGCGTCGCCTTCAAGCGAGCTCGAGACCTTCTGCATGTACTTAAAGCGGTCAATCGGACGACCAAAAGTAACCATGAAGTCGGTATGTTTCTGCAAAAACGTGTCGACAAAAGCGGCCTCACGCTGTTTGCCATTGAACGGATGCTGCGAGATCCATGTACCATAGTGTCTACGCTGCTCGATATAGAATGGATCCACCAACCCATCCTGCAGCACATCACGGCGCATTGCGGAGTCACGCTCCAACGTAGCTCGCAAACGATCCTGTTGAGCCTGATGTTCCTCGGCATGTTGATCGCAAACTTCTGCTTGAGCGGCAGCCGCAGCAGCCTTCATTCGGGCATCAAGCTCCTTGACGGAGATCGTCAACATAGCCATAGCGGGCGGGTGAGCAGGAGGAGGTCCACCGACCTGGATGCCCTCCAATGGAGCAGGGCCCGTCGTTCGAGGAGGAAGGCGAACTTCAACACGAGGTTGGTCCACTGAAGTCTCCGGCTCCTCAACGATCTCAGTAATAACAGCCGTGCCTCCAGGAGTAGTTTCCTCACTCCCGGTAACTATACTACCCGTTGATGTACTCATGACAACCTTCTGGCCAGTGTAATCTCGTTTTCAGGTCAGATAACCTCAAACAGCGATGAATACGTCCAGAATGCGGACAGAAGTACTCCGTTGATGTTGCATAGCTCAGTACCTCGAGCAAATACACACAAACAACTACGTTTTCGAATCAGGTATATGCCTTATGCAATAACCAAAATTCGGGCATAGATTTTCCCTCTTTTTGAGCGAAAAATCCCCAAAATCCACCGTGTCCGATGTCGGCGGGTTTTGGCTGCGTTGATACTGAACCGAATCTGAAGCTATCAGTTTAAAGAGGCCTTTGAGAGGATTAAGAAGAACCCTAACGGCTAAGCTCTGTCCCAAAACTGAAAGACTTTTTCTATCCGCCCGTTTTCGCTTAAGTATCGAATTAACGACGAAGGCGTTGACAGATAACTAGTTTTGCAGTGATTCAAAAATCCCAAAACGTTCAGGTAAATTCAAGGTAATTCTCCAGATCAGGAAGAACCTTCTTGGGGGTCGTTTTGGTCAAAACTGTGATAGTTTTGCTATCCGGAGGTTATGGTGGCGACGATTTAGCGCGTTTTTCGATATCTCCGTATCCGTAGGTCGAATCGCTTTCAAACTTTCACAAGTTTTCAAGCTCAGTGTGCTCTACGAGGTTTCCGAGTTTGAAGGGGATCGAATTACTGGGGTAGATTTCCGATCCGCAAACGGGTTACTAATTGGCTACTAGTGAACACGCGTTTATGTCGACTACGTGTCGACCGTTGAACGAGTACTCTCAAGGGGTTGATATACCGAAAGAGTAAGATGTGGATGGCAAACTTCGAGTTACAGAGGTTTGTTTAACCATCCAGGTGCGAAAAGCGAGGTGGTTGCGACGTGTCGGTCGTTCCACTAGGTAAATAACCTAGAGGTCGGCGCTTTTCGACTATAGCGCACTAGGGGCTTCAGGAGTTGCGATGGACGTTGTCCTGGACGTCCTGAAGGCTATTTGAATCGTCTAGAAGTGTTGTATTGACGTCCTGTGACGATTGGTACGTCCGCGATTTCCACTCCAAATGTTCTCCGAACCACTCCCGATGGTGTCCGAACCACTCTTCATGTCAACAGCTGGGTCGTCCTCTCTACCTTCAGCTGATTCACCGATTGAACTCAGAAGGCAAAGAAGTGCAGGGGTGACACGACCCTGAGCTCAAATGGAGCAAACAACAGCTTTCCCATGCATTATAAGGACCTCCTTGATTCCATTGGCTGAACATAAGGTTTTCAATGTGCTCTGTGTCTCCCCATAGCACATTGCTTTTACAAACATCGTGGGTCCTTTCTCACATCGGCCCCAAAGCTTCGGGACTCCCAGGGCTTCTAACAGACTGCTGGGATCGTGCAGGTAAATTCAAGGTAATTCTCCAGATCAGGAAGAACCTTCTCGGGGGTCGTTTTGGTCAAAACTGTGATAGTTTTGCTATCCGGAGGTTATGGTGGCGACGATTTAGCGCGTTTTTCGATATCTCCGTATCCGAAGGTCGAATCGCTTTCAAACTTTCACAAGTTTTCAAGCTCAGTGTGCTCTACGAGGTTTCCGAGTTTGAAGGGGATCGAATTACTGGGGTAGATTTCCGATCCGCAAACGGGTTACTAATTGGCTACTAGTGAACACGCGTTTATGTCGACTACGTGTCGACCGTTGAACGAGTACTCTCAAGGGGTTGATATACCGAAAGAGTAAGATGTGGATGGCAAACTTCGAGTTACAGAGGTTTGTTTAACCATCCAGGTGCGAAAAGCGAGGTGGTTGCGACGTGTCGGTCGTTCCACTAGGTAAATAACCTAGAGGTCGGCGCTTTTCGACTATAGCGCACTAGGGGCTTCAGGAGTTGCGATGGACGTTGTCCTGGACGTCCTGAAGGCTATTTGAATCGTCTAGAAGTGTTGTATTGACGTCCTGTGACGATTGGTACGTCCGCGATTTCCACTCCAAATGTTCTCCGAACCACTCCCGATGGTGTCCGAACCACTCTTCATGTCAACAGCTGGGTCGTCCTCTCTACCTTCAGCTGATTCACCGATTGAACTCAGAAGGCAAAGAAGTGCAGTGGTGACACGACCCTGAGCTCAAATGGAGCAAACAACAGCTTTCCCATGCATTATAAGGACCTCCTTGATTCCATTGGCTGAACATAAGGTTTTCAATGTGCTCTGTGTCTCCCCATAGCACATTGCTTTTACAAACATCGTGGGTCCTTTCTCACATCGGCCCCAAAGCTTCGGGACTCCCAGGGCTTCTAACAGACTGCTGGGATCGTACAGTCTGCAACAGGGATCGTAAATGGGATGACTTGTGAAGTGAACGAGGTTCGGACATAGTTTACCTGCAGCTATCCTCGCTTGCTGTCCTCATCTCGGGAATGAAAACACCCCCATGGAAAGAGACTGCAGGGCCCCCAAGACCCCTTGCTGTTTGGAAGTACTTGGGGTTCATTGGTTGGATTGGGCTTATATTGAGAACCAAGTTATGTGTAGGGGTTGAAGGTCGTTCGGACTTTGTATCGCCAAATGTGCGATACTTGTCCGACTCGCCAAACTCACGCGTCGTCAATAGTGCAAATTGGGCAGCAGCTCGCACATTTTGGCATTTCGAAATGTTTTACACCACCCTGGGCGTTTCCGAAGACAGCTTCCAGTTTTCGGGTCCATTTTGGGTTGAGCAGGCGAAACCGGGGCGACAGTTCAACGGCGGAGGACGACAGCAATCTCCAACTCGCAACGCTTCTCAAATACCACCCTTGGCTGAAGGAAATAGATCTCCCAATATTCGCGAACCCGGTCGGTTGGTGTGCCGAAGGGGCAACTCTCGCTCTGAGTCTCAGCACATTACCTACCGAGGAGGACAAGGTCAGTCAGTCACACATTTGACCCGCCCAGCTTTTGTATTGATGGTCTTAATTTACAAATAAACGGCGAAGCCGGTCGAGATCTTATGCTGGGCATGGAGTTTTCAATCGTTCATCGAACCCAGAACCCTTGTGCCACCGGAACATCAGCCACCATGCACGACCTGCAAAGGTGTGATGGGCGGGATCAGTGCGCGACACCCTTGCACCTCCTTGTGGATCGAAGACAAGGGCAGTTTGACTCGCTTCCGAAGCTTATACCTTTGGGCAACATCGAGAATGCGATCAATCGCGGACTTGAACGACTGGGCTCAGAGCTGGTCGAGTTATCAAACCCCTTCACCAACGAGCACAGTCAGGGAGAACTGAGTCAGCTCCGAATGCGGGAGATGCGCCCGGCATTCAAAAATATCATCGCCATTTTTGGCGAGTATCAGCGAAAAGACCGACGTTATGTGCTGGCGCTGGATGCAAAGTATGGCCTGGTGCAGCTTCACCTTCCGACCGGCGCTTGTTCAGTTGTCTCCGCATCGGTTGAATTGGACGATATCGTGGACACTCTTGCATCACGAAGCGCAACGTACATCGGCACTACAAACACCGAAGCTTCGGTTGAAGAGAAATGGGCATCAAAGATGGACAACACGGATATATTTGAAAGTGATATGTTTAGCGACGAGGTCGTCGATTTGTGATGAATTTCGTCCTTTTGTGTCAAGCTTTTGGAGTACGTCTGGATTGTGGCCAGAACGAGCTGGTCTTTGTTGCACAGCTGATAGAGGTGCAGGTGGACAGTGTCTGCCTTGTAATGAACAAGACTCGGCGCCACTTTGTTAAGCCATTGCGGGGACGCCTCAAGTCAAGGTGTGCCTTGGCAGCTTGCCTGGCTGCAGCAAGCTGCGAATGGTAGGCATATTGGAGCAAGGGACAATGGCTTCAACCGACCTTATTGATTTGATGTAGGAGGGATTTGAGTGAGTGATTGATGCCTGTGACAAATTTGAGAGAGACTATCTACATGTGCGTGCTATGTATAATGCTGGTACTAATACAATATTTGAAGCTCCGATGGTCGTGTGGATTTGAGGATGTGTGCACCGTATCCAGGATATGTACGGAACACGTATGGTGACGATGATAGAGCACGCAACCGAGGAGTTCCAGCTCGAGGAAGCTCGATGACTGCGCGATGTGTGGATAGCAAATAGTTCGCTATAAAACTTGTTGTGAGTGTTACGTAGCCGGGTGCAATGTTGGGGTGATCGTGTCCCCTCAGAACTCCTCGGCAGGCCCATCCTCCATCTTCCTTCCCCACCTCTCGCGCTCCCTCCTCTCTCTCCGCGCCCGTTTCGCCCTCCACGCTCTCCTCACGGCGTCCCTGATTCGTTCCAAACTTTCCTCGACATTCGCGTTCGCCAGCCCAGCGAGTTGTGCTGTTTGCGAGGGTGTGAAGGTGAAATTATGGGTTGCGCACCATTCGGTGCGTTGCGGGTCGAGGGTCGCGGAGTAGGTTGGGTTGCGAAGAAGGGGGAGGTAGATCAGGGTGAAATCATGGGATAGTGGTGGTGGCGCGTGGGATTGGTCAGAAGGCGCTTGCCGGTGTGTTTCTGGCGACCGAGTGTTGATATGCGCCGCGTCCTTAATGGTAGAAAAGATCCGACATCTGGCCTCCGCATCATCTGTCACCTCCTTCCCCTTTGCATCACCAGTCTCAGGCAGCGGTAACGGGGGAAAGACAACCCCCCTCTCCTTCGCATACTTCTCCGCCTTCCTCAGCCAAGGGTCCACACCCACATCCATGCTCGCATCGACAGCTATGACGAGGTCGACCTGTCGTTCCTGACGGAGGAGGGGCGCGAACGGAATGTTGTTCTCGAAGCCGGCGTCCATGAGCGCTAATGTAGGAGCATTTAGGATGGCGAGGTCGTCGTCTGTGTCGTCGGGCTTCGTAGGGATGTCGCTGGTGAGAGAGTGGCTGTTGGAGTGCTTCATTAAGGATGGATTGCGAGACACGGATTCCGGCCGGCGGAGGTGGTATAACGGGTTCGGGAACGTCGCGGGGGAGATGGGGTGCACCTGCGAGATGTCCTCCAGTAGGGGCAGTATCCTTTGTTGCAATGTTTTGGGCAATACATCCTGGAACTCATTCCAAATCGCAGCCACGGACGCCGTGAACGCCGATCCAAAAGTTCCCAACAGCAGTCCCAGACTAATCTCAGGCAGCCGTTCGACACTCTCCCCTTTCTCGAACTGTCGTCCAAAGCTCCATGTGGGGACCCATGCGCTGAACAGGCGTTGTTGGCTCGGAAGCATTTTCTGAAATCCGACTTCGAACGGGGTGAATTCCCACCATTGGTATTTCGCTTCCTTTTTGCCAACCTCGTGGGAGACGGCGGTATAGATGGGGAGAGGCAGGTCTTCGTAGGTCATGGCCCAGCGTTGGTCGGAGAGTTTGCCGAAGTTTCGTTGCGGGCCGTGATGTATGTTCCCGGCTGCTCTGCTATCGTCGTTCGCGTAACGTTGCTGCTTCTGGTTCTCCTTACCGTTTTCCGAAATGGCGCGGGCCACCTGCGGCAGGAACACTCGTGCGGAGAGTAAAGTCCCGTAGAGATCGACAGTGGAGAAGCTCCTGTCCCCGAAATATTTCTGCGCCATCCCCATAAGCACCTGCGGTCCGTCCGGGCTGTTAATCGCATTGACGAGGTCGCGAACGCTGAGGTAGTTGTCGGACAACTGCTTCTGCAGACGATCGCGGAGAGCGTCCCAGTCGCGACCGACGGAGTACAGACTCGACATGGCCCATGTGGATCCGGACACGCCGGCGATGTAGGTTGTCCCGCGGAGGAGGCCGACACGGTCGAAGGTTTCGAAGGTCGCGAGGGAGGCGATCATAGCGCGACAGCCGCCGCCGCTGGAGGCGATGCCGATGACAGGGACGTCGCGTGGGTCGACCTCTTCGTTGAGGAAGGCTGAGACGGCCCTGGCGACGCGTTCACGGCGTTCGGCGAGGAACTGTGTCTCGGCTTCAGTGAGGGCTTCCCCGACCCGCACTGTTGCGTCCCACTCTATTTCCGGGTAGGCGTCCTTATCCTTGATTGCATGCTGCAAGCTCTCGATGGTAGTTCCCTCGACTAGCTTCTCCAGAGAGTTCTGTACAACATCCGACCAAAGCGTCGCAACCTGGTCGGTGAACTCTGTCCCCGACGGTATCTTGTCCGACAGCAACCGCAGTTTGGCCAGCGAGCCTGCTAGGTCATCGATCTGCTTGCCAATCTCAGTGGCGGATGGTACGCGGTCTGTGATGGATTTCTCGAACGTTTGGGTGGTATCGTTCAGGAGTTGGGCGGATTGTTCGGCGAGGTCCTGCACGGCGCGCACGGAGGACAGATTGAGGAACTTCTTGGAGAAATCTTCCAGGGCTGAGGCTGTCGATGGGTTGGTCAAGTCGATATCATCTGCTTTCGTTTCAGGCGGTGGCGGCGGCTGCGGGGAATTCTTTGGTGCATCTTTCGAAGCATGTTCCCTCGCCTGCTCGCTAAACCGTCGGACCTTCTCCTCCCAGGATCCACTTCCCTGCTCTGTGTTCAACGCTCTTGGCCTCTTCCAAGCAAGCATGGCCACCCCGCCAAACAAGGTCAGCAGCACTGCGTTCCGCCCATGCGCTCCCCTTGTGCCCGCCGCGTTGTTTCTCAAGAGGTTGTAGCATCGGCACTGCTGATATCGATGCGTTCTCTTCGTCGTTGTGGCTGCAGCGTTCGAAATTCTTTGCGTTTCGATCCTTCCGCTGGCTTTGAGGGAGGGACGAAGCGCGGGGGCTGGCGCGCGGAGCATTCTTTGCGAAAGTTGAGCGCGGGTAGCAGTTGGGAAGGAGACGGTTCGGCCTTCGAGGCGCTTTCCTGCTGTATCTCCCCGGGCAGCGCTCCAAGCCTCAGTCGTCACGTAGTATTCCTGTAGCTATGCGTTTTTTCGCAGTTCGCTTGTCGTTGCTAGACACAACACTTGGAGGTCGCCTCTGGAGATCACTCTCCACTGCTTGCGTATGAGGATGTACCAGAGACGAGAAGAAGCACTTCGGAGAACCGGCAACGACCGTCTATACTATTGTATATGTGCCGCGACAGGGTTCGACGAGCTGTATGTGGGGCGATGATGCTGCGTTGGAGGCCTTGCTGTCAACGTGAGTTCGAAAGAAGTCGAAGGTTATGCCCGCAGGAGCGTGCGAGAGAAGGCACGACGTCACCTCTTTGCTCAGCACAGCATTTCGACGAACACGCGAGGTTTGAGCTTCGGAGTCTCCAGATCCCGACAAGTGCCACGGGGCACAGAGGATGGATAACTACATAAATATACAGTGAACATGAACCCAATCTCCATTGGAGAAGCAGCAGTGCCGATGGTGGGGTAGACGGGTCGAACGTAGAGGTTGTGTGGCACGCAAGGGTGAAGGAGTGGAGAGGACGGGTTCACCGTCTCCGCATGGTTCACTTACTGGATCCAGACCCAGATCCAAAGCAATGGACAGCATTTGACGTTGAAGATGATTGTGTTCAGTTTGTGAGGCGCTAACCTTCAGGTTGCGGAAGACCTCCGTCTATGCCTACTCTACCTAGCACACGGCCCCACAGCGACACGTCTCATGCGTTCAAGCTCATCTTTGCTTGCACCTCGCAGACCATAGTGGTCCTGCTATCCAAATCCGCAACCTACCCTCCCATCTCCCGTCCCGACATCAGGGCAAAGGCTCCACAACATCCCCATACAGATTTGCCCTCGCAGTCGTCCACATCCCATCCTTCACCCACGTCTTTAACCTCCACACCCTCCGGTTCTCCCCTTCGTCTCCGTCCCCTGCATCCCCTCCCACATCCCCCGGCACGAAATACTCCCCGATCTTCACCCCACTACACCGCGTCGTATAGATCGTCCACCCACTGCCCTCCCCTCCCTCTCCAACCACCCCATTGGCATCGACAACCCCGGGCACCGACACCACAACGTCACTACACTCATCCAGTAGCACCGTCCCAGCAGCCCCGTTGCGCACGGTCACGCGGACGTCGTGGCAATGGATGACGTCGACAGTGGTAAGCACGCGTGCGAAATCGACGGCAGTACCGTTGGAGCAGCGTTCGAGGGTAATTTGGGTGGCCGTGTGGGTGGGGAGATCGAACGTGGTTGAAGTGCAGTGGGAGATGAAGTAGGGCGATGGTGGCGGTGGTTTTGCTGGCGTTGATTGTGAGGGAGGTTGTTGTTGTTCGGTGGACAGCGTGTTGAGGGATTCTGGTGTGATAGCTTGCCCGTCTAAGCCGTTGTAGACACGGCGCTGTGGCCGGGAGTTGAGCAGGGCGAACATTGTCCGTAGTCAGGGGTTATGCGGGCAGAGTTGGGACGACCTCCGGAGTTGGGAAGTACAGAATTCCTAGAATGAGATGGTCGACCGCATGTCCGCCTGTTAGCTGCTTTGCATTCCGACCCACTTTCAGCGTCGCTCACGGCCCAAGTTCACTCAAACATCAAGCAAACAGGCCCAAGGCGACTTCCCAACTGTCGCCCAACTGGTAGATGTAGATATGTATACAGTACATTAGAATGGCCATAAATGGACAAGAAAACACCATTAAAAACCAAGACAAAGGGAAGCTTTCTATGTGCATAATTGGGATGCCGGCGCACGAACTTCAAATGCGTACATGTTTCCCCTTTGAACGCGTTGTCACTTTATCTGTATCGCCCCCGTCTCTGTCTCCGGAGATATGTACAGGCCGAGATTGACGGAGGCCAGAGTCGAAAAAGTGGTTTCTCGCCTCGCCTGAAAGCCGGGTGCCATTCAGTACTGAGTTCACTCTTCCCGTCTTCGCGCAGTCTCACGTCTTCATCCCTTTACTCCCCATGCGCTCATCATGATATGCCCTCAGCGTAGCCCCACTCCCAACACTCATAAACGGGTCTTCCGCGTCCGTTTCGACGTTCTCATACATCTCCAGCACGTAGTCGCCCGACGCGAGTGCGACGGCGTCGCAGCCGTCCGGGTAAATCATCCCGAAGCCGGAGAGCTTCTTCCACATCTGGAAGTGGAACATGACGGATTCGTAGTATCGGATGCGGACGGTGGGTGTGTCCTCGGTGGACGACGGTGGTAGTAATTGAGGATCATCTTCAGCCGCAGCCGTCGCAGCAAGCCCGACCGCATCATTAACACGCTCCTCAAAAATGCCCGTCCCAAATGGCTTCCTGAACGGAAACCTCAATAGCCTCACCACCTCCTCATTCGGATTCCCCACAGGGGCAAACGGGTCCGCATGCACCTCAGTGGGATCAAAATCCGGGAACCGGGTATCGATCTCCACCTGCTCCACCCACATGCCCGCGTCCTCCCATGGGAAGCCTTTATGCGCGCAATACTGGTGGTTTCGGTCGACCCACGCCATGCAGGTGTCGGAGCCCGGGTGGGCGGCCTCGATTGGCTGGATGATGGAGACGTTGCGGGTGCGGGTCGGGAAGCGGTGGAAGGGAGAGGTGGGGTGGGTGTCTTTGACGTCGGTGTCGTGGAGTTGCTGGTCTTCCAAGGCGTCGCGGATGGAGCGCATACGGTCGCGGCAGAGGGCGCGGGTGGTGGAGTTGTTTTCCCGCATCTCGCAGCCCATGAGCACGCCGCGGTCAATACGTACCAGCTGGACGGACCAGTCGGCGGTTTGCATGGGGAGGACAGTGAGGCGGTGGCCGGAGTGGAGGACGGCGGTCGTCGTACAGCCTTCGTCGAGGGCGTGCCAGCCGGACTTGCGGAAGAATGAGATGGCGGTGTCCATTGACATGAACTCCGCGCAGATGCGCCAAGCGGAATCTACTTGCGGGTTGTTGTGGTGGTTGAAGGCGGTGAATTGCCCGCGCGTGTATATTGAGCCGAGATCGCCAAAGGAGAGCGTGTACACGTCTGTTTGGTCTTGAATCAAGGGGGCGTCTAGCAGGCCCGCCACGTCGCCCCAGAGGGTATCTAGATCACCCCACGCCCAGCTCTTGCAGCGTTCGGAATTGACCCACGGTGCGAACAGGTTGCCATAGAGCCCGCGCAAGTGAACTATGGATTGAGTCAAGATACAGAAAGTCAGTCAGGGCAGAAGCAACGAGAATGAGCCGCAAACGAATGCAAACCGCTTCACGGTCGGGGCCTCGGCGGCCAGTAAGACATACCCAAATTAGATCCCTTGCCATCATGCACCAGCCTGATTGCCTCCTTAAGCTCCGCGCATTTCCACGACTCCCTTCTCTCTCCATACAACCGACACAAGCTGTCGCCCAAGAACCCATTCCACCCCATTGCCCGCCACTCCGGCTCCACCTCTCCAATATCAATGGCGTGCACATTCTCCGGCCACGTCGGCTGGCCGCCATACAGATCTGCTATCGCGCGCAGGCCCATATGTGGTGCCAGAAAGAAATACATCTCCACCGTTGGTTCATCATCGTGGAGGTCGCTCCCGCTCTCGTGTGCATGCCCATTCTTTGTCTTTCCTCTCCCATGCTTCAGGTGTACCTGGGCACCAAAGGAGTCCAGCGCGGCTTTGATGTAATTGGGGAGGTTCCCGTTCTCCCACACGGTGACGAGACACGTCGTCGCAGGGGCCTTACGTTTTGCCGTCGTTACTAGCGCGTGTTTACGATCTGTATCGGCCTTCTTGCCCCGCCCTGCGCGGCCGAGACCCGTCATACCAGGAAGCGCCGGCGTCGCGTTCCTCTTGAACCAGCTCGATGGTTGTGCCTGGGTTTCTTTACGTGCTTCGAGGGCATCCCATAATGCAAACCGATCTGACACGCCTGATACGGCCCATGTTGTGTATGTGAAGTAGAGGGCGACGAGTAGGAGGGAGGAGGTGACAAAGAGACGGAAACCGTTAACGCCGCGGAGATGGCATGGAATGTGGCGGAAATGAGCGAATCGCGCTGGGTTGAGAGCACGATAGCCTGCTGCCCGTCCGCTGGTGAAGAGGCGAAGGACCGTCATGGGAGAGCGGCGACGGTGGGTGGGTGATGTGGGTGTGTGAATAGGTGGTGGGTGGTGGCGATCAGTACGTACGATACTGGTGCGGACTGCAGGATACGTATATACAAGTGCGGGAAGAGGAGTCGCCCAGCCGCGGAGGGCTGAACGTTGACGTACGGTGGGAGACTGGACGGTGCTAGGGAATGGGTCAGTGATGAGACGTGCAGCGCAATGTGGGCTGCCAAGATGAGCGAAGGGGATACAGGAGCCCAGCGTTAAAGACTGCGCACCTCACGCGTCACGAAAGAAAGCTCCTGTGTAATTTCGCGTGGCAGGAGTTCGAGAGAGGGAGAGAGAAGAGCAGCTCCCGGCCTGCAGGGTCAACGTTTCAACGTGCTGCCACTGCACATGCACTCTCTCCGTCTCTTTCCGCCGGGACACGGACTTCATGCACACGTTGATGCGCAGCCACCGGCGCTCGAAAGAAGTCTTTGCAGATCGCTCAACCGGCCGGGGCCAGCCTTAAGAGACGTTCGGACGCACCCAAGCTTGTTATCTATCGCTTCATGTGAATCGACGAGATTTCAACGAATATGCATGCCATGCATGGCATGTCGGTAACGGAGACCGGCGCCGCTGCTCCAGCGGCAAACCTTATCGATGGCGCGCCGCATTGCGCGGGATAGCCGATTAACCCCTGTCCCTCGTCTCAAAAATCACAGATTGGAGTTCAGAGTAGCATGAGCGAATTGGCTCATCTCGTTGGGAGAAGCAGGAGAGACTGAGGGGGATTGCGACCCTGGGATGGCCGGAACGAAGCTTGGATCTCTTGGGTTTAAAGGACGCGAGGGTGGGATCACGTGGCTCATAATTGAACAATTGGTTGGGGGGGTCTTTCAGTTCACTTTCAATTGCCACTTTGCGTACGTAACCTGTAGTTCCTTTCACTTTCTTCATAGTTTCCCACGCCGTACATCAAGAACACCACTCCCTCCCGCCCCTATGTATTCTATACGTACTGCTGATGCAATTTGCGCCAATAAACTGCTATTCCATATCAACATCGTTGTCGTCGTCTGGGAGGGAGTGCCGGTAACCCAAAAGGTCTTGAAGCTGCGTCACTGGGAGGACGCGAAATGGGCGCCTTCGTCTCGTCTGAGAGTCGATGTGCCTCATACTTATAGCGCCAGGCCTTCGTGGGGTAGAATCTCTCGCACGGGATTGAAACGGAGCTTATTGTGAGTCTCGCCGTCTGGCGTACATGTACGGCATGTGCCCCCACCGAAGCGACCATAGTTTGGCCACATATTGTTCATGTGTGCCATGCGTACTGTATGTCCGACAGGTGTTTTGCGTCCTGTCGACTAGCATTTGCGAGAGTTACTGATGCTGGGCCTGGGCACAGGGTGGTGACGAACTAGGAATGTCCATTTCAACTCGTTACCCAGTGCGCCAGGCGTACATGAACACGACCGGTGTATGCTCAAGGGATTTGGGGACTTTTTGAACATCGCCAACTGCTATACAGTATTCCTGAGATGGATTACCGGCCGCCTGCGACAAACTGGGAGGCTTTGGCTAACCGCTTAAGCATAAAATTGTAAATAACGCACTGTCGTTACAAGATGATATGTACATACGATGCAGCCTTTGAGAGAGGGTCTGCGGCATACGTGGAGGCTCACAAACTAAGCACGTATGCCGAGGTCCACACAGGCTATGCCTTACTGTATGCCGGGAGCTGGTCCGTGGAGCACTCTTCATAAGTTGCAGGAGGAGGCGGCCGAGCGGCCGCGGTCGTCGTTCGAAAAAGCTGGAACCGCCTCCATCCATGAATCGCCAGCGGAATCCATCCAACAACCAGCACGATCGGGATGCAGACCGTGAGCGCCGTCCGGCCTGCCGGCGTGATGTACCCAAGTTGCTCGACGGGAACGAGGACAGCCAGCGGGATGAGCAGGCCAAGCCATATTGCACTGGAAGCGGCGACAGGAATGCTAGGAGCGATCGACCGTGTAAGCCGCAGCTCCCATCGAAGCCATTTGACGCGATCTATGGAAACGTCGATGACCCAGGCAGTGTTGATGAGGACGGCCAAGAACAGGGGGAGCGTGGCAGAGGCAAGTCCGATCCACGGCTTGACGGTGAAGTCGCGAGACAAGAGAATGACGGACGTGTCGTGCGTATCGTAGTACCCAACAAACGTCGAGTTTGGGAGATGGGCGTTGAAAAACACCTGAGCGGCATTTAAATCCCGCTTGAAGTCCATGCTCAATTCCGCCGTGGTTTTCCGCCTCCATCGGTCGTTGAATTCAACATGCATCTCGACAGCGTAGCAGAGGTTGCATTGCATGGTACACTGCTGGTGGGCGGTTTCCGAACAGCAGTAACAGTTGCATTCGTATGAACTGCATGATGTTGTGCATGATTGCGACGATCCGGTCCCCGAGCATGAGGTAGTGCAGCTCTGGCACGTCGAGCAGCAAGTCGCACAACAGTAATCGCCGTTGTCGCATGTTGCCGCGGGGCCGGAGAGTGGGCAGAGAGCAGCGTTTGTGCTGTTTGCGGTGCACTTTGTTGGGTCGAGGGCTTGCGCTGCGTTCTGCATAGCGTCGCAGCGAGTGCCGAAGAAGGAATTTGAGCAGGTGTCGTCGCAGCTGCGCTCGCAGCAGTAGCGAGAGGCAATGTCGATTTCGTCGACCGTCATGTTAGCAGCGTCAAAGCGGCTGCGGCGGATCTCCGGATAGTTTACGACAAAGAACGTCACTAAAAATATTACGAGCGCTGCAGCCGTCAATACCGACCGACAGAAGAGGGCTGCGGAACACATTGCTTGCGATGAGTGGTGCTTGCTTGTGTGTGTGAGAGTTGTGATCGGATAGTCGCTTGAGGGATCTGCTTGAGCGGGAGTGCTTGAAAAGTATAGTCTCCCTTTTATAACGCTGGACATCAACATCGGCACCGAAGCCTCCGAATGATCCCACTTCTCAAAATCCAAATCGCCCAGGCTACTACTGCTGCTGCTTTCTTCGCAGAGAAAGCGCGACTGCTCCATATTTTAGCTTGCCCATGGTGCTAGAGCCAAGTCTCCAATGGCCGTTTCCATGCTGCTCACGGATCGCTAGTATTCTCCTGCCCGCTCACTTGGCGTTCATGGATTCAGTCAAGCCTCTGTCGCGCCTCGTCCCCGCTTGCTTACGTACAGCGCGTTTGCGAAAAGCCACTCCTTGACGCTTAACTCTCGATCTCGCAAGCCACGTGCGAGCAGGCTGCTTTCTGTAAAAGGACAGCACAAGCGGCGACGGGAGCGCTTCACACCCTCAAATCTATAACATGTCTTTCAGACAACGATAACCCAAAAAGCATGGACGGGCTCAACCTTCTTGTAGTACCCACGAATGAGCGTCGGCAAAGCTTGTACAAAGATTGTGGAAGTTAATGCAAACCGGACAGATGATGACCATGCTTGTTGAAGAACATACCTGTAAGGACAGAATGCTTGACACTTCCAAACAAACCTTTCGAAATGTAAGTGCCTACATACACCAGGATATATGGGTCTCGTTGCACACCATAGGCCCGTGCGACATACATGCACTGCGGGATGTGTTTGCCGTGTCAACCCATTCCGGATACGCTCGTCAGCCATCCCCAATTCAAAGGCTCGATCACGTAACGCATGAAGGCGGACAAGTCATGGGACGGTGGGATATTCGAAACTATAATACGACAGCCCACTTCTTATTCTATCATTGTATCCAGTCTCAGGACGGAGGATCTTGTCGCGGGGATTCTTGGATACACTCGAGGAAGAGCGTAGCGATAATGTGTTGTTCTGTACAGGATTGGATCCTAGGCGGATCGGAAGCCTATACGGAGGCGGATGGGAATCTGGCATGAAGATCAGTACACCGGTGGACTTTTGGAAAGGATGTTATCCGATTTTGCCTTGGCAGGACGGAGGTCCGCAGTCTTTCTTATACTCCTTGCGAACACCATGCAATGCAATCTTGCGAGGTGAATTTGGACTCAGAACGGGCGAAAACGCGTCGAGACTTGGAACGCGTTGATTACGTAGCCTGTCAATTGCGGAGTCACGCACCAAACCCGACAAGACCAACGCGAAGTCCGTCTTGCATTCAACCCGAATCTGGAAGCATTTTGAACGACACGAGTGCCCAGGATGGTACGGTCCTTGGGTGGACATCGATATGAGTATGAACAAGAAGCAGGCATGAGTGGTATAGCACACTTGGGGAGTCAAAACCATTCCGCAATGTCGTACGTCCAATAGGGGGCCAAAATCATTTTCGTTTGACCAAAGCCTTTGCCACCTGTTCTATGGCGGGGTTATCCAGACTTCTTCCTATTTACGACGGTCGACGCCGGAAGTAACAGAAGTACAGATGCAGCCTATGTACATAGAGACCATCCCTAACCGACATTTTGCATGTTGCTAGATATGGGTAAAAATCTTACGCCCATAGATTTACATCAACTCCAAATGACGCAGAGGAGGTGATGTAAAACAGCTTCGCTCTGATTTGCGTTCCTAATCTGTGTGCACTTCCCACACTCCAGGAACCCTGCGCTTCGCGCTCGAGGGATCTAAGAACCTTTCGACCCCCACTTTCCAATGGTGTCTCAATGTAGACGAGTCAGCTATGTGCTTCATCTTCGTTGTCGAGATCAAGATAGGTTTACACCTCACACTTTTTCAGAGAAGGTAGGATTTCCGTGAATCTACGTACTGGCACATAAAATCTCTCCATGGAGTGATCCACGTTCTGTTCGACTGCTCTCTTCGAAAGACAGGTCTTGGCGATACTTGTCAACCAGCCGGGCCTCCGCTGTGGTCAGCGCAAACCGAAGTTCACGAAGACGTCTTTGGCGCAGCTATTCTTGACTTTCTCCCTCTGGGCAATGATATTGAAAGTAGGTCCCGTCCGTGAGGCGACATCGTGGTCTGCCAGAGAGACTTCGGTTGGTACCCTTTCGTAATATGTATCGCAATATCAGTCTTCAACTAAGCCGGAGGGGGGTTGGGTCCTTGAGCGAATGTCCCATTTCTGCTGACGGAAGGCGTGAGTGACGTCGTCATGTACAGTATGTAATTCTCAAGGAGACGCGGTCGCTCAGTCCCTCGGTCTGTCTGAGACTTCCTCCTTCGTGGGAACTTTTCTCAGGGAAGGCACAGTACATGTAGACCCGCAACGTCTGGACGGCCCCAAACGAACTGCCGCAATCCTATCCTCCCCTCAACACCACTGCGCAGCTACATGCTAGGAACTGTTGGAAACATGACCGTCTCCACCATAAGCCATAGCGACGCAGGTATGGGCCAGAACAGAACCGCGAACAGAATGCAAAACGTATTCGCCAGAAACTGACTACCGGCGTTCGTTTCCACCTCATAGGAGGCAAAATGCGTATCTTCCTTACTCAAAGCGCCTACGGCCTCCATGCCTCGTCCGGCGGTTACCGCGCCAACCTCGCTTTCTGCCGTGCAATGGTCGCTGCTGGCCACACCGTTCTAATGCTCGCGCTCCCATATCGCAAGGACCTCAAGCTACTGAAAGACGTTGTTCACGTCGGCTCTCGACCATTTGGTACCTCCATCAGTACAGGGGACACCGCGGAACAGCAACGAAAACAGCACCATATCGATGTGTTCAAATTCAATTACCTAGAATTGGAGGTCGTGGGCCTTGAAGCGGAGCAGTACGCTGACGTGTTTGATTCGAAGGAGACTGAGGACGTTGAGAGATACAGTACGTGGTTGGAGGGCGGAAATGACGACGATCATGGGGAAGCGAATAGCGGCGATGTGGATGACGAGAAGTGCATTTACCAAGCCCGGCAAAAATTCGTGTACGAGCTCATTGAGGAGTTTCAGCCGACGCATCTTGTAATGAACGAACGCGGAAGTCTGAAAATCGCAATGGACAAGCGCATGCCTCTGCCGCAGTGCGTGAGAGTCTTTGTCGCGCACGATGTAAACAACCTGCCGTTCGGACCCTACGCGGTTGCTGGTGAAACTAAGGCTCAGCATCAACGTCTCAAGGACGTTGATGCCCTCTGGGCCGTTAGCAAAGCCGTGCAGGCCTACTTTACGCACTTCGGCGGCATAACCCACGGCAAAGCCCTTCACAACCACCCCGTTATCTATGCCGATAACCCTGAGGACCTCACCTTCTACGACAACTTCGACAAGACCTACGTCACATTTATCAACCCCGGCCCGCTCAAAGGATTCCAGATCGCGCACTCGATCATCCGTCTAATGCCCGACATCGAGTTCCTGGTGGTCAAATCATGGTCAATGGTGGACCACGTCGTGGAGGAGTACGAAGCACTGCCAAACGCAACAGTCGTTCCCTCAACCAAACGTATCGACGATCTCTTCGCACAGACAAAACTCCTCGTCGTGCCCTCGGTCTGCTACGAAGCCTTCGGTCTCGTGGTCGTCGAGGCACTGCTACGTGGAATCCCCGTCGTCTCATCCGACGCTGGCGGGTTACCGGAAGCCCATCTCGGCGTACCATGGGTCGTGCCTGTCACTCCAATGTCGGGAGAGAAGGAAACGGATGTGGAGGTGATGAGCAGGCTGGGCGAGTGGAAGATCCCGTTCAATGACCCCGACCCCTGGCTGCATATCATACATGCGGCGCTGCATGATCACGAACTGTATGAACGCGTCCGCGTGCAGGGACGTGAGACTGCACTGGAGTATCTGCGCTCCCTTGATACTGGAATTTATGAGCGGTGGCTTTTGGAGCTTGCACGGCGTAAGATTTATGGGCCAGGAGAGAATGGAAGTAAGGGACGGGTGAATGGGGTCGCGGATGGAGAAGCTGCGGGTGCGGCGGGGCGTTGAACGCAACAAGGGGGAAAGACATGAACCCAAGGCAATTGCGAAGCCTGTTCAGTGAGGCTGTGGAGAACCTTGTGCGTCAGCGTGATGGACTCATGTTTGGCCGAACGACCCGAGCCTTATGCCTCTCCGCTCAATGGCGAGGACCTCGAAATCCCGCAATCCGCTGCAGTCGGTTTTGCCATTGGGTATGTTGTATGCGGGTACCGTACGTTTGCTGCCCTCCCCACTGAAAGAATTCTGACCGAGATACATGTGCAATTTCTTGAAAAGTCTTGTATACATGCAAAATTGGGCAGTCCTATTATATAACATTTGCAATCCGATGAGTCTAGATGTCTGACTTACACTATGGAAATGAGTCGTCTATGTACAATTGCGTACGCCGAAGAGGTCAGGAATGTCCATTCGGAGGATGTCGTTAGGCGGATGCAGGTCCGTGGAGGGTACATTGATAGACGATGAAAGCGCTAAAGCTCACCAACTGGGAATCCCGCTATTCAAAATATGTCAACCGCTGTTGTTTACGCCTCCAAATCGCGAGAGGTGAGACCATATTGTTGGCCCATTTCCCCTGCACTCACCCGGAAATCCCGTACGGTTTCCTTACAATATGCCCTTGCCTTCTCCTTATGAGCCCTACCATCCTCCTTGAAGCCGATGGAAGGTGCGTCCAACTGACTACAGAAATAGTCGCACCATCCTTGCGCTCTCCTTGAAGCCGGAGCACATCTTCGGAATTGACCATGTGAAGACGAAACGATGGCGTCCCCTGATTACTGACACACGCGTTGCTGCTCACGCGTCAAGGGTTCCCAAGCTCCGACGTTCCCGACTGCAAGGGAGCACCACCCTTACCGCGTGAAACGGTTCCCCGGAATAGCCATATTTGGCACCTCCGGTTGGACACGGGCTCTTTATCACGCCTCAGAGGATACGCTGAACTTCATGGCAACTTTTGAGGACCCCGCGCCATATCTAGGAACAAGCAGCGGCGTCTAGGCTTTTCAGGAGAAAGGGATCACGTATGGAAATCAACGCTTCCGAAAGCCACTGTTACCTGAAGAGGACGAGTCTCCGCAGGACTTGATCGATGATCGACGACTGGCCAACGAAGCGGACACGCCTGCATACCTCAAGATGATACTCTTTCGGAGCCCTAATGTTTTCGATGAGTTCACCTTGTCGTCACGGTATAGAAGGCCATCGATGATAGAGATGCCGATCGAATTGGGGTGTCCTGGAATACGATTTGAGGGTCAAGTCTGTTGCAGCTTGACGGACTTTAGAAAGGAAGAAACCAAAGAAGAACCCGGGACTCACATAGAATAGAATAGAATGGAATAGACAGGATAGGATACAGATAGAACGTAGAAGTACTTTGCAATGAAAAGAGGCAAATCATCACGCGCTTCCTTCTATTGAGTTTCTCAATCGCCTTCTGCTTTCTCAAGTTTCGCGTCCGTGTCTCTATAGAAACATGATCTTTCCCACGCACTCTAATCAATCTGTGCCTCTGCATTCTTTGGACAAGACTGCATTCAAGTCACAGAGTCTATCTATTTCTTGCCGCAGTTTTCGTATGTCCTTTCGACGATCAGCCCGATTGTCAAATATGCGTTTGAGTCTAGCCTCTTCGATCTTCCGCTCCCTTGCGTCGGTCAACGAGCGCAACCCTCTCTTATCGTCCCTATATTGCTTTGTCTCGATGGTGTACTCCTCCGCCTGCTCCTTCAATTCTTTCAGTAGCCGCTCGATTTCCTTGTAATTCTCTTCCATTTTGACCAGGTCCTCAACTTGACGGAGTAGATCGTCGGTGTCGCGCATGCTTTCCTTGTTCCCTTCATTGATTCGTTCATACCGAAGCTCAGTGTCATAGACGCCATTTTTGATGTTGTCTTCGTATTGACGGGTTTGGGCTATCTCATCGTCGGTCAGCGGTAGCGCCGACCATGAGGAATCTTGCGTATCGAAAATCCAGCGACCCGGCCGACAACCGTTGCGCATTTTGGTCCAGTCGGGGACCGAAACAGTGATCAGAATCCGGCCGTCCCCTATGTGCTCGGCAGAGTGCTTACTGATCCAGCCGGGATCGTCCCCTTTTGTGTCGGTCAACACCTGACATTTCATAGTGTTCAAGTTCAATACGCACACTTGTGCTTTATCACCACGGGCATCGAGATAACCAATAGAGCCGATGAGGATGAGTGTGTCATGGCCGAGAAGCGTTGCCGTATGGCCATCGGTTGGTGGAAAGTCATTCGTATGGTACTGAAGCAGTTCGATGGTTCCGTCCGGCTTCACGACGGTGACATCACTATAGATGAAGTAGTCAAAATCACAAAACTCCTCATGGTACCCTCCGATGAAGAGCTTTGTGCCTTGAGGCAAGGTGCCGATGCAGGAAGTCTCTACGTCCTGCTCCAGGACGGTCCTACTCCTGCCATATCGATGGAAGCTCCACACCGGATGCCGCCAAGTATCCTCGTAGTGTCCGCCTAGATGATGTTTTTGCGCATGGTAGCCCATCCAGCCGTTCTTGATCATCTCGATATGAAACGGGGTGGTAATACGTTCAGGGCTTTCTTTGATGGCGTTGTGCTTTGCGAGACAATGTTGCCGAAAGATATCCCGGGTGACACGTTTGTCCCACTTCCGTCGGTAGTAGATCTGAACCAGCTTTGGCGGTGTGTAGGAGGAACAGCTAACCTGTTCTGGCAACTCATCCGGGAACCTCGGATACTCTTCGACGATGACCTTTTTCGGACGCTCCGGCGGTTCGTAGTCGTCCGCAAGGACGGCGAACATGTTTCCGCGCTTGTGTCTAGTCATCGTTGCGGTCGTCGGTGCTGCGAGAGGGACGAACAAACGGAGTTAAAAAAGGGTGGCAAGTTCATAGACGCGCACGAACGCTAGGATCATGAATTCGCCCACTTGACTTGCGGACAGCTTCAAGGTCTCCTGGATAAAGCATCGTGCGGTGTGCAATTGGACCTTAGGACGACAGACGGAGAGACAGGCGTCTTCAAGTGTTGTGCACTTACTGACAGCATCGGACGACTACGTCGGCCCAACCTCCAGGTCACCGTTCATCCAAATGCTCGAATCCGGATCACCACCCGAATTATAACGGTCGCCACCAGGGGGGAGGAGGGAGGGAGGCGCGGGGAGGGGAGGGGAGGGAGGTGGGGGGAAGGGAAGAGGGGGAGGGGGGGGGGGGGGGGGAGGGAGGGGGGGGAGGCAGGGGAGGGGGTGGACAGCTTGAAAAGACCCGGTGGACATGATCCGCTGTGTCCAGCCATCTTCAGCATAAAGGATGCTTGCATGACTGCGGAGGGTCGTCGTGATATGGATGTCCGTGTGTACGGGGCAGGGTCCCGTCTGGTCTTTCATGGCGCTATTCAGCGGGCCAATTCGCAGATCCTATTTGGTTACTCGGACCCGGACAAAATCTTGTTCAGTCGGTCAGAGGGGTCGGAAGTAAGGGTCTTGAATTCCGACGCCGGTGCCTAAGGGTCAACCATCAGCCACTTCGCGATGGCAAAGTGAGCACTGATAAGTTACAAGTCCTCGGGAGAAATGAAGAGCCAGGAACGAATTTGAAACCTCATGATTCGGGTACTCATGTACTCATGTACTCATGTGTATGCGTACGTGACTCTGTTGAATTGCAGATTTCATATACAGAGTAGTCGCGGGGAGAAGGGGAAATGTTCTCTCAACAAGTCTTGTAGTCTACACTTGACAGCTACACAAGGGTAACGAGATCTCTACAAGTCTACAATTGGCGGCTACACTTGTTGACACAGGCCATGAACTGGGTCTTCGCGGCGGTGCAGTCACCAGTGGGCGGAGTGGTGGGGGGAACGGTGGGGGGTATGGTGGTGTTGCCGGAAGTCCCACCCTGCAGATGGTTAGGGTCGTAAGGGGTGATCTGGTAGCCGTCGGTCAACAAGTCGTCGAGGCTAAAAACGCGTTCAGAAGAAATATTGAGAAACGTCAGCCAGCGGAGTTGCGGAAAATGAAAATGAAATACAAAGCTCGTGATGCACTCACCGGTCCGCGAGCATCCAGCCGTCATGGTAAATGACGCCGGCGGGTTTGATCGTATCCTTGCGGTAAAGACCAGCCTTGAGATCTAAAAGTCCAGGTGTCGGGAGGAAGAACGTTTTTGCCAATTGTCTCGAGCTTGTTCCGAAAGGCGGATGAAGCAGCTCTTACAGTTGGTCTCTCCGCGGTACATGTTGGGCGCCTTGATGCCGTCGACCACTTTGGCCCCGTTCACCCAGAGGCTTGTGCTCGCTTGGTTCTTCTCAGGAGACCATCTTCAAGTAACGAGATCGAAGGATCAGCCACGCTATGTGAGACACCGCCTACGCGCGTGTTTCGACATACTTGAAATGGGCGATGAAGTCATACCAAATCCCTCGTTTGAGAGGAGTGTTCCAGGCATTGACCTGCGCGAAGACAACGGATGACCGTGAGTGAAAGGGCATTCGCCATCGCTACAACATGTCCGCACACGCAAACGTCACGTACCTGAGTGCCAGGCCAGGGACCATCCATCTCATTTCCGACGAGCCATTCGAACTGAAAAGCCGAAGCGATGTAAATGCCCGAACCCTGGCTTATCACAATGCGGTTGCCCGACGCTCATACATACTTTTTCTCCCTAGGAATGAGGAAATTAGTTTTCCAACGCACGGATGAACCGATGGCGGCAGGAGATCAATGACTCACGTTCAATGCCAACCCAACCGGGACGGCACTGTAGCGCGAATGCCACTGCGCCAGGACCTCCCAGGTACCGGCCGGCGACGGAAAATTCTCGTCAAAGCGAACGCTCCAACGATAAAACTCTTCCTCGCCTTTGTTGATGATCACTTTTGAACCAGAGTTAATGTTACTTCGGAAGCTCAGAATGTAAAGACAATTGCCAAAAAAAAGGCTTCTGACCGCTTACCATCCTCGCGAGACAACTCATTGCGATTGCCACTGCTGGTTTTGTACTTATCACCTTGACGAGTCTCTACACGCAGAGCGTATTTTCCTTGACGCAAAGGACTTGTGACGATTTGGAACCGTTCAGGACCGCCGGGGTTCTCCTTAACGCCCCATTGGTTGATATCGCTCGTTTCGAAGTCGCCACGCCACAAGATTTTGGCGAAGGCGGGCTGGAGGCTGGCGAAAGCGCCCAAAAGGGAAACTGCGAGCGAAATCTTCATGGTGGCGGGACCCTGTTGCTGAATTGACCGTTGCCGTTGGATGATGTGCAGAGAGGGACATGCCTCGCCAACCGCACTATTTATGGTGTTCCAACTTTCAAGAGAAACACGGCAGGCCTTGACCCTCTCGACGCATACAAAGAGAAGAACACCACCGGCAGCATACATTCCTGCAGATGCATTCGCTCCAGAGATTCTTCCGCGACCGCATGACGAAACACCGCGATTAGACGGATACTTCCTCCCCCACGGATCCATTCATAACCGCCTGACATTGCACAGAGCTTGGACGGATTGAATACGCTGTAGCAACCGTTGAGAAAAGTTCAGCGATACTTACGGCGTGGTGGCGGTTGTGGCGAACTGCGGGCGGAACGCGGATGCATTGATGTCGAACGGTCGGGATACTTTCCCCCCGACCGATCGAGTGGCCACTACATCAGCGCCTGGGCCGACAGGTGCCGACAGCTGCTTGGAGTCCTCTATTCCACGAGGGAGATTCTGCCCGCGATGGCAACTGCCTTTCTGCTGAACATGCCCCACTCTGATACAGAGCGGTGTATCTAATTAGGCACAGATGCCGGCGGCGGAAACAGATCCCGAGCTTTCTGCGGTGTGATCAGGATTTGCTGGTGAGGAGGGCCATCATCATTACACAGCGCCCTCTATTAGATCAACATAACCAGTTGGGGAGAAAAGTCAGGGTGGGGTTGACGGGATGGAAATTGACGGGTAGCTGTTAATTAAGTGGACCAATGAGAACGCTTGAGAACGCGGTCCGCGGAGTTGGGCGCGCGCTCGTCACCAGGATGTCAATCCTTTTTCTCATACTCCGTCCCCATAATTCAAATTAACACGCAAATTAAAGCGACCGCCAGTCTGCCGTCTGCGAAGCATCCTCACAGTGATTCCTCACAAGCTCGGAGGAGGCGGATATGGGTCGCCGCGGAGCCGTTACCGTCGGGTGTATGTCCCCAACCGAACACCGCGGAGACGGTCAGCCTTCAGATGTTTGACGAGGTTCGACAGCTTGGCCGCAGCCCTTCGATTTCATCCACCCCGTATCCAAAATGCCAAGTCTTCATACGGAAAACCGGAGTCTCCGGTGCGTTGTGACTTCCGAGTGTGGGGTTGCCCTACCGGATTTAGGCGTCGGCATGGCACCACCTCTCCACAACGCTTTGCAATGCAAATTATCTATTATATACAATACCGAGCAGAGCCTCCCTCTATGCCTGTATGGATGTTCGGGCGACAAACACGGGGACGACTGCAAATGGCTTGTCGTCTGTGCTTGGCCGGTGCTGCACTGCTGCTCAGTGCTCAGTGCTCAGGCGCCCCGTAATCCAACTTGTGTAATAGTCCCAAAGGGCATGTGGCCTCCGGAAGAATGGACGTTGCATGTTGCGGAAGAGCGGCGCAGATGTCGATGGCATCTGTCGATCTGACCAATGGGTTGGAAGTCAAATATCTAACGGCCATATGGGAGCCGATGAAAATGCTGGCTAGTCTCTTCTTTCGTCATTAAGCACAAGGATCCGTACAGACATTCACTACGACCCCAGGGAGAGGACATAGTAAATATCTCCACGTTTTGGACAAGGCCCCTTCCCATCAGCGATATGCCGCGCGACTATCACACACCTTTGTAAAAAGAGATGGGAATTGCAGCCAGTGTTCCTGGGGCTTTCGCCGAGTCCGTCTGAGGAATTGAGTTCTAGCGCACAGGCGAACTCCAAAGAATCGGTCGCCTGAAAATCTTCTCGGAATCTTCTCAATGGCGGATTCGCGGCAACGAGCGAGTAGCGTAGCCTCACCCAAGATTAATTCATTCCAATCGGAAGAGAACCCCCTGTTCCTTCTCGCGACAACTCGAAAGTTTTTCCTGTCGTACTTGTTGCCGCGGGAAAGGTTGATGTCTATGCATAACAGCGCCTGTAACAAATACCGAACAGAGGAGTCGTGGTGATCCGAAAACGTTTTGAGTTGGTCTCTCGCATGCTTACGTTGTCACGAGAGCGTATGGGTCCATCCGCAAGTTCAGTTTGTCCGACGTTGCAAGCATGGCCGGTAAGATGGTCAGCATCTACAGTAACAGTCGGGCCTGGGGAATTGTTATTAAGTTTCTTCGAGCAGGTCCCCTTACGTGGTCGTTTGGCCTTTGTCGTTCTGCTTTTGTTCTCGCTCACACGCTGTACCGGAACCCCTGCCCTGTGCTTCAACTGCCGGAGACGCCGAATGTTTCTCCCTCTTCGACTTCTGTCACCCCTCATGCGTAGGCAAGCCGAAGGAGCCGCCACGAGCTTACGATTGTTTCGCCACTCCAATTCCAATCCAATGCGGTATCGTCGCGCAGGGATAGCGCTGCACTACTTTTGAGCACGCAGCTTCCGCGAGTCGGCCGGTGACCGGTTGGCGCCGTTTCCAGCTCCTTCTGGCTTCCTCGCATCGTGGCCTAGGCGTGTGTTTGAAGGGTACTAGAGCCCTCGATCCGCGGAATTGCATTGTGGAGTCCGCGAAACCCCAAGTCCGCCGCGCACGTAATGACGGCTACCTGTCACTTTCGAGACCCACTCCGCACTCGTACATATCTTGCCAAGCAGCTTAGTATGAACATGCAAGAGCGCGAGGGGTCGACTCTGGAGTCATCATACGTAGTCTAGATGGGTGCACAATCCTCAAAGGTTCCCGCTGGCAGCACAGATACACCCGCACGGGTACATAAAGCATGGCCGTCGATGGGAGGACGGGCTGCACAGTGACCAGCAGTCTGAAATATATATGTACATACACCAGCAAACTCAATATAATGAACACCATGAATGTCTATTGATGAAAGGTTGCTCATCGTCTACGTATGAATTGCACATAGGAGGCACTCAATTATATTTACAAACTAAGAGTACATATGGGGAATGTCACCCATCGGCGTCGAGGTTGGGTGTGAAAAATCATGTGAATATATGGACGCATTGCGTGTATGTCCTCGCGAAGGTTTTAGCCAGAAACCAGCCCAGCCAACCTCCCCGCCTCCCTTCCTACATCACTACATGGATCGAACATGCTTCTACTGCATCCCATTACAATCCCCCCCAACATTCCCCTCCTCCGTGACCGTCTTCACATCCTGCGTCCCCACACCCTGCACATGTCTCGAAATCCCACCCAACCGACTCCAGGTTTCCAGCCCAACCAACGCCAACGTCGCGCCCGCGGCCAGCGCAACGCATTTTGCCGAAGTCATCAGCGGGTGCTCGTCACTCGCGGCCGCGGCCAGTGCCGCAAAGCACACAGCGACAGCCATCCTTGCGACGGTGCGCACGCGTTTGGACAGCCGCGAGGCGTGCAGCGACCTGTGGGTGAGGGAGATGACGGTCATGCAGGACAGCGTCACCGCCAGCGATCCAAAGAAGGTGCGGTACGTTGTTGTTGAAAAGTTGTGGCCGCCCCCAGGTGCATCGGCGTGATGATCACCCGCACCGTCGTCGGTGGCGCGCACCATCACCTCGACGCTGACACCCGCGAGGACGACGGCGCCAAACATGGGGATGTGGGATAGATTCCACGTGATCCCCGTCCAAGCGTGCCTGCGCATCGCATGAATCTCCTGCCGGGATCCGTCGACGTCGAAGTAGATCCAGGCGAGGTTGAGGGCGAGGATGAGTGCCAGGACCGCTTTGACGTACGAGAGGTCCGGGGTGGCTGAGAAGGATGTGTAGAAGAGGGCGACCATGACTTCACCCAGCACGATGATGAGGAACAAGCCGTTGCGTTCCGAGAGGTGCTCGATACTGACAGCGAGGCGATGCACGGGCCGCGGGATCCAGGGGATGTATCGTGAGGCGAGGAGGATGCACGGGTTGAGGAGGTAGTCGAAGGCGATCCCTGCCCACCAGAGGGAGTATTTGTGCTCTTTTGAGAAGATGGAGCTGATGAAGAAGACGGCGCTGACGAAGGAGGGGAGGGCGGATTGGACGAGGGAGGCGCGGAATTGAGGGAAGAGGGGATAGTAGGAGAGGTAGGTTAGGGCGAACGAGAAGCGGATCAGGAGGTAGAAGACGATGAAGATGGTGTGGGTTGAGGAAATGGCTTCTGTGCAGTTGATGCCGAGTCCGACGACTAGGGCCATGATCTGAGGATTGCAGAGCCGTTAAAGGATGTGGGCATATCCATGCCGGTAGCCGGCGGTGTGTCCATGCGCTGGATTACGTACCCAAACAATGAACCCCTTCTGTGCCACATCGTCGCTCGCAAAGACATTGTAGTACATCACCATGTCCACCCACGGTCTGTGTTCCGCCAGAAGTGTCAGATTGAGTCAGTCCGAGTTACAAAGGCGGTGTCCCTCAACGCGGAAAACGTTCCCGTCACGCACCTGATGCTCATGAGGAACAGAATCGAAAACTGCGGGAGATCCAGCGGGGACTCGGTGCCAATGTAGGCGCTTCCCAATATGGCTACGATCCCCGCAAACAACAAATCAAACAACAGCTCCAGCCACGTCGTCGTCCTTTCCTCCGCCTCTCTAATCAACGTCGTGTGTCGAATGAGGTACTGGCGGATCCTCGGCTTCTTCCAAAAGATCTGACTCAGCTGCTCATCATCGCCGTTTGGCTCCTCCGTCGGCATGATTTCCATATCGATGGGTCCATACTGTTTGATGGACGGGTGGACCATGGTCGCGGTGGAGGAGGATCCATTGGTTAGTGTGCGTGTGAAGCGGAGAAGGTCGCTTTTGTGAGACTCGAGTTCACCGCTGATCTGCTCTGCGCGCTGACGGGCCAGTTCCTTTTCGTCTTCGGCGTCGCGGGCGGTTTTCTGCAGCTCGAGGACTTTTGTTTTGAGCGCTGCGATGTGCTGGGGGCTGCCCATGACACAAAACTCGGTTTCGGAGCCATTGGAATCGATGCTTTTGTTGCAGGGAGGCAGTTCGTCGGGGTTGTCGACGATTTGGAACTGCTTGGAGCCGGAGCGGAAGAAGCGAGTGCAGGTTTGGTGAGGAACTGCACCAGAGGGAGGTGCCAACGTCGACGCAGGTGGGGTGGTGCCTTCCTCGTTTATGGAGACCGAGCGCCGAAGCACGGACGCTTGTCGGAAACGCTGCCTCTGCTCGTCGTCGTGGTGATGGTGGTGAGCCACCGGGTGGTGCCCAGGGGGGATGTTAAACTCGGGAATGTCGACGGCGAGGTGTTCATGGTCCACCATTGCAGCCATTTTGAGGAGTTCCTCGTTGCTGCCGAAGCGCGGTGTGTAGCTACGGGAGATACTACCGTCCCTCCTGCCCTATATAGTAAGCGCTCTGTGTGTGCTCACAAGAGGCTTCGACGAGAGGCTTTGACGCCTGGTCCTCTGAGTGCGAAAGTGGACAGCGAAGCGTGGCGGAAGTGGTCAGAACTTGAATATGGAGATCGGCGCCTCGGAGGGGAGTCGCGCCCGGTTCTCCACTGCAATATGGAAACCCCCCGCCGATCGCCCCGGGATCGCCCTGTCGACACTGGACAGTCGGACATGTCGAGACATAATATGCATGTGCATACAGTCCTATCGTTACTTATAGTATGCAACAAGGCGATCCCGTACGCCGGACGCCATCTGACATACACGCACTCCTGCGCACTCTGCTGTAGATGTAGATGAAAGACTAGATTTACGGGAGAGGGCATGATGGCACTGAGATTGATGTAGCGCATTCTAGGGAGCGTGCACAACTCAACCAAGACTACTGGGTAAGGGTGCAGTTTAGTGGGTTTTCCGCGCGTAGCCCACCGGATCCCAGAACCCACCAAACTACACTCAAAAAAGAACCCGCCAAACTACACTCAAAGAAAAACCCAACAAACTACACACAACCACAGCGGGGGTTCCCCCCGCACCCCCACCAGGGCTTTCCCCCCTGGACCCCCCTCTGCACGCTGCTCATTTGACGGGGTGTATTAGTATAAATAGTACGTATATATTACAAAAAAACCCCACTCAAGGGGGCTGCCGCCCCCCTGAACCCCCCGCCTTCTCCATTTCATCACTCGTCCAACGGGTCTGCAGTTATTTCAACATCCTCCTCCAACGGGCTGTAAACCATCACCAAGCCTGTGCGCCCACTATACCCCCGTGTCATAGCATCAAGTGATAGGTGGATCATCATAGCACAAGTGCTGATGACGAGAGTTGGCTAGTCCTAAGCGGGCCTCTATCTTCTGTTCTTCCGAAATATCCACGTTCTCCCGCTCAATTGCTTCAGTGAATGCCTGGTCGTAGTCTTCTTCGGCCATTTCCAATTCAAATTCCTCACGATCTTGGGACCAAGGGTACTCCTCTGCAGCGCATAGGGTGGGGCTGGAAAACTGCTCCATGCTTGGCGTGATTTTGGGTTTGGAATTGCACCGGCTAGGGTGATTTTGGGTTTGGAATTGCGAGATGGGGGGTCAAACACGCGCGCAAGCAGTGTAGTTTGGTGGGCTGTGGACGCGCGCAGTAGAAGCAGTGTAGTTTGGTGGGTTCTGGATCGGGTGGGTTACGGGGGCAAAACCCACTAAACTGCACCCTAGCCGACTACTGTACTGTACGTACCTTCTGCCTCATCCACTAGCCTTTGCGTCGAGGAAATTGCAAATTCAGAGCTTCGCTGCTCTCAGAAGTATAGCTCTCATTCAATCTCTGCTTCAGTCGCGGCCGAAAAGCTGGTTTTCGCCTCCTCGTACCCTGGGGCGTCCAGCTTATTGCACAGACAAGCCATCTTGTTTTCCAAGATATCTACCCTGCGCTTCAGTAGCAATTCCTCAGCTGCTTTCTTCTCCAGCAAACCAGCATTGGGCGCCGCCGTAAAGTCCCGGAGTTGCTGTGCGAGATTGGTTTGGTTGACCTCAACGCGCTGTTTCTCGTTGATGAGGAAGCTGACCATCGGACAACCATCGGAAACCATCTGAGCCTGGGACGATTGTGAAGCTTTGGACTGTGTCAAGATTGATTACGTGACTCGCTGGTGACGCCCGCAGAAACTCATAGTGCAAAGTTCGATAGATGAGTCTTAAGCTCACTCGTAAAATTCTTTGCTATTCGACTGCCGGCTCTGCTTAGCGCTAGTGCATGATCGCGCGTGTTCTCCAGTTCCCTCCTTCGGACTCCGCCTGTTCAAACTCCGCAACCCACCGTTCTATTTCCTGTTCCCACAACCCCCGCCGAAACCTAAACATGGGCACTACATAGACTTGAGCTTATTTTGCTCGCTCGTTATAGAAGGGGGCCTAGATAGAAGCGGACTCTTATAAAGTCAGGGTGTCGTTGTCCACTCCGACCGCAATTCACTCACCCCCGGCGAGTGATAGAAAGACCGACAGCTCAGCAATATATATATCACGGACTTGAAGAGGCCCCATAATCGCACGCAACGCAGGTCACAAGGATACCCGCAGCAGATTTCCAACCCGCCTCACAACCAGCACGAAAAATGCACCCGCGGCTACCCCCACTACGCATCAACTCCGACGCCGATATCCCCGCATACCTCTCAGCGCTCGTGTCGCTCCGTCGCCAATTTCGTCTGGATGGTCGGGAAGATAAACGGAGACTGCGGCCTGTGGATTGCCGGCGGCGGGTGCTGAGTGTCCCGGATGATACGGATTCTGGGTATGGTGAGGCCGAGGAGGAGGATGAGGTGGAAGGTGCGGCCAGCGAGGAGCATGTGGTGGACGATGGGGTTGTGCTCGAGGACGAGCGGGACGACGACGAAGGAGACGACGAGGAGGACACCGAAACAACGGTATCCGACCTCGCCCTCTACACCCCCGCCCTCACAAACTGGCTCTACCGCCGCACCGAAGACCTCGAACTCCTCTCCTCCCCCGCCGCTTCCGCCGCCCTCGACATCACCGCCGCCGTCCTCTCCTCCCTCTCCAACCCCCCCTCAACCCTCATCGAACAACCCAGTCCCACCACCACCGAATCCCAAACTCATACGGAATCATATACCTTTTCCACCCACACGTTGACTTTGACGGAGCCCTCGGCCTCGCACACCGGCAACGACGTCGAGATCGGGAATCAGGTCTGGAACGCCGGGATCCTGCTCGCGCGGGTGTTCGATACCCGTCTGGACGCCCTACCCTTTGACTTCCGCACCAAGCGACATGTGTTGGAGGTTGGCTGTGGGACCGCCGTCGCGAGCATCTGCGCGGCAAAGGCGCTGGAGCGAGCGGATGAAAACGGCAACCCGGCGGTGGTGATCACCGCCACCGACTACCACGCCTCGATCCTCAGCACCGCTCGCTCGAACGTCCTCCAAAACGGCGTCGCCAACACCGTCCGTGTCCGCGGTCTGGACTGGAACCACTTGGGGCCTGAAACGAGACGTGACTTGCTCTTCGATTCCGCTGGGACCGACAGCTGTGATGACACGGCGCCAGTGCGCGAATACCCACCGATCGACGCCATCATCGCCTCCGACGTCGTGTACGACCCGCACCATGCCGTGCTGCTGCCGAGGGTCCTGCGGGAGGTGGTGGATACGTCTGCCTCCGATCCCGATCCCAATCCATTCATCCCAGCCCACCAAGACAAAGCGCATGTCATCATCCTCAACCGCATCCGCCCGCAATTCATCGACAGCATCGTCGCGTTTGAGCGGAATATGGCGAGGGAGGGGTTTGTCTGTATCAACACTACCGCTCCCACAACCACCACCAAAGAGAGTGATACCGCGGACGAGACGAACGCACAGGGATACCAACAACAGGGCCAGTGGGTGGAAGACGTGATTGGGGCCGCGGACTGGAAGGGCGAGAGGCGCCGGTATCGCTTTTACGTGTTTACGTATGAGAGGAAACGTGCTGCATCAGCATCGGCGACATCGCCGTCGTTTAGTGATATGGCGTTGAGATGAGATGGGCGGAGTTGGGGTGGATTTTCCGGATTGGGGATACTGAAGGACGTGATTTGGGGTTATTCAGGATGTGGTGACGGTGGTATTGGGACGTTGGCGTAACTTCTTCGTCGTGGTGCATAGGAACTAGATAGATGGGTTCCTCGCAGTCACTCTTGGCGAGGAGGCGTACAGAGAAACATTAGGTAGCCGGTCTAGACATTTCATTACAGTACATTCTTTAGCGACATATTATTCAGAACGTCGATCGCAAACCGATTATGGGCAGGTACATTGTCTATGACAGAGTCTGAGCCAAATAAAGTAAGGTTCTCACGGCATAGAACGCGATGGACAACAAGAGAAGAAAGGGAAATAGATACAAGTAAGGGGGATACGTCTAATCAGAGGCGGGAAGACACCAGGGGTACGCCGTGACGAGAGTCTAAGGGAACAGAACTATGTAAGGTAGAAATGCCCGGCTCAACGGAAGGGGATTTACAAAGCGACGAGAGAACCGATCATCATAGTCACGAGTCCCGCGCCAAAGACCTGGAGGCTGCTAGCAGAGCTGGTGCTGTTGGAGCCAGAGCCACCGGCGGCGCCTGCGCTGCCTGAGGATGCGGGGGGGGAACCACCATTGCCGGCGGTCGCGGTCGCACCTGGGGCGGGAGCGGTACTGCTGGTGGTGGGTCCGGTAGGCGCAGCACCCGAGATGGTGTGGTTGGCGCCCGAGGGGCCGTTCTCACCGCAGGCACGACGGAGACGGATGTTGGAGATCTTGTAGACAGAGTTGAAGGACTTCCAGTTGATGAAGGTCACGTCCTTCAAGTGGACAAAGTCAAAGGCCGGGCCGGCTTGAGTTGGTCCAGCAAGGGAGTAGAATGGCACAACCACCTATGATGAGAAGAGTCAGAACCGGAGCTGGGTGCCTTGCAGTAGAAGAGTGATGAGGGGACTTACCGTCTGCTTGGTGGTGCCATCGGGCGTCACGAATTGTGTCAGAGGGAGGTACTTGCTGTCGTACTGTGAGGTCTCCCCACCAAGACGCTCGTGGCAGTCGGCCGACTTCTGGGTCAATCCAATGTCGAAAGATCCTCCCACGGGAGCAATGATGTCAAAGGAGAGAGAGTTGAAACCGGAAAGGTCGAAACATGCACCAGCATCCTATGGTGGAAACATGAAAAGCTTGAATCAGCAAAGGGTCGTAGAAGTCAATCGTGGGAAACGACCCAAAATCGAGCTAATCTTCGTAGAGTTTTGAGATGCTCGATGACGGCCGTCGGCATTTTTTACTTACAAATTTGAAGAAGAAGTAACTTGCGCCGGAAACTGGGGTGACCTCCACGTCCTTGTTAGCAACGCTGACGTTGAACTTCAAGGTGCCGTCGGTTCCATAGTCACCACCAAGAAGGTTGACCTGTCTGGGGTCTTTCTCGCCTTGGATTGGGAGCATAGACCGGTTGTAAACATGGAAGTCGTCGACCAGAATGTCGGGCCCGCAGTTGATGGTTGGAATAACTGTGTGGTGGAAGATACCATCCAAACCGGGGGAGGACTGGGCCAATGCCGAAGCGGCGAAGGCGGTTGCGACGATCGAAGCGGTGATGAAGGAGTGCATCTTTGAGCTGTTTACGAAGAATCGGGGCTGCCTTGGAATCCGTGAAGTGGAAAGTGGAAAGATCGGAAGATTCTGAAACAGATGCGTGGGAAGCTTGACAGGAGAAGAGCACTGCTTTTATAAACGGATCGTTGCTCGCTCACACAACGGTCCCCCTTTATTGTTTCCTACCGCATGCCTCCAAGCGAACATGCATCGACCCCTCGAGACACCTGGGGGTGACAGGGGGTGAACTGGGAACTCGGTGCAGACCACGGAACTTTGCACAAGGGGGAAACGGAGGAGATTTTAGGGGAAATTGTTGTTGTGCACGGTATCACAAGGCTCATAACGCCGCAACAAATACTAAGGCCGGTGACCCACTGGCCGCACACCACGGGCACAACTTCCATTTGCCCACAGCGGCCCAACCCGCGGACTTTAGGTTTTGCGTTCTAAGTTAGCGGCAGTGCTGCGGCACGGCAGCCAAGAACGCCCAAATCATATAGCAAATGCTACGTTTTTCTCACTGTTCAATCACCGCCGCATCTGTCCTTCTGACTTCCGGGCCGCCCCGGCCATCTTCACTTGGAGTCCCCTTTTCGGCAAGTCCGCACGAAAGAAAGCTCGTCGTCATCCCTTCCTTGAAGGAGAAGCGTCCGTGAACGGCCAGGCTCCCAGCACCGCCTTGTTGTAATCGGAGCGGGGCGTGATGAGGATGCTGCGCTTGGCTACGGCGATGTCGCGCGCGTTTCAGGTGACTTGTGCACAGGCAGGCAAATTTTGCAAGCCAGAATTTTGACAAATTTTTCCTGCCTGCGCAACGGTAATCAAATTAACCCTTGTCCGAGATCCCCGGACGCCCAAAATCAAACGCGACTTGAACGCGTCCGAGTGTTGCGCTGAGCCCATGTCCCCTTTATCAGCTGGATTTTGCACTCGGGAATACACAGGAGTTGCCGGTGACGCCATGCGCTTCACTCGAGGAAGTCGTCAAGCCGAACAGAACGGTGTGGGGAGTATGCGGCGTTTTCGAAGGGGAGATCCAGGAATGGGCTGAAGGTGATGTGGGGGAGGATCCCCACTCTCGTCAACCTCCTCCAAGCATCGTTCACTCCTCCCTCAACCCATGGCAAAACGCTTCTGCGCGGCTCGCACGCGTATCACCAAACTCGCACCCTACGACCTTGCCGACCTCCGCACCACAATGTTATCTCTACTGAAGGAGATTGCCCAATTGGATCTTCAAACCCAGGCATATACGGTCTTGGGTGTTAGGGGAACTTGCCAGTGGGGTAATGAACGACACGTTCTTTCTGGATGCCTCGCGCAAACGGTTGGGTGGGCGAGATGGGAGAGCATTGAAGTAGGGGAAAGGGGCATACCACCGAGACGGATGGGACGGGCTGGAGAATCGGGCAAGCGGTGGATAAGGCACAGGGTCAGTGTTGCCTTGCTGCGTCTGCGCCTGTTGAGTACGGAGATGACCTGTAGGCCGCGGGGTGGGAAGGTCCGGGCGACGCAGAGGCGACAGTGCTTAAACCCTGACAGGGACGGGGAGTCCTTGCCAACGAATGTTATAGCCAGAACTGCCTAATCAGACTTTATTAGTACTGACAACGGTGGCAGACGGTGGCTTCATCTTTGCCGCGGGGGTCGACAACGGAAAATCGGCCACAAAACCGCATTGATGGCGGCATCTGCGGTGGGAGTGTTAGATGATTGCATGTTGGACGCGAGCAGATTCAACGACGGGCGCGAGGGGGCGTGAACGAGAAGTAGGGCATCTCGGGTCTAACCAGCGCGAAGGAACCGGAACCTAATACGGCCCCAATAACTGCGAGCCCGGATGGAAGGAACGCAAAAACTTAGGAGGGAAAAGGACAAACTGGATGAATCAAATGAACGCACCTGGAAAGTTATCGCCAAGCTTTCTGGAAGGTTTCAATGTCGTTCTTGATTGCCATGGTGAAACCATGAGGAACGTGGGGACGACGAGCTGCGTTGATTGCTTGATCGAGAGTGATAGGATTACCATTGCGCGTCATCCAGGACACCCACGTCCTGCAGCTTCTCACCTTCTCTTTGTGTTTCACTTACCAGGCATCCCGGCGGACCCATCCGATGCAATTGCTATCAACCCTGAAACCAGGAGCTTTGAGTTCAGACCAATTGTGCGCATGTACGACGGCTGTCGGGCCATCTGGGACCGGAAAGTGGAGAAGGGGCTTGCTCTTGACGTCGGGTTGAAAGTCGGAGTTTGGGCAAACGCGTCTTTACGTAAGCACGTGAGACGCGTTTTCTCACCCCCGTAACCTCTCGCCGGTCTCGCGCTCATATACCCAAAAGATCCTCGTAGACGGTACTACAAGCGCATGAAGGTCAGCGATAATGACGGCGATGACAGTGATGTGCCCCCACTGTGACCCCGCTGCATTGCGAAAGTCTGTGGTGGGGAGCTCAAGGCCACCCCCGGGGCCATCCCAGAACGCTTGAGCGTAATTGTAGCCGTTGTCGGGTGCACCCGATACACCGTCATCAGAAGCTAAGCGAAACGACAACACGTGGGATGGAGCAGCGCAAGCCGTCGGTGTTACCATCACAGACGTGCGACGCTTTCGTAGTGGCCAGCATTTCCTTCGACAAGAGCTTCGACTGAAAGTACTACAAGTGCAAGTGTCACCCATCGGGGTCGAGGGGGATGGGCGGCTTTTGGTATATGAACCTCTCGACAAGGTCACCGGTCGTGCGCTCCGTCTTCCGCGTTGTTGGTGGACGCCCTCAACATCCCCGGGAAACTCGCCCACGCGGCCGTGTTCACAAACCACCTCACTCGGGGTCTGATGGACGGAAACTGGAAAAGACCGGGACGAAGCACGCCGGCTTCCCCTAACAGACAGCGAAGCCTATCAGGTGATATCATTTGTTCATTACCCAGAGCCGAGCAGTGAAGCATCTGGTCGGAACGCGTCAGTTTCGCGTTGTCCGTTGCTGTTTCCTCAAAACCGGCCGGACACCCTTCCATACACCTTGCCATAAGCGACGCTTTCGGACACTTCCATATGTGAAACCCATAGGTTCCACTTGGCATCAGCGAACCACTCGGTCTGTATCCGTGCAGGAAAAAGGGTAATGTGCGCGATCTTCGAGCGCTTCGGGACCCCAAGCGCCGTCAGCGTCGGACCGGACGCTGAGTTTTGTCCGAAGTTTTCCACCTTTTGGACTTGGTGCGCGGTTTTGGACTTTTGAATTCGTTCGCACATCCTGCACCGCCGCATCACAACATGCGTTCAGAATGCCTACGTCCCTTTCACTTGATGAGTTTGATCCCACAGCCTCGGGATCCCTGCCCAAGCATGGATCACAAACTTGCCCAGTGGATTGCCGAATCCCCACATTCCCTGTGGTTTCCATTGGCAAACGAGTCCCCCAATTGCGAACCATGCCTCCCACTAGCTGCAAGTTGGAACCCAAGATGCGTTGGTGTCTGATGTACTGCTCCAAGAGAAATGGTTGTAAGCAAGCCATGAACGGGTGAGTGAAGCCCGGCATCATCCTGTGGAGAGTGCCATTCCAGTGCTTTCACTTGGGCCGCAAGACGTGGAGGACAGAGTCGCACAGTGACCCTGCAAATTCGCCGATGCCAGACAGACATATCAGCTTGAGGGCGTCGTCAGTCTGATATGAGCCGATGCGCTTGTCCGCGGTATTGTATCCGCCCGTCGTGGTGGGATGAGCTGGACGCATCATCGCCGCATCCATCCTGCTTTGGGTTATCCTCTGGCGGTGATTCGTGGGTATATGAGAACACATCGGAAGTTGATATACCAAAACCGGAGGAGGCAAAATGTGTTGTGTTTTCCGTCACTGCCATCAGTCCAAGTATATATCCCAGTCAATGTGCACATAGCCGTTGCGTCTCACTCTCAAAGTACGCTATTACGGGAAGTGGTGGACATCTATGTGTAGGGATCGTTGCCGTCGCATTCTTTTGACGGATATCGACTTTGTCACTCTCTTCGCGGCCAATTCTTCATCTTCTACGAAGCACCTTCGAATGGGTGTAACAACATCTGCGTGGACGAGTCCTCTGATGCCGCGTAACCCAACATCAAGCGTTCTTTCCTCGGCATCCACGGAGTGGTCATTTCGGGATCGGTTTGCATGCGACCATCCACCGTACCATGTAGTTACGGATTCCTTCAATCAGGCGACATATGCACATGCCATCTCACGAGCCTCAGACAGAGAGCTGTCCAGCGAGGCACCTGGCACCTGGCACCTTCTGCCGCTATGGGATCCTACATGACAGACGGCGGCGGGTTTTTCCGGGCAATGAAGGAGTTATACGGATCCCCAGACTGGACACAGACGCTGCAGCTGCTCTTGCCAAAGAGCCTCAAACCACAATGCACAGATTAATTCACCTCCCAAACACGCATTGCTCTGAGAATCTCTCCCCGCTCACTTATCCTGTATTATACTTTGGTCCTGTATGCATCGAGAGGAAGTGGGACCAGAGTTCTCATTGGATGGTCTTTTTGGAACATTCCAGCCCTGACGGGGTTCGGAAGCCTCTCCCCCTCGCCCAACTCAACGGCCCCCCCCCAAGTCGCGATTACGTCAGCAAATGAAATTGACAGGCGCGCCTAATGTTAGGTCTGTCTTTTCACGGGGCTCTCTGACGGTGTTTCACCTCCAGCGGCACGGGGCCGCCCATCCAAATCGCATCGGGAGAAAAGGCAAGTCCCCTCTTGCATCAAATGAGGACATGCACAACAACCCCCCCTGAAACAAAGTGGTGTTGCTGAGGAGAGTTCATAACGGGGGAACGACCAATGCCCAGCCCATCCTCGGAGTCACAAATGCCCCGAGGTGAGGTAATTGGAGAAGCTATATGTATGTACCATGGACTGGGGGAAAACACGGAGGGAGGGAAAGGCAAAAGCTCAGACGCCCTTCATCATCTCATTCATCATTCATTCGGCAGGCAACCTGACACACGCACGGCACGGCATGCCCCTCCTCTCTAACTCGCACAGTGTCTATAATTGCTTGGGGGTTCGTAGTAGTATGGGGATGGGAAGACAGGTGCGTGGGAAAGGTGGGTGTGGTGGGTCAGATTTGTTCCGTGTCAGGAAGTAGACTTGTGCGTCGTTTCGGATTGCACTGTGTTCGCCACTCCCTCCTCTCCGCCCGCCTCCCCCAGCGCCATCCCATATAAACGCCGCCCCCCTTCTCGCAGCCGCCCCAACCCCCCCCCTCCACCACCTAACCGTCTCGCTGCTCATTCCCATACGCCGCTCTCATTCACAACTTGCGCTTCCGCCCTTGGTCTCCTGGGAAAAAAAGTCGAATATACATACAGACGCTTCTTCCTCTCCCTCTCGCCCCTCCTTCTCATTGCTGTAACCTCCTCGCTCAACGACAACAACAACAACAAGCAACAAGATGCTGTTCAAAAACCTGATCGTCGTCGCTATCGGCGCGGCAGTCTCATGTTCCGCCCTCACCCCGCCCATTCAGTCGCGGGAACTGTCCCTCATCGAGGAACGATCTTTGGAGGCTCGTGAACGTATGTACTTTGGTGGTGTCCGTTGGGTCGATGCAGCGTAGTTCAAAAAGCTGATTTTCATTTCCTTTCTCATTCCACAGCACATGCTGGTCATCAACATCGTCCTGCCGCTCCAGCACGTGCCGCTCCAGCGCGAGGTGCTGCTAAGGCCGCCGCTCCGGCCAGGGCTGCTCGCCCGGGTGCAAACAGAGCCAGGAAAGGTGCTGCTGCCGGTGCTGCCGGTGCCGCCGCTCCTGCCAAAGCCGCGCCCGCGGGTGCAAGGAAAGCCAGGAAAGGTGCTGCCGCCGCAGCACCCGCCGCAGCACCCGCCGCGGGAGCTGCCCCCGCTCAGGGAGCTGCAGCCAAGAAGGGTGGTCGTCTCGGTGGTGCCGCCGCCGGCGCACAAAAGCGAGCAGGAGCTAAGGCTCAGAAAGGCCGGAAGGGTCGTGGAGCCGCCGCTGGAGGAGCCGCCGCCGGAGGAGCCGCTGCTGGAACGGGAGCCGCCACCGGAGCAGCCCCCGCCGCATCACCCGTCGCCGCACCCCCCGCCGCACGACAAGGCCCCATCAATGCCGCGCTCGGCGGAAACCGTGCCAGCGCAGCTGCCATTGGCGGCAATGCCTTCTGCCAGCAATTCAACGGCCTTGCCATCACGAACGGCCAGCCCGTCCCCGCCGGCGGTTGCGCAACCACCATCCAAGGCGCCCTCCCCGAAGCCGTCAACATGCCGTCCACCATGATCGTCTCCCCCGCGAACGGCGCCACCATCCGCCGAGGCCAAAACATCCCCGTCGTCGTCAACACCGCAAACCTCGTCACGGGCTTCTCCTCCAACCCCTCCACCGCTCTCTACACCACCCCGCAAACCCTCTCCGCCCAAGGAACCGTCCAAGGCCACCAGCACTTTGTCTTCCAAAAGATCGCGGGAGCCGGTGCCCAACGCCCAAGCGTCCCCGACGCCCGCACGTTCGCCTTCTTCCAGGGCCTCAACTCCGCCGCCGACGCCAACGGAAACCTGCGCGCAACCATCCCCGCTGCGAGCGTCGCCGCGGCCGGACCGGGCATGTACAGGCTGTGCACCATGGCCGCGTCAAACTCCCACCAACCCCTCGTCATGCCCGTTGCCCAGCGTGGAGCGCAGGACGACTGTGTTCGTATCAATGTCGTGTAAAAACGTTTCCCCTCCAACATTTTGGTTCCGGTCTGTCTGTAGATATCTCCCCACTTTTCCCACCTTTAGACTCATCCATTTGTAAATGTCTGCCCCGAGGCTAGCTTCCCCTTAGATTGGTTTTTGTACATTTCGCGCGCCCTACCCCGACCCGGTCTATTGTACATCCCTGCTGGACGTAGGTTGGACACACACATACTCACTGTTGTATATGAAAAGAATAAACGTTTGATCCGAAGACTTTTTTGGGTGGATGTTCTAATGGTGTGAAGGGAAGTTCTCAGGGGAAAGCAGGGCGATTTGTATACGGAAATACCCGACCATGACAAGAAATGCGGTAATTGGAAAGACAACAAAAACTATGAATAAACAGCACGCCCCAAACTTTGGATCTTTTTTCCTCCGCTCTTGTTATCTACCTCTTCTCATCCCCGCTCATTTTTTTCTCGTCTTCGCTCCCGATGCAGATGCACTGATACCCATCCCGCGTCGCCTGATTTCGTTTCATTCCCATTTACATCCCCCTCGAACTTGTGGTGGTTGGTCGTCCCGCTCTAACGCTACTCACACTTCCTAACCACGCTACCTCTATCAACCGCAGGCCGAACGAAGTTCGCGCGGGGGGCGCAAACCTACGTAGAAACTATCTATCTCCTCACTGCCCCTCACATCTCCCTCTCCCAGATAGCGCGCAAATCCACAGCCCCACATTTCGGTCCCATCTGAGCATTTCGCGAAGGCGCGGTCTCGCCGGCGCCACCGCCGCTCAACCCCTCATCCCCATCATCACAGGCGCTGAAATCCAGATCCAGGTCAAGGTCCAGATCGTACGGCATCTGCTGTGCGGTCTGCTGCGGATGAGCGGCGGGCATCGGCGCAGGAGACATCGCGTAGCCGGGGAACCGCGGCTGGCGATACGCATTCGGGAGACGCATATCGCCGCCCGCCCGGTCGATGTGCAGTCCTCCCCCGACGCTCAACGCCGCCATCCGCGCCGCCAACGCCTCGTACTCATACACCCCGAGCGCCTTGATCAGCTCGCCGCGGATCGAGGGACGCGGGCGCGGGCGGGCCATCGACGGGCGGGTGGTGTACGCGGTGGGGTGCCGGGGGAAGGAGGGGGGGAAGAGCATGGCGGCGGGCGCGGCGGACCCGTGCAGGAAGCGGCAGGCCGGCCCGCGGTTGCAGATGCCTTGCAGCCAGTAGCGGCAGACGGAGTGGGTGGAGGTGGACGCGGGTGGGTGGCGCGGGGGCTTTGAGGGGTTGCCGTTTCCGTTGCCGGTACTGTTACTGTTGGTGCTGTTGGTACCGTGACGATGCGAGGCGGTTCCGTGATGAGGATGATTATGCGGGGTGCCCGCCGCGACTTTCCAGGCGTGGCTTCCCCATTCGTAACCCTTTTTGGGCTTGGTGTAGGCGAGCGGGGCGTAGACCGGTTGTGGGCGGGGATACTCTGTGATCGACGATGCGGTCGGCGGCGTGGGCGTGGGTGTGGGTGTCCTGATGCGTTGTTGGAGGGTGTGGGACAGAAAACAGGCGTCGCCGGATCTGCACCGGTGAGGAATGTACGACTCGTCGTCAGTAAACGAAAAAACCAGATATGATATTTCACGGATGCATCGCCAACTCCCATATCCGTCCAAAAAAAAAAAAACACCAAAAACGGTTTCCCTCACCGACAAGCCCCCCTCTGCCAAAACCGACACCTCACCCCCTCCCCCTCCCTCGCTGCGTCCGTACCCCCGCAGGGCCCACAGCAACACCCGACCTCATCCTCGGCCTCGAACGGCGGAAACGGCGCCGTCGGCGGGTACGTCTGCGCGGCCTTCATGCGCGCGTACGCGATGTACGCGGCGGCGCGGGCGGCCGCTGTTTCGTACGGCGTGTCGTAGGTGGGGTGGGACATCTGGCTATTTTTTCTCGGTTCGTTGAGAAGGAGTGGGATGGGGTTGGTTGGGGGATGTGCAGTGATGAGGATGGGATGGCTATGGTCAGATTGTCCTTTTGGCTTATCTAGATATACAAGGCGGAATGAAATTTCCCCACTTTCCCAAAAAAAAAAAATAGAGGTCCCGGCCCTAGATCTATCGTTTCCTGGGTGGGGGTTGTGTGCTGCCCGTTGCTGTTTTCCTTGCACGGACGCACTCTCTGCTGCAACAAATATATATACTCGACAGTGGACTACGAGCTTGCGCTAGGACGCATATAGATTCACCTCCGGACGACACGAAGCGAGAGAGATGCATCTGCACACACATATTAGGGAGGCGCAAAAGGCCGATTCAGCCAATTCTAGTATCTTGGGGGGCGCGGGGAACGAAAAAGGGCAAGTTAACGGTTATGAGTGCGAAATGATGTGCAAGAAAGGTAAAGGGCAGGGACAGCAGCGGGGGGCGTTTTCCAGCAACAATAAACGAATTAATGGGGGGATGGGGCTAGCTGTAATCAATGCCTGAGACGGTTACATCTTGGTTAAGTCCGGGAAGGAACGCCTCCCGTTCAGGTAAAGGTAATAAACTCGCCCCCCCGCTCGAAGGGTTCGTCCAATTTCTGGCCGTGGGTTGTCTGATTTTTACACCGAATGATAAAAGGCAAAACGCAAGAGAGGGGCAAAACGTCATTCGGCATCATATCATGTTTTGGGGAGGGGGGGGGGGGGGGGGGGGGGGCGAAGGATGGATGGGAGGTGTGTGTGTGGGATCATATCATATACCCTGCATAAGCCTTTTGCGCAAGTTGTTTTCCGCCCGTTTGAGACGCTTGCACGGGTTTCGCTTAGCATTGTTCTGGCTCGGTTTCCCCATCCCAGGTGCAACAACCAACGTGTGAACGCACATATGCCGGCTGCATATCGCATACCTTGCTTCCAAAACGACATCGACGGGTCTTATCACGCATACATGCACATGACGGCTTCGATGTATTTCCCCCTTCGCAGATAATAATATTGGTGCCCGGGGCCGAGCGAGAGATGATTGAATCGGCGTTGGGAAACTGGGAATTTGACAGGCGTCGTTTGTTTACGTCCGCCGTCGGGCTGTGGCGCAGTAGGGGTTGCCCGTCATTGGTGCTAGGTCGGGAACGATTGGGCCATGCTTACGTAGGGCGCGTTGTGCTCGAGACCCACTGACTGGCGCTCCATAGTAGATAGCCTTTGTGCACCGTCATTGTTGCGCGCAGAGGATCAACCATCAAACGTTCAAAAGCCTCGTCCTGCCCGAACGACTCAACGAACGTCCCCCACCCACCAACGGGGGCCCGTCGTCGTCGTCGTCGTTTCATTGTCGTCATCGTAAGGAAGTGCGCCGCGGCAGTCATGAGCAGCACCTCTCGAGTTTAAGCGTGAAATACCCAATATTACGCAAAGTTTTAAGAAAATCAGCCCGGAACACTTCACGACAATGCGATGGCCAACACAACACCCCCTCTTAGCGGGCATTAGGCCACTCCCCACCGCCCTCCTCCTCACCCTCCTCACCACCCCCACCCTCGCTCAACGCGCCGCCTCCCTCCCCTCCGACCTCACCCTCCCCGCCGGCCTCCAAGCCTGCACCTGGCCACCACAACCAAACCACCCTTACATCCTCCTATCCCGCTCACCTTCCTCCTCCACCTCCTTATGTCTCGCTAGTACTGGAAGTGGTGGTGTGGCCCTGAGTAGTTGTAATGGAGGGGAGGCGGCGCAGAGACTGACGTTTAGTTTAGTGGGTGGGACGACCGATCAGTACAGGATTGGGGTGGAGAGCGGGGGCCAGGGAAGTTGTGTGGCGAGTGGGAATAGGTTTGTGGGGACTGGGTCGCCGGTGCAGGTTGCGGCTCATTGTGGGGATGCGGCTGTCGCGAGTAGGTGGAGAATTGGGGCGAATGTCGAGGAGAATGGTGAGTTTGAATGAGACGGAGCGTGAGAGAGGGTCGACCAGTGCCCAACCCTCCTCATCGCGAGGCGGAGCGAGCAGGGTAACTCTTTCCCCCAACCGTTGAACACCCAACTCACATCCACCCCACCTCTCCCTCCCTCCCACAGGCATCTCAGGCCAACTCATAAACCTCGACACCACCCCCACCTCCTGCCTAACCCTCGGCAACGTCGCGGCGCGCAAAACAGCCATCAGCGGCGACTACGCGGCGCTCGCGCCGTGTGCGGGGATCTCGGCGACGAGGGAGCAGTATATCGCGCTGCTGTCTACAGATTGTGGTGGTGCGGCGCCGGGTGTGACTGGTCCAGCGCAGGCGTCGATCTCGAATGCACCGCCGGCAGTAACATCTACACCCGTCGCATCGCAAACCACGATACCCACCACATCCGTATCGGTATCGATCTTGGCATCCACAGCAATAGCATCACCACCCACCCCCGTCAAACTCCCACCCAACACCAACACCACAACCCCACAATACACAAACACCACCGACCCCCACATCCCCGGCCAACCCGCAAACACCCGCTTCCCACCCATCCTCACACCCCCGCTGACCCTCCCCTGCGACCCGCTAACGATCCTCCCCATCCGCGACCTCGCACGTATGTTGAAGGTTGCAGGCGCGTGTCTGGTCGCGCCTGTGGGTGTTGTCGGGGTGGGGTTTGCCGCGGTGGCGGGGTGGAGGTTGTTGGGGGAGGGGAGGGGGATGCGGGCGCTCAGGCTCGGAAAAGGCGAGGCTTGAAAGGGGTTGTGAAGAGGTCTTGAAATGACAATAGATAGAATAATATTTGTAGATGTTTAGGGAGAGGTGCACGGCGCTTTTGGAGTGCGCTAGAGGCATCCATGGCTCGTACGCAGAGCGGGTTGGGATACCGCATTTCGTATATATAGCAGTGTCTAATTTGATACGGCGTAGGGAAAGAATCTAAGATGTATCTGGAAGTCTATCTATTACTGCATCTATGGGTACTGGAAGAAAAGGGGTACCCGCCCCCGAAGTTTTCTTGCTATTTGTATCCTACGAGACGGGATTACGCCGATTATTCTGCTCTACATATACGTTACGCCCCCATGACGCTGTAATCGTTTCATATGGGTTGATTATAACCTCCAAAGCCACTTTCAAGACACGTCCAAGGAAGTGTCCGACAACGTATCGATGAAAAGACATCCCCGATCGCGGCAACATCCCCATCCCCAGTCGCACAACGTCCTTGATACCACTCACGATGGCATCGGTTCCTGACCTTGAAACGTTTCCGACGATGACAGCCCTTCTTCAGCGCCCCGCGAGGCAGCAGCGAGCCACTCGAGCTACTCTCCAACCGTCGACCCATCCCCTCAATACAGGCTCATCCCCAGCCCGGTCCCTCTGAGGTAATCCAAATCCGCGACGACATGCCCCAAATCATCCTCATAAAGCGTATAAAACGGCGCCTCGTTCAACACCGCATCCACGTCCGCCCTCCCACTCCTCGCCGCCATATCGATCCACCACAAGCTTATCCGCGCCTCGCCATCCAGCAGCCACACGATGTTCCGCCGCCGCATCTGCGCGTCGTTGTACGCAACCGTCGAGTTGAGTTGGCAGAAGCCGAGGTTGTACGGGAAGGCTTGCGCTGAGTAGGTGGGGTACTCTTTACTATGGAACACGAGCCCTACGGCGTTCGCGGATGGGCTGGCGAATAGGTGGGCGTGGAAGAGATCGAATCGCGATAATGTGATCACGTTCCGTGTCGCTGGGGGGATGGCGTCAAACAAGGCTGTGAAATAGGCCTGCAGTCCCGATTGCTCTGTGAATGGGATCACCGGGCGGGTGTCTTTGACGAGATCGCAGCGGGTGTTGGCGAAGGTTGGGAAGGGGAACGCGGTGTGGGGGGAGAGGAGGGTGGAGAGGTTTTGGGAGAGGGTTGCGGTGTGGAGGGTTGGGAGATGACGACGGGCGAGGGTGGAAGCGGGAGGGAGGGGGAGGCGGGTGGCGAATTTGTTTTTGAGCGGAGGGGAGTGCAGGAGGGTTTGGAGGAAGGCGGTGCCGGGGAAGGTGGGTGATGGAGATGGAGAGATGGGAGCCGGGGCGGCGGGTGTGCTGAGGAGGAGTGCCGCGAGGAGGACGAAGAGGAGGGTGGGTGTTGGCGAGCGCATTGTGGGCGCTGGTGAGCGAGTGAAGTTGACGGAACGGGAGCCCTTTGAGGATGGAGGGTGTGGGGTTTGGGGGCGGTCGCTGGCTGCTCTGCCTTTGAAAGACGAGAGCTCCAGTGATCGAAAGACGGTGGTGAACACCTGAGTGAACACCGAGGAGGACGACGCCGCGGGGAAGAGGCTTCTCGCGCGTTACATAAGCACTCCCACCGACGGCTCCGACCCCTCTCTGCTCCCCCTTCTTTTTCCCACCTACCCCTTCTTCTTCCCACCAGCAGAGAGACCGTAACCGCGCCACTCCCATTCTCCGTTTATGGGATGCACTCTGAACTACCTCTGCCTCCAACTTGAACGTAGTTTCACTTGTGGGAATAGGTCTAGCGAATCGCGGGGCATACGCAACCACTTAACCAAAACGTCTAGTTTCATTGATCAGTAGTGACTAAAAGGCAAGGCTCCATGACCTGAGGCGTGGACTTGCAGCTTGCGAAACATCAATGGGCTAGGCGGGTGAGCGTGAAAGTTAAAGGGGAGGCGCCGGGATGGCGCCGATGATCCTTTTGCCGACGCTCGCTTTTCTTTTTCGAATTTGAAAGTGCCAACCTTGACACTAGCGAATACCACGGCGCAATGTCGCGAAAGGATGACGATATGAGAAGAACGAGAAGAAAGGATGGGCATTCGACGCCATGCACGGAAGCAGGGAACCTTGAGAATATCCCGTGTCCGTTTTGAGAGCAGGCATTGCATTCTCGAAGCGGACGTATGGGATATATATCCACAGAATGAGGTTAGCGGCTACATATGGGTTCACCGATGGGTGCTCAGGCGGAAGCGGAAACGGGGATGTTCAGCTCTTTCCTTGGGGTGGGTGACTTGGGAAATTCAAACGTTTATAGGCATGCGAGCCACCAACAATCGGACGGACAACGAGGAGCGCCCGTAGTCAGGCAATCAAAGAGATGGTAGCTGCTGCCACCCGTTTTTCCACCTTCAGCCTCATGATTCGCATACGATGACACGGTCAACGCGTCGATAGGTGTTGGCGCTGGAGAGCCGGCAAGGGGCCTGCCTTGCTTCCTTCCAAACCGACGTAGGTACAACCCGCGAACTCCGCTAACATGGAACTCTCAGCGGCGAAACAAGCGTCCCCAGGCGCGCGGACAGCCTTCATGAGATTCATCGTAGAAGTGATCTAGAAGCCAATGGAGGACCGGTTTACGCGGAAGCCAATATATCAGGTCGTCTCAAGGACCTTTGTTGTAACTCAAGTACCGCCGCAAGCATAAAGGAGTTCGCAGGGGCATCCCACGGAAGGAGTTCGCATCGATCACGGTTTTTCTCACTCCGGGAGCAAAGAGAGCTTGGTAGGCGAATCGATCACCTCCGCCACGACGTGGGACATACACCCGTATCTCCTCGTCGGGGACCACACCCACACAAGTGGAAAGTGCGGGATTCTGTAGGTCTGCCGCACGACGTGAAGGAAGCTCAGAACCCGACACCGTCACGGCACCACCTACCTACCTCAGTATCGGAAGTACCCCGGCGCATCCCACCACTTGTAGATTCCCCCGGCAGCTCTTGCTGCAGCATCCGACGTCAACGTTCCGCAAGATGAGGAGCTTGAACAGATTGAAGTGATGAGAGAACCCTCGACGAGTGACGGGGGAAAGAGAGTGAAAGCTATACTGAACAATTAAATCGTCCCGGGACGCACGCACACAAAATAAAAGGCGATTTGCTGCGGTGCCACTCGCCCGTCTCCTGGGTGGAGTGAGGACAGGAACGTCACCGGATGGTTCGCGCCGTCTTGAAATAGACGTGAGGACAGGAACACCGACGACTATGTAGACGCAGGGCTCGACGAGTCGTGGCATGCAATCGGACCCGACAGACGCTGTGAAATCGATTCATCATACGCGAGCGAGTCGTGGCGGCGGGAGACCTCAGGCTTTTCCCGCGGCGTCGCTCGAACCGGGCAGGCAGATGTCACGCCCTCTGTCACGTCGCCTCATGGGGAAAACGGCTTGGACCGCTGATGAATACCGCGTCGCCCTGGTCCTCCTATCGCAAATCGGGCCGCTGCCCTCACTACTCTCGGCAAAGTTTCCTCCCCTGATATCAATGGGGTCCAGTGACATGAACCATGAACAACTGTCAGCGCGTCTCGGGTTGGGCGCCGCTCGCTACATACTGTAGATAAGCCCCCCTTGCAGCATCATAGCCAAGGGGTCACTCGGGACATTACCGTCAGCGGCATCATGACCAGCCACGATAATGCTAGATGATGCCTACTACTTAGTCCATGCACAGGTTGACCTGGATCTTCACCCGTTTCACGCCCCCGGCCAATCACCAAGACGCCTCCAATTTGGAATCGTTGAGCCGCTTTGCTCCTGCGGCGGAGGTCGTTGATCGTTGGTGGCTTCAATGGCCCAGCGGGCGCGAGACTAATATCCGTTGTAACTCCGGTGTGAATTTGCACTGCACGGCCATCTTTGATTATCGCCCATCCATCCAGTCCTTTTCCATACTGTAAATGCAGCGAGCCGCTACTGTGACGATATGGCATAACCCATGAAAAAGAGGACATCTTGATAAGGTTGCTGACATGGAATATTGAAGCCGGAGGTGTTGTATCGAAAATGGATTCGACGGCGTGAAGTGGTGTACGGGTTACACGAAGGTGGAAATCAAGCTTCAGGAAGTTTGATGTTCATGCACGCTTGGCGCCCACTGTCAGCGTCTTCCTTGCCTCCCACTAAAAGCTGAGGAACAGCGATATTGTGCAATGTGCAATGTGTGCATTCGGCGTCCCCACTGTCCTACAGTACGTCGGCCCAGCTGTACGATGCTAGGATATTGCAGCAACTCCGGGCCCATCCGAGCCCTTTGTAGCTGCAGCCTGAGATGCGATGCACCGTAGACCAATAATGTGATCCATCGCACGGGCCAACCCACGGCATGGCCAAATGGCGATCGCAGAATGACGGCGAAGTCGCAGAGTCCAGAGTCCAGACCTCCTTGGTGTTGATGCCGCTGAGGCGCCTGATCGTCCTCCAAAAGCCACGCTTGGCGTTGTCCCCTTTGCGTTTTCCTTCGTACTCCGCGGCTTACATAAACGCACGCGTGCGACCCTGGCACATATTTGACAGGTGGCACAGTCACACAAAAAATCCAGAAGAAAAAGTGAGAAAAAACGGACAGCGCAAAGGAAAGGCAAAAGGGAAAGAGACGCCCTCTGTCCGATCGACGTCCGAAACCCATGAACGGATGATATCGTCGCCGATGCGAGTAACGTAGCCTCGGTGAGCATATTTGTCGTACGTACCACCGGTCAGGAACTAGTAGCTGAGCCTCCCTGAATCGGTTACAAAAAGAGGGTACATACAACTCCAACTCATTTCCGAGATCCGACAAAAGTTGATGATCATGATGGCTCGATGATGGGGTGGGTGAATCGGGGTGAAAAGCCGTTCTCCAGGAGGGTGAAAAATGCCAACAGGGGTGACTGTTGTCGACTCGGACGGCGTACGCCAAAGCCACAACCAGGGAGTGTGGAGGATTGTTTGATGCAAACGGCGTAGCACAGCGCCCGGGGCGGATGAATCACGACTGAAATCACGAAGACCAGTGAGAGCAGCTCGAGCTCAAGGCCCACCAGATAACAATTTTTGCCGGTGAGCAAATCCGCGTTGTGATTGGGGCCTTGGATTTGTAAGGAAAAAAAGGAGGGGCGAGGACCTTGGGCCGTCTGACTGTCTCACATCATCGCGGGGATGATGTGATGGAGGGTTGCTCAATTTGGACAGCCTCCCCTTTTTTTTTTGACACTTGCTGGTGGTCGGCTGTTGGTGCCTTTCCCACCTACGCGCGCATGCTAATTCTCACGGTGGCCCATGTCATCTCTTTCCCTTCTTGCCACTCCTGCGTGCGTATGTACATGCATACATACTGTATACAGCAGCAGGCTAATCGTCGAACCGATGTCCGCGGGCTGTGGGACAGTGGGGAGGGGCGGCGGCCGTAATTTGTCAGGCGAACAGCAAAACAACGCGCACGCTGCACGCGCTAAATGCAATATGACTTGGCTACGGGGCTTCTCCTCGCTCATCTGCCCGTAATGAAACCTCTGATACCTCCATGGCACGTACGGAGTTGGCCGAAGGGCGAAATTTCTCCTACTGATCGAATCACAGATGTCACTCCCCCGTCGTTCAGGGCTCCTCCTTCCGACTCGCGGCTGTGATTGATTGACAGGCGCAAAATGGGAAAAATGCAAAAGTTTGCGGGGCCGCCTCCAGTCATCACTCCCAGGGTTCTGTTTTGTCTACCCACCCAACCCAAACAACCCAACCCCAAACCCCGCCCGACAACCTTCCGCCGGTCTCCGGGAGCAAGGGGTCGGAAGAAGCATGTGCGACGGCTGTTCATTGCTGCTTGGTGGGACTGGTAGTGTGCCATCCATAGGTCGGACACATACAGTGCAACATGGGTAATACATTTTGGCTTCGGAGCCGTCGGGACACAATCCCAAATGATCCATTTTCAGCAGCCTGCATGGCATGGGGTTTGTCCCCGCAAAATCTCACAACGTCCGCATCCGCAAACCCCCACCGACACCACACTCACCACCCCTCACTTTTACACGCGCATTTTCGCGAAGGCCATGTCGCGTTTGCTTGTTTGGCCTTTGGCCACCCTCCCTTTCCCTTTCCCTTTCTTGCTCCCCGTCTGCGCAAAGCGTGTCAGCCCTCGGACTCGCTCCACGATACTGATGACGGGCTGATTCAGAAGGGTTGGGGCTGACGCGGAAATTTCACGCTAAACGTTGGTCTGCTCGCTTTGAGCGGTATCAAAACGTATATAAAGCTTTCGGCCGCTTCCCGTGCCCCCGCCGGGCCTGACAGCGAACGTCAGCCGTCCCCTCTGCAACAGAATCCCAACAGCATAACCGAAGCAGCACTCCGATGGCTGTTTCGGCGTGGCCTCAACTCGCTGCCGCCGCCGCCGCAGGTGCATCAATACAGCCAACGTCGGCGCAAAAGGGTATGTGTGCTCACCATCGATGGAGCAGAAACCCTGTCCCAGCCCTTGCGGCGGCCGCCGATGCTCCAAAGCAACATCAGCAGCCCCATCAGCAGCAACAGCAACAGCGACAGCAGGACTCTAGCACGACAACCCCAGTATCCGCTCAACTAGTCTCCCAGTTCGTATGCCTAGTCGTACATCGAACATGGCCGCACCGGCCAGGGATGAGCACCCCAGGCCGGCCACACCCCTCCTTCCTCTCCTTTGTCTCGCGCATTCAACGAACCTCCGGCGTCTCCTCCATCGTCCTCTTCCTCTCCCTTCTCTACATCGTCCGCTTCCGCCGCGCATCCTCCCCAACCATCAGTAGCAACAGCGGCGTCCCCGACTCGATATCTGCGCTCGACGGTAACAGTTTCGGAAACCAGGCCGCATTATCCGAAGCGAGACTCGTCACAGCCGCCGTCATCCTCGCCCAAAAGTTCACCGACGATAATCGCTTCACCAACAAAACGTGGGCCGAGCTCACCGGCTTTGCGCTGGCGGACATCAACAAAATGGAGACGGACTTCCTCGCTAAGATAGACTTCAAGCTGCATGTCGGTGAGGAGGAGTTTCGGTCGTGGGTGCGGTACTGCAAGGCATGGGCGAGCCAGCTGGGCGTCTCGCTGGAAGAGGATCCGAACTCTACATCCCCGTCAAAGGCTTCCCCGCAAACAACGTCCACGATTCCATCCACCATCCCCGCAAACCTTCCGCCACTTCCAACTGCGAGGTCATCACAGCAACAGCAACAGCACGCCACGATGGTCGGCTATTACCGCAAACGCAAAGTGGAGCAACCTGACCCTCTCGCTTTCCACCCGGACTTCGTCCCGCGCAAGATCCCCCGCACCCCATCGGCCGACATTCCCCACATGCATCAACACGCCCACCATCAAACCCGTCGAGCAGCTTGGTCCGCCAGCAACACGGGCATCAACAACTCCGGCGGCCTACCCAACAACTTCGCATACCCGATGCCCACGATGCTCATACCCGGCTCTCAACAAACACCACAAGCACAACAATACATCCAAATGCCCGCATACAACATCAACAGCAATCACCCGCTCGCGCTCCATCCCGTATACCCCATGCCGCTGCAGTGTTACCTCCCGCCGTACTAGGCGAGTGACATTCCATCGCAGCACACAGACGCTTTTTTGCCTGCACGCCGCTCTATACCAGTATCATCGTCTGTTCCGGAGATGGGCATTTCAACCGATTTTGTTTTCACGTTACCCCCCAAGTTATGACTTCTAAACACCGCCCCACCCCCGCCTTTTCACTTTGTGTACCATATTTTTGTTTGATTCTCCTTGTATATGCTCTAGAGTAAATTAAATTTTGAACGATCGACGGGGTATTCCCCAAACAACAACTGCTTGCTGCCCATATAGCGACGTCGCTTTCGACGGATGTTTCCGACCGGAAAAAAAGCCTCGTTGCGCAATGCGGAGTTTGAGGGACTAAGCGCCGTTTAAATACGAGTCACGTGAGGTTTATCAAGCGCAACACATTTTTCTCAGCCGTGCCGCCGCCGCCGCCGCACACAATCCAAACAACTTCCAACTGTCCACGTTGGGAATCGATGGGCCTCGCCGATAGGAAATTTGCACATCATCCCATTACTACGAGCTCCTAAATGACAGTGAGATTGGGAGCGCTGCGTCATCACCCATGATGCGAAACTGAACGCCGGGCAGCGATCGTTGTCGGCGCAAGGTGTTGCGGGCGCAACGAGACAGCACTCGCAACATCTGACAATTGATGGTCGTTAGCCTATCTGCGAAATGTCCGTGGGCGATATACTGTACGGCCGTACAGTAGATAGCACCTTTCGTAGGCCTTCCGTGTTGGTGCATACAGTACAGCAGGATAGTAGCACGATGTAGCCGGATAGGACTGTACGCCGCCACGCATCGTGGTGTCGTATTGGGGGGCTGGAACCGGTTGGTTATCCTCGCACATGGAACGCATTGCCCCACCACAACTCTTCGCGCTGCTTCATCGCATGTCCGACACGTGCAACGTCCTCAATGTAATTTCCCTCCTTCCGCTTGTGTTTTGTACGCTCGTGATACGGTCGCCAACACTGTGCTGTGTGGACACTGTGGTTGCGTGCAGTGTGCGCTGTCACCCGCTTTGCGCTCCTGTTGGTTGGGAGGCTGGACCAGCCCGGCGTCGTTGGCGTATGTGCAGTACAGTACAGTACTGTATGTGCAGTATCCGAGTCGGGCTGTTTTGCGCTCTCGTCCCATGTCAAGGGTCTTCGTTCGGCGTCAAGGCGGGAGGTTCCACAAATCACACACCACCAAGTCCCGCCCTCCATGGCCAGGACACGAGATGGCGGTCGCGGACTCGGGGAAATTCGGGTGGGGCACCCTTGGCACAATACCTCACCGCGGTTCCAGGCTCGTATAGCGGGTGAAAATGTGACATGAACCCCTGCGAGATGTCATTTTACGACCCAAAGTGGAGCCGTTTTGTGCGCCTCCTGGTGATTGCCTGGTTTTGGGTTTGCCTTGATCCATATCGAACTGCCAATCTTCCTCGAGTCCAGAGAGAAACCAAGCGGACCGAGCTGTGATTCACTGGCGCCCTGAACTAGTCTGAAGACGCGTAAAATTGATATTATCCCCCTCTGTTGAAGGCCCAAGAGCATGCAAAGGCCTTGCAGCAGCGGAGTTGTTGGTAGCGTCGAACGATGTTGAACGTATCCTTTCCGACCGGTTGGGAAAACAAGTCAACACCGACATCATCAGGCAACGTCGTTGATGTTGGCACGGATTTCTACGCGGTGCGTTTCCTCTCAGGATCTCTTGGGATGTCCGTCCGCTTCCCTTAGATCCATCGTTCAGATCGCGGCTGTACAGCAGATTTCCCCTTGCGGTTGTATTTGCAGTCGACATCCCAAGTGTGCGAAATCCTTTGCAGTAAGATGTAACACATCAGCACATTTACAGATCCGGTCTTTGTGATTTGCACGGCTTGCGTAGCCCTCAAGGGACGGTGAAAATGGGAGCACATATAAAGGCATCGATGCCCTGCTGCACCTCTCGCTGGGCCGGTACATTCCGTTCGCTGCGTTCAGACGAACTAATCCCCTAGCCTGCGCTTGTATCCGATCGGTTGCATACGTGAAGGATAGTCGGTCCATCCTGAAAGCGGTCGTCATTCCGTTCTGCTCCAGCGCTTGCCGGCACATTCCGTCGCTGTGTTCATAAGACGCAATCCATTAGCCCTGGGCTCGCATTCGATCGGGTCCGTGCTTGTAGAAGTAAAATCCGTCCAAAGTCCAAGCGCCGTTCATAGTTCATCCCGCCCAGCGCTTGCCGGCATTTGCATTTGCGATACACCCTAAGAGGAAGCCATGTCAGCATTTGATTTTTATCCACCAGGCACCGGCGATGCCAAATTCATGTCGCTAAACGGTCTTCCCAACCTCATCGGATGCCCGAATCCGCAAACTCTGATGTACGGCCAGCAGCCGGCACAATCCATGCTGTATCCGCCACCGGCGCTGTACACAAACTATCCTTGGACCCACCATACGTTGCAGCCGCCAGTCCTGACGTTCTTCCCCACATCGGCACCGACATCCGCTCCATCCCCATGGCCCGAAGCGCCGAGTGATGTCGAAATCGAACAGTTGCTAATATCGTCGCCCCCGCCCCCGCCAGTCAATCCGGCGCAAGGTCTCCCGGAGTCATACGTGAGGGATAAGTTACGCAGTCTTGGAACGCAGCTATGGGGCGATGTATCGTCCTGCGATTGCTGGGTATTCGTCGAAACCCGCCGATCGAGCCATGATGCCGGTCCCAGTGCCTCGGCAAATAGACCTCCGACGAAGAAGCCGACACACTTTTCGATGACAGCTGATGGCCTGAACCCGCCGATGCCGCGACCGAAAAAGCCGGCTGAAGATTTCGTCAGCGTTCATGGGAAGTTGTATCGGGTGGTGCCGTCTGCACAGAGGAAAGTGGAAGAAGAGCAGCAGCGGCAGATGCGCCCATTGACGTTGCCGACTATCTTGCCCGTGCATTCGATCTTCTTGACGACGTTCTCGCCGGTTCTAGGGAAGCTTGTTCACGATGAGCAAAGGGCCAAGCAGGCGAAGTCACTACCGGCACCTACCAGTGGCATGTATCAGCAGTCAGTGCCAACATCAGGTTACGCCGTGACAGAGGACGGCTTTCAGCCACCCCACACGATAACCGTGCAGCCGCCCAGCCCGGATGCATTTGCGATCCTGCTTCATTGGATATATACGGGCAACGTGGATGCCATGCAGGCGTTCCTAACGAACAGCGAGGGTGCTGTGCTGGCTGTGTTGGCGAATATGGAGTGGATCGGGTTGAGAGACTCGGAGCTTGCTGCACTGTGTGAGAGTGTGCAGAGGAGCATGGAACTTGAATTGTGAGGGGGTCGGGGGTTGCTGTGCGGGAAGCGGTGCTATGGCAGCGAGTGACAGTATTTCGGCAAGGGTCCAAGGGACGCGCAAGGCACTTATTGCAAGCGGAACTCAAGGGACCGAGATGCAACAAGCAACAAGCAACAAAGCACAAACGACAATGTTCTTCACCATAACCATAAGTCCTCTTCGTTTACGACTTACTACGCTAGTAAGGGACATAGACTTGGAGGTGAATAAGTCTGTACCGGTCGCGGATCGACCGGCAATCAAAGAAGGAAGTCCGGTTCATGTTCACTGGACGGTGGTAAAAATGCGAGCGCCGGTAAAAACTTGAAGCCGAATCGACATTCAACGTTTGCCATCCGGTACCTTTTTCTACCAAGAACGTCTAGTCGAAATCAGAAGCTTGTTGCAGGCTAGCTCGGGGTGCACGGGTGCGTCCCTAAGACGACGGTGTCCGTTCTACACCGAACCATTGTTCGCCGACGACTCGCAGTCTGTTTTACGGTTGAGCTTGAGAGGAAGGCGGAGTTCTGCGGAAATGCGGTTATTTTTTACCGTTGGGTCGGAGAGATGTGTTCGCTGGGGCTTTCTTTCGACAGGGGATTGACGGCACGTTCTGGAAAAGGTGACAGAACGCGGGATGCATTTTCTTCGCCATACGACTTTGAATCGCCCGTGCGATGCCCATCCGATATCAAGGTTCCGGGGGTTGGAAGACCCAGAACACCTGCTTGTCGGCTCGCCAGGCCTTTGATAATCGAATGTGCGCAGGCACGAGGAAAGGCAAAGCCATCATTCCTCTCTGCCTGGTCGGCTCAATGGGGACACTTTTCCCGGAATGTATGGCATCCATAACTCGGTGTTTCGAGCATATGCATGTCCCGGCAACGACCATCGCCATTTGTTGCTCCACTCCTATTCGCCTCGAGTAGCCCACTAGGCTCCCATACCCAGGGACGCTCGCCATTGGCCGTCATTTCGAGTAGTCTACGTCAAACAAACCCACCGCCTGCGTTGACTATCCCGCGCAATCATTCAGTGGCAAGTTGAAGAGTATTGGGGGATACAAAGGGCTGGAGGCTGGGGGAGAGGGAACCGGGACCACCCGCAGGAGCATGATTCAGCCTTCTTACGGACCGAAGGATACGTGTGTTTGTACATGTCTGCGGCGGGGTTTGCTAGTATTCGATTTTTGTACTGTACGCATATACAACTTTCATCCAATAAGAGCAAAACTTTTGGGAGACGCAAACGAAAGGACATCCATGAGTAGAACGACGTGAAAACGGCGGCAACCCTGATGCACGGAGGCAGCTGTAAGCCGTTGCGCTAGTAGGCCTTTGTTAACCGAGCGATGATACTTACAATATCAGAGAAGATGAACGGACCAGTCTGGAAGCTCATGTTGGATTTTGGCAAGTAGCCCTGGTTTCCGATATGAAACGAAACCTTCTAAGGCGTGACATTCAGAATACAACATTAATTATAGATTGCGCGGCGAAGAAGCCTTGATCGTAAGAGTCCAATCGCATCCTTCCCCCATCAAAGTACCCGAACAGAATAAATCATGTAAATCTTCAGAATGAATCATGTAAATCGTCAGGGAAGCGATTACAGGTTCAACTGTCTGCGCAGGTCTGGTACAACGAGTTTCAGGAGTAATCCTCCAAGCAGGGTCGCTCAAACCGAGCGTAAGACCAAACCTCTGCAATCTCCGGACATTCATTGCTCCAGCAGTTTGGACCGCTGGTTTCGACTCCTTGTTCCGACTCCGATGTAGCAATGAGCGAACATGACATCCTTGTGGTCAGGGGCAGACATGTAGGCAACCAGCTTTGTCCGGTGACAAACACCGACTCCGGTGGGGCGCAGTGAGGCATTGGGTGAAGCGGACGGGCGGCTGCCCAACAACGGCGTAGAGTTACTCTGCATGGAACAAAAACCCTCCTAAAAGACCGAGGGAGATGTTGCGGATCGTTGGAAAAACTAGCAGCGCACTTGCAAGACATGCGCGATCTGGTAATTGCGCCGAGGATCCACAAGGAGAAGCAAATGCACGTCATCCAGCGAACACGGGACGGTCGGGTGGATGGAGCAGAGTGGACATTGTCAACGCATGAGGTGGCGCACGCTGTTTGGTCGGGCCGTGGTCAACATCGCAGAAAATCATCGCTTTGGGCGACAGCGGATGGCGGATTCCGCTTGCGACGACAGGTTTCCGCAATCAGAACTTTGAGCTTCGAGAACGATGTCATACATCTTCCAGGTGATGGCCTATGTCCCTGACTGCATTCGGGAACACCCTTCTCTGATAGGCATGGGCATCCTGATTCGAGGGAAGAGGTAGAATGGACCGCGAGGAGTCGCAATGCATCCACGCCTGCGCGCGGCTCATTCTGCCTCATCCACCCTCCTCTATGCGATCCACTCCTCCTCCGGACCCAGTCCTGTTTTGCTGGTGACAGCCTTACAATTAGCTAGCTGCCAATGAAGTGGAGTAAACTCTGTTTCCCGGGCGAAACACAGCTCACACTTGTCCGCGGATATCAAAGCTCTCGTGAAACAGTCTCTCTCTACTTCAAGCTGGATCTGATACGTCTCGAGCAGACGTCCGGCTCCTCCCAATGCAGCCTCTTCTCCCAGTTCCCCCGAAAGTCTGCGGGTAAGTAGTTAGCAATTTGATAATGTACCCATCGGGAATCTGCTTTTTAAACTGATTCTCAACGCATTGTGCGGTCCGTCGCAGAACGTTAGGTTTTCCTCCAACTTCCAGGAGTCGGAGGACGATGGACATTGATTGGAGACTCCATGACTTGCGACGCGTTTTCCATTCGCAGCGAATGCGGCGATGTCCAGATCGATCAGATCCGCCAGCGGCATTGCATCCACACACAGACGTATCAATAGCTACTGGCATGCGTCAGTCCCCGATGTGGATAGCCCGCCTCGTGGAAGTAGCGCGATATCTTTCCAAAGATGGACTTACCAGTCCGTCGTCTTGCCCGTGATACCGATCTTCGTGGCATGTTCGGGACCATCGGCGAGTCAAGCGAGGGGAGGACCTCGCAGTCTGCGACGCTGCCAACCTCCCAGCGTCGCCAGCGTCGCCAAATCATACTGTCCCAGTCAGCAACAGCCAAACCTTCTCCCTTTCTCTGTGTTCTCTTCAACTTTTCGTTTTATGTATTGTACAGTACAAACAGTTGTGGCACAGAAGTGACGAAAATGAAACTCAACGCGCACAAAATAGCTTTTTATACGTACATTGGACCATATTGAACACAGATGAGCCTGATGATGGACCTCCCAAGGCTCCCATCGAACCTCCACCGTCACTGTGAGCGGCTAATTCCTTCGCATTCCACAGGGCTTCTTCTGTTTTTTTTTTCATGTTGAAGGGATATTGAAGGGATTTGCGGCGAGCTCTTCCAGCGAGGGCTTCCATGGAAGAAAGAGGGAGGAGGTATGGGGGCAAGGGGCGAGAATGAATTGGCAGACTCATCAACGCGGTGACGGCGGGATGAAGGCTGCAACGATCAATGCAAGCGTGAGCGGGAAATGAAGCACAAGGAGAAGATCGGTGTCAGCTTTACGAAATTGGAGACTCACCCGAGCTTACGAACAACCCACCGCTTGGTCGCCAAGGGAGGAGGGTACGCTCGACGGTCGTCTGATCCGGTTCGTCTATAAAAGACGGGGTCTGGAGCTCATCCCCACCACTTTTCTTCATCCGAGTCCCCCAACTCACATCGTTCAGCAAGCGCGATTACTGTTCTTTCGCATTCAGGTTCTGTCTTGCACATCAAAAGACAATACGCAGTGGTGTGCGCAACACATAACTTGGAGCGGAGAATAGTAATTGCTGTCGTCGGCAACATCAGTTTCCGCTTTTTCTGAACCTGTCAACCGCCCAGCTTCCCAGATACCACATCATCACTGTTCCTTCATTTCTGAGTTTGGTCCTGACGAGCTTTTGCATACGGCTTTCATTCGGCCTGTTGCCCATACGTCAGCACCTAACTTGGAATGGAGAATGGTAATGTCTGGTCTTGATACATTGGCAAGGCCTTGACATCTTTACGGTCGTCTTTTCGATTTTTATTTTGTGTCGAGGTTCCGGTTACTGGTCTTTTCATTTCCGGGTTTTGCCTTGACGCTTCATGCGGCCCCATGTCGGGCCGGAGATGGCGATAATGCATAACTTGGAATGGAGAACAGTAATCAAGACTTCCGACGTTCTTTGGAATGTGACCATTTGCCTCGGTTACCCATCACTGGCAACCGATTAGCATCTCAAATTCAGTATGAATGACATCCAAACCATCCACGATCATTGAAGTCTGGCTTTCCTCAGTACCATCTCATTCGCATTCCAAAAACTTGTATTTCCAACAGCGTAATGGTATGCACCACAACAGTCTCCCTCCCCCGCGAGAATGGTATATACACATAATCAAAAGGCACCACCGGGAATCCCGAGTCCTTTATCACAACAAAGAACCGCAAGCGCTGATAATACCGTTCGGAGCAAAACTGGAGCCCCCGTCACTCCTCTCTCCTGAAGGCACCACCGGTAAACCGGGTCCTTATAGCAAACATAAACCGCAAGCACGATATAACCCGACCGAACACAAACTACGGCCCCGTCAACGATTTTTTTTCCTTTAGGAAGGCGGCGCTAGTGGAGCCCAATCCTCACTGTCCGCGATTCCCTGCATGATTGCAGCGATGCTCTGTAGCGCTGAGTACGCTCCTGTTGAGGTGGAATATCAGTGACGAACGTACAAGTGAAGATACCGTTGCTGATCGAGCAATACATACCCTGGCTTATGGTCAACTGGATTTTAAAAGGCCCCTCCCCGGGCTCCTCCGCATCTTCGTCATCCCCGCTCGCGGCACCCGACGACGACGCGGGCTCACCGTTGGCTCGAACGACGAGCGCGGTGAACTTCACGGGCTTAAGCACAATCCGTTCAGTCTGGGTAGCGTTCCCGCTGCTGAAGCCAGGAGCCGAGGCGTCGCCGGTGGCGGATCTTGAAATAGGTGCGTTACCGTCGTATTTGCACCTGTAGCCGTCGCGGGTGGCATCTACACGGGCGCATGCAACGTTGGTCTGATGGGAAGATGAGGAGTTGCGATGGATGATGAGTGGATGATTGAGGAGAAGGAGCTTGAGGAACATTCTGGTTGCTTACAGTCAGGAGTGTACGCAACATTTCCAAAGTACGCTCGTAGCCATTGCGACTGGTGACGTAAAGAGGCTCAGGTTTGCTCATCGAGAAGAGCGACGAAAACCAGGATCTCTTGGGGCTTGAAGACACGGCCGGTGTGAGCGAACCCGAAAACGAGTCTGAGTGAAAGGGGGAGGTTGAACATTTTAGTATCATGAAAACCCGACCAAGGAATGGGTAACGAAGGAGATCGCCGATGTTGAAAGACTACTCACGTTTCTTCCGGTGGAATCGAGGTGTGCCGATTTCAGCTTGGGAGCCCGAAGGCGATGCCCGTAGAATTTCTTGCATCAAAGCCGCTCGCGCAGGGTCCTGAGATAGCGAGCTCGAAGGACCAGCACCCGAAGGTTCGCCGCTGCCGGTCTGAATCGTGAGCTTTCCCTTGTTCGCACGTGCTTGAGCCGACGCACCCCGTGAGTGGCTGGCTGGCGTGGAAGACGAAGCTTCCGTAGTAGTGGTTGTAAGAGACAAGGAGTCGCTTGATAGGTGGATGAGGATGCGGTGGAAATCATGGGAGGAGAGGCGTAGAAGAGTAAGTTAGTGTTGCGCATGGAGAAGGCGGATGAAAGGAGTGGGGCTGAGTACTTACTCGGTAATGGAGGCCGACAGCGGACTGCTAACCCTGACAGCAGTGTCCGCGTACTTGCCAACGTTGGTAAAGATCCTGTGAAAACACGGGAGGTAGAAGAGAGAGATGTCCAATCAGCACTATTTCACATTCCAAATATCACTGATGAAGTCTCAAGAAGAACTTACTTGTTCGGCGCTACGGCCTTTTTGGGCGACGCCTGCCCCGCAGCCGACGGCCCGGCAGCACCTGTCGCGTCCCTCCCTGGACCGCCGACAGGCCCGGCCGTCGCTCCCGCCTCTCCCGACGGACGAGGAGCTGACGCCCCCAACGCCGCCGGGAGGTCGGTGGTGCTGCTCGAGGCCGCACCCGGGTGCTCCTCCCGGGAGCTCCGCACGTTCACATTGTCCGTCGAACGTCGGAGCTCGTCGGTTGACCTGCCTGCCAGGGAGAGAGCCGACCCGTGGGCGAGGTCTACCGCTGAGCCTTGCGCGCTGGTCGGCGTTAAGGCGAGAAGAGAGCTCGTTCGACGTTTTGGCCCTCCCTCCACATCCCAGTTGATGTCTTGATTTCAGAACAGATGGAGCGGAGAAAGTCGAGAGTTAGAATCGGATGAGTGACCATGCGTGTGGGGTAAGGTACGTGTACATACCGTTCAGAGGGTCGTAGTTTTCGAATGTTTCGATCTTCCGACGCAAAAACAAGTTGTAGAACATTTTTGCGGGGTGCGGTCTTGTTGAAGTTGATGATGATGAATGACGGAGATGAACATGGTCGAAAAGGTGAAGCGGGAAAGGAGCATGACATGGTTAGTAAGATGCTTACAGCTTCATGACGAGAGCAGAAGGAGAAAACATACTTTGCGTCCCGCAACTTGTCGATGACCACCTCTTCGACTTGGTCTTCGCCGCCGTATCCGAGATGCACCAACGACTTCACGCAATCTTCATCAAGCGCCTGGGATTGAGGCAGTCAGCAACCGGTTGTCGAAACATGCGACGAATGGGGACAGATGTCAGCAAGCGGCTTACCTCGCCACTCTCAAGGTGGAGTTCGTTATGATCTTCTTGAGGTGGGTTAGGTTGTACACCGGTCTCGTATAAAGTAAAAAACGGATGCTCCTTGATGGCAGGCATCTGGATGATGATGAGAACGAGGGAGAACTTGGGTTTAGTGACGGTGCGATGAAAAGGCGGTGTTGACAGGCGTTGATGAGGATTTTAAGACATGAGGTGCTGACCTTAATGCGTCGCTCGGGGTTTACTGTCAGCATCTTCCTGATCATGTCTTTGCATTCAGGGCCAACGATATCTGGGATAGCGTAGCGCCCGGCCTTAACCTATCAGAGGTTTTAAAGTCAAAGAGTAAGCGAATGCACATACACATTAGAGGCTGAGATGAACACCGATCAAACTTCAGGAGGAGAGACGAAGATGTGACAAACTCACCTTGTCCAGCAAGAGGCGCACGTTCTTGTCATCGAAAGGCAGGTTGCCGGTGACGAGCGCGAACAGGATGACACCGACACTCCAAATGTCCGCCGCGGCGCCGTCGTACTTGTCACCCTGTATAGTATGAACGTCAGAGGTACATACAAGGCGATGAGTCTCAAGAGTACAAGTGGAGGATGTAGGGAGGGGAGCAATTTAGGAGTATAGGGTATTTACATGAATAATCTCTGGACATGCGTAATGGGGGGACCTGCGAGGACATGGTGGCTGTTAGCGTCCAGTTGTAGATGCGGTATGAGAATGGAGGAGTACAACGGCTTACCCGCAACTGGTCTTCATAAGTGCACCGGAGTGCTGCAACGAAGCCATGCCAAAGTCGGCGATTTTTATGTTGCCCTCACGGTCGAGGAGAAGGTTTTCCGGCTTCAAATCGCGGTGACTGTGCGAGGGAGAGATGCATGGAGAGCGAAGAGAATGGTCAGCAACTTGTAACGCAGAGAACAGGGCAGATGTGACGAAGCTTCAGATGCACAGGAACGTACCAGATATTGTAGCCATGGCAGTATTCGAGGCCGTAAATGATCTGCTGGAAATACTTCAACGCGTCCGGCTCTGGCAGTCGGCCACGCTGGATGATGTGATCGAACAATTCACCCCCCTCTACCAGCTCCATAACAAGAAAGAGCCAGTTCTCTTTATCGTACACATCATACAATTGTATGATGGCGGGGTGGTGGATGAGTCTCATAATGGTGATTTCGCGTTCTAGTTTCCGATGCTGAATGCGCTCAGCTTCGGAGCCGGTCAGGTATCGGCCGTTGCCGCCATTGTTTCGGTGGGTTCGATCTACGATCTTGATACCCACTTTGGTCTTCGTAACAGTGTGCGTCCCGAGGACGACTTGCCCTACAATTATCGATAGCATTTCGATATGATTATAAGATATCGGCGCTATGCAGAAAGAATGATGCCTAGGGAAACTGCGGGCAAGATATTACCGGTCGACCCTTTACCCAGTTCTCTCCCTAGAACGTAGGGGCCCACACGCGGAGCGTTCCGGGTAGCGGATTGGGGGCGGACGGGAGGAGTCCGGGCGGTCTCGGACATGACTTTAATTAAACGAACGGGTACAGGGGATGGGGAGCGTTAGAAGACAGTCCTAACAGTGCAATGAGGGAATTTGCTGTTCTTACCGGATTCAAGTGCAGGCGAAACAGCATCAGCGGGAAGATCGTCCATAGGCACTGCAACAGGATCAGATTTTTAGCGACGGCGGTCAAACATGACGGCTGAGATGACCGCACCTTCGTCGGGAGCAACGTGGACAATGCCCCACACGGGGCCATCCTGTTGACGCGGGCGACGACGAAAACAGCAAAAGGGACGGGACAGCTTTGCGAGGAAACCCATGGTAGATGTAGAGAATGCTAAATCCGCGATTGTCGGAAGAAAGGATACCGCTGTGCACCTACGATGTGAGGTGCGAAGGATGAAGGATGGAGGAGAAAAACAGGGAAGGATACCTGAAAGGCCGACATTGCGGCGTCGGATCTGGGACTGACAGCGTAAACAATGTTTACTAATGGAATCCCGAGTTAGCAGAATGGGAACCATTATATCTCCGACATATGAAATGACAGGGACATAATCGAACTATGGACCAGCACTAGCAAACACAAAGTCCGCTCGATATCGTAAGCCGCGTCGGTCACGTGCTCGTCCAGCGTTGTTGGCGAATTCGTCGAAGTCCGCGTTCACATTCTTCAGAATTCATCACTGACTACTGGCGAGACGGCTCGGGAGTTCGTTGAAAGTACCGCTTAGCACACTGGTAAATCTGGATGTGCCGGTGTACAAGGAGTAGAGGACATCTGCCTCCGAACGAGCATCAAAAGATGGGAGGTGAAAAGGCATGGTCTGGCGAGAGCACAGAAAGTCCAGATTCCCAATGCAGAAATGGACTTGCCCGATCTGTCCGCCTTTGATGCGGAGGAGAGGTGCGCGAGTGGGGGTGCGCGGCATGGTTGGGCTTGTCCGGTCCCTCGGCTCGGTTGGGTGACTTTGTGAGCATTGTCTCCCGTATTTGTCTCGGCCCCCGGTAACAGCTTCAGCCAATAATAAATAATAAATATTAATTTTATGCAATTTCTGATGGGTCACGGGGTCTGGATTCAAATATGAATTTGCTTAGGCAGCACAAACAACCAGAAACTCCTCCGAAAAAAGTTGTCGAATGAACTCATCTCAACATCCATGCGCCGTGCGATGCGGACATTGGCAACCTCCAATAAGAGCTGCCCCACAAATCGATGAGCAAGCCGACTGGGATTAAATGGAACAAACCGTAGCCCCACCCCATCCCGGCCGCCTCCCAGCCATGGGAACTTCACACGTCGCGAACATGGGCAAATTGCGCGGCCCCCCAGCGAATGGATGTGGGTCGAAGCCGATATTGTTACTGGCGGCGGCTTACCGTTCGATATCTGCATGCCGAACTTCAAAGCAATCATCGAAGTGAACGGCAACTACCATTTCAATGACATCGCGGGCTGGATGTGGCCATCGGCCAAGACAAAGCAGAAGTCGTCGGGAGTCGGAAGTAACCCGAGCAACATGAAGAAGAGTCGAGGAAAAAGAAGCCGCAGGACAGCCGACTCTGGTTTGTTCACCGCCCATCCATCATCCAGCTATACGACGTTTATGACAAATGTAACTGGCTTTTGGGTTATGGAGCTGGTGGGAGGTGTCGAACTCTGTGGCCACCTAGTCCAGCATGGCCGTCCGGGAGACGAGGAGAGGAGGGAGGCTTCCTCATAAGTAGATTGAGAATGTGATTCTTTCTTGCGTGAGTAGCGGTTGTGTCAGTCGGGCGATGATGTACTGATTTTGTGCGGTTCTCGTGCCCAGTACCAAGCGTGCTTCTGAAGCATCCAGTATCAGGCTCAACTCGACGCGACCGCCGTCAGAGAAGCCGCGAGGGACGCGAGAACGTCCCGGTTGAAGGACGGGGACCCCGCCGAAGCGTCGCCGGTTCAAGGCCAACGGCCCCACCACATCTCCCCCCCAGTACCAAGCATCCGCGACGAATTGCTGACCGCGGTTGCCCGGATGCAAGCGGCGAACCTGGAAGAGGACGCGCGACCTCCGCTTGGAGTAAGAGGTCGCCCTCCTCAGGCACAGCGACCTCCATTTGAAGGCGAGTCCGGTCCACCTCTCCCCGCGCGGTCAGTAGAGTCACCAGATTGTAGGTGCACACTGCACAGTGGCATCAGTTCCATCATCGCTGCTACAATTGGTCACATACAAATCCACCATGTGTCTCCCATGGGTCTTTGTCATTACAACTTCATCAGTAGTCATCAAGATCGTGCTCTGAGTAAACCCAACACCATCAAATGCGCGCCCCTACGTAGAGAGCAAGCACAAGAACTACCTGCCTTCGCAGCATTGCAATCAAGCGGCATCCTGTCTCAGGTGGTCCGATCGTGCTTCATTCCTTTGCCAAAGCTCCATTCATATTCATGTTCAGACGGTTGTGCAGCATTTCCGTCCCATGCAGCTACTCTCAAACAAATCAGGTGGTGCAACCCGCTGTTTGCCATTTGAGTAAGCCCCACAAGTAGATACTTCTAGTTATCGGGCCGATGATTGATTGATACTCATAAAGACCCAGAAGACAAAGAAAAGCTACTGAGCAAATAACATCAGACTTACCTCCGCAGTTGACTCTCATGTCCAGAGTGCCGTCGCGCAAACCTGCCTACGTCTGCATCTCCTTCGTCGGCGTCCAATGTCACGAGTCCGACATCTATACATACATCCAACACCAAATCCTGTCACATTCCTGTCAAATATCCATCCTCCCAGACCTCCACAGCCAAGGGGGCAGTGCTCATTTCCATGCCAGGCTGGTGTTGTGAATTGCTGACGCACAGGCACAACCCCGATCCGCAAGGACGCCCAAAATTTTACATCTTGCGGATCCCACTTCTTGACCACATAACGCGTTGTAACACCTCGCGCCTGGTGCGGCTGCCAGTGCGCGTCCTTGCGAGGGCCCACGCGAAAGTTCAAGCGCAAGGTGCGCTGCTGCTCACGGGGCCTGGTGCACCTGGCGGGGCTTGGGGCGTGGAGATGCTCGAATTAAATAATCATTGGGATACTTTTAAAATTTAAGGCCTGGCTGGCATGGGCCCCCTGATCTCGTCTCAAATTGACAAAGCAAAAGGGCAAGGAAATTCTGCGGCTGCAACCCTCGAACGCAACACAAAAGTGGCAGCTCCAACGCATACCCTCCGTTCCGGCTGCAGCTGCAAACTATGAGGCACCATCTACGGGCAGGACGAACGCAACGGCGAGCAATGAGAACCCAGGTCGCCCTTGTTTTGGCGTTGACGACAGCGACGCAGGTTGCCGCGCAAGGTACAGGCGTTTGTGTCGGTGAAAACCAGGTGTTCTGCCGACAAATGTGCTGAACATTCCCTTTCATATTCGCAGCGAGTGCTTTCACGTTTTCTTATTCCGCAAATGGAGCATGGCAAGCCGGTCAGCCCGAAACGGTGACATTCGTTCTCGATCGCCTCGTTTCCGACACACTTTTCGTCGATGCCATATATCTCAGCCCGTTGGGTGCGCCGGCGGGAACTGGCCGTATTCGAGCATGTGCCAATTTGCTGTTTGATGGAGCGCAGAAGAATGCACCATGCGGTGCAGGGTTCTGCACAACGGTGACATGTACGACGACGATTCCTTCCGGGTACCCTGCCGTAAACTCGTTCGATGTGTCGGCTGAATGGAAGGATTGCAAGAAAATGCCGCTGTTGGATGTTCCTGTGCCTTTCTGTAACGGAGAAACGAGCGTTGATCGCGCGGCTCCCGTTCATATTAGCAGTGCTGGTGAGTCTTGGGTGTTTTCGCAGTTTTTATCTGAGAGAGGAGGAGGATTTACCAATCTCATTTCTCTAGGTCCAGCATCTACAACAAGTGCTTCTACTTCCATCGCTCCGGCCACTTCTTCATCTATTATTTCATCGATAACGTCAACGTCGACATCAGCCAGCACGACCGCATCGTCTACGTCCTCGATATCGTCTGCCGCCAGCACGTCCTCTGCGGCCACTCCTTCCTCATCCTCAAAAGTTACGGCCATGGCCTCCTCATCTGCAACATCCATCGCAACGAGCGCCCCAGTGAACGCGAACCCCGACAGCTCTTCCAGCGGGTCGAACACACCAGCAATCATTGGCGGCGTCATTGCAGCGCTCGCCGTGCTCTTCGCAGGCGGAGGTCTGTTATGGAGACGGGCCCGCCGGGACAAACAGCTAGACTACGAATTCGAAACGGCCAAACAGCGTCCGTTCTCCCTCCTCAAGGGCGGCGTGCCACCCCTCATGAACGCTCCTTCGAACGCCTCAATGTCTCAGCCATCACATTTTGCGGACAATCGTGACTCTTACCAAGCGTATCCAAGTTTGGGACGGGGACCCGAGATGGGTTATCAGTATGATCCTACGGCGTATGGACCTCCATCCCCGCGTATGCAGAACATCAACATGGTGCACAATGTTCCAGCCCATGTTCACCCGGTGGCCACTGACAGACCGCTGGGTTTGCATATTGTTAATTAGTTCTGCCTTTTTTTTTTTGTAACATCCCTTTGTAGGTAGAGAGACTGGGATAGTGTTATCCCAGATTCCGTACTGTAGCAAACCATATTCCCCCGGTATCCACCCCTGTAGACACATAGACTCCTGCTTCCCCCTTACATAGCTAGCGACACTTGTAATGTACTGTATATACACCGCGAAATAGGCATGACTTTCGGAAAACCTATCCGCCCGAAAGCTAGAGCGTCCGAGTCGGTCTGACCACCGCCCAAATTCAAATCCGCGTCACGTGACTCCACACGATCCGAATTGAACGTTGAAAGCAGAATGACAGCTTTTTGCCTGAGGTTTTTGCAAAACAGGACCATCGGCTGCTGGTGAGCGGACCGCCCTATGATCAGAAGTGTCCTGTGCATAACGTAGACAAACAGGGAGAGCGAACCGATAAGGAAGGGTGGACAGGGCAGTGTTCGAAAAAGCCACCGGAAGTTTGAGATTTGGAGCAGCCGACCTCCAGCACGACCCTCAGTTCCAGTGACACCAGCCCGCCATGGCTCCCTCACAAACAACAACCACCTCCAAAAGGAGAACCGACACCTCGACTTTCCACACCCTCGACCGGCAACAAGCCGCCGTCTACCCGTCCAAAACCCGCCCGCAGTACCCGGAGCTCGCCAAGCTCTCCGCGCCGCATGTCGAGAGTTTCAACAGCCTGTTTGCGCATGGAACGGCGTCTAGTGGGCTGCTGGATAGGGCCGTGCAGGATATCGGGAAACGGGTGGTGTTTGATGGGAAGCCCGGGGAGAGTGGACGGAATAAGATTGAATGTGAGTTGGTTTTTAGATGCGGGAGTGCCTCTGGTGTGACGAATAGCGTACTGATCCAACGAGACCTTTTCAGTATGGCTATCGAGCGTAAGCGTAGGGAAACCAGTAATCGAAGCGGGCGGTGGTGGGGTATCAAACCAGCTGTTTCCTTCAGAATGCCGCGAACGAGGAATGTCCTACAAGAGCGTGATGCAAGTCCGTTTAAACTGGCGAGTGAACGGCGGCACGGTGCAAAGCGAAGTGCGATCTCTCGGGAAGCTGCCTGTCATGGTTCGGTCGCTCCGCTGCAACCTGGAAGGCAAATCGCCTCGCGACCTCATCAAACATAACGAGGACCCCGACGAGTTCGGGGGCTACTTTGTCAGCAATGGTATCGAGCGTTTGATCCGGTTGCTAATTGTGCCCAGGCGCAACCACCCAACCGCCATCATCCGAAACTCGTTCCAGAACCGTGGACCGACCTACTCGCCGTACGGTGTCTCCATGCGGTGCGTGCGACCCGACCAGACCTCCCAGACCGTCACGATGCACTACTGCACCGACGGACCCGTCACCCTGCGGTTCTCCTACCGCAAAAACGAGTACATGGTCCCCGTCATGCTCGTCCTCCGCGCCCTCTGCGAAGCCAGCGATCGCGAGCTCTTCGAACGCCTCACGATGGGGCAGACCTCCAACACCTTCCTCACCGACCGCGTCGAGCTGCTCCTGCGGAGTTTCCGCCGATACGCGGTGCACACCAAGAAGCAGTGCACGGCGTACCTCGGCGCCAAATTCGCGGTCATGATGGACTCCCCCGACGATATGTACGAGGAGGAGGTCGGCGAGGAGTTCCTGCGCCGCGTCGTGCTTGTGCATCTCGACGACCCGAGGGAGAAGTTCGATATGTTGATCTTCATGATGCAGAAGCTGTACGCTCTTGTCGCGGGCGACTGTGCGGGCGATAACCCGGATTCGCCGCAGCATCAAGAGATCCTTTTGCCCGGCCACCTGTACTTGTCGATCATGAAGGAGAAGATGGGCGACTGGTTGACCGCGATCAAGATCCAGATCCAGCAGGATATCCGTTTGAAACCCACCCAGGTCGACTTTATGGACAAGAAGTACATTGTTAAAGTGCTCAGCAAAACGTTCGGGTCGGCGGATATCGGCCGCAAGATGGAGTACTTCCTCGCCACGGGCAACCTGGTCTCCAACACGGGTCTGGATCTGCAGCAGACGTCCGGTTACACCATCGTTGCCGAGAAGTTGAATTTCTACCGATACATCTCCCATTTCCGGTCCGTCCACCGTGGTAGTTTCTTTGCGGAGCTGAAAACGACCACCGTGCGGAAGTTGTTACCCGAGAGCTGGGGGTTCCTGTGTCCGGTCCACACGCCCGATGGAAGTCCGTGTGGTCTGCTGAACCATTTGGCGCACCTGTGCCGGATCGTGGTGGATAAGATCGATGTCAGCAAGGTGCCTGCGCTGGTAGCGAGTTTGGGCGTCGGGCAGATGAGCGGGATGGGTCCGCGGACGCGGAACGAGGCGTCGAATGCGGTGCCGGACGAAACGGATGCGATGGAGATCGATGACGAGGAAGATGATGAGTTTGATGACGTGGAGGACGACGAAGACGAGCTTAACGCGCTGGACCCGGAATCGGAGATGAAGCGTCGGAAGAACGTCACTGTTTCCGTGCAGCTGGATGGGAAAGTCATTGGATGGTGCAGCGCCTCGATGGCCGCCAAGGTCGCGCAACGGCTCCGGCATTGGAAGGTTACCCGCACGCGGCCTATTCCGTTGGATTTGGAAATTGGATACGTCCCGCCTACAAGAGGTGGACAGTATCCCGGTCTCTTCCTCTTCTCTACGCCGGCGCGCATGATGCGGCCCGTCAAGCACCTCGCGACGGGCGAGCGGGACATGGTGGGCCCGTTCGAGCAGGTGTACATGGACATTGCGTGTCTGAAGGAAGACGTGGTCCCCGGCACGACGACACATATCGAAGAATCGCCCACCAACATCCTCAGCGTCGTTGCGAACCTGACGCCCTTCTCGGACCACAACCAGAGTCCGCGAAACATGTACCAGTGCCAGATGGGGAAACAGTCGATGGGAACCCCCGCGCAGAACTTGCCTAACCGGACGGATAACAAGCTGTACCGTCTGCAGACGGGGCAGACGCCTGTTGTGAGACCTAAACTGCACGACGCGTATGGGTTGGATGGGTACCCGAACGGCATGAACGCCGTGGTGGCGGTTATTTCGTACACGGGCTACGACATGGAAGACGCGTCGATCCTCAACAAGTCGTCGCATGAGCGCGGGTACGGGCACGGCACGATCTACAAAGGCGAGTTTATCGATCTGAGCGACAAGCGCAAGAAAGGCGAGCCGATGACGCTGCATTTCGGGATCATGGCCGAAGGCACCGCCGCGTTGACGTTCAAAGACGCCGACAAGATCCTGAAATTCCTGGACGAGGACGGGTTACCGATCATCGGCAACCGCATCACACACGGCGACCCATACTACGCGTACGTCGACGACGTCACGGGTAAAGTCACCGTCGTGCCCTACAAGGGCATGGAAGACGCCTACATCGACCAGGTCCGGCTGATCGGCACCGACACCGGCGACCAGGAGCTGCAGAAGATCCACATCAAGCTCCGGATCCCGCGGCCGCCCGTCATCGGCGACAAGTTCTCGTCCCGGCACGGCCAGAAGGGCGTCATCTCGCAGAAATGGCCGACGGTGGATATGCCGTTCAGCGAGACCGGGATCGTGCCGGACGTGATCATCAACCCGCACGCGTTCCCGTCGCGCATGACGATTGGGATGTTTGTGGAGAGTTTGGCGGGGAAGAGTGGCGCGTTGCATGGGAAGGCGCAGGATGCGACGCCGTGGACTTTTTTGGAGGGGGATGGCGAGCCTGCGGCGGATTATTTTGGGGAGGAGTTGAGGGAGGCTGGGTTCAATTATCATGGGAACGAGGCGATGTATAGTGGGATTACCGGGGGGGAGTTCAAGGCTGATATTTACATTGGGGTGAGTTTTTTTTCGTGGAGGGGTGGGTGCTTTGGTGGCTGGTTGTTGGGGAGATTCATTGACTGATTGAGCTGCCCTTTTTTTTTGGGATGTGTTAGGTGGTGTACTATCAACGTCTCCGGCACATGGTCTCTGACAAATACCAAGTGCGCACGATCGGCCCGGTGCACAACGTCACGCAACAACCCATCAAGGGCCGCAAACGGGCGGGCGGGATCCGATTCGGAGAGATGGAGCGCGACTCGCTCCTCGCGCACGGCGTGTCGTTCCTCCTGCAAGACCGGCTGATGAACTGCTCTGATTACAGCCAGTCGTGGTGCTGTTCGCAATGTGGGAGCCTGGTGGGTGTGGAGACGGCGCTAGGCAAGCATCGCGCGGTGTGCAGGACGTGTGGGGATGGGAAGGGCGTGGAGATTGTCGCGGTGCCGTTTGTGTTTAGGTACCTTGTGAGTGAGCTGGTGGCGATGGGGGTCAAGTTGAAGTTGACTGTGGAGTAGGGGGGGAGATGTAAAGGAGGGGGAAGATGCATACGCACGCACACGGTTTGCTTCGACCGACACATGTATTTATTTCATATAGGTTTTCCTTGTCGACTATCTATCTTTATTTTGCACATCACGGAAAAAAGAAGCAAAAAGATATGTGTGCAATTGGAACGAAATCGGTTTCCCTTCATCTATTTACAACGAACGACTCGCTATCATTCGGAACCCCCTCCACATTCCTGTGCCTCCGGCCCTGGCCCAGCCCTCAAGCCTTTCTCCTCGCGCATCGCCCGTCCCTCCCACTCCTCCCACACCTCGCTATCGCCCGTCCTTATATCTTCTTGGGCCTGACGTTGACCCCGGGCGGCGGCGGAATGACGTTTGAACCACCGAATCCGCTAAACAGGCCGAAGTAGCGAAGTAAGCGGGAGACAAAGACGACTCCAAAGAGGGCGCCGAAGAGGATGACGGGGAAGTATTTGTTGATTGTTTCTGGTTCCATTTTTGTTTTCTTTTGGCGAGAGGAGAGTGAGGGAGTGAGTGAGTGTGAGGAAGAGTGGGTGGGTGGGGTGCTGTGTCCCGAGTGGTTGGGGGGTGTGGGTGCTGTCTGTACAGTATGTGTTGGTGTTGTGTTGAGGCCAGCCGCTTGTTACTGTATGTCTGGTTGACGAAGGAAGAGAGAGAAGAGTCAGGAGAAGAGAGCAGAGGGAGGAAAGGGCGCGAGGTGTGACAAACAACCCCCCCTTTTCCATCGCCGCCTTTTTTCCTATTCGTTGCAACGCTACACACAAACTAACTTTACGCTTACCTCCACTACTCTCACCCTCCCTGCAACCCCCGTCCAACTCGGAAAAGCTTACACCATGTACGTCAGGCGAGGACTTCCAATAGTGGCTTTCAAAAAAGTCACTTCGCGTCGCCGTGCGTATTACCCCCATCCTCCGCGCGGTCATCTTCGCAACCCGTGGCGGCGACTTCCAGAGCTTTGACACAACGAGGAAACATGGTCGCAGCGGTAAAAGCGCCACTGGTATCGCACCGTCAAACGGTCAACGACAACGTAGAGGGCCATTCTGGCGGCGGCGGCGGCGGCGGCGGCGGCAGAGGCGCTCGTGCCGACCGAGCACGCACTACTGGAGGAACAACTACCCGGGGACCAAAGGCTGGTGGTGGCAATAATGGAGGAACTACGCTGCCACCCCTGGATATGACCGACCCATCGTCGAAATCCGCACACGCTGAGGCGGACACGGCGAACGAGGATGGCACGATACGACGGCACTCTGCGGCGGTGGCGGCTGAGAGTGATTCAAAGGGAGAGAACAATGGTGTTGGATCTGGAGGAAGAGTGCCGTTGTTGTTGAAGGATAAGTTGGGTGTCGAGCATAGGACCCCTATGGGGGAGTATGTGCCGCCACAAGGGGGATTGCCGCTTTCGAGTCTTGGTAAGTGATGCAAGTGCGAGCGGAGTGCGTAGCGAGCCCCAGCGTGCGTAGCGAGCCTCAGCGAGCGAAGCGAGCTACGCCCCGCCCACCGCATCCCAACATCCTCGTCGCGAGCGGAGCGAGCAGGGTACTGTCTGTAGACAATGTTGATGGTGGTTGATCGTGGTTGATGGTGGTTGATGGTCGATCCTAACACTCCTCATCATTACAGCCCTCCCCACCCCCTCCCCCCAATCCTACACCCCCCTCCTCCCCCCCAACGGCCGTCAAGTCTCCATCCTCGGCAAACACCCCGACCCCTCCTCCGACTCCACCAACGAAGGGCCCGGCCCGTCAAAGTACAACACCGACCCCATCAAAGTCGTGTTTGAGGAAGCCCCCAAATGGAGCTTTGCGGGGAGTCGTGGGAAGGAGAGTCATGCGCTTGTGAAGAGGGAGGGGGAGGAGAGTTTGCCCGGTGCGGCGACGTATTTCCCTACGGATAGGACGGTCGGGAGGGACGCGCCCAGCTTTTCTTTGAGTGGGAGGTTTGAGACGCAATGTATGTTTTGTGACTGATCGTGAGGGGATCGATCGTGAGGGAGGTTGTGACTTATGCATGGGTTATGTTTAGTTCCGGAAGACCCCGGACCAAGCGCCTACTTCCCCAAAGCAACTGTCGGGCGAACCACACCGCCTAAATACTCCTTTGGGCGGAAGTACATCTCCATTGGTATGTCACTCGGAACGCGTCTCCACCCATACGAGTCCCATCATCAGTGCAAACTCATCCGCTGCGACTCTCCCCTACCCTGTAGACGACTCAACGCCAGGCCCGCAATCCTACGACGTCGCATCGCATAAACTTCCCCCGCACGCATCAACCGCGCCGGCATTCACGTTCCGGCCAAAGTTGGGCGGTGACGTGTTTGAGACGTCGGAAGCTGGTATGTGTTCCCTGCATTTTGCCTGGAATCCCATCGTCCTGCCATTCCGATTGGTTTGGTTTAACGGTTCTCGCCTTGTATAGGTGGAACACCTTCACCAAACGCCTACTTCCCAAAACTCCCCTGGAACGAACGCGCCGCGACACTGAAAGGCTGGTATGCGGAAAGCAAGGCCCTGAAGACGCCCGGCCCAGCAAGTTTCCTCATCAAAGATCAGTCCACGGGCCCGCAGTTCTCGCTGAGGGGGAAGCCTCGTATGTGTACTACCTCGCCGTAGTACACGACAGTAGCTGGCAAAGATTTGACCCGTTTTCGTCTTTTTCCTTTTTATTAGATACACCGGGAGCGGCGGGCGACTCCCCCGGCCCGGCAACATATAACCCGAACCTGAATGGGTCGATGGAGAAGCGGCCGGCGTATACGCTGGGGGGGAGGCCTGGGAGTCAGAATGGTGAGTGGTATTCGACGGCGCAAATTGCCAACACAGATGGATCCGTCTGAACAAGTGCATCAACTATTCCAGGCGGGGCGTCCCGCCCGACGACGGCAGCAGCGGGCCCCGGCCCGTCGGAGTACACGCCGCGCGACAGGCAGGTCAGAAGCAACGATGGGCCGAAGGTCACGTTGAAGGGGCGGTGGAAGGTGTTTGCAGGTAGGGCCAATCTGCAACACACTGCTTGGGGGAGCGAGATGCCTGGGCTGGGGAATGTGCCTCTGACCTAACTTGAATCGTAAACGTGTTCCCGGACCCATGACATGAATAGCAAGCACCCCCGGCCCATCAGACTACAACGTCCCCCAACGCTTCCTCACACCCCTGCAGCTCGCGCGGTTCGAGGAGGCGTGCAGGAAGCGGAAGGAAGCTAAACAAGCCGGTATGTACTCTTCTCATCGTATACATCGTTGTCCCCGCTTTTCTCTTCGCCCCCGTCTATTCATTTCTTAACCCCCCTGTCCATCCTCTTAGGTACCCAACCCCCCACAACCACCCCCCAAGTCGACCAGCACACGACCCCCGGCCCGGGGACGTACACCCACATCGACACGAACGTCGTCAAGCGCGCCGCGCCGGCGTTCTCGCTCGGGAAACGGCTGCCCACTGAACTCTCCCGTCTTCAAGCGCGGCAGCAGACACCACATGGGACGGCCAAGGCGGTTGTTGAGGATAGCGGGGAGGGTGAGAAGGGCAGGAAGGGAAGTAAAGGCCCGAGTTTGAAGAGCCGGATGTCGCCGTTTGTGACCATCTTCCCGAGTACGAGGATGGATACGTTGAGGGTGCGGGGTTGATAGGAATTTTTGGCAGGATCGGGGGGGGCGGGGGAATTTTTTTTGGGAAGGGGCGTTTCCGGGACGAGATTGGGGGAGATTACATGAGGATACAGGACTAACAGGTAGAATTGAGGTAATGATTAGGGATAGCGAGGAGTGGAAGGGGTTCGTCTTGGTAGCAGTGAGACTTTTGGGAAGCTTTACATAATGGAGACTGATATAAACCACCAGAATATAGAATGAGCTACGGACGGGCAGCTTGGCCTCGTGTAGGTACCCAATGCAAGAACATCCAGACTTCCCCCTTCGGAAGCAGGGTGAGATTTAGCCCTCATGGGAATTCTAAACGGCGCTCGAGAGGGGGCCACGCGAGACGGTGGCTGCAGGGCCGTATTTTTATCTTTCGTGGATGCAGGTCCAGCTTCGCATTATTATTGGCGGGGACGCCGGGTGAGCGCAGAGGGTCGACTGACTGACAGTGAACGACGCGTGAGTCAGCCGCGGTCTCGCTGTCATTTGTTTCTTCGCGTCTGTCGATGTTTTTTCATTCGGAGGACTGGGGCGGAGATCGATCGAGTGTTCTGAACGGAGAGTGGGCTGCCGATTGAAGCACCCAGAGAGCATCAGAAACCTAGAGTTTTGGAGCTAAGACATACGGGAAATCGATCTTGTTGGGCGGCGCCAAAGTTCTGTTCGGACCTAGTGGGTCGTAGAAGGTACGGCCCAATCCTCAACGGCTTGGTAGTAAAACCCTCGTCCACATGAACCCCATTGCTATACTCATCCACACCCCCACAGCCCCCCAAAATGTCGCACATCCTAGCCCAATGGCTCAACCACGACGTCTCCCTCTCGCACCACGCCTCGGCCTCGACCCTCGACCACCAATTCGCCTCGGGCCACCTCCTCGCCGAACTGCTCAGCAAATTCAACCTCCAGCCGCCACCCGATGCGACCACCGCGACGTACGATACGAGCAACGTGGACGCGCTCGTGCGCAATTACGCGCGGGTGGAGCACACGTTGAGGGAGAAGCTGGGGATCGAGTTGAGCAGTAATGCCGCGTGTGATTTGATCAGGGAACGGCCGGGGGGCGCCGCGAAGTTGTTGTACGTTACATGCGGGGGTTGGGAGTCGAGGGGGTTGGTCGGGCGAGAATTGGGATACTGACTATGGGGGTTGTATGGGGATGTAGGTATCAGATCAAAAGCGCCGTCTCGACACAGGGCATCCACCCGGCGACCAAACCGCACACCCGGCTGCTCACAGCAGCGCAGGGCGGGGTGCCCAAGCTGCCGTCGTACCCGAACAGCCCTCGAGGTGAGGAATCAGATCCATCCAACCACTTTCCCTCCCAGGCCAACCCCTCATTGATAAACACCGGCATAGCACAGACGGCAGCCCAGTCCCGGACCTCGCGCCGGTGGCCGAGAGCTCGAAACGGATCGCGATTGAGCAGGACCATGAGTTCTTTGCCAAGATGTTGAAGAACAAGCTGTCGAAGATGGAGAATGCGAAACATGTTAAGCGGACGACGCACCATCGGCATGTGGTGGATAAGGTATGCCGTGTCGTCTTGTCACGCTTGATGGAGGGGCAAACGTGGAGAGAGTGCTGATAGCAACACTTTTGGATGTAGGTGAAGGAACCGATCTACTACGCCGACGTGACGAGGTCCTACCATGTCGGCGAATTGACGCAGCAGCCTACGACGGAGCCGGAGGAGGCGATTGTGCAGAATGTTGCAAAGCACGTGGAGAAGCTGCATCGGCAGCAGATTGCGAGAGGGAGTGCGGCGCGCTCGGGGAGGAGGAGGGAGAGGCCTACGCATTATGCGGGGGAGGTTTGTGTGGATTTCCGTCCATGGTGGTGTTTGTAAATAGATCGAGCAACACATTTATCTTTCTCCATAGGGCATGGTTGACACCATCAAAGCGGAAGTAGAGTCCTTTGAGAAGCGGCTGAGGGTTCTTACACATCACGAGTCACCGACAACAGACTCCGCCAAAGCGGGCCATCCCGACGACGACGATGCCGAAGAAGGTGCACCGCTCGACCCCAACGCCATCAAAAAGTTCATCGTACTGCAAGCCAACATGGACCCGCTCAACCACCTCAAAATGATGTCACGCTCGCTGCCCCCCCTCGAGTCCATGCACAACCAACGCCGCGACTTCCTCGAATCCATCCGCAACAAGAAACTCGAAGAAGAGGCGTCGCGGCGTGAACGCGAGCAGCGCCGCCGCAAGCGTGCGCTGCAGGAACAGCGGGCACAGGATGAGCGTCAGATCGCGCAGATCGAGGAGGTCGCGCTTGCGAAGCTGTTGCGGCAGTCGAAGCAGGAGCGGAGGATCGCTGAGCAGCTGCTGCAGGTCCGGCATGAGCGGGAGGTGATGCGGCAGAATCGGATCTTCTTGGAGGAGCAGTATGCCCAACGGCGGCAGAAGGATTATGAGGAGGCGTTGGCCCAGGAGTATGAGCTGTGTGAGAGGGAGAGGCTGGATTATAGACGGCAGACGGCTTTGCAGGTCGCTCAGCATGAGGAGATCTTGAGACAGAAGGCGCAGGCGAAGCATGAGGCGAGATGTGATATGTGTTTGGAGGTTGTGAATGACATCTTTGATTTGGCGATGAAGGTGAGGAAATCACATTGCATGGAACCAGCGTCGAAGGATAAGGAGATCTGATGTATTCATTTCGCAGATGGCCGACTATCGAACACTAAACGATGGCCGCGACGCGCCCAAAAAGTTCGTCGACGAATGGAAGCTACTCTTCAGTCAAGGCAACTCCCTTACAAAGCAGTACACGATCGACTTGGAGAAAGATGTCATCGAGCCGGCAATTTACGAGATCGATGTGCCTGCTGATCAAAGCGCATTGACTCCTGCGGCGAAGAAGGAGGCTATCGGGCCCGGAGCTAAAATTTTGGACGATAAGGAGTTCGAGGACTATTTGCATGGGCGCGGTGATTGGTCTTATCCGAACGACTTGTAAGCTTCGTCTTTCTCTCTGTCGCTGAGGCAAGCGTTCGGGAGTCTAATCCGACGTTTGCCAGATCATCACGATTACTACGGAACAAAGCGCTGAACAAGCTCATTAGCACCATCCTCGAGATCACGGCTCCTCCGGAACCCGTGGTCGAGACTGCTCATCTCCCGCCGGTTCCGCTCAAATTGGCATTGATCGGAAAGCCGTTTGCGGGCAAACGGACGCTGGCCAGGAAGATTGCCGCCAAATACAAGTTGGCGGTCATTTCGGTCGATGAGCTGATGCAGAACGCCATCAAGTAAGCACAGGGCTGATACTCTTCGAGACCTCAATGCCCTTGCTCAATAATGTGTTTCAGACAAGCCGACATGAACGCCGCAGCCCCACCTCCCGCCGATCCCGACAAAGGGCACCCAACAAAAGTCCCCAACAGAGCTGTCATTGGTGCAAAACTAGAGATCAACATGCTCGAAGGAGGGAGCCCTGATGACAGCCTACTAGTGCTGCTGGTCGTCGACGCCATCCAGCGCATCTTACCAGCAGACCAGCCGACCGAGTATGGCGGCGTCATATTGACGGACTTCCCCAGGACACGGGCGCAAGCCCAACTACTAGAGAAGGAACTCTCTGGGTGCGTTTGGCCAGACCGTTGGTATTGCGCTCGAGTTACCACAGTGAGCTGAGACACCGTTCCATTGCAGTTATGAGGACCCGAAACCCATTAAACCCGGGAACCTCAAGCGCACACCTCGCGACAAAGCCAAGATGCGCTCGCAGATCGCCCCGAGCGATGCACCCCAGCCGGAAATCAAGCCAGGCTCGGTGGTGAGCGGCATGGACGCCATCGTCATGATCGATGTGTCCAACGAGGTTGCGTACGATCGTGCGGCGGGAAGGCGGTTGGATCCTGTCAGTGGCCATGTGTACCACTTGACGATGGATCCGCCGCCGACCAACGACCCGGTGGGTTTTGCGGGTCTCTGGTATTCGCCTCGATTGGAGTGCACCTATTCATCATGTTCGGTTTCTACTTTAGGGGTTGATGGAGCGGCTTGTTCCGATAAACGACGATGAGAGCGAAAGCAGCCAGCTTCATTACCAAGTCGCTGCGTTTGAGGATCAACAGGAGCAGATTAAGGACTGGTATACACGTTTTGACAACCTCCAGGTAGGTAGCTGCCGTCATCGCTTCATATTGGGTAGAGAGCAGACTACAGATTTTTTCAATCTTTACTGAACGCACTGACATTTCTCAGACCGTTGACGGAAATACCGATGCCGAACTGACGTTTGACACTGTGCAAGATATCATTGTGGGCATCATTGATCGCAAAGAAAAGGAGAAGGAGCGCAAGGCAAAGGAAGCCATGGAGTTGTTGGAGAAGGATATTGGCCCTGAGAATGGGGCCAAGGAGGAAGGTGAGTTTCAGATCATCTTTAACGCCGTGCATCAAAGGGACAAAACTCTCAACATTGTCGCCGCTCTGGGTTTGGTTTAGATCACTCCGCAACCGCAAATCCTGAAGAGGGGTCTGACGAAGGCGGATCCCGGCCCTCTGGCCAAGCAGCAACTGGCCCAGAAGACGGGCAGACAGTCAAAGCACCAGTCGCGGCCGCATCGGAAGCGGAACTAAAAACCGTCATCAGCCATCTCGACGACGATAAGAAAGCCAAGGCGGCGTCAGGAAGAGTGCGCCTGACCACTCCAGGGACCGCCAAAGGCGAGAAACCCACCGCCGCAGCAGCTGCTCCTACACCCGCTGCTGCTGCGGCCCCTGCCAAAACGGCACCTGGCGCCGCAAAAGACCGAGCATCTACAGCGGCCGATGCAAAGAAAGGCACCCCGCCCGCACCCGGCACCGCTCAAGGCGATCGCCCGTCCACGGAGGCTTCCGAACGCACCTTCGAGATCTCACCCATCACCCTCACGCGGGCGACGACGGCCGACGGCAAGAAACTGCCTTCCAAAGAACTAGCCGAGGTCCTCTCCGACGAATGGGTAACGATCGAGACCACCTTCACCGACACGATGAAGTTCAACTTCCGATCCCTCCGCCGCGAACGCGAAGCCGTCATCCGATACTTCCACGCCGCCAAAGTCAACTTCAAACGCTTCCTGGAGCGGCCGGACCATAAACAGCAGCTGGTGGACCTGTTCCAGATGGAGTTCAACAGCGTCGAAGATGATTTGAGGTCTGACCCCGATGCGAAGGCGGAGTTGCATCAGCGGTCGGAGGACCTGAGAGACAAGTTGTGGGATATGTCTGATAGGCGCAAAGAGGAGGCTGAGATTGAGAGGGTCACCATTATTGAGGATAAATGGGTTGAGGAGCATTTCATTATCATCGCCAATATCTACATAACGATGATTCAAGCGGAGATTGATCGGTATTTGGGCACGAAGGTCATGGCTGCGGATTACTACAAGGACGCTTATGGGGCGGTACGTGTTGATGATGCAGCGTTGCGTATTTATGCCAAGTAACTCATTGAGTTTTTTCTTCAGGTTCTGAGCGAAGGCAACAAGCCCGCCGTCAAACTCCCTCTCATAAGCCCTACAGCCCAAGCGTCCATCGACATCGGCTCCATAGTCAGCACCGGATCGCTTGAGAGCTCTCACAAACTTCAGCGTCGTGATGCCACAGGAAGCGCCGACCCGCGCCAAGCGACCGCACCCATCCGCGGCGCCGGTGGTAAAAGCGGCAACATCGGTGGGGCAGCGGTCCCGGCAGGGGGCGGTGCACCGCCGCCTGCTGCAGGTGGAGCGGCTCGCAAGATGGTGCCTCTTGCGCGCAACGCGTCGGTCGTGGAAGCCAATAAGCATTCCATGGCGGGTCCGTTGGGACAGATGGAGAAGGATGCGTCGGCGGTGGAGGCCGACATGTCTATTTACGCGGATGTGCTGAACGCGTGCGATGCGGTTCTGGGATTGTTGGCGCAGCATGATGGGGATAGTGTTCCGACCACTGCTGATAAGGATAAGAAGGATAGGAAGAAGCAGGTCATGGATGTTGCGGAAGTCAAAGGTGAGTTCGATTCTTACTTTGGTGTAGTTCAAGCCTTGGGATCTAACAAAGTGGTATAAGGGGACGCCGACATGGAATCCATCCCCGAGTATCACCAAATAGTCGAGCGCGAGGACCAGATCCTTCGTCGCAAAGTAGAGCGCATCCGCCAGCACGCCCTCGACAACCTCCGCTCCCTCCGCGCAAAGGCCATCGAAGTCTTCACGCTTCTCGACGACTGGATCGTCGCGCGATTCGGCGCGGAGATGGATGCCGTGAGGGATCTGATGACGGTCATCAAGGAAGCCGTCGAGGCGGAAACGAAACTGCCGAACCGGCTCGTTCTGGCCGGGGAGAAATTCAAGGTCGATTTTGGGATTGTTACGTATGAGCCGGAGCCCGAGCCTAGGCCGCCGAGTCCTGTCGAGAAGCCAAGTAAGGACATGTCCACATCATGTCAGGGAATAAACCGTGCTAAATCTACTTCTACGTTACAGTGCCAGATCAGTTCACAGTCGTCCAACTCGTCAACATCGCATCCCAATTCCGACATATCTCATCGCCATCGGGACTGATCAGCTGCAAAGAATTTATCGACTGCTTCCAGCGTCTCGCAAACGTGTCCTCCACAGGCGCAGAGACCCTACCCGATCAATATGCCACCTTGGATGCTGCACAGCTACAGCAGGTAATATCCAAAAATATGCATCCCCATCCTCTCCGCCCTTCAATCAGTGACTCAATGATTTTCTTGCAATATCCAGCTCTGCTCTATCTTGGACCCATACGAGACTGGGTTTGTGTCGTGGCGTCGCTTTGTGCTGCTCAGCACTCGCATATTGCCCGTCCCGTCGCTGGACTACCTGGTTGATCTCAAAAAGGCGTACCGGTACGCAGCCGCAAATGGAAGCAAAGACCAAGGATGGAGGGTAAGCGCATGATTGTTGCTCCCATTCCACCGATGATGCGGTTCTTCTAACATCCCACCCATCTTTTAGATCACCCAATCAGACTACCGCGCCATCCCCCTCTGGTTCGAAGACGGCATCTCCACATTCAACGGCACCCCCAGCGGCATCAACATCGCCGGCAACGACCTCATCCGCGCCCGCAGCACCACCCCAGCTCCCTCCGACTATACCGACGACTCGGAACAGAAATTCAACCGCGCCGCCAAGATGAAGGAAGCCATCTTCACTTTCTTTGAGGTCAACCCGGCTGCTGCGTCGGGGGAGTCGGTGGAGACTTCGGAGACTGCGGACGAGGGTTTGGGGCTGGGTGAGATTGGTCCGGAGGGCGAAGGGGTTGGGGAGGATGGAGCGGGCGAGCACGGCGAGAGGAATGACCAGGGTTCGAATGTGTCACTGCAGGGCCAGCCGCATAGTGCGTCGGATGATACGAGCCGGGTGAGCACTGCTCCGGAATCGATTATTGCAGGGGCCAAGTCACCGGCACATGCGCAGAGCGGTGAGGAGATTAATGCGGTGGGCAAGACGCTGACGCAGGAGACAGCGGATGGTGAGGACGTCGTTGCATCGCTGGGCGTCGAGGCAGAGTCTGCAGCGACGGCGACGCCAAACGAGCCGATGTTTGATGCGTTAGCGTTCTTGATGTGCTGCTCGCTGGACCCTTCGCCGAAAGTCGGGCTCCAGAAGGCGTTCACCGTGATGAGCGAGAATGGGGACGGGGCTTGTACGCTGGCGGAGATCTATCAGATCCTGCATACGGGCCTGACGTTCGTTGACGAGACGCACCGGCTTGGGAGCGGGGCTAGCATTGAGGATCCGTTCCCATTGGTAAGACCCCATACGATGTATTCTGCAACATCAGCACTTGTACCTGACCGTATTGATGTCCCCCACAGGATCTTCTCGCCCGAATCTTCGAAGACCTCAACATCCCCAGCGGTCTTCCTCCGGGCTCCACCACCCTCTCACCATCATTATTGAGCCAAGGCGGGCGCAGAGGGGGCGGCAAGATGACGTTCGAGGCGTTCGCCAGCGCGTCGGAGCCGTATCCTCAGTTGCATTCTTGCGGGCTGTTTCAACTGGATGTGAGTATCATTGGGATCGTCACTAGGATGCACTGCGCGAGAAATTGACTGTTTTCGTTGTTTAGGAACTTCCGGTATTTGGAAGTAATAAGCAGTCACGGCCCTCTTCGGCTATGTGAACGAGGAGGGTTATACATGCGGAGTGAGAAACCCGTTTGACGAAGAAAGCAGATTAAACGACGCATGTGTAGATTCAAGAGCCATATGTATTGTGCATGTTGCTACAAATGTGGGATACATTCAAAACCTTGTAGATACAGTTTGGGTGCTGGCGCGCATCCAATCCAAAATGCAATGAAAACCTATCGCATCCTCGGCGCAACTGTTCGCGCTCGTTGTTTTGATATTCGCGGGCACCAGGGATATATCTGTTCGACTCCCCTCTCACTTCCCCGCAAACCCCTTCTTTGCCCTCAACTGCTCCTGCCTCTTCTCCAAATCCGCCGCCCACATCGCCGCCGCCACCGCATTCGTAAACTTAGTTACAGTCGAGACTATCGGGACAGCCTCCAGCGCCGCGGCCACAAACCCAAACTGTGAATACTCATCCCGATGTCTCAACACCCACTCGCCCCGTTCCTCCGGCTGCATCTTCTTCAGCGTGAACAGGCGGTGGTGAGCTTCGATGCCTGTTCGCTCGCACTCGAGGTAGGCGTAGGCTAAAGGGCCGACGACGGGGACGAACTCGAGGGCGTACCCGAGGGCGGCGCGGGGGATGCGGGAGGGGTGGAAGATGTCGGTGGCGTTGGGGCGGTAGGTTGCGAGTTGGGCGAATTCGTGGATGCTTTGGCGTTGGGCGGAGAGCGCGGTAGGGGTTTCGGGGGTGGGGAGGACGGCTTTGGGGTCCGCGACGTAGGGGCCGATTCGGACGTTAGAGCGCCTGCAGAATGGAGATCAGTACCATTCAATGGATCGACGTTCCTCCCAATGCAGCGGGTGGCTTACTTGGTCAAAACATCGTCGAAAAGGCCAACGCGAGTCGAATCCAGTTTGCTCCCCAGCGTGAGCATGACCACCAGCGACGCCTCGCCCATACACAGAAGAAGCGCGATCCATTTCGAGAGCCTTATTCCCAACACCGAAACTGAACCCAGACGGATATCGAGGCCGCGGAGGAAGCTGGCGACACCCTTTGCTTGGAAGTTGAGGGTCAAGAGGACGAGGGGACTGTATGTGTAGGTTAACGCAAAAGAGATGATCAGTTTGTGATGAGCAGACTTCGTTCATTGAATGGTCTGAGTACTTACATGACGGTCGCTAGGGATGTTCCGAGAGCGATGCCCAGAGACTTTGCGACGGGTGTTGCGAGATCTTTGAAGTTGGTGGCCGTGTACAGAATCGCCAGAAACGGATATGCGGCGGGTGGGTAGGACATCTTTGCTTTGCTATGCTTGGCGGTTACGGTACGATGCTTTCAGGTGAAAGAGGTAGACTTTTCCGATGCTCTAAGGTTTCTTGGTTTTCCAAGAGGAACAGAAGGTCTCCCACGAGCAGGCCTGGGCCTTATATATGCCTGCCACTTGGTGCCCTCATTTGGTTGCCGTCGCCGACTTCCCGAACCCACAGCCCTCCATGTTCATTTTGCGTAGCCAGAGCGTCATGAGGGTTTTTTGACAGCCAGGTTCCATGCATAATATATGATATGAATGCCTTTTGGCATATATCCCCGGTCAATGGGGGTACCCCGTCATGGCTGGTTCCTGGTGATGTCATTATGCTGTCGCCCGTTGAACGATGCGGGATTTCGACAGCGCGTTGGCGCGTGCTTTTTTTTCCTAAGCCAGCCAGCTGCATGAGACCTTTCGACTGTGCAAGCAGATCCATCCGCAGGTGGACGTCCTTGACCGAGAACCGAGATATAATACGGTCACACTATACAAGGCTCTTAAAGGGTTCGGATATACCAGATATGTGAGCCCCGAACTTTGGTGGTTCAAAACGCTTTCGAAGTGCGGAATGATGCTCGTCGAGGCCGGACGGCCGTCTTGGCTTCTGTGGTTGCAAAGCAAGGCGACCGGTGCATGGGCTTTGCTTGCAATACATGGTGTCGAAATGCTCCTTCTGGCATGAATGAACCTTAACGTACATCCATTCAAGAGGTCCAATGGGCATCCTGCCCACATATGTGGGAGAACTTGGGAAGTCTTTTGCCGAACCTCGCACACATCTTTCTGCTTACCGTGTATATGTAGACGCGAGGATGTCCGATGCACATCTTGGTCGACTGCAAGTAGCAATTTGCCGCAATCAGTCCGACTCCACCTGCATGTGTGTGAAGCGCATTGAAAATCCTTCGAGGTATTTATCATCGGACGTTCAACGAGGGGATGGGATAGTATACGGCTGGACACCAAACGAACAGCGTTATGCATCGCGTTGCCCGGAGGGTACAGTACGCATCGTCGGATTGGACGGATTGGACGGTGGATGGGGTGAATCCATGTACGAGGTCCATGCACGGGGAGTCGGCGATCGCCACGGAACCTCACTCTGGTGAGTCTGGTCGTACTCCACCTGCACATGGGGTGTTGGCGAAAGTCGCAATCGATGCCAAATCCATCGAGTTTTTGCAAGTGCCATGCCCCACCCAACAAAAAAAAATGGATCTCCGCTAGATAGCTCAACACGATTGGTTTCGATTTCCCGACCACCCAAACCCGTCGACTGGATCCAAAGTCCGCATCGAACGTCCACTAGTCACCAAGCTTTTTGTTCCAGCAAGCTGGACGCGCGTGAAGGATCCCGAGCGGAAAGACCGTTTTGCAGTCATCACTGTTTCACCGAATACTCGTGCAAGCTTGCATTGGGAGGCGTGTGGTGACGAGCGGGACGGGTTAGTTATCAATTAGTGAGTCCGTATGGAGGGCGGCTTTGCTTTCCTGTGTGGTCTCCCGCCGTGGATCGTCTGTGTACGCAAGCGTGAATCACTCCCTGTCACTTCCCACCCGTCGAAAGAGTAGGACGCCAACGCGTCGTGCGGGAATCGCGCCTCCGAGGACAACTCGCCCAGAACTAGAACTGAGAGAAAGCACTCTCCGTGGTATGGGTTCCTACGGATACGTTGGGCAAATATCCACCACTAGCGAGAGGGTGAGAGAGAGAGAGGGAGAGAGAGAGAAGCAACGCTGGCCGTCGCTCCCGCATCTCAAGCAGCTGGCTGGACCCCCTCATTCTGCGGTCGTGTTCCTAGAGTCTAGAATACAAATACATACGTAGAAGTGGAACGCTGGCTCGTTTCTCCAACCGCTGTCCATATCCACCGCAAGCCTCCCGCCAGTCATGGTCGCTTTCACACCGTCCCTTTCAGCCCTGCTGGCAGCGCTGCCATTCCTTCTCGGTCTCGCTCGTGCCGAAGTCGCCGCAACCGACGACTTATCAACCAACTCTACCCTCACCTGGGAACAGCAATACGGAGTCGTGGACGCCCCCGAATTCGCAATCTTTCCGTCCGACGGTAGCTCTCGCAAGAAGTATGTGCGGGCACCCCCCGGAGCTTTCCAAGGCCCACAAAGCGGCATTGGCTCTTGGTTTCGAGCGAACAGCAAATCGGATAGTACCACGGGAAAGAGTTGGTGCGGGTATAAGTACTCGGATTCGACGCCTGGGTTTGCACCGGTAAGGATCTTATCGTGCTTTGAGGTTATTCCAGTTGGCGGAATGTCTCTAACGAACCTTCTCGCTGTATACAGGACATCAGCCAAATGACCGAATGGACCAACGCCGTCTATCCAAACGCCAAGTGGTCCAAATACGCCAGCATGTACTGCGGCCGCGAAGCGCAAGTCACCGACCCCCAAACCGGAAAGACGAGCCTGCTCTTCATCACCGATGCCTTCGACCACCAGTGGGTTAGGTCGCCCGGATCCATCGATATCCATCTGAACGCGTGGCGGAAATTGAAGAACTCGCAGACGAACGATAAGAACACCGTTATCAAGCCGGTGAACTGGCACCTTACTGGACGGATTAGTGCTCAGTATGCTTTCAAGGGGAAAGGGGGCTAGGTGTAGGCGTAGGTGTAGAAAGATAGAGTAGAGTGTTTTGAAGGGCAAATCTCGGCAGCGTAGTGCCGTAGGGCACGGCATTTGTAATAGTTGTGGACGGTGTCGGGCATCCGCAGAGGTCCAGCTGGCTGGGTTACTGTTGGCGGCCTGTATGGGCAGCAAAAGACTTTCCGGCGTATTCCAGCGCTCCGTTCGAACGTCCTCTCTGTCAAATGCCGTGTGGTTCGTCAAAGTTTTGCATATCAATGAAATACACTGTCCCACACATCAAATTCAAAAGTCCAATACATGTACATGTGAGAACCCTCCAGGGGATAAATACATGCATCGCTCCAAGGTCCACCAATTCCAAAAACACCAACAGGAAAAACCTCCGATCCAAAAGCGAAAGCGAAGCACAAAGTTTACATCCCACTGTCTCCAAATAACGCCCCTTTTCTAAATATCTCAACACCACATCGCCCATTCAGTAAACCTGTCGCCCAATAACATCCACCTGAAACCCAATCTTCTTCATCTTGGTGGTATCCAGGATCAACCGTCCGTCGAAGATAAACGCGGGCTTGTTCATGTTGCGGTACACCTTCTCGTAGTCGAGCGTCTTGAACTCGTCCCATTCGGTTAGGATCACGACCGCGTCCACGTCCTGTGCACAGCTGTAGGCGTCGTGGTGGATGGTTACGTGCTTCTTGACTGTGAGGGGGGGAGAGAGAAGAGATGGGAGGGTTAGTGTTGCGATGGCGTGAGGACAGGATGGGGATGTATATTACGTACATTCAGCGGGTGTAGCGACACTCGGATCCGTCAGATCCATCTCGATCTGCGCATCGTCCACCTTCGGGTCATAGATATGCACGTTGGCCTTCTCCTTGATAAACTGCTTGACAAGCGTGATGGCCGCCGACTCCCTCGTATCCCCCGTATTCTTCTTGAACGCAAACCCATAGATCGCTAGATGCTTGTTGGTAACCGTGTTGAACAGCCGACGAATGACCAGCTCAAAGAACCGCGTCTTCTGGTACTCGTTCATTGTCACGATCTGCCGCCAGTAGTCCGCGACCTCGGGGAGATGCAGGCTCTCGGAGAGGTACACGAGGTTGAGGATATCTTTCTGGAAGCAGCTGCCGCCGAACCCGACGGATGCTTTGAGGAATTTCGGCCCGATGCGTGAGTCCAGCCCACAGGCGTGCGCGACCTCGTCCACATCCGCGCCGGTGGCTTCGCAGATGGCGCTGAGCGCATTGACGGAGGAGATACGTTGCGCGAGCAGCGCATTCGCGGCGAGTTTGGAAAGCTCCGACGACCACAGACCCATGGTGATGATGTTTGCGCGCGGCACCCAGTTGGCGTACACGGCCGCGAGCGCCTGCTGGGCCCGCTTCCCCTCCTCTGACTGCAACGACCCGATCAGCACACGGTCGGGTTTCAGCAGGTCGGGGATCGCCGTGCCCTCGGCCAGAAACTCCGGGTTGGAGAGGATATCGAAATGGATGTTTTCGCGTGAGTTGGCCTCCAGGATCGCGCGCATGCTCTCTGCGGTCCGGCACGGCACGGTCGATTTCTCCACCACAATCTTGGAGCTTGTCGCGATCCGCGCGATGCGGCGGGTGGCGGACTCGACATACGCGAGGTCGGCCGCGAGCCCGGCGCCGATGCCTGATTTCTTGGTGGGCGTGTTGACGGAGACGAAGATGAGGTCGGCTTCGAGGATGCCCTTGTCGACGTCGGAAGAGAAGAAGAGGTTGCGGCCGCGGCAGGCGCGCACGATCTCGTCCAGCCCGGGCTCGTAGATGGGGAGCGTGTCGGAGTTCCAGGCCGCGATGCGCTCGGCGTTGAGGTCGACGATAGTGACTTGAATGTGCGGGCATTTGAATGCGATTACCGAGCAGGTTGGGCCGCCTGGTGAGAATGAGAAAGAGGAGAGTTTGTGTCAAAGAACGGGTTACGACGAAAAGTGTACTTCGTGCACCCAGACTGCACGCGTTTTGAGCGCCGACGACGTTCGGACGAGAGCATCGCGCGTCGAAAAACGTGTGGGGCCATGATCGACACACCGGAAGGGAACACTCACCGACATAGCCAGCCCCAATACAACAAATCTTGGTAACGGTAGTCATATTGCTCTCTTTGGTAACGGTAGCCATCTTCGCTCAATAATAACGTTCAACGCAGGTGGCCAGGTAGATAGAAAAAAACGACGGAACGTATAGTCCGAGAAGATGGCAATGGCGAAACCCAACAAAGATCGCAAAACTCAGAGGAAAATCCAGGAAGTAAGAAAGAGCTAGCACAGGGCACCCGTGGGTTTTATGGGTCTGAAGCGGAACTCGATTTCAGAAGGGAGGCTGGTAGAGGAGTGACAAAACGATGTTCAATCCGGTGAACGCCCAAATTGCAAATCCGACAACTCTATTTCAGCAGCCCAAAGAGGGTCCCGGCAGCCAAATCTACAACTCCCATAATCACAAACCCCATACGGGAAAGCCAAGACACGTTCACGGGCATTGAAGCGGGCGAAGGAAAGAACGTTTTTCGAGGACGGCCTACGCGTGGTGGGGCAAGGGTTCGATAGTTCGACAATCAAGGGGGAAAACAGCTGCAACGCGTCAATTGGATTAGGTAAGCACGAAGGCGTCGAAGGGGTCTTGGCTGGGTTTGCAAAGGGTGCAGAAGAGATATTATCCGGTGGGAAATGCGAAGTGCTTTGCAATAGTGGGAAGACGACACTGTTTGCTTGGATAAGATATAAAATAGCTTTGTGGCGTCCACACAGCGTTATGGTAATAATAAGGAGTGTGTGTAGTACAGTAACGCACGGCTTCAGGGATGTTTAGCGTCCGTTTTGGCATCAAGCTGCGGCTTGATCAGTCGTCCTAAGGCATTTCCAAGTGGGTCTCAGCCGAGTGACTTCCATATCCCGGCCATTGTATAGATAGCACGCCATATTTCAACAATGTATGTATGTAAAAGATGAACATGTACAGATTTGGGATATGGCGCAGGTTGCGCCTTCGGATAACGGCCTACTGTGGCTGTTCCCGACATCAAGTGTTCGTTCGATTGTGGGCGAGTACGTGGGGAGTTGGGGTATGTTCTGTTTGGGAGGACATGTGAGAACAGTATTCAGATGCTCATAGCTTGGGGAAATCCTGTCTCAGAGAAAAGAGCACCTCAGTATAACTCCATTAAGCATTCGGATCCAGCCACGTGACCAAGGACGGCACCGCTCGCTCGCTCCAATGTGCCTGCCTAATGAATGGCGGGTATGGACCACGAAACCGGTTCCCACACGAATCAACTCATAAGGTAAGGAAGGAAGCTGACCATCCATCCATCCATCCATCCATCACAGCCATCCGTCGGCAGAGAGCGTACGTTGGCGCAGGGACGAGAGAGGGGCCGAATGAAGAGGGCAGGCGGAAGCTATGAACGATTGGCCGAGGGTTGGAAATGGAGGGCGACATGCGGAACGAGCATGGACAACGAAGCGGCAGGATGCGAAATACGAGTGTCTTTCGAAAGGAAATTCTGGGGCATTGCAACAGATCATCGAGCGGCAGACGGAGAGAAGGCCTCAGGCGGTCATGCAGTGGGTGTGGGAATTGCGGATTGCGAATTGCGAATTTGCCGTCTACGGCGGAGGCGTGCTTTGGAACGACGGAAGTAGAGTGGGAATAGCGACGACGACTGCGAGAGCGGAATGGGGGCGGGTGGAAAAGACGGCGACTCTACTCACCGTCTGGAAGGGCAAAATTCAGAAACGGAGGTCTGGGAATGGGAATGAATGCTCATCACTTGCATTCCCGTTTCAAATTCACAGTGGAAAACGTCAGAAATGGCCCACGCCCCCGTCAACTCCGCCATCGTGCCCGGCGTCAGCCGTTTCTCTCGCTCGGCTTCTTACGCCAAGAAGGCCCTCTTCAAGAAGGAGAAGAAGACCGTCGCGGCTAAGGCTTCTGCCCCGGCGTCCCACAAGACCGTCGAGGTCGGTGGTGCCAAGAACGGAAAGTCCCGCAACGTCCCCGTCGCAAAGGCTTCCCGTTGGTACCTCGCTGAGGATGCGCCAGTCCCCAAGAAGTCCCGCAAGGCCCCCAAGCCCGCTAAGCTTCGCGCGTCCATCACCCCCGGCACCGTCTTGATCGTTCTGTCCGGAAAGTACCGTGGAAAGCGTGTTGTCTTCCTGAAGCAGCTCGAGACTGGCCTTCTGCTCGTCACCGGACCCCACAAGGCCAACGGTGTCCCCATCCGTCGTGTCAACCAGGCCTACGTGATCGCCACCTCCACCAAGATTGACATCTCTGGTGTCAACACGGAGAAGTTCACCGACGCCTACTTCAACAAGGAGAAGGACGCCAAGAAGGGTGCGACTGAGGAGGCTTTGTTCGACGCCAAGCAGGTTGGTGTTGATTTTATTTTCAGTTCTCATGATCGCATATTGCTCACATAGCTTTACGCAATTCTACAGAAGAAGGCTACCCCCGCCTCCCGTGTTTCGGACCAGAAGGAGGTTGACAAGGCCATCCTTGCCGTCCTCAAGAAGGATCGTGTGTTGAAGTCTTACTTGAACGCCAGCTTCGCTTTGTCCCGAGGGCAATTCCCCCACTTGTTGAAGTTCTAAACCGACCGTCGACATCTGTGTGGAAAATTTGAGAGTGAATGAAAAAGTTGTAATGGGGGTGGTCCAATACGAATTCTGTACATAACATCGTTATGTTCACGTTCCCGACAATTTGAAGAGTTCGATCCCCCGGTCTTTTCCATTCTCTTGTTCGGTTTCGATTGAAGTGAAGGGCTCCAGAGGAGGTAGATGCGCAATGGGCGGAATGGAAGATGGAGAGGCGGAAGTAGACCACCGCTTTCGTCATGAGGTCTTCTGGACGTCTGTAGAAGCATTTTGTTTTGGAAATTACATGGCGTTTGTCCACACAACTTGGAGGAATGGAGGGGTATGGCTTTCAGACGCTGTGTGGTTACCGGTGGGAGTGCGATTGTCGGGGGGTATTGGCAGCGGGGCTGCAGCGGATCAACCTCGTAACAGGCGTCGTCGAGTGATGTCCATGCCCTCTCCCGGCACATTCCATGTCCGCCTACATATATAGGCACAGTTCATATTCGCAACATTTACAAGGGTATGGCTATGTACAAGGAACTACGCAAACTACACAAAACTCCGATACACAACCCGAAGGGTATCCGTACATGTGACACCCCTCAATGCAACTCCCCACCCCTCTCAAACATCATCTTTTCCCTCTTCGCCCTCTCCTTTTCCTCCCTCATCTCCTCCATCCCCCTCTTCCTCTCCTCCTCCCTCTCCCTCGCCCCTCTCCGCAACTTCGTCAGCACATCCGCCGCCTTGCCCTTCGTCCACCCGTCATAATTCTCCACTCTCATCTTCTTCAAATACTCTATCTGCGCGTTGGTCGGGGCCTCACGGCGCCACGGGGCGGAACGGAAGATGTGCGGCGAGGCGAGGCCGTGGGTGCGGAGGTAGGTTTCTGCGGAGTGTAGCGCGAGCCGGAAGTCGTCGAGGGTGCCGAGGGAGGTGCGTTTCGTGAAGAAACGGGGTTTGCGCGGGTTGTGGAGGTGTTTGTAGGAGGAGGCGATTTCTATCAGGTGTTCGAGGGTTACGTCGCACAGCAGCTCGCCTGAATCGGGATGGGAAGGGATGAGTGGGGGCTTATGTGTACAAAGCGCGAACCGTGTGTATGTTGCCTTACCGTCCGGCCCGTTCTTCTGGGTAACCAGCACGGCCTTCCTCTTCTGCACCTCCAACGCGCAACTGGCCGGCCCTGTCCTCACCCACGCCATTTTGGTCTTCATCCTCCTAAACTCCTCCGCCTCGGTATCAAACACCTCATGTTTTGGCACCTCGTCAAACAAAAACGGAGACGAAAAGAACACCACGCCGGTCCGATATGTGTACATCTGCGCGACCCGCTCGATCTCCTCCATGTTGGCGTACTGGTGTAGATCGTACCCCGCGAGCCGGTACCGTTCGGTCGCTTCGTTGACTTTGCGCACGGATTTGCCTGCGAAATCAAAGTCGCGGGAGAGGCCGAGGAGGGTGGGGACGGTCGCGAGGGAAGTGTGGGCGTTGACGTTGTCGCAGATGTCGATGATGCGGCAGGAGGTCTTCCCTGTGGCGGGGGAGGTTCGCAGGCCGCGCCCGATCATTTGCTGGAGTAGGCCGACGGACCGCGTGGGTCGGCCGAGTATCACACAGTCGATTTTGGGGATATCTACGCCTTCTGTCAGAATCCCGCAGTTGATGAGGACCGGGACGTCCCCATTCCTGAACGACTCGAGCGCTGTGGCCCGTTCGAGTGGTTTCAAGTCGCTATACACGACTGCAACGGGCACGCCATTATCCTCAAACTCCTTCTGGATGTGCTTGATATGCTGTACATCGACCGCAAAGATGACGGTGGATTTACACCCATGCTTCTCATACGCCTCCTGCCATCCCTCCGTAATCGCTCTATTCCGCCTTATGACATCCACGCGCTCCCTCAACTTCTTAATATCGAAGTCGGGTCCAGTAGACGGTAAATCCTCCAAGGATACATCCGAGTGTAAGCGGTGGTAAGTAGCATCGCACAGCCAGCCTTCGTCCATCATCTGCTTAATGGACCGATGGAACACGATCTCGTCGAAGGCGGATTTGAGCGTCACCCCGTCATGCCGGCGCACCGTCGCCGTGCATCCCCACACCAGCACGGGCGATTCAGGCACATCGGCGCCAAAATGCTTGAGGATGCGTTGGTAGGTAACCGCCGCAGTATGATGCGCCTCGTCGATCACGATCGCTTTGTAGAGGGACGGATCGAACCTCGGTTCTTGCAGCCGGGTGGATCCTCCTCGTCCTAGGCTGTTGACTGAGGCGAAGATGACGTCTGCGTCGTCTTGCGCTCTTTTTGAACCTTCTTCTACGTCGGGAATCAGGTGGGGGAAGTCCCGCTTCAGGGTGAGGCGGGCTTGTTGTATCAGCTCGGTTTTGTGGGCGAGGACTAGCGTTTTGGTGGCTTTGGGTGTTGGCGGCGGGATTCGCGAGATGAGGTTTGTGAAGATGGTGGTTTTTCCACTTGCGACGGGTAGACTGACAAGCTTTAAGGAATCAACACACTGTTCCTGCAGAAAACGAAGGCTACTCCATTACCTGCCGCCTCACGCCATTCTGGAAAGCCTGCAAACAAGTCGTTATACATTCCTCTTGATAATCTCGCAGTTTGATAGGATTTATATGTGGGGGCGTAGGCGACTCGGCGACAGCCGCCGCTGCAGAGCTGTAGAGCCGACTCCTCCGTATGGAGAACAATCGGATGGGGAACCGCATTCTTGAAGCTGGGTTGAAGTGGAATGCCATCTTGCGCATGTCCCAACGCGTGAACGAGGCGGCCCAAGTCCGAAACCAGCTTCAAAGGGGGAGACTTACTACTAGCCTGCAGCTGAGCTGGCTTGAAATCCCTGAATGATAGGATGTGGATGGCGGGGTTGCCTGGAGTTCTCATAAAGCGTCTACGCATTCCTCAGTCTATGACCGAAAGGACTCGCTCTCCGCAAACGTCTCTCCGCCGGCGCGTGAGCGTGTCCGAACCCACCCCGCACACAAATGAACCCTACACCAGCTGCATCGCGCGATTGCACGTACAGTAAGAGAGCCAAATCTAAGTCGTCCCAAACAGTAGCATGCGGCGGCGGGCTTTTCAGAGATTCATTCTCCTTGTTTGTTGCCGAAGTTCGTTTGAAGCTTAAAATGTTGGGAGGGCCTGGAAAGCCTTTCAAGAACTCTGATGACGCGCCGCACGTAAGCAATCGGAAATAGAGGTGACGGCAAAACGTCAAAACGCAATAAGAGTTAGCTGCCAGCACATCTGGGGCCAAGACCCAAGACAAATGCGTGCGTGCCAAGTACGCGCATGAGACTCGCCAACTTTTTCAAAGTTAGCCAACCTGCCCTACTTCACCATCGCCTAGCGAAAAACATTCCTTATCCGGACGAAGAAATCGCTTTGCAAGGCCTGTCGACCATTGACCAAATTGAGACACCCCGTGCGGCACAAAGGCGCCGCTAGAGTGATCAATAGAGAGAAAGAGCGCCAAGCATACGGCACTCGTCGGAACAACTCCCAGCACGAGGCCTCGGCGAGGACCCTGCTGTTACACTTACAAGTAGCTGCCAGCAAAACCTAAGCGCTCAGGTCTCGCTTTGACATCACTTTTATTGACAGGTGAGGCCTGGGATTCTTATTTTTGTCATTGGAACCTATGGGGAAAGAAAGATCTTTCATATGACGAGTACTCAAACGGCACACCATCTCAGATCCCTCTCATCGCAACCGGGCCGAATCCAAAGATGGGCAAAAAAGCGCCAAACCGAAGCGACCTCCCACTGCACAAAATCATCATGGTCGGCTCCGGCGGCGTCGGCAAATCCGCGCTCACCCTCCAGTACATGTATGGCGACTTCATCGAAGAATACGACCCGACAAAAGCCGACTCGTACCGAAAAAAAGTCATGCTGGAGTCGTCAGGGGGCGGCGGGGCGGGCGGGACTGCTGGGAGCGGCCCCCAAACAGAATGCTTCATTGATATCCTCGACACGGCCGGACAGGAGGAGTACGCGGCCATTCGGGATAATTACTACCGTTCTGGCGAGGGTTTTCTGTGCGTGTTTTCGATCTGCGAGCATGAGTCGTTTGTGCACACGCAGGAGTTTCGGGATCAGATTTGTCGGGTGTTGGATGACGAGGCTGTGCCGTTTGTGTTAGTGGGGAATAAGGCGGATTTGGGGCATTTGAGGAAGGTGCAGGCGAGGGAAGGCGAGGCGAAGGCGAGGGAGTGGGGGTGCCCGTACATTGAGACGAGTGCAAAGACCCGACAAAATGTGGAGGAGGCATATCAGACTTTGATGCGGAAAATCAGGGATCGGAAGGAGGCCAAAGGTGGGGGCAAGTCGACTGGGGGGAAGACCGCCAAGAAGTCGAAAGGCTGTTTGATTCTGTGATGTTCGTATCGAGAAAGATTCCGCGCGAATCGTGCCTGTGAGACATCGTCGGGCACAACAGCGTAGGCCGAGGGGAATAACATACCCTCCGAAGACCGGCTGTCGCTCAACTTCTCATTGTCATACCCTCCCACAATCCACCGGCACATGTAGACGATGGGTCATCAAGGATAGATGTATGATGCTTGCTTTTCCTTTCTTCTTGTGTAAATACATGAACTGTTCGCCTTAATGAGAGGCAGTACATTCAACATTGCTCGTTGTAAGCTAGTGTGGCTAAGTGTTTGAGCGTGGGGGCCGCCGATAGCAGCCACTAAACCGGTAATCCCCATTTCATTTCCAAAATTTTATGCTATCTACATAGGTTGCAGCTGGAGTCCTAGCCAAGCTGCATGAAAGACAATAAATCGTTTCGCCTTTCCATATCAGGCCCTGGTATCCATCGCATCTGCACAAGTCGAACCCCTGGCGTGAGCCCATATCATAGAAAAGGACATCATTTGTGGTTTCTCACCTTTCCCTTCCTCCTCCATAAGCATTCCCTCTTCCTCCTCCTCCTCTTGCGGCGGTGTAGGCGGCTCTTCCGCATAGCTTTCCTCCAAATTCCTCGCCTCATCCGCCTGCCTATCATCCGCAATGGCGTCCTGTATCTCATGTATCGCAGTGACCAGGGTCAACAACTGCTTCCGTCGAAGTTCCTGCTTTTGTCGCACTGTTTCTGTTTCGTTTATCGTTTTCTCGATCTTGACTTTCAGCTTCGCGGCGGTTCTGAATTTGGAATACATCAGCACGGTGCGTAAAGGTTGAAGAACGAGAACGTAACTCACTCTATGCTCTTCCCTCGTCGAGGGAACCCTAGTATCTTCTCTGCCAAAGCGTCGTACTGCAGTTTGTTTGCCCTTATCCGCTGCGCTTCTATCAACTGCTCTTTGAGAATCGCAAGGTCCTTCGTCCGTTGTTCGATGTCCAAGGCTGAAGTGGCGCGAAGTCTGTGAATGGTTTTACTCAGAGATAAACGAATACGACTCTTAAACTCTCACCAATCTGCTCTTTCGCCTCATCATATCGCCGTATTTCTTTCTCAGTCATATCATGTATAAGCTGGTGTTTCTGCAGCCCCACCTCGAGTTGAGCGAGGTCCCCAAGGAAGAGGGTTCTGCACTCTACCATTAGCCTTAATCAAAGCGAAAATAGAGAGAATTCTCTGCGGCAACTTACGAGTCATTCTCCTTCCCGGAAGCCCCTTGTAAGATATACCGGCGAATGCATTTCTTCAGCTGTCGGTTATCGAATAACAGGCGGTTTTTCACAATGGAATCTGGAGCCGAAATAAAGTGATGTGAGCATAATATATACGACGCACAGGTTGCTCAAGCCCTCCGCTATGCGCACCTTCTGTTACTGCTGCCATGTTTGCCAGTTCGGAGTGTGTTGGTTCTGTCTCAGCCGATGATCGTCCAGTCGAGAATGGGAAGGGGAAGTCAACGCTTTCAACACTGCAACAGTCACGTGACTCGCGAACAGAAACTGTCAAACGGGATTGACTTTTGGAAGGTCGTTTGCATTCACACCCCCTTCTGGCATTACCGATCGACACTGGCCAGGACCCAATAGAACTTCAGGCATCGAGAGGACAGCACGACGACGTCGCCTGCGGTTTCTCAGTACAACAAGCTGCCGGTTCGGCTCTAAGGGGGCGTGGACACGGTGTCTTTTGGAATTTAGTCGAAAATGAACATTTCGAACCCGGTGCCGAAGGAGGTCACTTCGGTGGCCTTCTCGTTCTTGGACAACAAGGATGTTCGGAAGCTTTCGGTCAAGCAGATAACGAATCCTATTCTCTTTGACAACCTCGAGCATCCGACTACAGGCGGTCTTTATGATCCCGCGCTAGGACCTCACGACAAAAATTCTAGGTAGGCCATCGCAATTTTGCGCCGTATGAAACTCTTCACTGATAACGAAAACACTCCGACTATAGGTGTACGACATGTTCCCTCGGGCACTTCTCTTGCCCAGGACACTTCGGCCACATCGACCTTGCAGCCCCCGTTTACAACCCTATCACCTTCCGCCTTATGTACAAACTCCTCCAATCCCTATGTTTCTACTGCCATCATCTGCGTTCCTCGCGGGTTGCGATCGCACATTACTCAGCGAAGCTTAAGCTCATATATGCTGGTCTGATCACGGAGGCGGCAGAACTCGACACGCTTGTTTCGACGAAAGCCAGCGCGCCATTGAAAAAGGCGAAGAAGGCAAAGACGACCAAATCCACACAACGGAACGAGTTCATCGAGGACGAGGCGGAGGAGGTGGATGAGGACGAGGAGGAGGAAGGAAGGGAATCTGAAAACGAGGACTCCATGGACATTGATGCTGAACTTGGTCTTGGGCCACGGACAGCTGAACACATGATTGCCGAGATCGAAGACTACGTGCAGGAAGTTTTTGCGAAGGAACGTCCCGGCGCAGTTCGAAAGACAACTCTGGTGATCGAGGCACTTCGAAAGCTGGAAAGGCAGTTCTTGGGCTCCATTCCAGCGCAAAGTTGTGCTGGCTGTAGGGGACAAAGTCCCAAGTTTCGTAAGGAAGGCCAGCTCAAGATCTTCCAAAAGCCGTTGAATCCGAAACAGAGGCACGCTATGGACGCGAAAGGGCTGAAGTTTGAATCGCTCTTCTCCACCGCGCCTGAAGAGGCCGAGACAGATCCATCTCTCGGTCACGGCAACTCTGCAACGAACGGGATAAGCGCGACTGAGAAGGCACGAGCAGTTCTGGCAATGGAGGTACAGATTACGGAAGCAGACCTGGACGCTGTCGCCGTCGAGCAAGCTCCCGTCCTCAGCAAGGATAAGTTCTTGACACCATTAGAAGTACAACAACATCTGAAGATGCTGTGGGAGCGGGAACAAAGCATACTCGACCTTCTTTATGGATCCACGTCCGTAGAGACTGGCAAGAGAACATCCTCGTACCGGATGTTCTTCTCCGACGTTGTTCCCGTTGCCCCAACCCGCTTCCGACCGATCTCGAAAATGAACGATATGGTCTACGAGCACCCCCAAAACACGCATCTGACAGAGATCCTGAAGGCGAATCTCGCCATCCAGGATATTCGAGCTCAGGAGCAAGTTGCTCTTGCTGCTATTCCCGACAAATCATCAAACCTATATTACGAGAGAAGATCGGAGTTCCTGAAAAGGATCGTTGATTCCTGGATCAGGTTGCAGATGAGCGTCAACAACAACATCGACAGCTCAAAGGCACCACCAGGCCCCGGAGGCAAAGCACCGCCCCTTGGTATCAAACAGCTGCTTGAGAAGAAGGAAGGTCTCTTCCGAAAGCACATGATGGGAAAGCGTGTCAACTTTGCGGCCAGGTCTGTCATCAGTCCGGATCCGTACATCGAGACGAACGAGATCGGGATACCACCCGTGTTTGCTACCAAACTTACATATCCTGAACCGGTGACGCATCACAACGTCAAGGAGTTACGGAGAGCAGTCATCAACGGGCCTTTGAAGTGGCCTGGCGCGTCACATGTCGTCACGGAGGATGGAACGGAAGTCAATCTGGCTACCTTCGACGAGGCGGGACGGACAGGGATCGCAAACCAGTTGTTGACACCGAATATCGGTGTGTCTGGCAATAACCAACACACGCATGTCAACAAGAAAGTTCTCCGACACTTGCGGAACGGTGATTTCCTCCTCCTCAACCGTCAACCAACTCTGCACAAACCATCCATCATGGCACACACCGCCCGTGTCCTGCCCGGTGAGAAAACCATTCGAATGCACTACGCCAACTGGTAGGAATACAATATTAATAGCTAAAGTACCCACAACAATGTGTCCAATTCTAACATAATCCATAATCAACAGTAACACGTACAACGCTGACTTCGACGGAGACGAAATGAACGCGCACTTCCCGCAAAACGAAGTGGCCAGAGCGGAGGCGATGCTGATCGCTCGCACGGATAAGCAGTACCTTGTCCCCACAGATGGAGGAGTTTTGCGTGGTCTCATTCAAGATCACGTTGACGCTGGTGTGCATATGTGTTGTCGGGACACCTTGCTGGGAAGGGAGGAGTACATGCAGTTGGTGTACGGATGCCTGCGGCCGGAGGGTATGCGCGGTTTCGGGACCGTTGGAAATGGCAACATTGAGGAAGAGCTGGTTATCGGAGAGCATGGCAAGGTCATCACTATCGAACCTGCGCACATGAAGCCCAGGAGGTTCTGGACGGGGAAGCAAGTTATCACCACCGTCCTTTTGAACTTGACTGCGGGAGCAGAACCCCTTAACATGATCTCCAAAGCGAAGATCCCCGCAAAAGCCTGGGGACCGACTGGAAAGGAAGAGCAAGGAGTGCTCTTCATGGACGGTCACCTTTTGACTGGTGTGCTGGACAAGTCTCAGTTCGGTGCCAGTGACAACGGTCTTGTGCACGCCGTCTACGAGACTTACGGACCCGCTTACGCCGGAAAGCTTCTCTCCATCCTCGGACGGCTGTTTACCGGGTACATGCAGATGTTCGGGTTCACGTGTAGAATGGACGATTTGCGTTTGACTGGCAAGGGTGACATCAAGCGACGAGAACTCATCAACAAGAGCAAAACGATGGGTCGGGAAGCCATCGTTGAGTACGTGGGTGCAGAGAAAGCCCGCACGGACCTTTCCCTCTCGCTAAGCATGGAGAGTGTCCTCCGCGTTGACGAGAAGATGGCCGGCCTCGACTCCGCGATGAAGAGCAAAACGAACCGAGTCACGTCCGAGATCATCTCGTCCACTGTTCCCGATCAGCTGCTCAAGCCGTTCCCGCACAACAACATGCAGATGATGACGGTCTCGGGAGCTAAGGGGTCGAACGTCAACGTGTCGCAGATCTCGTGTTTGCTGGGACAGCAGGAGTTGGAGGGTCGGCGTGTGCCTACGATGATCTCGGGGAAGACGCTGCCGAGTTTCCCGGCGTTTGATACGGCCGCACGAGCGGGAGGATATATTACCGGACGGTTCTTGACTGGAATCAAACCTCAGGAGTACTTCTTCCGTAAGTCGTAGGCGATTGGTGTTTGTGGCAAGCAATCCTTCGTTTGTCTAACCATTTTCACTTCCTCGAAATAGATTGTATGGCTGGGCGAGAAGGTCTCATTGACACAGCCGTCAAAACATCTCGATCAGGTTACTTGCAGAGGTGTTTGATCAAGCCCCTGGAAGGCCTCCGGGTCCACTACGATCACACTGTCCGTGATTCCGACGGAAGTATCGTTCAGTTCCACTACGGCGAGGACTCGCTAGACGTGACCAAGCAGAAGACGCTCACCAAATTCGATTTCTGCGCCATGAACTACCTCGCGCTGGTTGAGCGCTACAACCCTACTCGTCTTGCTAATGCCTCTATTGACTCGGAGAAGGTGGAGAAATACCGAAAGAAGCAGAAGAAGAGAGGGATCACAAACACCACGCTTCTGGAAAAGTTCTCCCCGTCTCGTTTCCTTGGAGCGGTCAGTGAGGGTTTTGCAAACGATCTGGACGCATACATCGAGAAGAACCCCAGCAACCTCCTCACGAACAAGAAGGCGAGAAAGGAAGGCAAGAAGCACAAGGCATGGTCCGGCGACGCTGTCAAGGACTCCCACTTCAAGCTCCTTATGAACCTCAAATACATGAACTCCCTGGTGGAGCCCGGTGAAGCCGTCGGTCTGCTTGCGGCGCAGAGTATCGGCGAGCCTTCGACGCAGATGACGTTGAACACTTTCCACTTTGCTGGATTCGGTGCCAAGAACGTCACGCTTGGTATTCCGCGTCTTCGTGAGATTATCATGACGGCGTCCGATAACATCAAGACGCCGATGATGAGGTTACCGATGCTGCCGAGCGTCACACCGGCGCAGAGCGAGGCGTTCGCAAAGAGTATCTCGAAATTGGTGCTGTCGCAGGTTATGGAAGGCGTTAGTGTGAAGGAGCTGCTCAGCACTAAGGGGACTGACTTGTTGAGGAAGAAGATCTTCACCGTAAGACTGAGGTTCTGGAAGCCGGAGGATTACAAGGCTGATCACGGGATCACGCAGGAGGATCTTGGGCGGGTTATTGAGAAGGGTTTCGTGCGGGCACTGGATCGGGCTATTACCAAGGAACTGAAGGCTAAGAAGAGGAAGGAGGATGATGTTGATGATAACATTGGGGTTGGGACCACTTCTCCTGACGCTGTGCGACCTTCTCGATCGGGCGACGGCGAGGAAGGAAGTGACCGCCAGGCGGTTATGGACGACGAAGACGACGCCGGGTCGGACATTGAAGGAGACGATGGCGATGCGGTCAACACCAAGCAAACAAAGGCGCGGATGCAACTATCCAGCTACGACGCTCCCGACGACGATGATGAGGAAGTGATACGCCGGGTGGATCGCCAAATGAGCGACGATGAAAACGAGGACGACTCTGCAGGGAACGCGCAGCAGGCTGACGAGGACACTTCTGGCGCCACCGACGCCAGCGGTCTGACACGGGAAGAGCGGATTGTAACCAGCAGCCGCTTCGTGGTCGGATACAAGTTCGACCACGCGCGCGGGCGGTACTGCGACATCAAGCTTTCGTTCCCGGCCACGGTCAAGAAGATGCTCATGGTCTCCCTTGTCGAGAAAGTGTGCCGCAGCGTCGTGATCCACGAAGTCGACCGCATCTCCCGCTCGTACCCGTTACCCAACGAGGCCGAGAACGACAAGTCGGTCAACATCGGCACCGACGGCGTCAACCTCAAGGGCATGTGGGAGTACATGAACATGATCGACGTCTCCAAGATCTACACCAACGACGTTGCCGCGGTGTTGCGGACGTACGGTGTCGAGGCGGCCCGCGCTGCGATCATGCAGGAGATCGCGGGCGTGTTCGCGGTGTATGGGATCAACGTCGACAAGCGCCATTTGTCGTTGATTGCGGATTTCATGACGTTTGAGGGCGGGTATAAGCCTTTCAATCGGATGGGAATGGGCAGCAACCCGAGTCCGTTTGCGCAGATGAGTTTCGAGACGACGACGCAGTTCTTGACTACCGCGACGTTGTAAGTACTCACCCATCACCTCACACATGTCATTGGTCTTTGGAGATTGCAACGTAAACTAACGAGACATGATTCATCTTACGTTCACAGATCCGGAGACTTCGACAACCTCGAAAACCCCTCCGCCCGGCTCGTCCTCGGCAAAGTCGTCAAGGGCGGGACAGGCTCCTTCGAGGTCCGCCAACCCCTTAACGTCCGCGTCAGCGGCGTACAGGCGGCGGGTACGATCGCCGCCGAGGCACAGGATTTCGTCGCTAACCGCGCTACGAATGTTGTGAGGGATGTTGTTGTGGAGGCGTAGGGATGAGAGAGGGATTCGGAGTCCACCACGGATAGCGGGCTGCCATCGCACCACAACTCACACACCAGCAGCAGCAGCAGCTGATATACTTTTTGCTCGGTTATTGGCGCCCACGCCATTCATTTGTATTATTTATGTAGACACATATTTCCCATTTGCATTTGTATCCACATTGATTTTTTTCTGTACACATATAGCATCAAGAGCCTGCTTGATCGAATATCATTATCTGACACAAAAAGCGTTCGCGATATTCCAGAAACACAACATTGCTTGTGCTGACAACGATTGGTCTTCCTCTAAGCCGCTGTGCTATCCTACAATACATATCGCAAGTTATAAACCCCAACGCCCACCGCCCCCGCAACCCTCCTAACCTCAAACACCCCCTTCGCACTGCCCCAAAACGCCTCCTCCCCCTCCCCACGCCACTTATACGCCACCAACACCTCCGCCCCGGGCCGATGAGCGCAGATACTTGTAATGGTATCGAGAAACACGCCGTGCGAGGCGACGTTGTACAGCACGTCGGCGGCTATCACCAGCGGCGGGAGAGGACTCTTCCCATTGCCGTCGGTGGGTGGTGCTAATCGAGCAACGATGTCCGCGTCTAGGAATCCCCACTCGAGGATATCCGCTCGACATTTCCCTCCCGTGTCTGCGTACTCGGTCTGTATGATATTGTTGCCCACATCGATGTTGTGCTGCAAACACGAGTCAGCGGGGTTATCCAGGTCCGTGCACACCACATCGCCGCCGAGAACGGCGCCGGTTATGCCCGTGAGGCCGCAGCCGGCGCCCAGCTCGATTACCTGTCGTGGTGGTGTGGAGGAGCACGACGGGGGGAAGTATGAGTGGGCGTGGCAGGTGAGGTAGAGGGCGAGGATGGGCGCGCAGTCCCAGATGTGGGTGCCGGTGCTGAAGGTCATGTGGGCGTGTTCTGTTATGGGGATGACGAGCGGGAGTGTCCTTGGGAGGCGATCTGAAAGTGGATTGGCATGGCGGGGCATTTGGAAGCGGAAGTGGCGTTCGTTGGTTTGGACTTTGCCGCCTGAAGAGCGTCCGTTAGTCAGCTTGGATAGTTTGGACGTTGGTCGGTTGACGGAGTCACATACCTTTCGCATCCCGTCCCGCCGGCATCACTCTACATTCCCCCGAATAAACCCCGAGCGGAACCACCACTCGCATCCCTCCCTCCAAATCCGTCTTCACACCCCTCGCACCAACCGCCTCACAAACCCCGCTTGTAAGATCCTCCACACCCTCCTCCACATCCCCATCTTCCGTCGGATCTACGCACGCGGCGTTATCCACACCCACATGGAAACAGACAGGTTTGGGCTGCCGGAAACTTTTGCTGCATGTTATTGTTACGTCGATGGTGATGGATGGTTGGCCGGTTGGAGATATGATGAAGGAAGAGGCAGGTTTGGAGAGGGTGAGAGTTAGCGAGGGGATGGGGGTGTGGGAGCGTGCGTCGAGGAGGCGGAGGTGGACTGTGGTAGGGGAAGGTGGGTTGAGCTACATAAAACCAAGAAGCTTTAGCTGCCGTACAACGGCACTCTTCTTATTGAGGAAGGGGAGTCGGGTACTTACGAGGGACGGTTATGGCTGAGACGGGCACGCGGAGATCATCGGTGAGTGAGATTGTGAGCGGGAAGGGTTTGCCGAGAGCGATTTCCTGCGGTGGGGGCCGCGTGAAGTGGAGGCGAAGGAGGCGGGGCATAGATGCCTGACTGGCCACGCTGGGGGGGAAGTGCACCAGGCGTCTCTGGGCTGATGTTGCTTCAGAGGCTGCTTCAGAGGAGTTCGACCGAATTCTTTCTGAGGCCAAATTTTTCAAGCCTCGATTCTCTGTTTCTATCTCCTGATTCTCCAGCCCGACTGGACCTCTGGGACCTGGCCTCGTGAAACGCACCGTTGAGCGTCCTTTACATACATCCTGACGATCGCGTCCCATTCTCCCCTTCCGGCACCGGCACGACAAGAACCCTGAACAACTCGCATATCAACTTCTTTTCGACCTTTGAGGAAGCAGCTGGCCGGTGGTAAAAGGAAGACGTGGAGCGTGTGGCAGCTTTCTCACAAGCTGAGTTCTGAAGCATCTGTTGACCCTTCTTGCACCATGGCTGCCACCCGGAAGACACCTAAGCAAGCAGCTGGCAGCTATATATTCCCTTCCATCCACGACTTCCCTCCCTTCTACACGTAAGTTACGACTTTTCTAAGATGCCCAGGATGTCCAAAGGGTGGGGATGGGAGCAGTGATCACACCCGGAAGAACTCACTCTCACGCCCTTGACGTTTTCACAGAATACAACCGACAATATCCACCCGCACAAAGCAACTACAGTTATGGTGTGAAATACTGCTGCAGTACTGTGCAGCGACTCGCACGTCTGAGTTGCTCGTTGCGCCGGCCGCGATGAACCAAGATCCAATGACGCAGGCCGTGTTTGCCAACGAGAGGATAAGACGTAATGTATCGGTGGGGAAGTGAGGGTCTGCGGGGCAGAGCGGAATTAGATCGGCGTTTGTTCGGAAACCTCACGCCGGAGCTTTCGATTTGCCTAGGAAGGTTGAACAGGGAAGCGATACAACAGATCGTTGATGAGCTAGTGCAGCAAGGTAGGCTGATACCCTGTTGGCACGATGTCCCCAGTTTGGTTGTCCGTTTCCGCCGGCTGACGAAAATCCTCAGGTCAAGCCGAATGGGACTCACCTGCCAAGGACCAATGTCTCATCTACTGGCGGAAGCCGGAGGATTGGGGAGCGCAAGTCTACAAATGGGCTTTCGACTCTGGATCGACGGGATCCATTTGTACCGTTTACGAGCTTCTGCATGGCGAATACACTGAGGGACAAGGTGGGTCATCTCCTTGCGTGAATTATGCCTGTCGGTCGTCCTCATGTGGTGTTGTTTCGCAGAATTCCATGGACTGAACGAGAAGACCATGGTGAAGGCATTGGAAGCGCTCGCAAAGTTGGGAAAGGCGCAGCTGTTTGTTGGCAGTACAGACTTGGAGATGGGCGTGAAGTTTTCATGAGTGGCCGGTGGCAACGATCTCTCGTATTTCTAAACATCCCCTTCCATCTCAGTGGAAGGTTGGTTGTTGGTCCTTGGAGCAACACTCTGCCCGAACCCGACTCAATGAAAAGAGCATATTCTCCATATGCTTGGAGGGCTTCACCCCTTGCCTTCTGCAGCGGACTTGAGTTTATTCCGGGAGGCAGCTCAGAGACGACAATCACTGCTGTATCGTGAGTTCCCGTGCGGGCTGCCCTTCGCTGTATGACGGCTCGCTGGACTCTTACGTTGGAGGTGAATCCACCCTCATCACCTCGTTCTCGCTAAACTCATGTGATGGAAGCCATGCCCTCAGCGAACAGCTGCAACCCTAGGAACATCTGAACAGAAATATCTGATGTACATATATGTCGATGAAAATCTTGCTCAAAAATCATTGTCATAAGTTTAGTCGCTACGAGGCCACAGTAGCTGGAAAATGGATGGCCGTAGGTTCATGCGGCATTCTTTGCGTTCTTTTAAACAGTGGGTCGGGGTCCAGCGCATCGTCCGAGTCCTTACGGCTCTACAGCTGGAGGCCTGTGGTTTCAATCGCGTAGAAAAACTTGGAAAGTGGTGACGAGTGGACCATCTATTTACATCCCCAAGAAAACCCACCACCCACAATGACGCTAAACCTCACTCTCCAATTCAGGTGCAGACCTCGCCCCCATACCATCGCTTGCCCTGTTCGTCAAACCTCTTCCACGCCTAACCTTGTTTTGTCACCTTCGCAGCGGAGGCATGGAACTCCTCTTCTCCCATCAAAAAGAGCTCGCCCTCCAAACCACACCCTCCGACCTGCTTGCCCACTACGCCAAACCCAATCCGTCAGAGTCAACTTTAACCTCGGAAGCAGAACTCCGCCATCTCCTCCCTTACATCCGCGACACGCTGCTGACCGAACGGGCCGAGCTGTTCATGCAGGGTGATACCGTGTACGTATCCCCAAAAACAAACCCCCCGTTATCATGCTTGGGGAGCGATGGTAATACTCGTATACCGGTTACTGCTTTTCTTAGACAACCGGGAATCTTAGTGCTGATAAATGATGCGGACTGGGAACTGGAGGGGGAGTTGGATTATGTCTTGAGAGACGGGGATGTGATTTTTTTCATATCGACGCTGCATGGGGGTTGATGAAGTTTGCTGGGTCGAAAACAGGTGCGATGGGGTCAGGGGAAGGGGGAGGAAGGGGAGGAGGTGGTTGGAGCGGGTTCGGGAAAATGAAAATCTGGAGCGGAAGCCCATAGGTTGCCGGAAAGAGCCCACGGCAGGCAATATGCACACAGCGGCTACGAGACATACCGGGGGGTCAATAGCCCGCTTCTCGGCGCATCAAGCAATGCCGGAAACATATGGGCGATCACCGAAGCGTCTGGCGGCTCGATGCCAGCGGGTCGGCATTCTGGATCGTCGAAATCGAAGACCTTGTAGATGTGTGAGCATAAGCACGCGTACTGGGGCGTTCTGGCGGTGAAGCTCTCAGATGAGAAATGTGGGGAGGGCTATGAGGGAAGGTGTACTTGACGGGGAGTGGTAATGCACAACTGCTGAGGCGTGGGTATATGCGGGGTATACGCGGGAATCTGCCTGCAAACGCCCGTTTTCCGATCTGCTAACTGGTAAAAGCCGGCAAAAGTCAAACACTCATTCGGGATACGTGTATCGCAGCGGTTTAACCTGATAGGCTCGATGAACAGCGAGTATTATCTGGGTAATATATATGTACATGAGTCGTCGGACCCATCACTGGTCCTATGTCTTCCGCCGGGTGAGATGGTCATATATGACGACCTGGATATGCTCATCCTTCACAATATGTGTTACGGTTGTTTTATCCCCCGGTTTCGGTTCCTAAACCCCTCAAAGGGAAATCAGTTCACCGGCCAACCCATACCACCACCCAAAAGATATGGCCTGAAAACATCCCCTACCTTCGGATCGACATTAATTATCTTCCGATCTCGCTTATTTTTGAACAGTATCCCGCTCTCATTGTCTGCAATCACCTGGAAATTGGGCATCGCGTTGCTGGTGCATGTCTGCGTCTCCCAGTTATAGAAGCTCATGTCTGTCGTGCGTGGCATCAATGCCCGTGTGCGGAGGAAGTAGGGCTCAAAGTTTTCGGTTTTGAGACGGTGCGCGTAGTCGATGTAACCGCTGATTTCCTGGTTTTTGGCGTTGTAGGTGCCGATGAAGATGATGGACTTGCATTGGAAAAGCAAAATGATTTCAATATCATATATATGTGTCGGAGTCCATGGCATCTCTCACTCTCACCGTGAGTTTGCCGCTCCGATTGGATTCCTCTCTCTCAGCCAGTGCCTGCAAGAATGGATATCCGGAAAGGTCTTTTGCATACGATGCAAGCACCTTGGTGGCCAAGTGCTTATTCAGACGGAAGTTCTCGGCCGCTCGTTTCTTGGCCTCGAACTCCTCTCGTTTCAATGGCTCGCCTGAGCCCCGGTACCCGAGCTCGACTTGTTGTCTTGCTAGCTCTTTGTCCTGGATTATGAGGGTTAGGTTGTGAGTGATGGGTCATCGAGCATTCGAGGGTTTAGACTTGACGAAACCTCGAGAAAGTATAAGTCGGTATTGCTTATTTGACTGTCCAGATATTCCTCGTACGTCGCATGATCGGCGACGGCGCTGTCGCCTATGCCGCTCTGGATGTCGGCGAGCTCATCACTCATGCCTGCGCTCAGTTGTCCGGTCAGGTCGTTCGAATTGAAGAATGCAAAGAGAAACACTAACAAAACCCCCTGACGAGAGATTCGCTGTCGAAATCGGGATTTTTTATGGGCAAGGCTTGGAGGCTTGGAGGCTGGGACAAGCGATACAGCAGCCACGGCAGGCTGATTCGACAGTGTGCACCGGAATCACCGGATTATCAAGAGCTAAATGGGACAGAGCACAAAGGTCGCACCAATATCACTTCGGGGATAGGGGAGAAAAGTGAAAATCGATTGCGGAGCTGGGCGAGAGCTGTCAGTCGTCTCTCGCCTGCGGCCTCACGTCTCTCGCGTCAGGCCGTACGTAACCCACACGGCACGGTAGAATCGCGCGCACCAGCCGCATCGTTGTCTATGATGCATAAAAGCTCGACGTGTCTCACGTGTCGAAGCAGACCCGCGGACTGAGGGTCCTTCGCTGCTGCCATACCGTACAGTATATTGGGAACGGGGCATATTTTAAATACAAACGATAGGGGGAGTCGTAGGAGGTTCTGTCCTAAAGCGATTGCGAGAGCACTACGAACACTTCCCTAAGGGACACAGAGCTATAAGCCATCAAGTTGTTCCGTCCGGGGGTCGAGATATGAGGTTTTGAGAACGCTGAGAAGCGTCAAACGGACTAGGAACGTGCACACTTCTCTCACACAACCTCCTCCGTCAAATCCTCCTGCGGCACAGGCGGCCGCCGGCACCCCGCGAAGGGTGGTGGGGAGACAACGTCGTTGAAGAGGAATGTTCTGCAAGAAGACAAGTTAGATACGGGTGGATGGGATGGGTGGAGGCACCCCTGTGAGGGGCGGGGGAGGGCTTACCCGTAGATGAGAATGACGAATCCAAGAACTTGGAGCCATCGGAAGTGTTCCCAGCCGAGGGAGAGGGATATTATCCAGATGAAGAGTGTTCTGCGGGGAGGGGAAGATGGTCAGTGGTCAATGTCAGGAGAAAATCACGATCGGGGTGCATGGCCGGGGAGTGTATGGACTGACCTGCAAGTATCGATCGTACTCCGACTAGTCGCGCTGATACTCCTCGTAACACTCAACCCAAACCAATTGAAACTCGCAATCGAAAACGTGATCCCCACACCCGCCCAGAAAACCTGACTGAACCCAAACAACTGGCTAAACCCCACCGGCAAGTCAAAAAAGTTGCCCGTGTCCTTTCCCACAGTGAAATACAGGACGGGCATGAGTGTGCCCGTGGTGATGAGCCCGAAGATTCCCTCGAGCCCGACGGCTTTCATGGCGGGGAGGTGGAAGTGGGACATGATTTTTTCCTCGATGACGAATTGGAGGGCGGTGAAGGTTTGGGCGAGGATGACGAGGAGGACGCCGATGATGGACCATGTGCTTGGTTTTGTGCCCATAAGGTATGGATGCTCCGCGTCGTTGTGGGAGTCAGCTGGGGGTGGGGATGATGCGTGCTCGACGATGCTGCTCATCCCGACGGTGGCGACGCCGAGGAAGACCATGACGAGGGCGAACCATCGGTAAAGCGGGTGGCGGCGGTTGAGAAAGAGGACGGAGAGGGTGCCCGTGAAGAGGACGACGGAGCCGCGGAGCATTTGGTACACGGAGGCGGAGATGTGGATCAGACCAACGTTCATGAGGGTTGTTGCGATCATGTCGCAGAGCGTGGGGAGCCAGAGAAGGAAATTGTAGTAGCCTGTCATGGGCTGAGGTGTGTGCGCGACGAATGTTGGGGGGATGAGGGGGGATGTCTCTTCGCCTGCGACGTCGTCGGCTGTCGCGACGCCGGGGGAATCGGGGTGGACCACTGCAACCCCGGCCGCTCCAGCAGCTGCCGCTTCGGCCTCCCTCGCGATCCGCTTGTTCTCCCTCCACACTCCCACGTAGTAGACAATAAGGCAGAGAGATTCACCCAAGAACATGTTCACTGTCTGCCATAGCGGCTGTTCGAACAGGTGTCGCCTTTTCGGATCCGGGTCATCGCAGTTCTCCACGCAGGTGTTGTCTTGGAGTTTGTTGAGGATTGTATTGACAGTGCCGGTCAACAGCATGCCCACCACCAGGACGAGGACGAATATTGGTTTCATGGCTGTGTAGAGGCGGGATGGTATTCCGTGGGAATTTGTGTGGGAGGGTGCTGTGCTCGACTGCTTTGCCCCTGACAGGTTCGCGTGGGAACAAAGGGCAGGCGAAAACTTGGACTTGGATAGTTTTGGAACCTTATGCGGCGTCAACAGAGACGAGCCTATTCACTAGGTCACTGTGAAGAAAGATAAATATGAGTGCAAGTTCGGTGGGAAGATTGCGCAATGGGTATGGACCTTACAAATGCGAAAGCTGACGGAGGTCTCCTCGCGATAGAATTGCGAACAGAGTACAGACTTGCACGATATCAAATTCTTATGAGACGTAGAGCGGGCGTGAGAAGGAGTATTGTGCGGTCGTGGGAGTTGGGAGTTTGGAGTATGGAATGGAAGAAGGCAGGGAGCTTGGCCACGGGAATGCAGCAAGGTCAGGCAGTACAGTAATACATATTTGAAGCCCCGCTTGGCTCGTTTGTTTACTTGCTCTTTGTTTAGCACGCGCAGCAGGCAAGTTGGGAGATGGGTGATCAGGCTTGCTAAAGAGATTGCGCCATCCTTGTGCGCAGAATGATTAGCGGGCTTTTCACGCGTTTCATTAGCCACACGCCAATTAGCCTCATTGCGAACTTTCGATAAGGCGTGGCGGTATGACAGCAGGGCGGGGGGGGGGGGGGGGGGGGGGAATGAGTGACTGCGGCCGATCTTCCTTCATCAATTAAGTTTGGACTCCGGGGCCGAAATTTGGAGTGTGTCATCACTTGGCAGTGGACCTGTCATTCTTGCAACTACCCCCTCCCACCCTACTATTATCCTTATAAAATACACTTATCCACCGCTGCCTGTATTCCTACCTTCCTGCGGCCCGTCTTTCAAGCCCATACCATCCTTCGTTCCGGGAGACCTGTCTCCTCCACCTTGTTCGTACTCTCTCAGAACAGACAACACCTCGGAATTCGCTTTCGCCCGGAAGTTCTCCACCGCCAGCACCAAATCTCACACCACCATCCTCCCGAAGGTCATCTTCCGCCCCATCGCCTTAGCAATTCATACACTCGGCTCAAAGTTACGGCACCCGCCTCTGCTACCCACCTCCACCATCGTCCAACGCCACTGGACCACCCGTCAAAACACACACCCACCATTGCACACCTCCCAACCTCTTTTTCCCGCCTCAGTAACCCCCACACATCAAATCCCTTGACCTATTGGCCTGTCCAACGCTCCCCTCCGCGGGAGCCGCGACAAACGAAAGAGAAGAAAGAACCCGTTCGGTGTCAACCACAGCTTTCGATATTATCCACAAGCGAGGTTTGGAACTGAGGATGCTTTGAGAGACCGCCGTTAGCCACTTTTGGGGGGATGTTAATTCGCAAATGGCTAAAATCAAGCTCCAACCTTCAGAAAAACTAAAAAAGCCGTCTCTAGCAAAAACAAAAACAAACCCAAAACCATGGGCATCATATTCAAACGCTACCTGGACACGCCCACGCACACCAACAGCCGCATCTTTGGATGTACAGAGTGCAAGACCCATCTTTCGACGAGCGAGGATATACTCTCTAAGGTTTTTGACATTTGGGGGATGTTGAACTTTTGCTGAGGTGGTTGGGTTACTGATCCGTGTTGTGACTGTATCTTCTTTCCTGGTGTATTTTTTGTTTGGGAAAAGGCGTTTCAGGGGACGACGGGACGCGCGTACCTTTTTCAGTCGGTGTAAGCAACGATAATGCTGTAGATAAGCGGGTTCTGATTATGTTTTGAGTTCGAGCGAAGGGAGCGCAAAGGGAGGGAGGCCTCCCGATTGCGCGGAGGCGCGACGGGTGGCATGGCGGGCCATCTGCAAGCGGGACGAAGGAAGGAGGTTTATCGTTTCGCTCACATATACCAACCCCTGCCCTCATTCACAACACAGGGTCAACGTCATCGAAGGCGACCTCCGCACGGCGACCATGACGACCGGCGTGCATACCGTTAAGGACATCTACTGCACGGCGTGTCAGACGCTTGTCGGGTAAGGGTTCACACCCGCCTCGTCAGCGTCATCCCCATCCTAACATTCGAAAATGTTGCTTCCTCCGGCAGATGGAAATACGTAAGTCATAGCCTTTTCACCTCTCATCCGTCGTTAAACCCCTGTAGGCTGAATGGATGGCGGGGGGTTTTATCTCGCACGGCGTGGGGTTAGGAACGAGCATACGAAGACAGCCAGAAATACAAAGAGGGCAAGTTCATCCTCGAACGGCAACTGGTCTGCGAGGTCGTATGACCTTGGATCATCGGGACGGAGAGCACACGCCCCCGGTATGCCCCCTTCTCACCAGCGGTGTTTCCTGTAAGAAAGCGGACATTATTTTTGCTGACCGCTGTTTTACGCGGCCGTCTCTCTTAAGCTTTCGTTTGCATCCTACATATACAGACTAGGGAATCTCCTCTGTCTCTGGTCATCCCTCATTTCTCCTCCCCCTCTCCCCCTACCCCTACTCCATCAGTTCCTGTTATTTTTCCTCACCTCCTCACTAACCTCGTCTTTAGTTTTGGGTTTTCATGCAGTGTAGTCACATCTTTCAATGCTTCAATACAGCAAACAAAAACAGGTCTCGCTCTCAGTTTGAACTCTGGTTTGAACTATATGCACAGAATATCTCGTGGACCGTGGACACCCAAATACAGGCTGCACAGAAGTCTCATCACCCGCATACATAATTCATTATCTACTCACAGAACAATAAACCCAACACAAAAACGGACCCCTATCATGAACCGCAAACGACACCTAGCGAGAAAGAGACCATCCGTCTACGCCAGGTTGACGAAAAAAAAAAAGGTCGTGATCGGGGCTCCGGAAGGGGCGGGATGATTCAGGGACATGTTGATACGGGTAAACCGAGTTGGGCGGAAGGGCATAGCGGACCTCCCTTCCCCTTAGTCGTTCCGCCTAAAAGTCCCGCTCTTATTCCCGCTCTTCGGCTTCATATTCACCCGCGCATCCTTCTTCTACAATCCCCAAAAGAAAAAGAAGTCATCAGCCCACATTCACCCGCATTATGACGCACCGCAACTCTTTACCTGCTTAGGCCCCTCTCCCTGCTTATACGGCTCAAACACCTTCTGTTGTTGCTGTTTTGGACCTTTCCCCTTCTTCGACTGCTGTTTCTGTTGGGGCTCCTCATCACTATCCAACACGAATACCCCATCAAAGTCTTCCGTGGCATCCATCGGCTCTTGGTGGGTGCTGCTCTGGCCTTTCTTGGAGTAATCGTAGGGTGTGAATTCCAAGTCTTTTTTACCCTTCTTGGCCCGGGTGGGGGAGGATGAATCGGTGGTGAGGGCGTCTTTTTTAGGCCGTTTTCTGGCTTTAGAGCCTTTACGTTTGATGTCGGCGACTTCGATTTCCTCGTCGGAGAGGGTTATAATGTCCGTCGGGAGGGTCGTGGTTGGGGGTGCGACACGGGATTGGATTGGCGCGGGTGGGGTGGCAGATATTTTTGATTCCGACGGTGTGAGGGATTTGGACGCTGTGGTATTCTCCAATGACGCGCGGGGGGATTTACTCGATGGGAGTGGGGATTCCGTATCGTCAGAGTCGTCTCGTTTTCGTTTGGCCTGTAATAGCCCTACGGGCGCTTCGAGCCTCAACGTGCGTCTGATCTCCTCCGCGAGGCGTTTGGCCTGTACGGCGCGCTCATCTTCGTCTGCGTCGAGTGTTGCGGTGGTTCCGAAAATCGAGGACGTGGTAATCGAGACGTGGGTGACTGTCGACGTCTTCGCAGCGTCTTTCACCGTCCCAAACAGCCTTGAAGTCGGTAGGGTTTGGATTTCCAAGATAGGTGGAGGCCCTTCAGCAGGCGTGCTCTCCCCCGTCGTAACCTCCCCTTCATCTTTCTCCCCAAACCTTAAATGCTGCGGCCCGCGTTTCTTCCGCTCCATCCACTCCCTCTCGTCCTCCTTCAACTTCGCCAATAGCGCCTCGTTGCGTTCCCTTGACCGTGTCGCTTCAATCAACCCATTCTCAATAATCAGCGCCAAATCCGTCGCGTACATCCTGACCAACGGTGGCACTGGTGAGCAGCACCCAAGGATCCCCTGCTGGTCAGTGGGCATCCTATCCGCGAGTGTGAACATCATATGCGTGGGGAGGACGTATCGGGGCGACTCGTCCTCTTCGCGGGCTGTGTGGTCGCGCCAGGCGTGGATGGCGCGGAAGAGGGCAAACTGTTCGGGGCGGAGGGCGCCGCCGTATTTGCGTAGGGTCTGCCGCCAGCCGTTGGGGCCTTCGCCCGTTTCCGAGTCGTAGATGTCCTTTTCGTATTTTTTGAGTGCTGTTTCGGCGGAGCGGGTTAGGGTCGCGCGCATGAGGTTGTGCGTTTCGGGGTTGGAGAGGGTGAGGAGCTCGTTGCGCATTCGGTCGTAAATATATAATAAATAGTGGGTATCGCTTCGTGCGTACTTCAGTAGCTCCTTCGGTAAAGGTCTAGATATACGATTAGTCATGGTCTCTCGCGCACTTCTGACTCAAACAACAGAAGTCACATACCTTATCCTCCAATCCGCCAGCTGGTATGCTTTATTCGTCTCCACATTGCAGTAGTACTTCAAGAGATGCGCAAGTCCATGATGCGGCATCTCGAGAAGATGTGATGCGTGGTATGTATCGAACAGGTTGACAATGTAAAGCCCAAAGTCCCTTTGCATCCATACGATATCCATGTCGGCGCCGTGGAAGACCTGCAACAGGCAGTGAGACAGGCAGTGAGAAACCATTACGGTGGGCAAGAGATGCAGACGCCCGCAGGTCACATACCTTGACAATCTCCGGATTCGTAAAGCTGGAATTCAGCACGTGCATCCGACTCCGCACGGCTAGAGTGTCAATGATGAAGTCTTCTGTTCGAGTCGAGATCTGCATCAGACACACGAATCCTTGGAATGTTCGGTAATCGTGATGCTAGAGGATATAGGGTCAGCAAACCGCATCTTCCGTCCCTCGTACCACTACTTGCGTCTCACCTCGGTATCGATCGCAATCTCCTTAACCGAGTCCAACAACGCCGCTAATCGGTCCAGCTTCTCATCGGTATCCACGTACGTATACGGCGTTTCCTCCATCGATTCGTAGAGTTGTTCAGGGCGAACTTCGAACATGTGGTGAGGGTATTCTATGTTCTGGATCTCGTACTCGTACGGATGTGGATGACTGATGACGAATTCAGAGGAAAGAGATCAGTTACTGCGCCCAAGATGCACATCCGCCGAACTGGTTAATCAAATGCGCACCTAGTCTTCGAAGAGCTAGCATCGGTAATTCCCAACGACCTCAAATGCGCGCTCATCTCCGGCGTCAAATCCGCAGACCCAGGTAACCCATAATCCAACGGCCGTTTCGCATTCGGCTTCTGCGTGATCTTCCTCACAAAGGGTGTATTCGAGTTATCCACCTTATCCTCGAAGCTCAGCTGCGGGCGGGAGATGTTCTGCGCGTGGACGACTTTGCGGAACGTGTTTTGTTTTGTTTGCACTTGCATTATGACCGGGGCGCTTTGCCCGGGGACGTTGCCGGGGGCGTTCTTCTTTATTCGGCCTGTGACTTTGTCGAGGTTCATGTCTGCTTTCTCGAGCAAGTGGTCAACCGTGTCTACCACGGCAGCGAAACGGTCCGTTACGTCGTCCGCATCCTCAAAAGGCCTCACACGGTCAGAAGTGGGAACCGCTTTCGACGTCGAGTGTTTTAGCAGTCGGTTGCATGCTTCCAGTAGCTGATCTCCAGCGTTTGTCAGGGACTCGTCGAAACCTTCCACGGAGGCCTTGTAGAAACCTAGTTCGTTTGGTTGCAGAAATTGCGAGGCTTTCGTCACGCCCACCAGAGCCGTGAACAAGTGGGTCTGGTAGTCCTCAAAGTTCTCTGGTGTGATGGCAAAGCCACTCTGTTCTGAAGCCATGATGCCTTTGCTTCCACCGTCGCGAAATACGGGATCCCTGGGGAAAGTCCAAACGAGGAAATGGGCAGCGTGAAATGTTGGAGCAACACGTCCCGAGTGGCGTTCGTGGCAAGGAGTGGCTTGGCGGTTTCGTCGGCGTGTCCTATACGCGAACGCACAGAGCTCATTGCTCAAAAGACATCAATGACTGCGAACCACTTGGATATGTACGATTGGTGATATGAACTCATTATATGATGAGGATGTGATATAAGACCGTCGGTCGATATATGCAAAAAGGAATAAACCCAAAAACGGTCCCCCCTGTTAGAATACGAATCGACCGCTTTAGCTCGGCAGCGCCTCCGTCTCAGGAACCCCCTGCCCCTGCCCCTTCCTCCTCCACCACCTCTCCACGCCATGCACCCGTCCCAAAACGCCCAACGCAGCCTCCTCCGTCTCCCTCACCCGATCCTCACAAACCCCCACAGCGTAATTCACTCTCGACGACTCGGTCTCGACACTCTCCACCCGCGCCTCAATCTCTTTCTGCCGCTCGACAAGCTCCTCGAGCGCGGCCCGCATCGCGGTGGCTTTCGCGGCTTGCTCTGCGAGCCGTTGCGCGATCGTGTCGGATTGCGTGTTCAGTGTCTCTATCAATGGCGGGATGGTGGTCTTTAAAGTGTGGGTGAGATGGTTGAGTCGGCGGGTGACGCCCGCGGTGAGGGCTTCGATTTTGGGGTGTGGAGCAAGTGGCTGCAGTGGGGCATCATTGAGACTGGGTGCAGTTGATGCGAGACTCAACTGCGTTGGCGTGCCGCGTTGCAAAGTGATGAGAGGCGGGGCGGAGCTTGTGGATGTCGCCGCGCGTTTGCCATCTGTCGAAAAGTGTTTGTTGTTGGCTCGAACGGACGTTGCTGTGGATGGGGTGGCAGTGGACGGGGTGGCGGATCCGACCGCTGATTGCGGCGAAGCGGTTGAGACTGTTGACGCTGGTGATATGACGGATGATGGGGTTACAGTCGTGACCGTGGACGGGACGGCAGATGCTGGGGAGCCGCGCATCGACATCTCCTTGATAGATAGTTTGCGACCGATCGTCAGCCCTCCCTCGAATGTGCTACGACGCCGTAATACTAGTGGGACTGACACTTGGTTCGTGTGCCCAGTTGATTGTGATGACTGGGACACATTATCGACGCTCGGACCTGAAGGTGTTTGCACAACGCCTTCCGCATCTTCAGGCATGAGTGAGAGCGATTGCCCGCGAGATGCACTGGTCGGGCTGCTAGGATCTGCCAACGCCCGTCCAGGACTCTGGGCACGAACGCGTTCCAGTCGTTCGCGACGTGCTGAATTGCGCCCCGGTGATGAAACATCTAGGCCCTTTGATGCGTCCAGACTCAGCGCACGCCGGCCAGCAGCACCCTTCCTTGCCGGAAACCCGGACCCGTCCGCCAGTGGTTGCGTGGTGCGGCCTCGTCCTCTGGCCATTTCCTCAAGGTGATCCATGTCTTCCACTCCCCCATCAATGCTGTCCGGCCCGGTTTCGCCACCATACAGCATCCTCTCGTCAAAGCTTGTCCGCGTCAGAGCTGATGAGGCTTCAAGGGGAGGGTACTCTTCATCCGTTTCCGACTCGACAAAGTCCAGACCGACCCCGCCTTCCATGACGACATTCGCAAGCTGCTTCATGCCCTTCCGAACCCGTTTAGATTTGTCAACTATTCCCCCAATAGTGCGCGACGTAGAATCTTTGATCCCACGCAGCATCCGACCAGGCCCGTGGCGATGTTTGCCCTGTCCGTCGTCATCCCCGTCTTCGCCCACCCAAGACTGACTTGTGGGTAATTGCCCCGTTGGCCGGCCTGCACCCTCGTTCAACAATGTGGACGGTGATGGAGATGCTGCGGCAAGACCACCACTTGCCTTCTCGTTTGACGACGGCAGCGATGCCGACGTACGGATGGAAGTGTGGAAAGCATCCGTCCCTCCGATGCTCGCTCCGACACCTTCTCCTCGATTTCGTTTATCCTTTTTGCGATTCTGGATCTTTTCCATGCGCTTATTCCTTTTCATCCAGGTGGCGTAGAAGTACTCAAGGTCATGGTCTCCCGAAACGCTGTAACCTGGCGTCGCGTTAGGTCCATCTCGTTCAACCTCGTCGCCGCGACGGTGAGAGCCTGTTGGAAGCCCAGTCATGTTCTCAATGGTCGATCGCAATACATTGACAGTGGTGGATACGGCCGCGACCGCTTGGGCAGGCGCCGGCACCCTCACGTAGAGCGCATCAATTCGCTCTATAGTCTTGCGATCAAACACCTGCGTCGGCTTGAGGCCCTGGGACTTCTGAAAATGCTTAATCTGCCTTCCCAACTCGTTGCTGACCTCGTTGCCCGGTTTCACCGCGTGTCCCAGCACTGCAAGCTTGTGCTTGAGCCTTTCCACCACCCGCAGCGCCGCTGTGATCAGCATCGGGTCTGTCCAACTTCCCTGTCCAATGTCGACGTCATTGAACGGACCAAACTCGTTGTAGAAACGCTTGAAAGCGGCCTGCGTGGTATCGCATATAAGTCCGTCCTCAAACGGCTTCTCCAGCAATGATAACATTACGAGCGCTTCGTGCGCGACATGTCCTAACGAGAGAACGCAGGGGCCGATAGCTTGATCTTCCGATGGAGCGATACCGGTCACACGATAGAACTTATCGGAGACAGCCTGTGAGGGCGGCCGGTATGACAAAAGTGATCTTTCCCCACAGCCAAAGCGACGCAAATTGATGTTCACGAAGAGTTCCGGAAGGTGGGTATCGTAGTCACCCTCAGGGACCAAGATGCAGGTACTATCAACGAAGACGGTTTCCTGTCAGAATGAAAGCCTCTAGCTTGCGTTCCCGTTCCCTAACTCGCGACAATGGCTCACCTAGAAGCTTTGCTGAACCATTCCGGATTCCCAGTCATGATAACCCCCTGCGGCGTCTCCCTCATCTTCAACCCATCCTGCTCGAATTGCGCAAACGCCTTCTGTATCGAGTCCTCATAATCTACGCTCTGAAGATCCGCACGGAACTCGACGACTGTTACGCGTGCGACGTGATCGTTTCGGCCGGTGAACACCGCAAACGTCTTGAATACCCGCGACCGGTTGACCACCCACTCGACATTCGTGTATATTTGGAACCCTGGGAGGAGGAGATCGGCCGTGACAAGGGATAGCTGGTTGGCAGCGGCCGTGCGCTTCTGCGCCGTTGTGCGCTCGGCTGAGATGAAGAAGCGAGACATGCGGGCGCTAGTTTTCAGAAGGGTGGTTGCCCCGTTCTCAGGACCCGCTGTACGGTTCTGCTGGCATGCTCAAGAGCACGCGGCAACCTGGTAAAATGCCCTCGGCTAGCGGGCACCTGCACAATCTTTCAATAACCTCCAAGTCGCACTTCAGAGAAATAGTGCGCTCGTTGGTTCCCGCGATTGTCGGACGTCCTTTTCGTTGCTGCTGCCGGCAGTCTTGGGGTTTGTTGAAGCAATATTGCCACTGTATGCCGTTTCCCACGTTGCGCCTGAGCGTGTTCTCATGCAAACCGTCACGCGTCAAACGTGCTGCCGCCGTAGCCCAAAGAAACACTCACTGTCATATTCGTTGAATTGCTATTATCTAATTCGCGCTGCCTTCATCCACACTACCTGGATCCTCCCCACATGGTTCCTACCTAGCTGAGACTACCACTATATTGCCTAACCCTAGGTTTTTCCTATCTGCCACCCGCATTTCCATCCACTTAGACGGCCGCAACCGCGGATGCCTCCCGTTCCAGCCCGGCATGCTCGAGGCCACCAGCGCGACTGCCAGAACGTGAAATGGAAGGAAGAGGTGGGGCAGAACCGGTAGGCACACCTCCTTCCAGCAATGATTTATCAGTGTCCGCAACAGGTACTTTCGGCGTCTGCGATCTCTTCACCGACTTGGTCGACGCGGCACGCGACAACGAAGCTTGCGGCGCAGGTGCGTCTTCACGAGGAGTAGGCGACGCAGCTTTCGGTGGTGTCGCAGTCGCATGCGCACGCTGGTGGTGTTTTGCTGTCTTCTCATGTGCCGCGATCACGGGCGCAGTCCAGTCCCGCTCCAACTGCAACTGCCTTTCCGGGCCCAGCCAATTGAACAGCATTACATCCGGGTTGGCCGGTTGAGCCAAGGCGGCTTGGAAGGGCGCCTTACTATTATCTTTCTGCTGTTGCTCTTTGTGTTCCAAATCGGTCCCTTCCCTTCCCATCTCTTCGTCACTTCGGTGGGCGTGGTCATGGTGCTCGTCTAGGAGGTACTGCACCCTCTCGCGATGGTGCCGGTGGATGTCGCGTTCGCGCTGCTCGCGACGCTCGCCGGCTGCCTGCGACCGCGTGCCCCATTGTTCGTCCTCTTCGATGAACTGCTGGGGGTATTGGGCGATGTTGCGCAGGTATGAGAGGTTTTGGACGCGCGATTGGAGTTGGTCGATGTGGTCGTAGTAGGGTTTGCGCGTCTCGATGCGGTGGAGAATGGCCTATTGGAGTTCATTCGTCAGGGACGGATTTTGAGCGAGTAAATCAGCTTCGAGTCTTACTAGGTTATCCTCGTCAATCTTTCCAAATATGCGCATGCGTCTGCCCTCGTTGAGACTGTGTGCATAGTATAGAGGGTGGTGCTGATCATACTGTCCGTACAAATGACTCTTTGTCGACTTCATGATTGCAGTCATCTTCTGCACCAGTATAGCGTTGTCCCTGTCAATCTGCGCCTGTCGATCTAGATATCGCAGTGAAACCATATTCGCATCAGTACCCGACACACACACAACGGGTTGCGAAAAATGCCCACCAACCCATGGCCAGCTGCAACGTCTTCTTGCGATTCTCCAAATGTGAATACTTTTTCGGTGCCGACGTGTCAATAAAGCTCTTAACACCCGCCAACTTCTTCGCATGGAACTCCCTATCAATCTCATCCCACTTCACCGCCATAATCTTATTCGTTGTCGGGTGCAGGTTATGAAAGTGGCGATGCGCGTAGGGATCTCCACCTGCAGTAGCCGCACGAGCTTGACGACGGTGCTGTCGTTGCTGCTGTTCCTGCTTCTTGGCTTGATCGTCAGCTTCTTTGGCGGCGGCGTCGGACGCGTCGAGGTTGGCCTTTTCCTTGTCGTAGTGCGCTTCGGCGGCGTCGAGGGCGGCCATCTTTTCTTCGTGTGTTTGAGTTTCGGTGGGTGCTTCTTTCTTTTTGTTGTGCTTTTTCTTGGAGGTCTTTGAGGCGTCCGCCTTGTGCGCTGCTGGGGCTGCGTTGGCCCTGTCTTGAGATGTTGCCGCGTCGCTGCCAGTGCCGGCGGTGCTCGCTCCGTCCTTTCCAGTCGCATTAGATGCGTTTGCCCCACCATGCTTGTCCTTCTCCTGCCCACCAGCCTCCTTTTTCTGATCAGCATGGTGCGCACCCGCCTTCTTGCCATGCTGCTCCTTCCCACTCTTCTCCTCACCCTTCCCCTTCCCCTTCTTAACAACCGTCACCTTAGTCGTCACAGTCGTCTTGATTGTCGTCCCACCTTTGGTCTCCTCGCTCGTTTCTTTCAAATCCACCGTCGCACTCTCGTCTTCCTCAGTTACGGCCGCCGGCGGGGTTTGCTGCGGTTTGGGCGGAACGTGGATGTCCAGCGCAGTTTCCCATAGCATGTTTTCAATGCCTTTGTTGGGCGTGCTCGGAGCCATGGGAGGTGCGGCTTCGGGTGAAGGCACTGTGGGGACTTCGACGGCGGCCGGCGTTGCCTCGGGCGGGTTGGGTACTGTATCAGACATGGCCTAGAAGATCTATGCTGATGACGAGGGCTCTAATGTGTTCTGTGCTTTTGAGAGAGCTACTTGCTCCGGTCTCGAAGAATCTATCTATTCCTAAACGACAAGTTTCTTGTCGAGGCTCTCGGAAATCTCTCAGGCTCTCGGTCTGAGAGTGTATGTCTTGTTCTGTCGGTGTCCAAAACTTGACGCAGGAAACGAAAACTAGCTAAAACCTGGAGGAAGAAGAAAAATCAGACAACCGAAAACTCAGCAATGCATAAATGCGACGAACTTGACATATGATGAACGCCATAAAATGAGGCGCCGCGGATTGCATGCAGCAAAAGCGCTTGTTGCGATGCTTTATCTGCGCCCAAGAACTTTTTTAGGCGAAATCTCCGGCGTTAAGCTTAATCCCCTCCCCTTGAAAGCCTCGCTTCGTTTTGGGTCAACCGTGTTTTCGGTTGAGTGTTGACCCAATTGACGCGGGCATATTTCCGATATTCACAGAGACACCGAGAGTCCATTAACGACCCACTTCAAAGTCCGTAACATGTCAGCTAGGACGCCATACTGTTTGGTCCAATTGACAAGAAAGTCTCCGCTCATGAGCGTATTTCGACAGCGCGCTTTTGACTCACCAACTTCTGAACATCATGTCTTGAAAAGCCTCGTCTCTCGCCAACTCCGAGCACAGCAGCAATCACAATGCCACTCCCACACCCAACCCGGACCGTACCGTCAAAGCCCCAGAACACCCTTCTAGCAGAAAGCGATGACGACGATACTACGGGAAGCGAAACAGACGGGGATGCTGAACACGTCCCTACCCTCCACGCGATGAACGGAAGGGCAGCGTTCGGAACAAGCACAGGAGACGGACACCGAAGTAGCGGGGAGCAGTTGGAAAAACTTATAGCCAAGATGCCGCAGTTTGCAGAGAAGTGGAAATCGACCCCCATGATAATCGATCTCGAGTCTGATGAGTGGGTGGCGGTTACGGATAGTCCGATTGCGAGGAGAAGGATGGGCACATCGAGTATTGTTGATTTGGAGGCGCCGGAGTGGACGGGTGGGACTCCACGGAAGCGTGCCGGCGTGGTGAAGTTGGAAGTGAAGAGGGAGGGTGCGCGGGACGGGGTGGCTGGGAAATTGAGCTCACAGGGGGAGTCGTCGATGCCACCGGCGAAGGGTGCAGAGGAACAGACTGGACAGATGAAGGGTTTGGCGTCAGGGCCTCCAACTGAGGAAAATCAGCACCGAGTATCACCTGTACCATCGCCGTCGGACGATCGTATGGATCCCAACGACTACACGCCTACCAGTTGGAGTGATAAAAACCGTTACAACCCAGGTTGCGGGACTCTGAACGGGTTCCTAGCCCGATTTCCAGCAAGCGAGTTTGTCGGTGACTGGCTGTGGGTCGAACACGATTCACGGGGAAACAGGCCTACACCCGATATGGATAGATTCTTTGGCACCCTGAAAGCCTCAGTATCTCAGTACGTCGACCTCTACCGAAAACTAGGCAAACCCGACGCGCCAACGCTCGAAAACGGGAAACGGATCACCAAGAAATCCGTCGGCGAGCAATGCGCCAAAGCCGTGCGCGACCTCGCCATCTCGTGCAACCACCTCTGCGGAAAATGGATGCTCTTCGTCCCGCAATCGCGTATCGACGACGTATGGAAACGCATTGCCCACGCGGTGGTGCAGGGCAGACTCGGCCCGATCGCCAAAGTCGGCGCGCCCAACGAGAACGGGGCTAACAACATCCTGATCTGCGTGTACGTCCACTCGTTTGCGGATCTGCAGGATGTTGAGCGGGTGTTGCGTGAATTGCAGGATATGAAGCTGGCGGCGAGATACGATAAGGATTGGCAGGAGGGGAGGATGAGGGTGCATTTCAAGCCGGATTGTTATACCGAGGCGGGGATCTATAGCAAGCCGGGCAGTGAGGAGTTTATGCCGCATATGAACATCGATCCTGTTTTATACCGCGTGGCGGATTTCGAGGACACCAGCGGCCAGTCCAAAGTGAACGACTACTTCAAGCCCGCCGAACCGGGGAGTTGGAGCGGAGGTATCAAGGCGGAGTCACAACCCAGCAAGAAGAAAGCGGATCCGCAACCCAGTAAGAGAAAGAGCGGAGACGGTGAGGAGAAAACGCCCAAGGCAAGGAAGAAACCCGCTGCTGCTCAAGGGCCGCCTAATTTGTCTTCGCACTGGGATTTCTGAGCTTGTCATCAGTGTACGTACCAGCATCACAAATCATCTGTACGCGTATAGAGTAGGGAGTCTTGTTTTCAGACGTGTTTCTTGACACGCCGTATGTGCGACTTGCAATGTATATATCCCAGCATAGATAAGAACTTATATGGCATCTCACCCAATGCTGATTGCATACATCCAGCAACACCATTCTCTGGAATTCCAATATCAATCATCGGCAATCACCGTTCTCGAGCGGAAATATCAATACCACACCACTGATCAAACAGGCAACCAGCGGGGCAGTCGAATTCACAGCCACGGAACGGTGCAGCGGGAGCTCAGAAGCAAAACCCGGAGCTTCGAAAGACAGAGGACGGGCAGAGGACGGTTTTACCTCATCTTGCCGCCGGCGGGATGTCAGAGAAACGTGGCTTGTGCTCCAAAACCGGGCTTCCTCGATGCTTTTTGAGGTTGCTGGCACTCAGATGTTGTTGCCGATGCTGGTCCGACACCGCACACCGCAAAATCGGCAGTCTCGTGATGAGCACAGCCCTCCTGCATACCTTGCAACTTCGCTCCGTTGGACCCTCGGTTTCCGCATTTTCATCCACGGCAACCTGAACAAAGTTCAGAGAAGCCTCCCAACATGCGGCCGATTTGAGAGTCAAATTTTTGGAATTGTGGAATTTTCTGATGTTTGGCGTTTGTGGCGCGCGCGGGCTGCTGCGCTTTCCGCAGGGTTCTCGTCAACTCGTTACTCCATTCGCCGGCGCGTTTTCGCGTGCGCGTTCGCTGAGCCTCACTTTGCATGTGTGCATGTGCAGGAAGGTCGCCGCACACGGAGGCCGTCGTGGACAACTGCGTCCTCCGGGGACGGCAGGCCGCAATCACACAGGCAGATGTGAAGAAAATCTTACGCTGATCCTCAATTCAAAGTTTTCCAGGACCAGGCGAGAAACCGCTCCCGCGTACATGTGTGCAGTTCGCACATTTGTGCATTTGTATAAAAGTCAGGGTTGCACCGTCCATTTCTCTCACAGTATCAACGCACCCACCAACGACCAGCTCTTCTGCCTGCAGCACACCTCCCATTTCTTCTCAGAAACCCCCGTATAACACAATCCAAAATGCTTCGCCCAATCACCATCGCAACAGCCGTCGCTGCTGTCCTCATCTCTACGGCTTCTGCCGCCCCATACCAGAACTACCCACAGGGTAACTCTGTGAACTCCTACAACCAGGGGTACGACCGTTACGGAAACGGAGAACAATATAAGAGCGAACGGTACGGCAACGGAGAGCAGTACAAGAATGAGCGTTACGGGAATGGACAACAATACAAGGGAGAGACGGAAAAGTACGGAAACAAGGACGATTACTCCCGCCCGCAAGGCTACGACGACTCCTCCATCTCCAGCTGGGTCAAGAACAAATGGAACCAGTACCGCGGCAACGACCACAACGACGATTACTACAAGCAGCAGCAAAAGTCTGGCGAGGACAACTACCAGAACTACAACAACTACCACTCCCAGAACTACCAGCAGCAGCAGCAGCAAAAGTCCGGCGGCCAGCGCTACTACTATGGCCGTCCCGCCGCCGCCTACTCGCCGCCTGAGCCCTACCACGAGCAACAGCAGCAGTACTCCAACAACAAGAACGACTACCAGCAAGAGCAATACAAGTCCGAATCAGACGTCGACGTCTACCAAGCCATCCTCTGTGGCGAGAAGGAGGTGCCGACAGTAATCAAGAACGAGCCCGGCTTCGGCTACGCCAACCTCGAAGTCAACCGCAAGACGCACACCGCAAAGCTGATCGTCTCGCACTTCATGACCGCCCCCGTCATCAAGCTGCACATCCACGGGCCTGCCGACACCCGTTCCAACAGCTCGGTGCTCTTCAACATCCTCCCTTCCAAGGACCCCAAATTCGCGACTGAGGAGAACCCGCTCCGTAACCCGGAAACGATCAAGCTGACTGAGGAACAGTACGGATTCCTTGCCTCTGGTCTGATGTACATCAATGTGCACACCACCCGCTTCCCCGACGGCGCACTCCGTGGGAACCTGCTCTGCTCGTCGAAGGACTGCTACAAGCCCAACGGCGTACACGAGGTCGCTCGGTTCTTTGACGACGAAATCTGCAACAACTCCATCTTTAACGGCGGTCAGTCGTCTTCTTACTACTGAGGGTCGATGGGGTTGGGATAGATATCGTAGACATTGTTGAAACCATTTTGAGAATACATACAATTGTTGTACATACTTTTGGACAAACCCGGCATTGCGCTGGGAACTGTAACTGTCCGCATATTTATTACTCAATACTATTGGTTATACTGCCCTAGTTAAGACATTGGACATTGATCAATGTGGCTGGAACCGTGCCAAATTGCCATCCGGAAACATCGCTACAACTTGGAGTGTCCGAGGTATGGCAGATGAACTCGTTCATCCAGCGACCGTTGCGATTTTCCATCAATGCTCGCCGCACGGCTCCGGTACCGTCGGTTTGACAGAGCCTATAGATGGATCGGTAGATAACAGTATATCACATCTGGCCATCCGCGTATAAAATGCTTTCCCGAATCCCGACTTCCTATCGGCATCGATATCCAACTTGCGGCACGCGTTTCTCCGCCTCGCCCGTATACTGTACAGTATGTGAACATAAAGCTGGATACACGCGTCCGAGCTTGGCCAGCCCCTTGCCCCAGCCGCCGCAGTTGCGCACGGACACTGACTCAATCACTGGTGTATCTAGGTTTATGTTCACATACTGTATGTACACGGTACACAGTACTGTACCATCGCATGCACATTGCACGTGAGTAAGAGCGGTCCACTGCGTACGAAAACCCCGAGTATCGTACTGATACCTCGCCACGGAAATTCTGGAGTGACGAGCCGGTGACAACGACTTGTACACTTTATATGAGACATATATATTTATCCCACTCTCCGCGAAAATCTGTTGTCGATTATGTGTGAGACCTCCGCTGACGTGACGAGCACTGGCAAAAAGGTCCCTAGGCTCACGCGACGCGCCCAGTCACCCATGTGGTTCCGGCTATTCCCGACCTCCACCTTCAGAATTCAGCCCAGGGCTTTGCTCGCATATGCATCCCAGGGGGGTGGAGAGGGCTTTGACAGCTATTGCGTCAAGTGCAGTCCTAAGGGGGTCACCATCTGGCCCCGGGATACAGCGTCCGCTTTTGTTTTTCCTACAACGGAGATCCGGGGAAGGAGCCTGGCGGTGTAAATGTGAAGGAAAGGACACCTTCGGCGTGATACCGCCCTTCTGATCATGTGCAATTGCCTAAAGAGGATAGGCATTTTCCCCTCGTAAGGCGTTGGAAGAAAATACCTGGAAGTTTCCGCGAGTAGAACTGTCGGCGTATATATATAGCAGAGGATAGCGTAGAGGATCTCCCTTTGACGCATTGGTTAGCGCTCTTCTCGCATCACCTCTTCGTTCGATCGAAGCACGCACGCATCAACCCACACACCCACATATCACATCACGATGCCTCTCCTCCGCAAACCCCAATCGCGGGCCTCCATCTCTCCCGCCTTCCACAAAAGTGCCAAAGTCGGCCTCCCCCTCTCCCACCGCGCTGCGCAACACCACTCCCAAGTCGTCGAACGCTTCTTCTTCTCCGACATCACCACCGCCACCTCCGACTCGCTCACCACCATCACCGGCCAGGTCCACCTGCACCTCCGCACCTTCCTCGTCGCCGACATCATTCAGATCACGTTATCCGAGGACGACACCCTTCTCGCCAAGACGACGGTGTGGACGCCGCCCGAGTGGCCAAAACGGCACCTGATTGACCCGGATAGGTGTCGTTGCATGTCGTTTGAGTTGACGCTGCATGGGGTTACGAGAGAGATGTTGGCGATGCGGGGTGGGCCGGTGATTACGACGCTGAGGGCGGTTATTGAGCGGTCCGAGCACACGTCGGGGAAGGTGGTGGTGGAGCAGGAGCTGCTGTTGCAGGAGGAGGAGCCGTTGCCGCCATATAGTTTACTGGCTTGCGATACACTGGAGACATGCGAGACATGCACATGTGCAGATTCAGATTCGAGGTACGCCTTATGAGGCGCAATATATATACATATTAGCATCAGACATTTCTTGAGAAAAATGTTGGAAACTTTGGGTGGAAAAAACGACCTGATCATGATACCGCCGGTAACATATCACAGTTCTTCCAGATGGAATGATTGGCTGCGCGCTGTAAATAATCACTCGGACAGGTGGCGTGCTCACATAATCATTTCTCATCATTGTTCAATTGGTCGCGCGTGCAAGCCGTCGTCCTTTCGCGTTGGACCAATTTCGACGCTCACGCCCACAAGCAAAAATTTCAAGTTTCTACCACAAAAAGTGTGCGCCGTAACTTAGTAACCGCCGCCATTCGACATTCCATACAGATGGGCCACTACTTGCCGAGAGATGGCTGGCCGTTCGCTGGAAGAGAGGGCCAACTTGACCAGATCGGCCCCACATGATGATGGTGGCGGGCTGCGGGATGATAGGGAAAGTCCAGATAACCTCATCGCAAAGGCACGAGCCATGTTGTAGGGGCGGGCGGATTTCTCTGAGGGAGCCCCGTCGAAAGTCATCATTGCGGAGCAGGTGGAATGCGACTCGATATAAAGAGTAAACGGGCGCCGAAGGAGAAAGTCCGTTCCCCTCTTGTCTGACCAACAATACCAACATGAAAGCTGGCAGCGTTCTGATTCTGGGCTTGACCCTCGTTGCGCCGTTCGGTGTTGCGGGTGCACCTAGGACCGAGCTTCCAAATCAAGCTGGACTCTTTGACCCTTGGCTCTGCAAATGGTTCCATGTTCGTTGCCCGCCCGCCGCCCCTGAGCCGCCAACTAGGCCGCCGACTCCTCCGCCCACCAGCACCCGCCGTCCAACTTCCACCTCCACCGCCAAACCACAAACGACATCAACCGGCCGCACAACCACCGCAACATCCCAACCCACCGCCGTCCCCGCCCCCGCCCCCGGTGACAACGACGGCGCCGACGACGGCTTCGACCCCACAACCGAGATCCCCGCCCTGGCGCGCCTCGAAAAGCGCTGGGGAACATTCGAGCGCCGCTTCACCGCTCTCCCCTCCGAAGGCCTGTCCACCCAGATCCCATGGGCGTCAAGCTACTGGCCCTCATTCCTGGACGGCATCAACAATCGCTGGCAGGGTAGCCGCGTACCTTCCCCCGTCGAGAAGTATGCCACCGCTTACGGTCTCGATGCGAGCAAGCTTGCCGCAGAGTACAGCAAGCAGCATGGGGTATTGATGAATGGACATATAAGTCACAAGTGTGTCTCGAGCTTTGGATGCCCGAGCGGAAGCAAATGTGTTGCTCCCAGTGGGGCTGGGGTTTTTGAACAGCGCTACTGCGTGCCGACTTGGGAGGGCATCTGTGACGGCTGGACCGCCGCTGCTGTGCTGTTGCCCGAGCCGAAGTGCTCCGTGCGGGCCCAGAACGGCGTTGTAAGTAGCCCATCTTCACCCTCAGGATGCACAATCATCCACTGCATACTCACCAAACCTCCCTCCCCCAGATCTTCAACCCCGGCGACCTGAAAGCCCTCATGAGCGGCTTCTTCGCCGCCGACCGCGGCAAATACACCTACGACATTGGCATGTCCGCCCGCTGCCGCACGGACACACCCCGCAAAGACCCCAGCGGGTACTACACCGACAATTCCTGCAACGACTCCTCCGCGGGCATGTTCCACCTCGTCATCACCAACATGCTCGGTCGCTACAAGCGCGCGTTCGCATTCGACCAGGAAACTGAGGCGGAGGTGTGGAACCAGCCCGTGTATGGATTCAAGATGCAGGGCGCGGCGGAGATTACCCGGGCGTATGCTCAGCAGATCCTTGGGGCCGATTTCAAGCTTGGTCCCCACGCTGCGAAATTCATCCACGTTGCGAGCGACCTCGACTGGGTGTCGGAAGCCACGGACTCGCAGCTGGATCTCAACTATGAGGACAACGCCCGCCAGCTCAAGTCTGTGCTCCGGACCACCCGTTACGAGTACATCCTTGTCTTGAACGCGGATGGGATCATTGTCGGCGGCGAGTGGGTTGGCAAGTCCAAGAATAACCAGCCGGATTTCATGTGGTTCCCGTACGGCACTGACAAGACGGCCGTTGTGTACGGCGGAATCGCGTATGCGGAGCTGGACAAACTTTGGCAGAAGTCGGCTACCTGCAGTAGATAGAGTGATGAAATGATTCTTTCGTTTTTCCCTGCTTGTCAGTGAGATATTGAAGCGGCGTGACATAGATACTGCATCAGAACCCCCAAGTACCCTTGGAAGATTTTCCTCTAGAAAGCGATGCCATAGATACCTGGCGCACCTCATAAAAGTTTCCCATATTAAGAAGGTCACCGTGAAATTGAATAGAAGCGCAGGTCGTACCGTACATAACAGATCAATTTCCGTTTCATTCAGACTAGAAGATCTACAGAGGAACCCATCTAGGTAGCGATTCTGGCAGAAGCTATGATGCCATGAGCTAAATGTGCGCTTTCTACGTATGATGAGCTACCTCACGCCGATGCCGATGTGATCAGAGAGAATGATAATAGGGTCCAATCATTGGTCTCCCTCCGAGAAAGCGGCACGCCGTGCAGATGTCGCCAAGCACAGCACAGGGTAATAGTCCTGTTCCCCGATCCAGCGGCCGCGCTTATACGAGGAAATTGGCAATATTGCTGCGAATGGCGTCGAAGAACCCTTGCAGCTTGGCACGGAGCCGTTCTGCAAAAGTCGCAAAAGGGAGAATGATACATCCGGTGATGAGCATGGCTTTGCCAAAGCAATGTTGAGGGAAACTCACGTATGGCGCCGAACTTCCGGTGGAGTACCATTCCATCGCTGATACTCGTAGGATGCTGCCGCGCATGGTGGAGAAGCATACCTTGGTCGTCTTCCATTTCCTGGATCGCGTACGCAGTTTCTTGGACTTGCTTGAGGTACCATTCTTCTTTTCGGTTCATGAGGACGCGCATTAGAGCGATGTATTCTTCTATCATTTGCGACAGCAGGTTGCTATGCTCTGAATTGGAGATGGAAATTTGCGTAAGGTTTCCGTTAGCCGCTGATGATGTACTCCTTATGATGAGACTCTCCAGCGCATACCCTCGAAACGGTTGTTCCTCGTATTCTGATGCTGCTGCAACCTAGACTCCAAATCATCCATCGCGATGCGCTGAAGAGGTCTCTGAAGATCGATCTCAATCTCTTCCTGCTGTACACTCTGTTTCTGCCCTCCGGTCCGCTGAATCCCATTTTCCTTTCCTTCGCGACCTCGATGTGCCACGTCGGTCGGAGACGCCGTGCGTGAGCGCGTACGGGTCTGACTTTGCGCTGCTTCGTCGACATCGTTGTTAACTATCGCACGCCCGCCCTGCGCTTGACAATCGTCATCCTCGTACATTGATGGGTGCCGAGTTTCGGGATCTTCGTGAAAGTCGTCTCCTTGCTGTGCTTGAGATAGATTGTCGCTCTCGATCATATTTTGCAGATATGCACCGGACAGCTCGTCCATCGTGGCGTTGGGTTCAAAACCGTCAAAGTCCTCATGGTCTTTTGGATGACCGCCTTCGCTGCTTACGATGCCCGAGTGGTTGTTCATCGTGTCATCTTCGTCATGGTCTCCATCCTCGTTTACGACTGTATCCGGCTCTTCGTCTTCGTTACGATCCACGCGTTCGGAAGGGGAGTTAAGGCGGTGAGCTTCGGTCATTCCTGTCAGTAGGCAAATACGATGAGCGGATGGTCTGAGTAGTTTTTAAGGGCGGATTGTTGTGCCGTCGCCGTGGGAAACTTGATCCAATCCCTATGAACTCTCTTTCAGTCTCATCACGTCAGAACCTTCATGAGCTACTACGCGCACACCCCCTTCTCACGGCGCGCTTTGAGTGACGTTCGATCATTAAGATAATAGCTTGACATCCACACATTCATTCTCGTACAGTAAATCAAGGTAATAGGCATCCATCCATCCATCCATCCGTCCATTTGTCGCATCCGTCCGTCCGCCGTACGTACATGAGAGCAGAGGGAACCGCCGCCAGTCTGGGAAAGTTTGACAAGGCGGGACACGATATGGGCGGAATGAGCATGTGACCATTTTGGCTCGAAGATATAGATGGACGTTGGAGGGAGGCAATACGACTGGCACAATGGTATAGGGGGTGGCGGACGATATCAGCGAGGCGGAGCTTGGAATATTGTCGGAGCGCACTGCATTGAGGTCGGAGATTTGGTGGAAGTTCGCAAACTGCGGTCGGAGGCGGAAAGCCGTAACGAGGATACGTTTGGTAGACAAGGAGACTGACGAACTCTTCAACTCTTCCTTGTCGTCATCAGGTTAAAGCCTTATAAACGGGAGCAATGGTGAGCTACTTCTGCGTCATTTCGAACTGCCGTGTGAATCCCCTCTGACCCTTTACATTTCTAGGCCAAGTCAAAGGTTCGTTTTGATTGATGTTCCGTTGCACCGATAGTGGCGTATTTAGGGGGCGGAACGGTAGTGTGAAGTTGGAAGGTGGAGGGTTGGAGGGGGTTTTGGACGTACGCATTTGAACTTCGTGTTGGAATGAGCGAATGGTGATACCCTTGGACCTGGTTTGCGCTAAGAACGTCGCTTAGGGCGCGGGTGCCTTCACTACGAAAGGCATACGAGGGGTGAACGTCGAATCAGCCATTGCGCACCCTTGTGGATGCGTCTGAAGACTTCAGAATGCACGCATGCTCGACCACTTGGGAAGGAAACCTCATCATCCACCCTTCTGCACCCCACAGAACCACACCAACCACAACCAGAACAAAAAGGCTCACCGTAACGGTATCAAGAAGCCTAAGGCCAACAGGCACCCTTCCCTCCGTGGTGTGGACCCCAAGTTCCTGCGCAACCAGAGGTTCGCCAAGAAGGGCAGTCTTGGTAAGTTCTCATCCTGGAAGCGCATGTGCATATGACTCCCATCAACCATTTGCTAACTCGCCTCGTCTTCTCGTACAAATAGCTGTCATCAAGAAGTCCGAATAAGCGTCTGATCTAGCCGTCTTGTTATGTTCTTCTAATACGATCACCCGTACTGTACATTCGCATTGTTCCGAAGCTGGAATTCTGATGGATTTTTGTGACGGATCTGATGTCTGCCTGAACACAGCTGGCAGCACCGTGGGTTATACTGCTTTGTCGAGAGGAGGGTTACAGATGGGAATGTTGTGGACCGAGGGAGCCGTCCAGGGGAAGGCAGAGGCTTTCAATTTGAGGGAAGAGCTCCTTGCTGATTCCGGAGAACGGAAATGGAGGTCTCGGGATGAAGGGGAAGTCCATCCGCCCAATGGCAGGCATATGACAACGTGTGGGATCTGGCACGAACTCTAGATCTCGTCCTGTTCCGTTGAGGGTTCCCAATTCATTGTGTTTGAATGCCCTACCTTGCAAATTCAGCGCGATTGTGCGTTGCCCTCCCAGACCACATATCAAAGCGAGGTGTGGAAACTGTTTACGTGCCACAACCTCTCTCTGAGCCGGCATGGGTTACCGTACGAAAGAGAACGCTGAACTAAATATATTTGGCTTGACAACATTGATCCTCCAGAAGCACAGGAAAGAACAAGGGGCACGAGAGCCGTGCATGTACAAAAAGAGCTTGAACAATGTGCTGCCTTTTCAAAGTCCATATTTTCCATGTCGACGAGACCCCAAGAGGCGAATCTTCAAGTCCTCGTACTCCGCCCGCCACATCTCCGCCTCAATCTTCTCGATCTCGTCCTTGTCCTGCCCCTTGCGTCGAACCGGCGAGGCTCCCAACGTCCTTCGTATGCCGCCACTTCCGGAGGCGATTTGGGGGTCGCGGCCGATGTCTTGGCTGGCCAAGCTCACGTCAAAATCCGCCAGTGCGGCGGCACGTGACATGCGCGCTGTCGAAATTCGCCGTCGACGGCAGGTTATGCGAAATGACGCCTTCTCCCATCCAGCAAAATCATCTGCCGTTGCGGACGAATGTCCAAGACGGCGTGCCGAGGAGAGGGATACGAGGGGTCAGGCGAGGGTGAGGCTGGACTTGCCACAGGCTGCGAATGGTGCAATGGGGGCAAGGTCAAGAGGCCGCAGGGCTGCACGCGCTCTGGACGCTCAGGAACGGGGGAGCTTTATGTGTTGTGACGCGACCGACCCGAACGTTATAGTGCGAGGAGGACTGAAAAAGCTAAACTCTTGGCCTTCATTCTGGTGTGCCATCTCATCATCTGTCACTGCCTCTTTCCGCACGCCGTCGAACCGCACGGGATGGTCTCCCGCTCATATGCCTCCCATAGCGCAATGTTACATGCTCAAAGGGAGGAAAAAACCTTCCCCCGTCGCAGGTGAACCAGCGCTGCGGCCGAAAAACTCTTGGCAGCCCCGTTTCTCTTTGACATCCTCTCTTGCGCCATTGCGTATGATTAGGCGGCCGCACGAGGCTTGGCAGAAACATGGAGAAGTTCTCCAGAATCTCCCTCGGCAGGTTGCTCCCCCCCACCCTTTATAAAAGCAGGTCCCTTCTCGGCTTCCGCTTTCGTTTTTCATAATCCTCACTCACCGTCTACATCCATACTTCATCCCCACAACCTTCGGAATCGTCTCGAGAACAAGCAGTCTATCACCCTCTGCCGTATCCAATCTCTCCAAACCGCTTTCAAGATGAAGTTCGCTTACTTTCTGGCCGCCTCTGCGGTCTGCGCCCCGGTTTTCGTCTCGGCTCTTGCTGTTCCTGAGGTAGCCAAAGTGGTAGGTTTCAGCGGTCTTCTTTCGGATTGGGTGATGCGTGCCCTTCTCCCCTCATCAGAGCATCGTGATCATTGATACTTACTTGGCTTCCCATTCTTCCAACTCTTCCAGGAAGTCGCCAAGACTAAAGACGATGTCACTTCTGACAACAAGGGCGGCTATGGCAACTCCGGCTATGGCAAGCACTACGACAAGGACAACTCCGGCTATGGCGACGACGGCTATGGCGACTCCGGCTATGGCAAGGACTACGGCAAAGACAACTCCTACGGCAAAGACGAATCTACGGCCAAGACAGAGGGCTACGGCGGCTACGGCGGCTACGGCGGCTATGGCGGACACGGCGGACACGGGGGACACGGTTTCGAAGCTGCCGTCTCGAAGAGGGATGACACAGAGGGATACGGCGGCTACGGCGGCTACGGGAAGAGGGATGACACAGAGGGATATGGCGGCTACGGCGGCTACGGCGGCTACGGGAAGAGGGATGACACAGAGGGATACGGCGGCTACGGCGGCTACGGCGGCTACGGGAAGAGGGATGACACAGAGGGATATGGCGGCTACGGCGGCTACGGGGGACACGGTTTCAAAGCTGCCGTCTCGAAGAGGGATGACACAGAGGGATACGGCGCCTACGGCGGTTACGGGGGATACGGGGGTTACAGCTCTGCTGATGTCTCGAAGCGCAGCGAGGGCTACGGTGGTTATGGAGGGTATGGGGGTGGAGGGTATGGGGGTTACGGACACGGAGGCCGCGGCGGTTACAGCAAGGCCGAAGTGACGGGCAGCGACTCAAAGCTTACCTCTCGCGGCTACTACGGCGGCAATTACGGTGGCTACGGAGGTGGCCACCGAGGTGGTTACGGCAATTACGGCGGTTACGGCGGTGGCCGCTATGGCAACTACGGCGGCTACGGAGGTCGCTACTAAGTTCCTCGGCTTGCATCCCTCGTCAACTTGGGCCCCTCTCTTAATAAAGTCATGCTCTAGTCGAGTCTCTTTTGGGTAGCTCATTCCCCTGTTTTGGTTAGTCTGATTGGTTTTCCCATATGAAGCCAAGATTCTGGCATTTTCATGTATATACTGTTTTTGGCGTATGGCATCGTTTTTTTGCGCTTCTGGCGAGCAGCAACATGTATTTGCAATTTTGAAGCTTGGAATCGATTTTTTCTCCTAAATGGCTCTTCAGATCATTTTGCTTTTGTTCTTGGAATGAAAAAGAAGAAAAGATGTTTCCAGTGCAACGATGGAGTTGAGAACCATCCAGTTTGACGAACACTCGAGTCGGAAATAAGAGAAAGTCATCACGTCACAGGTTTGACATGTTTGACGGCGCGTGGGCAAGCGAATTGACGGCTCTCTTCCCCACAGGCCGCTGGCTCGGTCTTTGAGCTGAGACATCTCCAACGACCCTACAATTCGATAGGCGAACCCCAAGTCTGCTAGTAGCCATGCCGCGCAAGGACTATCAGAAGGATGTTGCTGCACTGCAAGGACTCAGATACCAACTCGGGGGTGGTGGCTGCGTTAGAGGTGTGTATGAGACCGACCCCTGGGAAAACCGTTTCTCGCAACTCTTTGACTGAAACTCCTTTATATAGACGTCGTCCCAGGTCAGGAGGATGGGGAAGTGAACTTTAGCTTCCAGTACGACGATAAGCACTGGCTCCAGATATGTATTCAGTTTCAGGGTGAGTGTTTTTGGACAGTGGTGAGCCCAATATGGCGGTTACTGACGCAAACCTGTTTCACAGACTTGTTTCGATACCCAACTGGCTCTTCTGGATTCATCTTTTTTGCGGAAGGGAATGTGGACGGGAAAGCACGAGGCGGTATGGAGCCAGGAGAGCAATGATTGAAGGCGTATAAACTGAGACATCACGCCGTTTTGTAGCTACCGAATCTGTACTCAACGTGAAGATTGATGGGAAACCAGTCCATCAAGTCGTGCAGGAGCTATCATGGAGGCTTTGCCAATTCTTCTGCCTTTCGCAAGAATTCCTCGCCGTCCTGTCCTCGCCTACAGCATCACATGGCTCCGAGAGCGATGACCATATGTCCAATCACAGCGACATGTCGATGGATACAGACGGCGACTCTGGGACTTATGATGTTCCTTTCACCTCCGGCAACATTGACCCGCATTTGCGCTCCCTACTTCTGCGGGATGTGTTTCAGCTTCGTGCGTGCGGCTACACGCAAGTGGGGTACCTGACGTATGACACTGATTCAGGGTAAGCGGACAATGTATTACGTTCGCTTCCCATTGAGGCTGTCGGGCTAAGGCAAACATGGCTTATAGATTCATGTTGTACATCTCTACATCGGTCCGCTGCTTGTTGGACGCCGAGCTCTTGAACGAAGATCAATGCGCGGCATGGTATCTCGACGTGGACAAATACGTCGTGATCCTCATGAAGTTTGATTCAGCTTACGGGGAAGTAATCAACCACGTGAGTGTCACGCTTCCTGAATTCAGAATCACGAGCAAACCAGCTTATCACTAGGTTTTCAGGGGCATTCTAAAGAGCATGGTTATGTCAAAGGGTTAGTTACATCGATAGGTGCGGCATTCATTGCTAGTATCTCATGCGGCATATCATTCTCTTAGGATGCAAGGCGACCCAAACATGGCGTTTCATAGACAACCGCAAGCACAATTCAGGTAGGAGGGCAGTGATGGATGATAATGAGAGAATGAGCGCACTTACCGTCTTCACCAGATGCATGCTGAGTTCTAAGCCCATAGTGTCTGCTGCCGAAGCCTTTTTGTGCTTCCAAAGGTCCACGGCGAATAGGACTGGATCCCTAGAGAAAGAGTTCAGCGATGGAGCCACCCAGACGACCGAGATGCTCTCTCCGTTCTTGTTATCGTGGACTCTGTGCGATCTACTCGAGACCAAGTTCCTCCCGCTGCTGACTTACCGGTTGGAGCGAGGCTGTAGCTGGTAGGCATCGTGCACAAAGTCCTTTGCGACATTGCTCAAGTAAACTCACAAACCTTGGTCTCAGGACGGATGCCGAAGCCGTGATCGAGGGCGTCGACGCAGGTGCTGCAGCCAAGGATGCTGCTGCTAGCATCCTCGACACCATCGTTGACTCACTGACAAAAACCGCGAGCAGTCGGTACGTGATATCTTCTGGTGCACCAAGTTAGAAACGTACAAGCTTTTCTCATCATCGGGAGGCGCGTGCCTGAAACTCCCGTATAGGCAGAATACGACTAAAAAGCGACCTGGAAAAGTTTGGTCCGAGCTCGATGCAGTGTCATGCCCATACCAGGTCGCGTACCAAGAGGCTTGGGCACACCACCTCAATCTTCCGCTGCTGGTTGTGCGGTATGTACTGCGGCGGCTCTCCTTAGCTGCAAAATACTGTCTCGTGTGCCACAAGCGCACTCTTTCAGGTCAGTGGAATCGCTCGTACAGGCTTCGAAGTTTGAGACTGACCGAATTTCTAGATTTCGAGCCTTTGAAGCCATACGTGTGCTCCGCCGACCTTTGCACTCATCAATTTCTGCAGCTTGGGTTGGGACCATCGATTGAGTTGGAGGTATGCTCTTGTAGTCATTCCGCATCCCAGACAATCTCTGATCTAAACTGCCCGAAGGTGATGCATCACCCTGATGTCGTTGATCTGCTTGTATCACTGGCTTATACCGCCGCGCTAAGCTCGTCACTCACACCCTTTCCGCACGGAGTCGGCGTCGAGCAAGTGTCCCAACATGACGGCGGCACTGCTCGAATCGTCAGCAAAGTTGGTGGCTCCATGACTGTGCAATGTTACGGAAGGTGTACTACACTTCGAGAGAGCGATGTGATCCAGGTACGTGATCATCCCCCACTGGCTGTTACCTTCTGCCAATCTGGGAATTTGGCTAACCCAGCAATTCAAATCAGTTTCGCCATCGGAAAAATGACCATAGCTTCAAACTCTTGGGAGTGCCCAGTCATTCTCTGATGTCGGGGGATCTGACATGCCGATGTACTTTCACTGTTCAACGAGTGCCTCCTTCTCTCGAAGACAACACGGCACTCTCGAATGTGTCACTGCCGTACACCTTTGTACGAAGTACGTGGAGTGGATGGCATACCAATGCTGCTGTTGGATCGGCCGACATGTCTCTGTTCACTCAGACACTGGACTTGCTGCCCAAGATTCGAATGCTGCGGAAAGCGCTAAAGCGACAGCTTTCTCAAGCCAATAGTCACGATTCTGATGCTGAAGAGTCGGACGTGGATGATGGAGGGGCTGAGGATTCAGACGAGGAAAGCAAACTCCAACGCGCGCAGGCTTTGGAGGAGGCCAAGACACTGAAGATGGCGCAAGAAAAGCAGAACTTGACCCTACTGCGGCGATTGACGACACTGACTCTCCGACCGATTTTGGATCCGATCAATCCCCTGATCTATCCTCTCCTTCGGTGGATCATTTGTAGCAACCGAAGTTTCATCAAAGAATTGAAAGGCTCCACAGAGAAGATTGCTGGAGTCGGTGTCGAAAATGTGCAGTTCAAGATGGTGATGAGTACCCCCGAGAAGGAGGCGCGGTTCATCCGAGAAAGAAATCTGCATGCCTCCAGCAAGAATGTGAAAAGTCTATGGGCCTTTCATGGAAGCCCCCTTCATAATTGGCACAGCATCTTGAGGACGGGCTTGAACACAGACAGAGTCGCACATGGTCGGGCATACGGAAACGGCATCTATCATGCTCTTCAATCAGTAACTGCAGCCGGGTATGCAGCGCGCACTGGAGGTAGCTGGCCGCACTCAAGCTTGGGGGTGGTTCAATGCATGTCCTTGAACGAGATCGTGAACTGCCCTTCGCAATTCGTTTCGACAAACCCATACTTAGTGGTGGGGAACATCGACTGGGTTCAAACACGGTTTCTGATGGCTCGGCATACCTATCGAAACTATAACCAAACCGGGTCTTCTGGCGCCACCCCCGAAATACCCACTGTCGCCTACCACGCGATGGATACAAGCCTGTTTCCAGTGGATATAACGAACACCTGTATCAAAATACCCATACTGACCTATGCACATCGAGAGAGCGGCACTGTGGGCGACATTCGAATTGACGATCCGGGAATCCTCGCGTTAGAAAATGAAGAATCGGAGTCGCAAGCCAGATGTAGAAAGCGGAAAGAAAACGCCTTGTCGAGTCCGGGCAATGTCTCCAATGAGGAAAAGAGTATGGGTGGGCGGATCTTCGACACCCTTTTCTCCTCTGGGAAGCGGTACAAAGACGAACGCAGCGCAAGCGACGTCGTTGCGTTTGATGACGATACGCTGTTTCCACCGCCTCACTACGCCACATCGTCAGCGACGAAAGCATTGTTCCACGAATTGAAAAGTCTCAGGAACCTTCAGAATTCTATATCCCGAGGAGAAAGAGGATGGTATCTCAAGGATTCTGACATATCAAATTTATACCAGTAGGCCCTTTCGTGTTTGCCATAATGGAGATTCATCTGCTGATGATTCTATGTTTGCAGATGGAGATTACGCATGACAGACTTCGACGCCGATCTGCCTTTAGCGAAAGACCTTCGATCAAAGGGATTGCAAGATTCCGGCATCGAGCTCGAAGTACGGTTTAGCGGAGACTTCCCTTTTGCACCGTGAGTCTACATTTGACATTGTCCGACATCAATAAAATCCCACTTATCCTTGTGCAACTTCATTTCCAGGCCTTATGTGCGGGTCATACAGCCGAGATTTTTGCAGGTGGGAGTGTTGTTCTTATTCGACTGGGAGAAACAACGTTGAATCTAACGGGGAACTTCTATGCAGTTCGCACATGGTGGAGGTGGACATGTCACTGCTGGTAAGGGATATATTTCCGCAACTTGCAATTGGAGCATATGACAAGCACTAAACGTCGACCTCCCAGGCGGGTCTGTCTGCATGGACCTATTAACCTCGTCCGGCTGGCAGCCGACATACAATCTGGAGTCCGTCTTCCTTCAGATCCGCATGGCGCTCACTTCGCTTGACCCGGTTCCCGCCCGACTTGCACCGAATTGGGACCAGCCATACTCCGCCCGAGAAGCTATCGATGCCTTCGAACGCGTTGCCGGTGCGTATGGTTGGGTCGTACCCAAGAACTGGAGATCGAACTTTTCTTCTTGAGTGCATCGGAACACGAAGGAGCGTTGCTTCAGATTCGATTCACAGGAGAAGTGAGATGTGTGTTCATACATCGTAGCAAATACCTTTTCATAGGCATAGCCGTAGGATGGCATTCGGCATACATATTAGTGCCCGCAGAGATGTACTTTAGTAGTGTGCGCATATGATGCGGGCGTATTTGAATATGACTTACTTGCATAAGAAATTGTGAAAAATTCTGGTGACCTTCTGTCGGCATGCCCTTGGGGATCTCTTCGTACGCGAGAAGCCCCCCACAAAGGTCCTCATCTCATTGCCGCCCCACTGGGACACTGGCCACAATACATGTACGAAGATTTATGAATTTCATTCATTTATTACAATTATCAGAAAAGAAATCCTTTACTCTATCAAAAACCTCCAGCCTGCAAAACCCATCACCTCCCCTCCTCAAGTCTCTCGGCAAAAGGACAAAGTCTCTCGCTCACTTCTTGATAACATCAAAGTCGTCGGGTGGCAAGAGGATGGCAAACATTACAGCTACAGCCTCCATGATCACGGCCACGAACTGGAAGAGGATGGTGACCGGAACCAACAAGATGACAATGAAGATATTGTAGCCCTTGTCCACGTTCTGATAGAACATGCCCATAGCATAGAGGTAAACGAAGACGGTGAGCGAAAAGTCCTTGAGGATACCGAACCACATCGGCGTGTCGGTGGGGACGTAGACGCCGAGAATGAAGGATGCGATGGTGCAGTACAGCGAGAGGAGACCGAGACCCCAGAAGAGGGCGAGGAGTTTGGGCAGGACGGAGCCGAGACGGCGGATACCGACGAACCAGCGACGACGCTGCTTGAGGAAACCGATGAGGTCGAGGGGAGATTGTTCGCGGACGATGCCGGCGACGGAGCCGCAGCGGAAACCCATCTGCCAAGCCTTGACGGCAAACTGGAAGTCTTCTGTCAAACCTGGGGAATGGAAGGGAAAACGGTCGTCAGCAACAAAGCAATGAAAGAGTGAACAAAGAGACGATAATATGACATACTTCCAAGATCCCAAGTAACGGCATTTTCAACCGCACCGTTGGTGAGCAAGAAACTACCGTGGGCACCAAAGATCGGCCGATGGAAGTAAGTGTACTGAAGGTGGAATCGGGACAAGTCATCCCCAACACGAAGGCCATCTGCGACGGTGTAGAAAGGGTTCTTCCAGAAATGGTACTGGTTGTACATAATGATACCCTGTCCCCAGGTATACTCCTTCTTCCATTTGACAAACTCAAGGATACGAGCTACACTCTCATCGTCGATAACGGACTCTTCGTCGAGATGGAGAATCCAGTCGTGCTCGGTGTAGCGCATGGTCTGGCGGTACCACTCGAGAGCGCGGGCCTTGTATTTGGACCGCGAAGTCGTGAAGCTCTTGGGGCATGTGTAGCAATTGATCCCTTCGAAGAAATTAGGCTCGTCGGTAAGGACGTGCACTCGAACGCAAGGGTCGAGGAGCTCGAGATGCTTGTGAGCTTTCCAGGCTCGCATGACGGCTTCCTTGTTGTCTCCTTTGGTGACGGTCAGGATGTAGAGGTTGTCGACTCTCCTTGGCTGCTCGGTTGCCGTGGCCTTTTTCGGCGCTGGGGCGTTGTGCAGCGGAAGAATCAACCCGAGGAAACAGATGAAGGTGTATGGAATGGGTAGAAGCCAGCCTAAGATAAGAAACAGACAAGAAGGATGTCAGGACGTGCGATTCTGATGTCAAACGGGGTCGTCGGAGAAAGCTCAATAGGACTTACCCATCTTCCAGTAACATCCCTTATTCCAGACCTGATCGGTAACATAGCCTTGGGGTATAACGAATGACAAGACATATGTCGTTCCAAGGATAACCACAAAGTGAAAAATCCATCCCCACGACATCAAGCGCATGACCAAGGTGGTTCTGCCCTTGTTTGTGCGCTCCCCGTCATCGGGAAGTTGCGGTATAGTGCCCTTCTTGGGACTTGGTGCGACATCGATAGCGGTGGCATTCCTTTCCGCGAGAGTGTCGGAACTCAAGCGGGAGCTGATATCTGTGGATGTGTCGGGCCACTCGTCGTACGGCTTCTCGACGTAAGTCTGCGACGGGATTTCGTCGGGGATCGCCTTCTTGCGAGGCGAGCCGGCTTTGCGTGACATCGTTGCAAAGTTTGGCGGTGACGATGATGTATGAGTAGGTTCTGAGGCAGTAGAACTTTGATTATTCGGGGAAAACTGAAGTTGAGAAAGATCGTTTTCTCCCTGACCACGCCTTATCTACTCTTCCCAAGACTGGTCTATGTGGCGCACCACTTCGAAGGCTCGATTTTTTCTTCTATTGCAGCCGCCAGGGGATTTTTGGGTGGGCGGGGAGGGTCGTCGATCGGTTCATGCAAACTATATAAAGACACAGGTGTGCGTTCTATATTGAAGAATCAAGCAGAACAACAAGCGTAATTCACTTTAGGATGACCAAACTTCGATCTTCCTTGTTGCCCTCGGTCGAGACTTTGGTTGCCATCGATTGGAGAACACTCAACCTTCTGGTGCAACATTGCATAGCCCCCTTTTAGCATGTCGCTACCTTTTAGTTTCCCTTCATGAAGCCGTGAAGTCATCTAGTAGCCCACGCTCTGTTGTTGGCAGCACATCTGGTTTCTGCGTGGATGAGGTCCAGTTTTCCCACCGTCAGGACACTGTCGAAATTGCGGACTGCTGCTTACGTTGGTAGATGGGAAAGATGCGATCGCAATGATCTCCCCGTTCCCCAATAATAGGCGTTTCCCCCAATAGGGAATGGCTGTGCGCAGTCGTGAGTCGTCAACCCCACTTCTGCACAAGACTTGGTTCAAGCATAAAAGCAAACGTTTGGTCATTTCCCACCACCCAACAGAAACACACACGCAAGATCGTATCCCAAATCACCCACCCACAAGCTTCTATCACTATGGTTCAAGAGCAATGGGTAAGTCTCTGGCATCCGAGTCTGTATGCGAGGTTATGCACCTTCTGATCTCTCCTCGTATTTTCCACAGAACTCGGGTTTGAACACCCCTCTTGTTGAGGAGGACAAGGAGATGTATGATCTCATTCAGAAGGAGAAGTGGAGGCAATATTCTTGCCTGGAGCTGATTGCGTCCGAGGTATGTCAAGGCGACGCACGAGCTACGAGTTTCTCCTTTCCTTATTGGGAGGTGTGCTTATTGGCCACTTCTTTCCACTTGCAGAACTTCACTTCGCAAGCCGTGATGGAAGCGAACGGTTCCGCGTTGACCAACAAGTATTCTGAGGGTCTGCCCGGTGCCCGTTACTATGGTGGTAACGAGTTCATCGATCAGATCGAGAACCTTTGTCGCCAGCGTGCTCTCGAGGCCTTCAGCCTGAGTTCCGAGAAGTGGGGTGTGAACGTGCAACCTTACTCCGGAAGTACCGCCAACTTCTCCGTTTTGACTGCTTTGTTGGCACCTCACGACCGTATCATGGGACTCGACTTGCCATCGGGTGGACAGTGAGTAGAATCTTTCATTGATAGCTCTCGAGCTTGGCCAGATGTTAACAAGTTTATCCGTAGTTTGACCCACGGATATGCTACCGCCAAGAAGAAGGTATCATCTTCTGCCATCTACTTCGAGTCCTTCCCCTACCAAGTCGACATGAAGACCGGTGTCCTGGATTACGACAATTTGGAGCGCAACGCTCTTCTCTACCGCCCCAAGCTCATCATCTGCGGTGCCAGCGCATATGCACGGGATTGGGACTACGCCCGTCTGCGGAAGATCGCTGACCAAGTCGGCGCCTACTTGATGGCCGACATTGCGCACATCAGTGGTTTGGTCGCGTCCAGCGAAGCCGCCAACCCCTTCGATTTCTGCGATGTGGTTACAACAACCACCCACAAGACCCTTCGTGGTCCTCGTGCGGGTCTCATTTTCTTCCAAAGAGCCCCCAAGGGTGAGAAGAACTCTGACCTGGAGGACAAGGTTAACTTCGCCGTCTTCCCTTCCAACCAGGGAGGACCCCACAACAACACCATTGCCGCTATTGCTGTTGCTCTGAAGCAGGTCGCCACCCCAGCGTTCAAACAATATGCGAAGCAAGTCAAGGCCAACGCGGTGGCCCTCGCTGAAGCTCTCAAGTCCAAGGGCTACAAGATCGTCACCGACGGTACTGAGAACCATCTTGTCCTGTGGGACCTCCGTCCCAACGGTCTGACCGGCTCCAAGATGGAGAAGATCTGCGACTACGTCAACATCACCCTGAACAAGAACGCCGTCCACGGCGACTCCTCCGCACTGGTACCTGGTGGTGTCCGTTTGGGCACGCCTGCCCTGACATCCAGGGACATGAAGGAGGACGACTTCCGAAAGATCGCCGACTTCCTGGACCGTGCGGCCCAGCTCGCGCTTACCATCCAGAAGTCCACCGGAAAGCTCATCAAGGACTTCGTCGTCGCGTTGGACGCAAGTGAGGAGGTCAAGACTCTCCGTCACGAGGTCGAGGCGTTCGCAAGATCCTTCGTTATGCCCGGCTTCGACCCCACCTCCGTGCCTGAGGACTGCAGGCACCACTAGAACAGTGGACGTTTTCGGCGACCGACTACAATTTTTAGCCTTCTTACAGAGGCTGTGCACATAGCCCCACCAATCCTTCCTGTTTATCCTTTTTGTGTCTTTGTTTATTTAGTTCACACTCGACCGCTGTTGTCATTTGAGACCATTTGCCCTAACATCATTCGTCTGCGCCGTGAACTCTCTGCACCACAAACGTAGCTGTTCGCAATCTAAGAGATCCGTCGGAGTCTCTACACTAACCAAGCACTGAACGACAAGCCTAGTGAATCCCGCCGCCGACGATATATTCTGCCCTCCGTTTGCGTTTTCTCGGCGTCCCGCACCGAGGCGGTTGTTGCAGCTATCAAGGCACTCTCGTTGCCACTCGGAAATGGCGGACCAGTCGATTACACCGGGCACGTCGTCGGCGGTCGCGGTCAGGACGACTTTGGCGAAATGTCCGCATGCTCGGGCGCATTCCCGGGGTGTGGGGCGTTCTAGGAAGAATGGCGGTGGTGGGTTTGACATCTTGCGTGCTGATAAGTAATTTGATGGGCAAGGCAAGCTTGACATGACCTGCCGAGTTTCGAGGTCGAGACGCTCAAAACATCCCCGCTCACACCCGTGGTGGCTATGCTCGGAATGATGTCTGGGGCGTCGTATCCAGATTTATGGCCAGCATATACTGTTTGGCGTTGTGGCGAATCTTCCTGGTCTGCAGACGTGCAGGTCACCGGTTCGATTCCCACGTCCTTCAGCTCAGAGTATGACCGCGTCAGTGGTATGTTACCTGAATGCACTTTTCTTTTTGCTTTTGCAACACTCGCGCTTAACCCGTTTCCGTTAGGTAATCACGTTGCCCGGCTTCGACAGGTGAACCAGACTCCAGGAACTTCCATCACTGTTTTTCAGACAGACATGCACATTACGAGAACATTGACCATCAGAACAATGGCCAGACGTACCCATATGCTCAGTGTCCAGAGATCCCACCACAGAAGAGATATGTGTGCCGACAAGGCGGACATTATCCAGAGATAGACGAAGGGAGAGACGAAGATGAGAATTGAGTGCAAAAAAGCGAGAGCCCTAGGTGAGCGATGCTGTTTGGAACTAGATATCTGGAGTTTGGTGCGCTTATAGATTCGCTCACATTGGCGGCTTTTCCTATGCGAACCTACGGATTCAACATCGAAACCCCGCAACGGACGGTGTCTCCCCCATTGCTCAAGTGAGAAATCTACATACCGCCGTCTGACACAGAATACACCGACGATAAACCAACGATTCCCTATACGCCGTACATTTATCTTTATCGTCAATGATACATCGGAGTAACCGAGGAATGTTTCAACGCATCAGTAATCAGCGGTTCTGCATCGCAAGCGGCATCCGATGATCCCGGCTCAGCGGACTGGGGCAACCCGTCGCCAATTTGGACCATCTCGTAAGAAGAATGGTTTGTTGCATCTTTGGGAGATCGGCCGTCACCATTTACCAGCGCTCCATGAAACGTTATTGAGTTTGATAGTTTCATGGTGCAGTACGGAGAATGTACGTCTGCCCAAAGGAAACGTGAGGACAACAATTCAGGGCCTCTGGTCGCACCTCTTGCAAAAATAGCCTCACCTTCCACCTCCAAAATCCACTTCAGATACTTGAAACATTGTGATATCGGGTCCCCATCGCTTGTCGTGAGGTCATCCGCGACGTCGAGTGCGTCTGTGATCAAACATCGGGTGGTCCTAGTCCGCGTTTGAGACCGAGGTCGTTGCATCACCAGATCAAATTCGACCGACATACCTCTGCTTAGTCTTGCCAATATTCTCCAGCGCAAACCGCAAAAGGGCCATACAGCGAGCGGAATCGTTCTCTCTGAAGCCGTAATCAGTCACTCATGTCTACCGTGTCGCGTAAGACGTAACTTACAGAGCTTCCTCATCGGCGAAGAAGGTCCCGTAGTTGTTAATAACTATGCATTCAGGCAGCCCGGGGAGGCCGACAGGCTGATCCAAGTGCGGGAACCAGGCTAGGAAACTCTTCAGAGCTGATACGTTGGTGACATATCTGAGCAAGCACCGGTGTCAACTTCAGTGATGATGTTGTGGCGGAGGCGCCTCCATACTACACACGCACCGTATATGGATGCGTGAGAGCGCATCACCGCCGCCGTCGAACACACTCCATTCGGCGGACGTCGATAATTTCTCACGGTCGGTCGTCAGGAAAAGAACGGTGTCTGACCGAAGGGCGCGGCAGATGGCGTATCTCCACGCGAGTGTTGTGGTCAACCTAACCATTGGCAAATTGAGGCGCTAAGTTCCCATTTCATCATGGCTTTGAAAGAAGCATATGTAAACCCGCACCTTTCGTCTCTTGTGATAAGAAGAGCACCTTGATGGGTCAAGTCCAGCTCATCTTGAGCTCCCGCCGTGGCCGCTTGCACGGCTCCCTCTATGTTGAACAGCCTCTCCATGCCTGAAATTGCCGGGACATGGCGGGTTCCCGCTGAAATATTGGCCTATTATCCAGGCATGGACTTTCAACCTCCAATGACGAGGTCAATTGGGGAAATTGGAAAGCTTTTTGAAGCCACATTCAGCCACACTCAACGCGCGCGCATAGAGTCCGACGATTCGGACGCGACCCGTTCCGTGGCAGGGGTCGCAAACAGGGCCTTCGAGGCTTGCATACATGCGTGCATTATTGTGTTCTCAATGCGATGTCCTTATCTCGTTCCTGCTTGTGTCCTGGGGCCTCTCCCACATGCATGCTTTGGGGGACGGTAGACTTCGTATCCTTATCGACTGCATCCACGTAAGTTTGTGCCTTGGATTATTGGGATCCGTATTGAGTAAGGTTTCCCAGGTTTGTTTGAATATTCAGGCGCAGGGTCCGTCATCTGACGCCAGCTTTCCCGCCGTGCGTTGCTGGAAACCCCCAATGATGGCTGACGCTCTGAATTCATAAAATGTCCCCCCCCACGCCATCCCTTCCCCTTCCAACCTCGCAAAACTGTTAACAGGCGAATTCCATGAAGAGAGATATGGCATGTGTTATTTGCGCCAATATATAGGCAGCGTGAAGTCCACGTTCATCCGTTTCTTCACGCACCGATAACTTCACCTCAAAGACTGACCAGAACACATAGCAACTGAATAACACTCGTCTTCATACATAACGACCCATCTTCAGCGAGAACAAACCATGGCACCTACAACACCCTTCATTGCCGCCGTTACAGGCCTTGGCGCCATCACTGCGGTCTACCTTGCTAGTCCCATGAACCATGGCCACCTTTACGACGACCACGAGCAGCATCCTGCGGGAGCGTTGCCATCTATTGGCGCGGGTATCCCCATTTCGCACAAGACTGCGTCGGCGAACGGAGGCGGCCTCTTCACAAGGAAGGTCAGCTTCCGTCAGGGTTCCACTTCGTCGGGTGCGACCGATCACGGGTGAGCATTGGCGCTATAGAATTGTTGGGGTGTGTCCCAGAAATAGAGAAGAGTGGCATATGGGCCAATGGCCTGGGAGTCGTTGGCACGATGGGACAAGAGGCACATCATGATGTGACGCAAGCATTCCCCTCACTGCTGGGCATGCGCACCTACCGTCTCATACAGGGATGAAGCAGAGTTTGCGGTCCTATGTGCATTCTCTTAGCTCAACAGCAACCCTACAACCTGTGCAAAAGGTCCGTGCCCAGCAGACGTGCGTGGGTTCTCTTAGAAGGGCCATCTCCTAAAAACATCATAGAAAGGGAACACGAACAAGAGCTAACGTACCATACTCTACCCTTATTTCATCATCCAATGATAGCTCCGACGATACCCATGACCTCGACCGTCTCGCCTCATCCGGAAGCTTCAAGCTCAACCCGGAAGACATGCTTTTCGGATGCATCTGAGAAGCATTCCTCGTCTACTGCCGGACAGTGACTCCGGCTGCTTTATGTAGGGCTTGTCATACCTGGTCGTTGAAAAGCATTGTGTCTTATGCTCCAGTCTTTGGTTTGATGTCTATAAAATCTTGTAAAAGTGAAAAACATATACGATTCGTACCTCTTGCTCTGATTGAGCGTCTTTTAGCTATATCACGAGTCTGTTGTCGAGTATGCAGAGAAACTCGGCTCATTCTTTGCCTTTTGGTTGTTCTGACCGCGCTTGCGTAATCAGCATGACACACGTCCTTACGCGTTGAATCGTCGAAAATGTCTTCTCCGGATTCAGCTGACAGCTCACAGTAAAACCACATATAACACATATAGCAGTATGTGGGACTTTCTTCTACCATCCACGGCAAGAAGCCTTTACAGCAGCTTCACGCATCATCCCTCAGAAGACCAGGTCGATTTCGAAGTCATCAAAACCAAATCCTCATCAATCCAGCACGAAACAACCATCGACTCGCCGCGGAAAACCCAATGCCAGGCGTATAATAAAACAAATGGGAACCGATGCACTAGACAATCACTGGCCGTCAAGTGTCATTTACATCGATTTGTGTCAAATGCGACGGATAGTGAGCAGTTTGGACGATATGCAGGTAAGAAGCGCGGAGACCGATGTGATGATGGTATCCATCCATGCATTCTGACATTGGTCCGGTTTCAGACTTCATAAACCCGACCCTGTCAGATTTCACAAAACGCAGGCTCTATGCGGAGCTCTTTAAACCGATATCCTCGAAGGACAAGCCCGGGTACATTTACGCTTACCAACTCATCAGACGTGCGTACCGCTGGCTTGATCTGACTCAATCGGGCTGAGCGTCACTAACGGTATTGAAATGCTAGCGGAAGGTAACACAATCAGTCAGTATGATTCGACGATGTACAAAATAGGTACGTACACACTGTTTCTTCCGAGTTGCAACATCGTACTAAACCCGCTACATCACCATCCCGACAGGACGAACAACGGACATCAACCGCCGCCTCTCCGAATGGTCCTCCCGCTGCGGTTTCCGCCCAAAACTCATCGAATGTTTCCCGCCTCAGCTCGATGCATCTAATCCCTTCCATGCCTCTACAGCATCAATTTGCCGCTTCTCAGACCGCTGCGAACGACTCATTCACATAGAACTGGCAGACAGATTCCGGGCGGGCCCGATTGTTTGTCCGGGGAGGTGCAAGGAGGCTCATTATGAGTGGTTCAAGGTGCATCAGCGGGGTGAGGCGGGTGAGGGGGATGGGGTGGGAGATCAAGGATGGATGGCGATGAGGCAGATCATTTGCAAATGGGTGGATTTTATTCGGAGGGAGCATGCGATGGAAGGCGAGCGGCGGGATGCGGACCAGGTCGGACGTCTCGCGTCGCCTTTCATTGCCATCAAAGTTGAAGATAAGGAATGCGTAGAGATGTTGGAGGTTGGAGGCGATGACGATGACGACACGTTCTACAGTATGTCGCAAGCAGACAACATCAACGAAGAGCTGGACGATTTCGACGAGGAGTTGCCTGCATATGAGGAGCCGCTGGCTGCTTTGGCAAATGCTTTCGACTGCATGTGTCTGCTTGATCGAGCATATACCACAAATACACATGTGCCGGCCACAGCTGCGTCCACACTTCCCAATCATGTTCCTATCTTGGACTTTGGGAGAACATTGAAGAAGGATTCCGCCGGGATGCTAGCGGGCAGTATGTCAACCTTGGGGGAAGATGCCTGGGAAGTCATTGAGCCTATCCTCATAAGAACCAGATCCTAGAATCCCACTATGTGTATACTTCCGCAGCAGAAACCAGCTGGAGACGTGTCAAATAACATTTCAAAACTTTCTATTCTAATCTAAACATCACTCCATGACTGCCTACTTGTTCGGTGCGGTGCAATGACAAGGGTATACTACTATCTGAGGGGCGCGGCAGAAGGGGCGTTTACGCCTTGACTTTCTTCTCCTTTTTAACTTTCTTCGCCTTTTTCTCTTTGTTCGCTTTCCCTTCGCTAGTTTCGCCCGATGTTGATGCCGAGCTCACCTCCTCCGTCTGCCGCTTCCGCTTTTTACTCTTCTTTTCGACCGGATCGGACTTTTCGCTCACCGCTTCGGATGCAGTGTCAATGGAGGCCGGCGTCTTCTCCTTCTTTGCCTTTTTCGGTTTAGGGGCAACCGTACTTGATAAGGAGGCTTCTGATTTGGATCGCGATGTCGCACAGGATTCTATATCGTCCGCGTTTTCTTTCGCGGCAGACTTCGATTTCTTTGCTTTGCTCGATTCCTTCTTCGCCTTCTTCTCCTTCTTTTCCTTTTTGTCCTTCTTCTCCTTCCTATCCTTCTTCGGCCCATCCTTCGTTTCAACTTCCTCTACTCTACTATTCTTGGCCTCCGATATCGTTGGGGGTGCTGGCGCTGGTGCCGCTTCCCCCAGCACCTCACACACCTTCCTCATCCGCTCCATCTCATCCTCATCCTCCGAGGAGTCATCTGCTGCCTTTGCCATGGCCTCCATCCCTGCTCTTACGAGCTTTCCCGGTTGATGCGCTCTAGCCCCTTTTCTCGCGGTACGCCCCTCGCACGCCTTCAGGAGCTCTGCGTCTGTTATTCTCACAGAATAATCCTTTTCCTCAATAAACCCAGAGGTCACGGGAGCGGCTTTTATGAAGGACCCGTAAAGAAGAGCTTTCGCGGCCGTGGTTGTGGTAGCTGAGGTTGTGACAACGGCCGTCGTTATCGTTTCTTCAGAGTCCGCACCAGTCGTAGTGGTAGTGGTAGTGTCTTTCGTTATGTTTATCGAGGCCGAGGTCTTGTTAAACACATGGTCCCACCACGCAAACGACCATTCGTCAGACTTTGCTCCCAAGCCGTCGGTGTCGTTTTTGAACCCGACCGAAATGGCTTTGTTGATTCCCGTGCGGTCCTTGCCCAGCCCGGTACCTTTCTTCCATCCGTATTTGGAGAGCTGCTTCTCGGCAAAACTGCCACCGCTGTTTGTGCCATTTTCAGAGTAGGCGTTGTTGTAGCCTCCGCTGCCGAGCCCGAAGGTGGGGCGGACAAAGTCGTCGTCAGCCATTGTGAGTCAGAGGATACGTTGCTTCGTCTCAGGAAAGCTTTCGAAGTAGGACTAGCGCTTGCCGTCGAAGCAGGTGACCAGGCAACGTAGCGGGTCTATTCGAATTACGACGACGCACTGGTAAATCGAGAAAAGAATGGAGGACGGCGAGAAGGCAAAGAGGGATCACGTAAGCATTTGTTACACGCACACCTTGCAAACTCCGACTGGAAATAGAGTGACTTCACGGTTTATTCTCGTATGGTTCATGAGGACTGAATCCGTAGCACAGACTGCCCGCGGGTGAAGGCGTTTTACCCTATGCTGCCTCTTTATACGTGAACATGGTTGCTGGTTGACGAGCCAAGTGTGTACGCCGCAAACTCCTTCGAGCCATGACTCTGATTCCCCGCTTATCCGCGTGCGACAGGGCTGGGACCTAGTCGCCCTGCAACGGAAAACAAGCGTATCCCTTGTCGCAACTGCTCCGCGAATCTCCTGGCGTATCTACTTCGGCACAGAAGCTATAGGTGTCTAAGTGTCTCTGGTATATGGATGAGGAGGAGGTTGCTTAGTATCCCACCTCGCTACCCGCCGAACTAAGCACCTCCTCTCGAACGCCGCATTCGCCTCTCAATTCGCATCGGTTTATTTATCAACATACTTACGGGTTTACGGGTTTCCCTGGACATTAGGTCCTAAATTGCGCACTGCGCCTCCCGATAGCTAGTTCTTCTTCTTCTTCATTGAAACATCCCCCCCTCCCACCGTAGCTTTTCAGTCATAGCACTCGATAGCTCAAAAGAGATAAAGGAAAGGAAAGGGAAGCTAGGGTTATCTGTTATTTATTCACTCGAGAAGAAAAATAGAGAAGCTTACTAAGCAATCTCCTCCTCATCCATAGACTCTAGAGGACTACGTTCCTCGTCCAGAGCACACTGTCACTACCCCCAAAGAAACTCCGTCGCTATTTTCGGGTGTGAAACGGAAGGGGCCCCTTGGTGTTTGCATATTTTATGTAACTGTAATCACTGTGCAAGTGGCAGAGATAGAGAAATCCTACCGTCCTTTGGAGCTTGCTGCGGTTCCTTGCCTCCATCGTCACCTGTCTCTATTACCACGTACTCTGCACGCTTGACGACTACACAGTCTCAATCAGTTTCGACATTTTCGAGGTCTCCAACGAACGACGCTGCAGAGTTGTTCGCCGCTGTGCCATTCTCAATGCCGCAGCTTCCTCAGACGACCTACAAAGTAATCCCTTTTGAGGATGACGCCAGTGTGCAGTCCAGTGCTTCCAGCGGTCTCTTCAATAACCGCATCGACATTAGAGACCGCGGGAGTTGCATTGTCTGTTCGTTCTCCTCCGTACTCCATCATTGCCACATCATCCCGAAGGACACTTTAGGCCAGAAGAGGGTTTCCACATTGAAATTGGCTTTGCTGTCTGTTTACCGTGCCCCGCCCGCCGTTATATCGTGCTTATTTTTTTCTGATGTTTCGTAGCTCAACAGCCTGTGCCACATAGTGAAGGCGATTCCGCGGTCCTTCCGAGGGGTTAACGACCCGCGCAACGGTGTCCTCCTCTGTCCGAACCACTACCACTCCTTTGACGCGAAATTGTGGTGCGTGGACGTCTCCCAGCGCCCGTATACCTTCCACAACACCGGGGGCCACCCAGACTTCACGCAATACCATGGAGCGGCTATTCGCTTGGACCCCGACCACCCAGACGCCCCTCATCCCAACTGCTTCGTGGCCCATGCGAAACTGGTCTGCGCGGAATGGGGGGACACGTTTGAAGCAACTGCGACAGACGATCACAATAGTAGTAGTGAGGATGACAAGGCTGATGGGCAAGCCGTGGACTCTCTTGAGGTGGAAGGCGGCTCTACGCCAATGGAAGGACAAAGCGGAAGCGGCGCTATGGGAGAGGCGGGCGCATTGGGGAGTTTGGATGCTTTCCGGCACCAACGTCATCGTTCGCTTCCTGTCGCTGCCGAGGAGACCGAGAGACGGGCTTGGTCGGCAGGTGGCGGCGGTCGGAAGGGTGGACTTCCAAGGACTACGTTTGTCCCCCTTTCCAAGTTCGATTTGGCGCAGGACGAGTTTTATGACGCAACCACAGGCCCTTCCAAATCAAGCCACGATCGTATGCAAGCCTACGAGAACCTGGTAAAGTCTCTCGAGCGCCCAGGCTAATTGGACCATTGCTTTCGACCTTCCGTCCAAAGCCCTCGTCCCCAGAAGATGTGTCACTCGGAAACTGTCCCTCGAACGCACGGGCCCACCCTCGCTGACAGTTGGCCTGTTCTTTGCGCTGGGTCATTCGACGATCGTGTTATCCGCGGCAATCATCCTTGTCGCCACGGCGAGTAAGACGGGTCTGACGGCCGGCGGGTGGGGGCTTACGGGGACGATCGTGAGCAGTGCGGTTTTGTTTGTGGTTGGGATGTGTAGCCTTGCGCTCGTTGGGATATGGCGGAACTTGAGGAAAGTCCGGAGCGGCGGGAAAGTGGATCCGGCTGAGGCGGACCGTATCATGCTCACGGGCGGCGTTCTCGGTCGCTGCTTCAGACGTGTCTATTCCTTCATTGACGCAGCGTGGAAGATGTATTCGCTGGGGCTTCTCTTGTAAGATCATTCTCACTTCCCCTAACGCCCAGGCGCGCTCATATCTTTCTTTCGGTCAGCACAGTGGCTTAGGCTTTGACACGGCCACCGAAGTCTCGCTACTGGCCGTGAGTGCAGCGAACACCAGCACTGGCATGTCTATCGGGTTGGTGATGTTCTTGCCAGCATTGTTCACGGCGGGGATGACGCTTGTCGACACCGCCGACGGGATCATGATGGTACGTTTATTCAGACCACTCTCTGTACTCTGTAGTGGTAACTCGCTCAGTACTAATGTTTTCTCTCCTCTAGACAACGGTCTTCCTATGGGCCACGATCCACCCCGTCCAAAAGCTCTACTACAACTTTACGATCACGCCCATGTCTGTCGTAATCGCATTCGTCATCTGTCTCATCCAGGTCCTGGGGATCTTCAGTAAGGAGTTCGGGTTATACTCTGGGATCCATCAACGAGAGTTACGGAACCGTAGGATACGCCGTTATCGGGGCATTCGCGTTTGTTATGTTGGTCAGTGTGGTGATCTTCATGTATTGCGGCTTTCGAATCGTGAATGACAGCGTAGGGCAACGGGAACACTGGGGGGAAGTAGAAGAGATCCTCGAGTTTGGGAGAGTGGGTGACGCTGTAGCGAGGGGCGATCACGTTGGGGATGTGGAAGAGATAGGCGTAGTAGTAGGAGAACCTGACGCCGCTGCGGATACACCCATGAGTAATGAGAAAACTCTTGATCAGTTTCGTCGGGACCAGAATCACTCATCAAAACAGTAAGTCCTGCGCTCAGTTCCCTAGTGGATCGTGTGATATTGGCGTAGAGTGGTATGCATCGATGGTTCAAAGGGTATATATTGGAGACATGTCCCACGTAAAAGACAGTTGCCACTACTCTAAATGAATACACCGTCTTTTTGAAAGTTGGAGCCAATGTGTGATATAATGTTGAATCGAAGAGCACTCGCCCCCATCTGCGTGGTGCCTGCACCACATGCACGCGGGAGCATGAGCCCTAACCCCCGCGCAGTGTCGCGGCTCTCGACGGTCCATCCGTCTTGCTGCGGCACGATTTCCGCTTGAGATGATGCCCTCTTTGTGCACGAACGGAGGGGTTTATTGCCGTAGGGATGCTGATCTGAGGCAGCGCTTGGTCGTTTTTCCTGTAACTGTTCCTGGGCCTACGTTTCCCCCGTCATAAGTTTCCGCAGTCGTCTTTGTCGCAATGAAAGGCGCTCGCTTACCTTTCCCAACGAGATGCTCTGGCCCCAGATCCTCAATCCGATATCCGCACTTATAAGTCGGTTTATAGGCATGAATCTTCGGCACGTACTTCCCATTCTCGTCCACTTTATCGGCAGCCTGCAAATGCGGCGTCCGTCGCGGCAACATGCAGTGCCTCGCAACCATCTTGGCCGTCCACCCAACCACTTCCAATGACCACGTATACCCTCGAACTGGCGTGCTGAAGCCCATCGCGTCACGTAGGCGCTGGTCACATAGTGCGTGGACGACTTGGGTGGCGATGGGCCGTAGGAAGGCGGGGATGATGGAGAGGAACAACGCCGACGTCGATTCGGCCAATGCAGCGTTGTGCTCGGAGTACCGCATGTGGGTTCGTTCATACTGCTCTTCGAATCGGCACATCGCCTCGTAGGAAGTAGGGATCTCTCTGATTCCCATCTCGGTGGCGATGTGGACCCACACGTGGTAAATAGCGTTTTTCTCCTTGGTCGTCAACGACCTGTAACCGAACCGCTCGATCCACTTGCCCGGCTCGCAGATGAACGTTGTCAGCACGTAGAGGTAATCGTCGTTGTTGATCGGGTAGAGGGAATGGATGTAGTTCATGCGTTTCATGGCCGCTCCACATCGAGCGGGTTCGTTGAAGTGCTCGAGGATCTCGGCCAAGAGGAAGGATGTATCGTCGTACCTCCTGTTGCAGCGTTGCGTCATTTCCTTCGTCGAGCACAGCGTCTTGGCGATGGAGGGGATGCCGTACGTTCGGAATAAGGCAAACTCGAGCGCTTTTTGGGTGATGAATGGGAAGTCCCAGAAAGCGATCTTTTGGTAAATGGCCATGCCAGAAGGGCCATCGGTTGGGTCGGGCATCTTCTCGATTTCGCGTGCAAGGCGGTATCGAAGAAATTTGACCGTCAGAAGATATGCGGCGATGGCGACCACGGCGGTCGCCAGAGAAAAGGGAATTTGAATGACCTCCATGACTGTATCGTGGCGCTTTCTCGCCCTTTCTGGTTCACTATGAGCTTATGCTCTCCCGGCTTGGGGGGCGAGGGGGAGGATGCCGTGCAAAGCATCCTTTTTATACGGAATGTCCTCCCTCACAAGTGTCACAACGGATAGTTGGAGGAGGGAGCGAGCGGTCCAAAAACAGAGGATCATGGAAGGGCGAGACTCGCCTCGAACGAAGTCTTTGCGCGTCGAGGCCTCGAAGGGGTTCGTTTGTCACTCCGACCTCGGACTCGCGGAGCCTGGCCGGTTGGCGCCCTATCACCCGTGCCCGCCGGTATCGCAGCAGCGGGAGACACGGGACCAGTCACGTGACACCCAGAGCTACTGTACTCGCACGACTGCTTACGTGTACGAAAGACGCGGTGCCCAACGCGTTCAAGTTGAGGGACGCTACGAGAGAGAGCATGACGGACAACTTCAGAAGAGCGCTTGTGGCTGCGAGACTGAGCGTAGAATCGGTGCTCCAACGAACAGGAGGGCAGTTCACCATTGTGACGCTGGCTGGTGCATGCATCAGGACAGGAGAGACATTCGTAAGGAGAGAAGGAGAATCGTAAGTATCGTACGACTGTGCGCAAGACGAAGGAGGAGGGATCCAAGGGAAAGGCAGTTACTACAGTTTCGCATCTTCTCCATTATCCATCTATTGGGAAGAAAGGGTCTATCGCAGTTCCCAACCATCTACTAGTCGCCCTGCAACGGAAAACAAGCGTATCCCTTGTCGCAACTGCTCCGCTAATCTCCTGGCGTATCTACTTCGGCATAGAAGCTATAGGTGTCTAAGTGTCTCTGGTATATCTAAGGTATCTACGCCGTCTTCGTCCTGCGCCGCGACCTCTATTTGGGAACTGTTTGAAAAACTCTTACGCCACGCCCGCTATGGGCGGCTGTTGACCAGCACGCGCCGCAGCCAAAGGCCGTTCTTCTACGATGTCGTCCAAACCAGACTTCGTGACGCTGCAGAATACCGCCTCCCCAACACCTCCAACCGTCTTCGTCATTGTCAAAGCCACCATCTCCGCCCCACAGCAGATACACATCGCGCGTTCTTGCGGGTTCGCATGAAAGCAAGCCGTACACCGCCTGCCACCAAACTTCCCCGGCGTCCGCGCCTCCTTGTTCGGATCATGGTTGATCTCATCGTCGAGGTGGCGAAAGATACGGGCGTACTTTGTGGCGTGCGAGTAGGATTCCACGATCGTCTTCTTGTACCGATTGCATATCTCTTGCACTTTATCGGCCACCTCATCGGCGATGACCGTGTTGGGCGGACCCATGATGAGAGGGAACACTTCGGCGATGAAAGATTTGAAGAGGGGTGTGGAGCACCCGAGGCCCCAGCCGATCTCGGCCAGCGAGTAGCCATGAGTGTAGTTCTTTGACTGGTGCGGGAAAAGAGACGGTTGTCAGTCAGATCTTTTAGGGCTTCTGACCAAGCACGGGAGACTTACAATGTTTCCTAGCATATTTCCCAACATAATGGGGAAAATAGCCATGAAAAATCTGGGATCCCTGAACATACTGTTTAACAGTACATCCATGTCCCTCATGCCGGGGATATGCTTGTCAGCCATGCACGCCTGATACTCCTCCGCAACCTCTTCCGGCGAACTCTCGTTCCTCAATCGCTTCCTCGTCAGCGTCGCGGCCAGCACGGCCTGCGGCAACGCAATAAGGTTGATCCCCGGCGAAAACAGCGGCGAGGTGAAGCCCGACGCGTTACCGAGGGCGAACCAGCCCGGTCCCGCTATGACTGTTCTGTAGAACGACATGGCTTTGCGTGCCTGGTAGGTACCGAGGAGGGGGCCGTAGTGGTTGGGTATGACCTCGTAGCGCCCGCTGTCGCGAAGGATGCGTTCGACAACAGGGTATTTGTGCACGACGCCCCAGAAGCGTTTCTCGTTCTCTGACGCTGTACTCGGGACGTACGGGGCGTTTGAGAGGGAGGGAACGGACTCGGTGCGGAGGGTGAAACCGATGGAGACTATCTGCTCGAAGGGGCAGTTGAATTGGGTGGAGAGGGTCGCGATGGGTGGGATGAGGGAGTCTGGAACGCCGGCTTCGTCGTTCTCGAGGAGGTACGTGATGAGATCCATGAGGTTTGCGCGCTCAGACTTTTCCCAAGAGATGAGGCGGCTGTGATAAAATGGACATGAGAAGATCGCTTATCAAATTCACCAAACTGATACAAAGCGCAAACGTACTCACATCCACCACGACCATCCATCCTTGAAGCAAATATGATTCGTCCCGCAATACATCCAATCCTTCAATTCCGTTTCCTCCTTACGCACATCTTCCTTGAAGTACGCCCAGTAGGCGTCAAAGTTCATTCCGTCAAACTTCTTGATCTCCCCAAAATTCTGGACGGCTGTATGCGTCAGACCCGACGCATCGGCGATGACTTGGGCTTTGATGTAGGAGGGTGCGACGGTGTTCGCGGTATCTCCATGGAATGTGCGGAGTAGTTTGCCAAGCCAACCACGCTTCGCCGGGGTTTGACTCTGCTCAGCGGGAGATGTGTGCATATCGCTGCTCTCGTCCACCGACTGCTCCAACGAGAACAGTCTCGTGGCAGCCCGTGCGGCATCGGCGGCCTGCGCTGGGAGAATATCGAGGGGCATCCGAGCCAGCTTGTTGGGCGGCGATGCAGTCTTGAACGACGAAGCTCTGTAGTTGAAGCGGACGGTTTTCTCATCATCGGCGGTGAAATTCGATGTCCTGCCATTCACTCCAACCCCGTAGAAAACCTACAGCGCGGAGATAATGGTGAGGATGAAGTCATGATCAGATCATCAACGGCGAGAAAGCATACCTTAATGCCAGCCCTCTGCGCCTTCAAAGTCAAAAGCAGCTCCGAGACCTTGCGTTCAATCTGGAAGGAGTAATCTACACCCCCAATATCCTGGTACTCTACGCTCTTCCCCTCTTCATCAACATGAACAAAATCCAATCCATCCTTCAAATGAAACAGGCGAAGCATGTACGCCACGCTCATGATATCCGACACGCTGAATCTCGAGAACGGCGACAGCGTGGATTCGCCGATCTTGTATGTCGGGCCGGTTGACCGCTCGAGGACCACGATGCTGGCTTCTGGCATGATTCGCTTAAGGTGGATGGCGTAGAGGAGGCCGGCGACGCCGGCGCCGATGACGACCACATCTGCCCGTTTCGGTAAGATGGGCTCTGTGGTGACATCAATGGCGCCAGATTTGATGTCGTCGAGGGGTAAGTTGTTGGAGTTGATGAGTTGAGCGGTGGTTAGTCCTGGATGCTCCTTGAGCAAATCGGCGAACCGGGTCTTTGCAGGCAGCGGGCCGGTCATTGTTCGAAAATAGACAGATTTGGCGACAGCTTGCTAAGGCAAGTGGTGGCGAGTCCCAGGTTGTCCTGTACCTGCCTTCTTCCTTTATGCCCGGCTGGTCGGCTGCCTGGGGAGGATTCAGGAGTTACATATGATATACTGTACAGCGCGGCGGAGGAGGCGAGTCAGGTTGCATTCCTGCAGTTTGCCTGGGCCGTTCCCAACGTGGGCATGTGGGTGGGGTAGTGGGGTTGATCTGTTCAGCATTATTTCATTTCACTCGACGCCCACAAGTTGTGGATCCCACACGACCATTCACGAATCGACGTTCTTGAACTTGAACTTGGCACGCCGAGTAGTAGTTCATTCATACAGTTCCATGGACTCCCAGATCCAGGATCCATGGTCGCCGCCTTGCTTCTACGTCATAACCGCCGCCGCTTATCGCTACTCAGCGTTCTACTGGGCGCTCGGCCCTCGCCCATCTCGGATACTGTAGCAGTCTGCGATAGAATGCAACTGTGCAAGTTCGCACGATGCAGCCTGTGGACTGTTGATGAGGCTGCAACGTGCCAGCTGCTACGGCGGCCAAACAAACGCAGTCAGGAAACGGGAGAGAGGGGAGAGTCGAAACGGAGTGGCACGATGACCCTCACTTATCCTCTCGATCTCGAAGTCACTTCGGAGACGCGCCGGGACTCAATCTGTGGAAATGCTTAGGTGACTGACTGCCTTGGAACGCCATCCATAGACCGCATATCCTTGGAAGAGGAAAGCACGCAGGTCATGGGCAGGGGTGACCGGTGAATACTGGACCGATGCGCAGGAGGCAGAAGTTTGGGAACAGTCGGTGAACGTGGCGGATTGGGCGGCCTTAGTCGAAACTTCAGCTCACACGAGGAGGTGGGGATGGAATGCGACTCGATCTGACTTTCGCGAGCGTTCAAGTTGGTTTGGCATCCACAGTTTGGGTGACCGCGCGGGGGCGAGCCTCTATTTAGCCATTCGTCTACTTGTGCCTGCTTACATTTAGAAGCTGGACTTCATATTCATATTACATCAGTTTTCTACGCCCAGATGCTGCTGCACCTGTAATCAAAGTATATTGAGTGTGCCCGCCGGAGTTTCAACCGTGAACGCATATTCGAGCAGAAATTCTCGGCCAGCTAAATGCGTGGTGCCATGCCCTAAACCTGCAGTTCCTCCAAATGCAGGGAGGGGACGCTCCCTCGTCGGAAACCCAGGCCAAGCCCGAGCCGCTTGTCGCGGACAACCCTCCACCAGGTCTCGATTGTTTTCCTGGAATGAGTAAAGAAAATGTCAAGGTGGGTAAATTTGCTCGAGACGACTAAAGCGCCATACCTCAGAACGTCTTTCGATGCGGGCTTTAGCAGGTAGCCGTCGGCTCCGGCTGCCATGCACTCGAGGTAGTCTTGATGGAGGGCATTCGCTGTCATCGTGACGATCGCGGGCCGCTCGTCGTCGGAATACGTTTGCAGAATCTGTAAGGGGTTTGGTATGTTCATAACAAAGGACGAAGTTTGATGACGACGATAGGATCATCTTACATTCCGTGTGGCTGTCAGTCCGTCCATGACCGGCATGCAGACGTCCATCTGCGAAAGGTAAGGGAATGCTCGGGGTTACTGCTCTGCATTCCTTTCTCACTTAAGACAACCAAAGTTGGGTACCCACAAAGATTAGAACGGGCAATGGTTCTCCCGCCTCTTTCATCCGTGTTAGAATGTCCAGGCATTGCTGGCCGTCCGACGCCGTTACTGGCAATTTCTGTGTGATCTTCGATAGAAGTTTTGAGACGGCTTTCAGGTTGATGGAATTATCTAGGTGTTGCGCAAAACTGTGAGCATGAGCATTGAATGGATGAACTTCATCGCGATATTACCATCGACAAGCATAAGCGAGATCGGGTTTCCATCTTCATCTAGCAGAGGGGTGTCCGGCGCAGCGGCCACAGCAGGCTTCCGTGCCAAGGTATACGCACCTGCCTCTTGGGCATAACCGCATATCAGTTCACCAAATTGTCGCCTAGCCACGCTCACCCTGACCGGATCCGTGATGGCGATTACCCGGCCCGGAACCAAAACGCCTTTCAAAGCATCTCGTTGTTCCCGTGGGGCGATTATCGCGACCCGGCACTGGACCGACGCCCTGTTTATGAAATCGCGAACCTCGACAGACTCGAAAAGGTTGAAGTCTGTAATCAAGGCGTCGATTTTGGCGCCGCGATTGGTCGCTTGCGCCAGCATGCTCGTGGCTTCTGCTAATGTCTCTGCCTCGACCGATTTCCCTGTGATGCTCATCACCATGCTACGACACAGCTCGCGCATACGTGTCCATTCACTGAGGATCAAAACACGCTTGCCGGCAATGCTCACAGTGCTCTTATCCTCAGTGTCTGGGATGTGGGCCAAATCTTCATGGCTCAGACTAGTAAGGCAGGCAGAGAAGTAGAAGGTAGAGCCTTTCCCCGGTTCGGAGCTGACGCCCGCTTCGCCATCCATCATCGTCACCAATTCTTTGACGATTGACAGACCAAGACCAGTCCCACCGTACTGCCGGGATGTGCTTGCCGTCGCCTGTAAAAGTGTGATAGTTAACAGCTGCCTGTTTATTACGCATCATTTGTAATCTTCTAGTTACCTGTTTGAACGGTTCCCATAACTGCTTCTGATTTTCCGGGGAAATGCCGATACCGGTATCACTAACGGAGAACCGCAAGAACATACGCTGCCCTGGCGGGTCTGATCCTACTTCCGCGTTCAAACTGCCCGCAATGCTATCCTGGGTGCTGTCGTGGCTTCGACGCCGCAGAAGGCTCCCCTCCCTGCGAGACACCTTCCTGTTATCACTCCCCCGACTGAGACCCGAGACGGATCGCGTTCTTCGTGTTGCACGCTCAACTCGGATGAACACAGAGCCTGTCTTAGTGAACTTCAGCGAGTTCGTACATAGGTTAATGAGAGCCTGCCTGATGCGTAATGGGTCGCCTTTCACCCAGGCGTCTACATCGGCGTCTACATAACCTCCAATGCGAAGACCCTTTTTATGTGCCTGCGGAGCCATCAGCTCCAGCACGTCCTCTACTTGGGCGGCGAGGCTCAACGGGATGCTCTCGAGTGTCATCTCGCCAGCTTCCAGCTTTGCCAGATCTACACAAAGGGGTTAGGAGACGTGACGGAGAAATGCATGCCAAGTTCATAGTGGAAAACTTGAGCGTACCCAGAATGGAGTTGATGAGTGACAGCAGTGTGTCGTTTGACATTTTGATTGTTTGAAGAAGGTCGGCCTGCTCCGCATCCAGGCTGGTTTCCAACAGTAGGTTGATCATAGTAAACGTGGCCGACAATGGGTTGCGGATTTCGTGCCCGACTTGTCTCACCCTGTTGGAAAAGGAACGACCATAATATCAGCCCTGGCTGCTGTTGTTTCTCCCCCAGGAGAAAACTGAGTAAAGTAACTTACCATGCGCTTTTATGGCTTGACTCCATCTCCGCCTCGCGCTGTTTCGTAATATCCCGGAATACGCCCACGACCCTTCGGACCTGGTGCGTTCCGTCCATAGGGATAACTGGCAGGGTATGAAGCGCTATGTGTCGCGGCTTAGGGTTCGGAAACCTCTCCGCGGCAGCGATGCGGAAGGAGATATCCAAAGGATGCTTTCGGCGATCTGCAAACAAAACGCCGGTGCCCGCACGGTCTTCTGGCAGTACCCGCTCGAGCCAGCATAACGGGTCCTGCTCCAGTTCTTCAAAAGAAATTCCGAACAATTCCGGGAACGCGGCCGATGCGTATATGAGATGCTCAGGGTAGACGATCTCAGGATGGGGCTCTGCGGGTGCTTTTGCCGGTGATGGCCGCTTAGCGACCCTGCTCACCTCAAGTCGATGGAGCGAACCTTTCGATGGGGAGCGGGTCGGCGATTTCAGCAAGCCGGACCTCGCGTGAACTTGGCTCAGTGACCCTGTCCGCGATGTCATCGGCTTGCGATTGATGATAGAAGTAAGCTCCGTTGTCTCGTAAATGAAAAATGCCTCGTCCGTTGTGTCCGTGAGTTGCCTGAACTTCTCTTCATTCGCTCGGAGGTTCGCTTCGGCGTTTTGAACGAGTTCAATCTTGTCAAGCAGTTCGTTATTAGCGTCCTCCAATTTCGCTTCCTTCTCCAACAGAGAGGCGACTAGGGCATTTAACGATGTTGACAATCGGGCCACCTCATCATGCCCCTTTATCACAGGAATCTGTGCTATCGTCGCCCGTTCATGACGGATTTCGTCTGCGGCGCGCGCGATCCTTTCGAGCGGTGCCGTCATGACTTGAGCCATGAGGTAAGAGGTGATAACGAGCATAACAACCGCGCAAACTTGTCCAACCCAAACGAGGAACACCATGCGATTGGGCACTGCGAAGGCCATGTCTTCCCGGTTCTGCACAAGGATGGTCCTGACCCAGTCATGGATAGAGATGAGTGGAGAAAACGGATCACGTCCTTATGCTCCGAACTCTCACCAGTTCATATTCACACCCATTTTCCCATCCGTTCGGGCGTAGCCAACCACATAATTAGTCCCGTTTGGCCATCGTTCCACATTCGATCCTGCAGACTCTCGAAGGGCGAGCTGCGACGCAGAGTTAGGGCCCGTTGCTATACTGCAAGAAATCATATAGTAAGCGTGACTCCTCTGGCCAATTACGCTCACTGCATTTCGTACGCGAAAGGCTTAACGCCTCCAATTCTGTCCGCCGTTGTTCCATTTATCTCCGCCGCATTACCTTTTCATTGTGACATTGTTATCTGTCGGAGCATATACGGTGTCGAACGAATTCACGATAAACATCCGGAGAGCCGCATGTCGCTCACCCTCCCCAGTAGGCAGCACCAGTTGCTCAACGGCGTCCAGGACCGAAACATTGATGTGAGCGCCAATCACGCCTATTTGTGAGTTGCTCGCATCGAAGAGCGGGACCGCCACATCTAGTAGTCGGAGTGGTTCTGACAAGTTCAATGCCTTTTGCAATAGCAAAGCACCGTGGACGTCTCCGAGGTACGGCGGGGCATTTGGGGTGGAGTTCTTGCACGCCCCAAACCAAGGCCGAGCTGAGACATCCACATCCTGCAGGAGTCCCCCAGTTGCTGCCTACAAGAAAGAAATGGGCGGAAACTCGTCGGTAGGGAACAGTAATAATAGGGAAAGTTGTGTAACGGACCTTCACTTTCCCAGATGTGCCGGCTATTCCAATCCATGAGTAATAGGTGTACGTACTCTTCAATTCGTCCAAAATATTTTGCAGCGTACTCGAATTTGTTGATGCATCCTTCACAAAGGGAAGAGTAGATACGATGCGGATGTCGCGATATCTGGCAAATATAGTATCATCGACAGTCCGTGCGATGGTGGTCGCCATATCGGTGAGGACGTCTCCCGCCTCTGTTTGCATCGTTGGGACTATGGTAAACCGAATGAGGATAACGGCTATGCTGACGAAGACAGTGGCGACCGCAGAGGTGCTCATCGCTACCCTGGTTTTGAAAGAGTATCTCGGATCGAAGCAGCGAACAAGTTGCAACGCTCTCGCCAGGATGGGCCGAGGCTCGACGAGCGGTTCACCGCTTTCATTGTCTTGCGAAAATGGGTAGTTATGCAAAATTCGGAAAGTCGGACTCATATTCGGACAAACCTCTGTGCTTCGCTCCTGCGTTTTCGCTATACGGAAAATTGTGCCCAGATGAGAGGTAGCCACACAGCGCCCGCACAGGACATGACGACACACTTACGGGAACACCAGGGAAGTATTAACATTGCCAGTAGAACCAAGCTGCGGGTCGGAACCACTCAAGGGGTCATATTTCTTTTTATCTGACTGTGCGCCGACAGTTTGGATGATCTCTGCTTTAAGAAACGTGCCCCGTTCTACGCTGCTAAGCTCCGATGTTCCCGAAATCTGCGGGATGGGCTGCGTGTGTGAATACATCGAAATAAAATGTCTCTGTGAATCCAAAGCAGGCGAAAGTAGATATTGGGAATACTATTGCTCACCTCCCATTGGATTTTATTCCCCATATCGGTCTCTAAACATGCGAAGGAAATCGGAGACAGGGTTTGGCTTAGAAGTGCATGGGGAGACGGGTTTACACGGAAGTGACACACCTTACTTATTATGCTTGTAACAAAGAAGGTTAGGCGTATCGTCCCCTTTGGCTGGGAGTTTCCCCCTCGTTGGATGCGTCAAATGACATTGTGTCTTCCAAGTTAGGAACGTTCCATGCCTGCTTGCAACTGTCGAAAACGGAGTTGGGGTGGAACCGTCATACCGCGTCGAAGATTATCGTAGGTCGTGACTCGTGTTTGTCATGGTGTGGGTTCCATCAAAGCTTAGGCTCGGACCTCCCGGTGATACCATCTAGACACCATCTATATACCTAGGCGTAGACTGGTTTGACATGGACGCCAATGCGGGGAATGCCTGCTTTGGGGTTAGATGTAATTGCCTGTCTGATTGTCTGTCATAGTGGTTCCATCAGTATACAAAGCCACTCCCATCTGGACGGAGACCACGGCGTAGGCGGTATTGGAACGAAAGATCAGATGCCCTCGTAGAGAGACTACTATTACCGAGTTGGCCTTGAACGGAAGTGCCTTTCCTCAATGTACGTACCAGAACAAAGCCGCAAAATCGAGAGGTATTGCGCGGAACCCCAGCTCCCAACAGCAAACGGCTCGGTTTGCGGGAACACCATATCGAAAATGTGCTCGTGCGTATATGCCGGTAAGCTCCATCTAGCCCAATTTTCAAAAACAGCAGTCAATGGGGAGCACCCACCCTTTTAGTCGCATGCGAGGTGTAATTTGACAGATTCGGTCCATCCACGGCCAAGGACCTACGGGATGCCGCAGCCCCGCTCCGGAGGCAATAAGTGCCTTTCCAGCCCATATTGGGCACGTTTAGGCCGGCCGTTCGGCCGGGGGGAGAAGATGCCGCCGAAGAGCAAGGCGTTGGTGCGAGCGCATTGAAGATCGTGTACACACTGGACTGAAGGTCCATGGTTCCGATCCGGGATCAGCCTTTGAGTCAACAAAGAGCGGGCAAAGTGGGAGAAGCGCACATATCGTTGCCAGTGTGAAACCCGGGATTAAGACAGCAAACGAGCGGGCGGTGGGGAGAGACCCCGATTGGCGCTTTTCCAATCCACTCGGGACGGAGAGTTTATGTATTCGTCAACAGCTGACGTCTATGCCAGTACTTGAATCCCAGTTTGTTTGAGGCAAAGCAAAGGGCACGGCGGTAAGGAGAGCCCAACCACCGGCGGCGGGGTTGGGATGGTACGGAAAATGCTAGCCCTTCATGGAAGTAAGGGACGCTCAAATGGAAGGACCGGGCACTAAATGGATGAGGATGACTCTCGGGCACGGTCATAATGTCAATTTGGCCGCCCACTGTCGGTAAAAAGATGAGCCTGCACTTGTGTTACACGGGCCAGCGCAATTTACCAAGTCCACAACACCCGCAGCCCGGCGGACATTCCAAAAAAGACGAGAGTTTTATGTCACCAGCACGCCGAACAGGCGGCCATAGCGATGTCCGCCTCATTTCGCCAGGAACCCAACAAACAGTGCAAAACATATGGAGGCCTTTTTGCGAGGAAAATCCGCTAGGAGGGATTTTTGCGAGAGATATATAAAGCGAGCTCCTACTCTGGCCGGCCGTCGAAGGAAAGTATCCTGCCCTTCCTGTACTCCGTTGGCAATATGCTGCAATTTTCGATGACGTGCAAAGCTCGTTGCGCGTAAGAGATCCGTCATCTGAGACAAGCCTTTCAAGACGGCACGGCACGTTCAGCGGCGTCCGCCAACGGCCTTTCAATCGCCCGACTGTCTCTGCACACTACGAATCGATGATGCACAGTCGATGATGTCCAGCGTATGTTAAGCACCACGGATACACTGCCCGACGCCCGAATAGCTTTCGAATGTGCGGCCACGAGCTCGTCAACAAAGGAGGTGGCGAGAAATCTTTCTCATGAAGGCCGAATTTTCCGCCACGATACCGAAGCTTGAAAGAATGACTTCCACATGATCAGATTTCGAGCTTTCTGCGTGGTCTTGCGCCATCACTCCGCTGCTCCGCAGAGTCCGCACCATGCATGGCAGTGGGCGAGTAGCCGCTGGCCGTGAAAGTCTATAAAAAGGAGGGCGGGTCGCCGGCTCCGTTTGTCTCCCAGCTCAAGTTTCCTGCCTCGCTTAACCTCATCGCCAACCGCCCTCCATACTCCCACCTCCCACCTATCAACTAAACGATTCTGAAAATGCAGTTCAGGAACCTCATCTCTGTCATCGCCGTTGCGGCCTCTGCCGTCGCTAGCGTGAGCGCCGCCAACAACATTGATGCCGGTGAGTTGTAGCGGTCGAATCTCACCATCTCCTCTTCCGCATCGTAGCCTGGAAGGATTATCCCTTTGACTCATCAATTCCACTTCCAGACCTCGCCATCAAGGTCGCCGGCGAAGCTCGGTCTCTCTGGCACGCCCACGTCACCACCGTCGGTGACTACGCCGCGGCCGTCGCAAGCAACAACAAGGACCTCGCGAAGGCTATCCAACCCCACGCCTTGGAATCCGCCCCCAACATGACCAACTGGTTGTCGAACTGGTACACCGACAAGGACGCCCTCGCCAAGTTCCAAACGCTGTTCGCCGATCACGTCGCCACGCTCGCTGCCATCGTTGACGCTACAAAGGCCGGTGATGACCAGAAGATCGCGGATCTTAAGGTCAAGCTCGCCGACGGTGGCAAGAAACTCTCGGTCGTTATCGAGTCTCTCAACCCCGAAGCATACCCCAAGGACGTCGTCTTCGCCCTTCTTTCCGAGCACGAGAACCTCGCCGTCGCCGCTGGAGCTCAACTGATCGCACAAAAGTGGGACGAGGGTTACAACACTCAAATCACCGGTTTCGAGCAAAGCAAGCAGGTCGCTGATGCTCTTGCCAAGGGCGTTTTCCTCAAGCTCGCCAACAACACCGTTGCTCAGCCGGACACCTCGGCTCCCGTTTCGGCTGCTGTGCCCTCCGCATACGCTCGCTGGTTCATCGCACCTGCGTTGGCCGCGGCTGTCGCTCTGGCTCTGTAGATAGCCTACCTTTGAGATACCAGACATTTTTGTACCATACACTTACCTACCTAATTGAATATCACTGTTACGCATAGCGCTCCAACGTTCCAAAAGTGAGCATTTCTCCTTGAGCCAGGAAAAGTAAGCTTATTGCGGTTAAGGAAATGGACACTTCCATCACAAATAATAGAATTCAAACCAACTCATCCTCGTTCAGTATGTCTCTACCTCCCTATTCACTTCTCGTTCCCATTCTTGGAGACACAGATACTGTACATATACAGCTGGGAGTGTATGTTTGTGTGAGTAAAGTACCCTAGTAAAATTGTGTGAAATGGGCCGAAAGGACAAAGGCCTCGCGCGCCTCGCCATTTCCGCAGGCAAAAGCATCCGCACCTTCGTCTCGCACGTCGCAAACAGCATCGACTCAGACTCAGATGACTCCGACGACGAGCACGCTCAGGCTGTCCGCCGGCTCGTGCCCAACGAGGATATCGAGGCTGGGTCCAGCAGCAAGAACGGTAAACATGGGGGCAGGCAAAAGCCCAAAGGGCCGAGTTTGCCGACCGCCGCGGCTAAGCATAAGGCTATGAAGGCGAGTGATGCGTATGAGAGGAGCATAAGGCCGGAATTGCCCCCTCGCTCGTTCTTGGGCAGAGGGTCGGGGTCTGGGACGGAGTCCGGGCCGCCGTCGCCGTCGGCATCGTCATGGAGGCCGCAGCGGAATGAGACGAAGAAGGCCTCGCGTTTTCGATATCAGTATTCGGACGACGATGAGGAAGATGCTGGGTACGGACAACAGCAGGATGATCGCGGAACGTCGGCAATGTCGCCGAGACTACCGCCCCGCCCCGGAGAGCCCATGGGCAAGAACGCGAGCTTGCCGTCCCATCTTCGGTCAAATCCAAGCAACATCGTGTCGTCCACGGACACGTTATTCTCCGAATCCGAAGTCCCAGCCGCTCTCCGTGCCAAATCGTCCAACCCCAACTTGAATGATCAATGGCGATACCAGGCACCTCGGACGACGTATGGCACGCTCAACAGACCGTACAAGTACGCCGCTGTCCGAACTGGGAGGCTGGACGATGATGAAGGCGCGGACGAGGAATGGGATGACGGGCACGGGAACGATGATGAAGAGGAGGATGGGGCCGATGGAAGCAACGGCGGGTGGAAGGGGAAGGCCAACGGGCTACTGGCACAACTGGCGGCTGTCTCTGAATCTGCACATCAGGCTGTTGGGAAACTTGTGGGAAGGGGCGAGAGGTTGACTGATATGGCTGAGAAGACAGGTATTGAGTGTGATGAACAGCACATGTTCTGGGTTTGGGATATCCTCCAATGATACCAATTTCAATTACAGCACGCCTGGAAACAGCAAGTGCTCTCTTCAAGCGTCGCACACGGCGGGTGGAGAGCGACCGATGGTTTGCGTTGCATAGGGTAAGCAGGATGCTTGACGCCATGCCCTGCACATCGACCGTGACAGCTAACTGTTCAGCAACATTTGCTAGACGAACATGTATATGTGGTGTGGCATCATCTTCGCCACCGTCATCTTTCTGGGTAAAGTCACTCGGAAGGCGCATCGGTCATATGTTCCTTTCATTATGCTGAAGACCACTTCTTCTCCCAAACAGCCATGCTTTCGGTGATTTTCAATTTCTTGGCAACACATCGTCCTCCTCCTGCTCCCGCGCCAGCCCCTGTGCCGCCTCCGGCTGTGCCTCCACCGGCAGTACCGCCTCCTCCGGTCCCACCACCAACTGTTCCTCCACCGGCCGTTCCGCCACCAGCAGTTCCACCCCCGTCGATTCCAGCGCCGTCTCTACCTGCTCCACCATCACCATCAGGAGCGCCGATCGAAGCGCCCCCGGTTCCACCGCCATCGCTTACGCCGTCTCCTATTGTGCAGCCTCCTACAGATGTCCCTCCACCCGTGCCGACTCCATCAGTTCCGCAGGCTCCTACCTGAGACGTAGAATTCTGTAGGAAGATAGCTTAGAGGATGCAGAGTCTGACGCAAATAGTGCATGTGGCAAAGGGCATTTATATAGAGAGACTAACGCGACCTGGTAGAGACGTATGTAGCTTGGTGTAGTGCAAGTATTTTCATGTGGTTGCTCACGTTGGGACCCGCCCCTTCCTGCTGCGGTGCCTGTTTGAAGGATGTCGGCTGTCTGTCCAGGCTTGCTTTGCAGCCCAAGTGGGAAATGCTCGATTTTAAGCTTTTAAGGATTTAGACTCCGCGCGTATCTCCCCCTTTGCTGCCGCCGTCCCTCTTTCTTTCCCTGCAAACCATTGCCACGCAACAACCGGAGTACAGCTACAGTATACACTCGACGCAAAGCTACCGTCGCCAACGCTCAACGCTCTCCCGGCAGCACTAGTAGTGGACCAGTCTTGGTAGCGTAGCCGCCGTCATGAATCGCCGGTCGTCCCACGAGGAACTCCCAGTGGCCGGTCCTCCGCTCGCTGAACCCCCAGTGCAACCGCTGCCCAACCTAAACTTACAGTTCGTCCAACCGACTTTGCCACCACAAGCGCCGGGAACCCAGTCCCCACTCCAACGCCACAATTCCGTACCTATCGAACCTCAACCCCATGCGACGATACCCATGCCCAGCCCTCCAACGGGGACGAATACGCACCGACCGCTGGAGTGGATACACCATACCAGCACGATGGGGACAAATATCGAGGACCTACCCAAATGGAGGCGAAAGTTGCACCGGTTTCGGCGTCGGCACGCTACATATTACCGGTAGGTCACCGCTTTAATACAGACGGGACGTGAAAAGGTTCGAGAGTCAAAGGTAACTCACCCCCCACGAAAACGGACAGGCTGCACATGGTATGGATGGTCACCGTCGCCCTGCTAGGCTCGATCGTGATCCACTACACGACGTCGGCCGAAACAACGTACATCGACGCGCTGTATTGGGCCTCAACCGCCCACTTCGTTGTCGGTATGTGCTCATTCCCGGTAGTTTTCTTTCGAACAAGGGAAGCGCAAAAAGCCATCTAATCTGATTTTTTCTTGCGCCAGGCCTCGCCCCGGCAGACATCGAAACCCTCTCCCGGTTCGGCCAAGTCACCATGTGGTTCCTGGCCCTCATCGGCTCGCCCGTGTTCATGTCCCTCATCCCCGTCATCATCCGCCGACGCGCCTTCAAGAAGGTCCTCCTACAGGAATTTGGTGTCACTCGCGCGGGGAAACTGAGGCGGAAGGGCGGGGATGCGAGGGAGGATGTGGATTTGAGTGATTTTGCGCTCGAGCGGACGATGACCGGGCAGGTGGATGATAATGGGATTTATGAGGAATTCGACACGCATCGCGGGAGTGGGAGTGGGAATCCATGGTTTTCAAAGGTGGATTTGCGGAGGTTGCCGAAGAGGGCGGAGAGTAGTGGTGGTGGAAAGGGGTTCCCGAAAGGCCTGGACTTGTGGCCAACGACACCGAAGGTGGCCGATGCCTCCACGCCCGGAGAGGTCCTTACTGAATCGCCTGTCAGTGTCGCATCGCAGCCGCCGGATATAGAAGGGGAGCATATCGAGATGGTCCAATCGCCTCAGCCGATGGAGACGGAACCTAAAGGGATCTTACTACCCGAACGGACTCACGACACGTTGGTAGATGCGGGTCAGTCGACGATTCAGAGGAGACGAAACGGTGCCGACGAAATCAAGTTCGCGACTGAACCCACGGGTGAACCCACGGTCAACAAGAACCCTCCACCCGGGCAGCCTTTCGTCCGAACCCAGTCCAACGCGGCATCGTTACTCGTCCCGGACAAACACGTGCTTGAACAAGTCGGAGGCGTCGAGTATCGCGCTCTCCAATCCCTAGAGGTCAGATGATACACTTGCACACACCGGGCCCTCCTCCCAAAAGCGGGCTTATCTAATGCTTTTTCCAAAGACAGACCCTCATTCCAGCATTCTACTTTGGCACGCAACTCCTCGTCTTCCTCTTCATCCGCACCTACCTCCACCTCCGCCCCGCGCTCTCCGCGCGGATCTCCTCCACCGTCTCTCCGTGGTGGTTCTCCCTCTTCAACGCCGTGTCGACCTTCAACCAGGTCGGGATCACCCTCCTCAACGACGGCGCGACATCGTTCGGCAATGAGCCGGTGCTGATGGCGTTCTTGTGCATCCCGCTGGTGATTGGGAACACGGGGTTTCCGGTGATGTTGCGGGTGCTGATCTGGGCGTTGGAGAGGTTTGCGGAGTGGAGGGGGGACGCGAATCGCGCGAGGGTGTATCGGTATCTGTTGAAATATCCGCGGCGGTGGTGAGTACCTCAACGTGTCCCTCCCTCCAGTTCCTTACTCCCCTCCATGTGTCCTTAATCGTTATCTACACTACCCCAGCTTCACCAACCTCTTCGACCACCGCCAAACCCTCTTCCTCGTCTGCACCCTCCTGTTCCTCAACCTCCTCCAATTCGCATGCTCCCTCGCGCTCGACATGACCGACCCGGCGTTCGACGGCGTGTCCCGCTTCGTCCATTTCTTCCAGTCGGTGGCAACGCGGAACGGCGGGTTTCAGGTCGTCGGGTTTGCCGGGTTGCATCCGGCGATGTTGTGGGTGTATGGTGAGGCGTCGAGTCGGGGGGTCTCTTTCTCATACGTTTTTTTTTTCGAGGGCCCGAATGTGATTCAGGGTGACTAAAAACATGATGTGTTTCCCTCACAGTTGGGATGATGTACCTCTCCTCCACGTACCCGGTCTCGGTCACCATCCGTCGGACAACAAACACATCGTACAACCACCGCGAGCTCGTCCGCTCCTCCACCCAATCCTCCGCCACCTCCTTCTCGTCCCCGCCAACCAAGCCCAAACCCACCGAGTCCTCCATCGCGCAGATGCGGCTGCTGATGCTGAACGACATCGTGTCGATCTTTGCAATCATCTTCTTGATATTGGTGTTTGAGGACGCGGCGGTCGGGAGACAGGGCGGGGAGGGTGAAGGCGGCCGGTTTACGATGTTTGCGTTGGTGTTTGAGGTGGTGAGCGCGTACGGGAACGTCGGGTACGTGCGTGGTCTCCCCCCATCCCCTTCTTGTCCCGCTTTTCACCCCCCCCCCCCCCCTCCCCACCCCCCGCCCCTCCCCCGCACACATTGACCGAACTCATTTTACCATTTGATTTAGATACTCCCTGGGCACGCCCACGCACCTGTTCTCGCTCTCGGGGACGTGGACGACGGCGTCGAAGCTCGCGATCATCGCGGCGATGTGTCTCGGGCGGCACCGCGGGCTGCCGTCGGCGGTGGACCAGACGGTGCGGCTGCCGACGCGGAAGGCGGTCACGCGCACGCGGGTGGTGGAGCGGGAGACCGGGCGGGAGGTCGGGGGTGGGGTTGGGGTCGGGGTGTATGCGGAGGGGAATCTGGAGACCGTGACGATGGGGTATGATTTGCGCGGGGTGGGCGGACGGAGGGGGGCCGCGGAGGAGAGGGAGGACGCGGTGGGGTGGTGGACTACTGGGGAGGGGTGGGGGCAGGGGAGGCTCAGGCCCGATGACGCTGCAAATGAGGGTGTTGGGACAAGGTTGCGGAGATGGCATACGGGGGAGGTGGACCGGTCGAGCGCAAAGGGCTGGTTCGGGGATGTCTGGGCCGGTGGGAAACGAGGGTTGAGGAGGTATGGCACTGATGTGGGTGCTGGTGGGAATGAGGTGCGGGCGAGGGGTGGGATTAGCGTTGGGGATGTGTCCGCGCCTATTAGGGGAGGGAGGATTGGGGAGGAGAGGGTCGTGATTGACCCGCCGGCGCCGACCCCAAACCAGAAACACGAGAAGGTCGCTGAGACGTAACACTTTCCTTCCGTCATTGCATTCATATCACTAGACAATACCCGTATTTAAGGATACTACTGTTTTGCTCGTGAGCAAAGCTGAATGTTTACACGGTTAGATATAGTACGTAGCGTCTATGCTAAGGATATCTAGATTAGATACAGACATTTTAAAATCACAAGTGGTTTCTCAAAAACTCCATTCTCGGATCCACCTAGATCGCCGCAGTCATAACCGCAACCACAAAAGCGCCCACTAAGCCCAAAACCCTACCACCCACCACCGCCCCTGCTCCATTCTTGGCACCCGCCTCGGTCCCATTCCCGTTCCCCGCACTCGTTCCATTCGTCCCGTTCCCACCCCCAACCGACGGCGCAGCAGCCGCAGTCAAAACGGGCTCCGTCAAAGCCCTCCTCGCCGCCGCGGCAATGATCCGATGCATGGCCCTGGTCGGGTGGAGGTTATCCCAAAACACGTATTCATCCGGTTTGTCACACACGGTGACATCGTCTGCGGTCCTGAGGAGCGAGATGTTTGTGATGTTTGCGGCGCGGGCTTGAGGTGTGAGGTTGATGCATTGCGCGGTCGCGTTGGTGAGGTTGTACGTGGCGGGGTTGGCGGTGACGTTGCCGTACAGGCCGAACAGGTCCAGGGTGTTGATTTGGAGATTGGTGTTTTCAGCGACGAGTGCGCGGAGACCGGTGAGGAGGATGGTGTTGTGCGCGGAAGTGATGGTTTTCGCGAGCTGGGCGACGGGGAGGGTGGAGTCGTTTGCTCTTTGGCGCAGCTTATCTGCTGTGGGACCGCCGCCGAGGTCGGGGAGGTTGAGGACGAGGAAGCGGGTTGCTTTTAAGGGTGAGGTAGTGAGGTTTCGGATGGCTTCGACGACGGAGGAAGCGATTGTTTGTGGTGAGGGGATGGTTGCAGCGAGGGTGTAGACGTAGTCGTTGCCGCCGATGAAGATGGGGTAGAGGGTTGTTGCGGGGTCGGGGATGGCGGAGGAGTGGTTGGCGAGGAAGAGGGCGAGTTGTTGGGACATGTCGGGGGGGAAGGGGGCGTCGCGGTTGGGGATGGAGGCTGGGAGGTTCTTTTTGGATGCGACGGCGCCGCCGTATGCGTAGTTGTAGTAGGTGGTGCTGTTGGGATTGGTGGTGCTGCTGCCTACGGTGCTGTTGACGAGCTGCTGGGCGAGTAGGTCGGACCAGGGCAGGCCGTTGGAGAAACGGCCTTGGAAGTAGGGTTGACGAGGGATCCCGAGTACGCGGAAGTCGTTGCCATTGTCAGAGTAGGAGTCACCAAAGAATACGAGGGTGTTGATAGGGGCGGAAGCGTCCTGTAAAAGCGAAGAGAAATGGGGTGAATACATTGGGCTGCAATCGCGGAATATATCTATACGAGAAAGGGGTGGGAGGGACTTACAGCACGAGCACTGAGGGGCGAGGCCGAGACGAGACCAGCGGAGGCCAGGGCGGCGGTGAAGATGGTTGAGAGGAGGAGCATTGTGCGCACGGCTGGTGTGAGCTGGGAGTCTTGAACGATATGAGGAGGAGGAGGAGGACCTGCTCCTTCCCTTCCTGCCTTATGTACAGTCCTTATGTACAGTAGTGTGGGTGTTTACAAATCCATAGAAAAAGCGTGCGGAAGAACGGAACGTTGTTGTCCCTCTTCGGAGCCGCAAGGAGGGGATGTCGAAGGCGGTCTGTCGCAACGTCGGCCAGTGAACAAAGTCCGCCTTCGTTCGCGCTGGAGAGAAGTTGAAGAGAGAGAGAGAGGGCGTGTGTGTCCGGAAACGGCGTCCGGATCCTCCCTCCCTCCCGCGGGTCATTCCATTCCATCCAATCCAATCCAATCAACCCGGCTCGCGTGTCGCACAGAAAGAGTCACGCCCGCCTTGTAACAGGAGACATGCTGAGTCGGGGTTAGGGTTGGGGTGGCGCTCACAGGACTCCACGTGACGGGCTAGGTAGTTTAAATCCCTGTGGTATAAAAGGGTCTTTTTCGGAGTTGCCTTTTATGATTACATACGGGAGTTGAGGACGAATACTGTTGCACGCCTCCATCTCAGATTCTCCACGCGCGTCCAACGATCAATCAAGACGCATTCAGGTTCATCAAGATCCATCTCAAAGTCACCGCTCGGACAACCGAACGATACGGACGATCATGAACACAGACATATTCGCCGCTCTCAGGGCCCCGACGCTTCCCTTGGAGCTCATACCGCTTATCTTCAGCTACTCGGCAAAGAGGGATCAGATGCAAATGCTGCTCGGATGTCGCACCTGGCACACGCTGCTGATTGAAAACCTGTATGCACGGATACGCATAGTGAACGAGAAGCGGCTTGACATGCTGTTCAAAACGCTCGTGGTTCGACCGGAGCGCTTTTCGTGGATCAAGAGTTTCGAACTGGGAAATGGACCCCGTCCCGCAGACGAAGACGACAGACGCTGCGGCCCGCTGGCTGTTGCGCAACTCCATACCGTTCTCCTTATGACGCACCTCGAACAGATAACCTTCACCCTCCATACGCAAAAAAGTCATCACGAAGACAAGTATACTTTTGGATGGAACCGAGGGCGGATGTTCTTCGGATTTCCCGAGTTCGAGCTAGACGAGTATGGTTTAGGCGAAGATAGCCTTAGAAGTCTTCTGAAAACACTCTCCTGGCGGTACGCAAATGAGACCGTACACGTCGACAGCAAGCAACTGCCGCCCATCGCCCTGCCCCATTTCCCGTGCCTAATGAAGGTCACAGGAAACGCCGATGATTTGATCAACGATCGATTTTGGCGGGTCCCGGCCGTCACACGCCTTCAAGTACATGCGAGTTATGAGTTTCACGAGCATGATGCCAGGGAGCTGTTCTCGGATCTTCCAGAAACAATATGCTCCTTGGACGTGGAATTTTGGGGGGTTCCATTAGTGCTCCCGAAATGGTCCAATCGGATGCCCATCCGGGTACTCAGATATCTTATTCCGCTTCTGACTGTAACGAATGCGATGGCAACAGCGTGGGAGGCAGAACTCATGCATTACAATGGAGGCGGCGTGTTGGAGATTGTCGCCAATGGCAGTGTTAAGACGGCTACGGGCTACGAGGCAGCCATGGTGGGTCTTGTGCGCATAGCGGAAAGAAGCAAAAAATTCCACGACGTCTGCCTCAGGTGGATACCGATCCACTATAACGATTCAGGCTCGATCCGCTATGATCAAGGGTGGAGCTACGCGGATTAGCTTTGTGGGAAGTGAAATTGAGCTGGAAACTTATCTCCATTGTTCTCTAAACTTGGCGCTTAAAACTGAAAAATAGGTTGCAGAAGTTTGTACGTAGGCGGAAGGAGAGGCTTACAAAGACATCTTCTGTTGATATTCGACCAATGCTCAGGGTCACTCACTACCCGGGCGGAGCTGTTCCGATCAAAAGAATGAGATTTCCGCTTCTTGTCGCCATCCATTTTCCGTGTTCTTCGAGTAGGAAGCAACTTGATCTCTTGATTCCCGAATCCTTGAAAGCGTTCGTCGCCGATCTCAGGATAATTCGACACGATATTCCCTACGCTTGTACTCGCATTATGCCAAAGTCCGTGTGACTTCTGACTTCTGGATTCTGCTCGTTGCGATAGCGGCACATCCAGTCATTGGCTGTTCTTCTTGTCATGCGTGACAATTCCCCATGGTTGCTAATAGACCGATATATGGTATATATATTTGAAGGCCATCCCAATACGAGTATGTGAACACACGATGCGCGCTCTCACCAGCCTCCCAGCCATGGGCCCTCCTTCACCCAACATTTCAAGGCATCGTCGCACACATGCTACGAATAATGAGACCTCGCCCCGTACGTGTCTGTTCTCGCATTTTACCTGGGCAACTTCCGTTCATGCCATCTCTCGACTTGCTCTGAAATCGATTATCATTGCGGCCATTGGTAAGCGACGGCACTGGAGTTAATCGGCGGACTGCGCTACTATACGTTAATCCGTGCGTCGTCATCAGCTGCGTTGGGGACGTGGTGCTGTCACTACTGTCATTACCTAATAGTAAAACGCGTCGAGTTCCACCGCAAAACGCGTCCTGTATCCGACAGGAGGCTGCGTGCTATATACCCCCAAATATGAACGATCTCTTTGTCGAGCTCATATAGCAGCGGACGGCTCCTAGTTCCGGGACCTTCCTAGTCGAACTCTTTCAAGGTCCTTGACAGATAGTTTACAATCAAATGCGGGTTATGAATATGACGATGCAAGTGACATCCGTGTTCTGTCGCAGGCGAGGGCACGTAACTTACATCCTCCACAGGTTCGCCAGAACGCATTGTGCGTTTTTACTCCACCGTCGCAGTCAGACTGGCCGACTCTCGAGCAAGTAGCTGCAGCAAACCGAGCGGTAATGGAACAAGCCAGCCAGGAGCCGTATCTGCCCTCAGCCGCGAAGCAGTTCGCAGCATAATGCAAGGGTAGCGGTGCCACCGGAAAGTCGCGTACGGCATCATGAAGAACCCATTCGCCCCTTGATGGAAACAAAAGGACAGCATATACTATAGCGCTTTCGAACGTGCAAGATAATGGCTGGGTCGGGACGGCCTCCGGGCAGGAGTGTGCTGCTGGCCGCAACTACGAACCATATGAGCGCAGATGAGCCTGCCGCGTGGATGAAAGTAGACAGTAGCGCCTTACTTACTGAAAGACAATAGCTGGATCCGGAGGGTCTCCGCGGCTGAGTGTGCTGAAGCCGCGGCCCGTTCGGAAAAGGCGCGTAAGATAGATGCAACTCTTCTATCCCATTCTATCTCTTAGGGAGGGGGGGGGGGAGGAAGGTACGGGCAGAATATTCATAAATGGACATCGGACGAAGGGACTCACAAAGGATGAACCATCGCAGGCTTTTCGTCAGGGGCGCATGAAATCTCTTCTTCTGCATGGGCGGCCCACAATTCATCTCTTATTTCTTGAGGTATCACACAACACATAAACTTTAATGGCCCACATATATGCACAGACAACATCGGCGCAAAATCACCGACTGACTACATACACGTTTTCATCAGATACACAGAACAGAAAGAGGAAGACGGGATCAAGCCACCAGGGTGGACTACAGACATATACAAGTAGAAAAAGAGTAACATACAGTCCCAAAAATTGTAGCGTTCGTTTGGATGGGTAATTACGACGCACGAGGCTTAAGCGAGGCAAGAAGATTTTAATAGAGTTGGCAGATTGGATGTTTGCACGATTGTGTTTGATTTCAGACGATTTGTGTGGAGCGCACGTGGAAGTTGACGATGGGGCGGAGGTTTGTGGATCTGTGCTGGATAGAGATGATGAAGGGGTCTGTTGGGTGGAATATGTATACGACGTAGCGTCTAGACAAGTTGGGAGAAGTGTCGGTAAGCCACCAACGCAACACATAGTCGTACCATAACCGATGAAAAAACGTACTTGATATTCCATCCCCACCGCCCCGCGTTCCGTTCATCCGAGTCGAGTTTGAACTTGAGTCGTCCGCTAGCTCTGTCAAAGAATTTGGCAGGGAATTCTCCGGCTGGACGCGGACGGTCGTAGTTGTTTACGAGGCGGGTGTCGTAGCTAAAGCTGTCTTGGTCGAGGTAGGGCGATTCGATGAAGCATTGGTTGTTGTAGGGAAGCGGGCCTGAGGCGCGTTTCAGGGCTTCCGCTGGTCTACGAGGTGGTGTGGAGACAGCAACGAACGTGTTAGCAATCGACAAAGTGTGATGATTGAAGAGTGGCTATTGAAAGTGGTAGATTTGCGAAATGAAGTGCTTACCCTCCATTCTTAGCCTTCTTAACAGCTGCAAACTGCTTGCGAAGTGCTTCCCTGGCCATCAGGCTGTCACACGGGTGGGTGATGTACGGTTGAGCGAAAGGATTCGGCGCTCCAAACAGTTCGGGTACGTTTTGCAGCATGGCGTACAGCCGCTCGGAAGCTTGCTCGTAGATTCCCAGCACGGTCGCGCTCGAGATGCAGTAGACCACGTAGAGGCAACCGCGAGATAGGTTGGCATTGTCGGGACGCTGTGAAACCGAAGGATGAGAAGGGACGTCTTCGCTGTATACATCTTATACAAGACAAGAGCTTACCGTTCCAGGTGTGATGACAGGTGCGCCGAACTTGATCAACACCTGGTCGTCTGACAGGAATTGCATCCGAGACATGACCAGTTTGCTAAGTGTAGTGAAGCTTTGATGGAAGTTGTGCATGTGACTGATGAAGAGAGGATCGAGGACGTGAGCTGTGACGATATACGACAAGAGATCCGCTGATTGACTCACCCAGAGCTCTTGTTGTTGCGCGCTTCGAGATATGAGAATGCCAGAATGCGATGTTTCAGTCCGCTCAACGGAAAGTCGTCCTATTCTCACGAGCTGGAATTAGTACAGGAGATCCGTGGGAGACGAGCGGAACTTAAGACCAACTTACAGATTTCCACTCGCTAGGCAGATCCATGAACTTCCAAGACGGTGTCTGCGGCGTTTTTGCTTCGACACTCTTGCCGTTGCGGAGCGCCGGAGGACCCACCGAGATCGACGGCGTTGAGGGTGCGGGCCCGGCGTTGTCCGATGACGCGATCTTCCGCGGCAGTGCATCGTACATCTCGTCGCAGAACCCAGAGTCAACACGTCTTGAGAGGCCGGTTTTCCGCCGTTTCGTGTGCTGCTGTTCAGCATTCCGATATTTTGCTTGAAGTATCTCGTCGGTTTCATTGACATACCAACCGATGTTGCGGATGCCACCGAACTTGCCATTGTCCTGCACGTCATTTGTCATGTGGTGTGAGTATGGTGTTGCCTTCTGGAGCATTTATGAGATAGGTCATGACTACAGTGTACATACCTTGATATGTAGAAGGTAGATGCACTGATGCTTGACTGAGACGATACCGAGTGTGTCACGCCTCAAGTGCACGCCAGCGTGGTTCTTGAGCATGATGTACTCGGCACAGAGCCTCCGAAAGTCCGTGACCTAGGGTTTAAAGTATGAGAAGACCATTCGGAGAGAAGGGACGTTCAAAGGCGAAAGCCGTACTTTGCCAGTCTCTACATCCAGAATCCAAAAGGTAACGTCTTCCAAAATGGACAGGCCTGAGAGAGTTGCGGGCGACTGCGGAGTCGGATCCGTCGATGTGGAAGGACAGCTTGTAACGACAATTATCTGCACAGGAAAGACAGACATCAGCACCTTACGCTTGAGAAACAACCGCCGATAAATCGAGGGAACACCTACGTGTTTCTGCGTCTTAGTAAACAGCAAGAAATCCAAACAAAGCGATTCCCGCGAAGTAGTAAGCGTGGTTTCCCACCGCCGATCAAACACCGTATCGAAGGCCTCCACCGATTTTCCCACCACTGCCGCGGCGGCGTGCACTTTTTCAGGTTCGTAGTCATATGCTTCCACGGCATTGCCGTTCTGTGTGAACGCTATCAGTTTCTGGGAACATTCGGGGCGTGGGAAAATGAGATATCAGTTTCGAGGTCTTGGTAACGAGCAGCGTCGGGCTGAGGGACAGCCAACAGTGACTCCCCACACTAACCTTTCCGTCCGGTGAGAACTTTCGCAGCACAATATTGGGCAATTCCACCTCGTAGAGAGTGGTGGTCGGGTGGATAGCCTTGAAGACCTGTCTCCGTTCACGTCTGTTTGTGGGCCTAGTTTCCCGCCGCCGAAGCCAGGAAGCGACGTTGCAGCCTTGTGGTTTCACTGGGGAGAAGCTGGTGGGAGCCGACATTGTTGGGAGGTGATGTGTGTGAAGGTGTGAGAATGGGCTGTTCCTGTCCTGCTCTTCCCGTGAGAAGGTCTTTGTAGATCTGCGTGGGAATGCGCAAGGCGTGGGAACGTGGGCGGTGGGAAAAACGGAACGAAGGAGAGGAGGAAGAAGGAGCGACTCCGCAGCGCACGGAGAGTGAGTGGGAAGGGAAGCGAAACGAAGGGGCAAACTTCTGGCTACAAGGCCTTTGACGGGATCCGCGCTTCCTGTCAGTCCCCTCTTCATGTTGGAACACTTCCCTTTTTCCCAAAGGACTTTCACTCGGACAAGGCAGGACACCGCAGGCGGCGAGGCCTCACAAGTTGCACTTACCCTTTTCCTTCACCGAAACAGCGTCGAAAGATAATGCTCATTCCCCGAGTCCGCCCACCAGCACAACCCTGCTGCTCGGCCTTTTCGGACGCGTCGGCATCGTCCCCATCGTCCGCGAAGAACACCTCCAACCAGTGCCGGATAACGTACCTCCGAATAGGCGAAGACAGATACCACCTCATCTGCGCAAGCTGCACCACCCGTTACACCGTCTGCCACCATTGTACCCGCCTAGTCGCCGTCCCCTGCTCAGCAACCAGCATTCACAATTCACACTTCACCCCTGAACTAAGCACACCAACACCCCACCCCCCAACATCCCAACCCTTCCCCTCCTCAACCCTCTCCCACGCCGCTCTGCTCACCGCCACCAAAGAACGCATTCTGAACCGAATAGCCGCCCGGTGCACAGCCTGCGCGGCACTATGTCTCACCGACAGGACCTTTGCAAGAGCGTTTGGCGTGCCGGACGTTGGGGTCGTGTTTAGAGGCGTGCAGATTGCTAGCGTGATGTGGGATCTACTGGGAAAGGAGTTTGTGGGTGAGGTTGTGGGGTGGGTGAGGGAGTTGGTGGGACGGGTTGAGGGACGGAGGGACGGAAGGAGAGCAGCAGGGTGTGTTGGGACGGATTCTGGGGGTGATGCGATGAGTCGGGATGGAGAGCGAGCGGTTGACAGGGAGAAAGCTGGAGAGAAGCTGGTGACCAAAGCAGGCGAGCAAAGACCCGCGACGGATATCGCAACGACAAAGAGGAACAATAGAAGAAGATCGCGCGCGGCACTCAAGGCCGTCAGGCTCGCCAAGGCCTCAAAAGATGTCGTGAATAGAAATACGGAAACTGCGGATGAGATGGACGTTGTCGAGACCACCTCGGCTACAGGAGCCGCCCCACCTTCTGAAACCGGTGCCGATGGAGTCCTACCCGCACCTGCGGATGATGTCGTCCAGGCAGCGCCTAGTGAAAACCCGGCTGATGCAACGCCTGCGGCGTCATCATCAACGGAAGCACCCACGACCGCCAACCAACCAAAAAGGCACAAACGCCCTGCATCAGAAACACCGCAACCACGGCCCGTGAAACGGGTCAGACTCGCCACCGCTACACCTGTCTCCTCTGCTTCCGCGTCCCGTACCCCCAACGTACCAGCAAGACCACCACCGCCCCAAACCGATATCCCAGTCCCCGAAGCAGCAGCACACCTAGAGCTCCACCTCGCCGACGCCCGCCGCCTCCTCACCCACCTCACGGACCGCGCCCACCTGTTCTCCGTCACGACCGCCATGCAGGACCCATGCCATGCACATCCGTTCTCAATGTTCGACTACAAGGACTTGGAACATGCTTATTCCAGTTGTGGGGACAGTCCTGGTCATGGTCATACGCAGGAGGACGACGACGATGACGCAAAGCAAACCCACTCACGCACCCAAACCCTCCTCCTCATCGCGCGCTCAACCGCAGCCGCCACCCATTCCCTCAAATTCGCGAGCGCGCGGATGAACTGTGCGCGGAGCAGTGTGCGGAGTCTGGGGTGCACGACCATAAGTGTGATGCCAGCGACATTGGCGATTTTGTCCGCTAACGCCCGACATGCCACACGGGCGTATAGGAGTGCCGCGGCGTCGGTGATGAAGGCGAGGGAGTTGGTTGCGGAGGAGGAGGGGGTTGTTGTTGGGTTGTTGGCTGAATTTCTGGGTTTGGCTGGAGATGCGGATGGGAAGACGCACACCAAATTCGTTACTGCTGCTGAAATGACGACTACGTTGCGGTTGTCACGGACGGACAATGATTTTGAGATACAGAGGGAGGGGAAAGGGAGTGGGGAGGTGTTTGGGAGGTTATGTGCCAGGTTGAGGGGGGTTAGGAGGTTGGGGGGTGCCTTGGCTGGGGATTTGGATGCGGAGGTTTAGGTGGGAGTAGTGCTGGATTGTAAGTCTTCGTAGGGATGATTTCTAATCAGTCTTTTGGGAGGACTCCTAGCTCTGCGTGTCGGTTTCGGAAAAAGGAGATTTTTATTCTACTACGGCAAAAAATTAGAAGTGATAGCAATCATGAACCCCCAAACAATCGGCCTTTCTCGAAAAGATACGGAGTGCAAAGCGCAGGCAGTCCGAGTTTTTATAGATGACCAAAATCTACATAAGGATCTCGTTATGCTGGCTAGTCTTGATGTCCTTGTGGGGCAAGACGATGCAATTCCTTATTGCAATCTCATCATGCACCGTCACGTCCTTGCCCAGAATAGTCGCGGAGGGGATCTTGTACCCTTTCAAGGTTGCATTCAGCGCATTACTTTCACCGGGGGCGCCCTCCACACGGCACCAGCTCCCGATCTTTGAGTCCCACCCGACGACCGAGTTCAGAACACACGAGTCGTTCTTGACCTCCACGCTGTCGAGCAGGATTGCGTCGCGGACACGCACGCCACGGCCGAGGAGGACGCGGGGGCCGATGGAGACGTTGGGGCCGAGTTTGGCGGTCGGGTGCAGCACCGCGGTCGGGTGAATGTAGGCCGGCTGGATCACGGTGGCGGTGGTGTTCCCGCCCGTGGTGAGGTTGGTGAGGTCGTTAAGATTCGGTTTAGGGGCGTTGGAGAGCTTGCGCGGGGCGGCGTGGAGGAAGTGTTGGAGGTACATGCGGTTGGCCGGGATGACGGAGCTGCCGGTCTTGATCTGCATCCAGAAGTCCTTTGTCGGGTGGCAGATGTGCGTGTACAGCTTCTTGGCCGAGGTGAGGAGGATAAGCACGTCCTGCTCCAGCATGAACTTCTCGGCGCCGCCGCGCGCGATCGAGTCGTCGTAGCCAGAGTCGGCGATCTTGGCTTGGCGCTCTTGCAGGGCCCGACGCATCACGTCGAAGATCTCACGGTTGAAGAGGTAAATTCCGCAGGAGATCAGATCGGAGAGGCCGGATTCGGGCTTTTCGACGAAATGGAGCACTTCCTTCGTCTCTGGGTCCGCGACGACACATCCGTACTTTGAGACAAGAGAACGGTCGACGCGGTTCGCGAGCAGGGTTGCGACGCCGCCGTGCTTTGCGTGCGTCTTGATCATGTCTGTGAGGGGGAAAGAAGTTGCGATGTCGGCGTTCAGGACAAAGAGCTGGTCAGGGTCTCCACGAATGATCTGATCGCGGAAGTGGAACAGCGAGCCACCAGTTCCCAAAGCTTGGTATTCCCGCAGGTATCTGTGGATTACAACCGAGGACGATGTGAGTTTATATGTCTATGCAGAGGTGGGAATGCGCGTAAAAACTCTGAACACCGGCATGGGAAAGGCCCACGATGGGGTAGGAGCTCTTGCAACGGTGGCGTGAAACCTCACGCTTTCGAGCGTCTACAGCCAAACGCTCGGCAAAGGTCGCCATCTTCCAACAATCTGACGCGTAAGCCGCAACGAGTTTGCGTTGCTCGCCTGTCACCCCTCGAAAGCGTTGTGGTGTTGAGCTACATCGGGTACGCAAGACCCGCAAGCTTGCGGCGCAACCACCGCAGGCTCACTTTGGTCTCATTCCCACTTCCGCGCTCCCAGTCGTGAACTCACCTAATGGGCACAGTGGGAAACTCCAACTGCACCTCGGTCAAAAACCTATCGAAAACCGAATTCTCAAAGAACCCGACGACCAGAATCTCCCTCATCCCGGGCAACTTCGCTAGCGCAGAGACATGATGGTAGATCATAGGCTGACCCGCGATGGGGAAAAGCGGTTTGGGGCAGTCGAGGGACAAGGGGCGGAAGCGCGTTCCGACCGAGGGGCCGCCGACGAGGATGATGCCTTTGAGAGCGTGGTTAGCGCCGGTGCCGGTGGGGCTGAAGGGCATGGAGTCGGCGGTGGCGTATATGGGGGAGGCCATTGTGCTAGTTGGGCAGGTTGCGGAAGTGGGCGGGTGTGTGTTGTGTGGCAAGCTGTGACGATGATGGGTAAGATTGAGCGAAGTTCCCACGAGAAGCTGAGCGAGAACGCATCAGCAAGCAACCGCGCGAACACGCCTGGACCCTCCCTGCTCAGTGCTCACAGACCAGACTTGATCCCCCAACAACACTCACGCTCAAAGGAAGAGTAATTCCCACCCGCTGTCATATCGAAAGTCGTTTTTCGCCAGTCCAGCTTCTATAGCAAGCCTCTCCACCGTTCACCACTCGCCCAGAATGTCCGAGATACAACCCTTTGTCAACAGTAAGCGTCTTGAAAATGTTGCATATCACACTGACACAGCACAGAATACCCTAACCCCTTGTTCCAACCCTCGATTATCCAGGCCTAGTCTCCGTCTTAACAGCAGACGGACGAGTAATATTGGTAAGCTCACCCTAACTTCAACTGCCACTCCCAGCACACACATCCTGATGATCACACCACTTTCTCACCTCCACAGGGCACATTACGCGGCTTCGACCAAACAACAAACCTTATCCTCTCCAACTCCACCGAGCGGGTGTTTGGCGGAGAAGACGGCGTCGAGCAGGTCCCGCTGGGGCTGTACATCATTCGGGGGGACAATATGTACGTTCTTCCCTTCGCAAAACAAGGAGCGTGCTGCCATAAGCTTACGAGAGTTTTGTCCAAGTGCGGCGATAGGCTCAGTAGACCAGGAGCGAGATGCAGAGATCGAGTGGGATAGTGTGCAGGCGCAGCCCCTGGCGCCGTTGCGGGGGATGGCTACGTAGACGGCTGAGTGAGACCCTGCACTGCACGACGTGGCAGGACTGGCCGGGGATGAGATGGAATGACGGAAGCAGGAGAGGACGGGAGAGGCGGTTCCGGGGGTACTACCTCCCACATGGCGTAAAGGAGGCAGGGCATACGGGCATGTACCCCCGCACAAAGCCGAAGCATTGCGAGAAGGCGAGAGCAGAGCACGAGCGTATCATCATTACTCTTTTTTCGTCGATGGAGGATCACGAGGAGCGGGATTGGAAGGCAGAGCGCTGCAGTGAGTGACGCGAAGAAACGATCAATGCTTCGCATACACATTTCTTCATAGGATAGGCACGAAGCCTCAGCGGGTGATATCAACCTCCCCACAGTGCACGGCGGCTCCTCTCCAACTCCATTTGTATATATATTTTCTGATCACGTAGGCGGTAGCCTGAATCGGACAGTTTTTATTGGTTGTACGGAAAACCTTCCAATCCACATCCACAATCTTTCGTTTGAGACCTGCGATGCTGTGGGAGCCTTCTACGTGTTGAAAGTACGTCTCCTGCCGATGAGGGTTTTACGACGTTTACGACCGGAATGTCATATCCTCGGGCGCCGTGACTCCAGAAGGCCCTGCTGGTGCCTTATCCCCGTCCCACTTTCGGCTCCGAACCCGGGCCGTCCCACGATCCAGAGCTCGTCGAATCATCCGTACTTGCCACCCCATCAGCATCTCCACTCTCGCTCCTCACGTCCCTCCACTGTACCCCATCCCACTTCACTATCCCTGCCGCGATATCTGTCCACGACACAAGGTACTTCGCTTCAAACATAGGCGAGAAGCCTGGGGGTGGTGGGCATCTGAACTCCGGTCCAAAATTGAGAGTCACGCTGCCACCGCGGTATGATGAGATGGCTGGGTAGTACTTCCCTGTAAGGCAAGGCATGAGATAATTGTCTAGATTAGTAGTCCTCGGACTTCGTGGAGCGACGTCCGTGAAGGACCAGGTAACCATACCTTTCAGCAGTTTTCGGAAGGCGATTCCTAAAGGCTTCCCGTTCTTATAATAAGAGATTTCGCTCCCATCAACCGGTTCTGGTGGCTCGCTCGGATAAGCGACATAGTCTTTGTATGGGTTCCAGAGTCGTTGCACCAGGTCCGCCATGTCGGAGCATTGCGGTAACGAGATGGCCATTCCGAGCACGTCACCAGGCCCTTTATCGCAACGCATGACACGACGAAGTTAGCTACAAAGATAAGCAGCTCGGAAACGAGATGGTTGCAACGCACCGTAACCATTTGCATAATCTGACGGTGCGTCCTTAACCTTAGCACTACAGTGGAACAGAGTCCCTGGCTCGTCGCGATACCCATAGCTGAACTGGTCGTACCCGCACGGAGCCTGGAGATCTCCGCTAATCTGCGACCACCCGATCCTGCATAGCGGATCGTCGTAAGATGAGTAACAATTCAGGGTGCGCGGCGTCATCAAGCATCCGAGCTTACCGCGTATGTCCCGAATGCTCATTAACCAAAACCTCATAATACCACTTCCCCTCCCACACGCCATGCGACGCCTTCGCCATGCGATACCCCGAATCACACATCACCGTCAACCCTTCGTCGGACAAGGCCATCTGTGGCGCGCGGTGGATGGGTTGTTTGCTCATCACGACATCGGTGCGAGGATTATCATCGTCGGGATATAGATCTGGAGGAATCGTTCCGTCAGATTGGACTATCACAGAACACAAACGAAGACCGCACCCACTTACATACGGCGTTCGCGAGATCAGGAGGTGGAGTCTGGGAATCGTCAGGGGTAGTCGGTTTAGACTTTTTCGATGACTTCGTGGATTCTTCCAGAGGGTATACATCGTTCGTAGGCTTCAGCGCTGATCGTTGGCGTTTTGCCTTTGGTGGCTGGAGGGATGGAACGTTGAGAAAAAAGCCGTGAACAGAGGTCGCGAGTATTGATACACACCTGCTGCCCAGGCATCTGACTTTCGGTATCCCTTTTGCGTTTCGGGTCAGTTTTATCTGGCCCCTCGCTGGGGGTGCCGCTGGGTAGTTGGGCTTCATGCTCGTTGCCCACCACCGGTACCGCCGGGGATTCCGGCTGAATTTGAAGTGCAACTGACCCTCCACCTGATGCTTGTTGTCCTTGTGCGGTACTGGTTGTTTGTGTCAAGATATCGTGCCGAGGGGCCCCGTTGGACGCTATGGGAGATGCTGCTGCTGCCATGGTTTTTGTTTGATAGTGGTTTGGGATGAAGGTTCAGTTTCGGCAGGATTGGCTTTTTGCGCTCCTGTACAGCTGTAAAACGATTTGGCGCGTCAAGTCAAGAAGTTAAGGACGCGTTCCGTAATGCCGTCTGGCAACCACAGCGTGCGACAGAATCTGACAGATGAAAATACGTTGATTTAACTGTATGCGTTGCCTCAGGCTACGGTGTGCTCTAAATACGGCATCTTAGACGCAGGATGCAGGGGGTATAGGAGGAGAACGTTTGTACAAGCGCCGGGGGTTGTTGCAGCAGGTGTGGCGAATGATAACGTCATCCACCGCAACCAAACAACCGGGCAAAGAATGACTTTGCTGGCGGCTTCGTTTTGAGGGATGTGCGTGATGCTCGCGTTGGTGTCGTTGTGGAATCCTTTGACGGGGATTCTCGTCCGCTCTTTGATGGTGCGCTATCCGTCCCCCTTGTCTGCGGATTTGTCACGTTTTGGGTGGTGTCCGACCGTTCTCCCTGTTCCCCATCCGACCCTCCTTGTTCAGCGGCTTCGTTATTCGACGCTTCTGAAGCGGGCGCCTTAGGTGACAACCCCACACCGCTGACATCCCCCTGGCTGGACCCGCCAGCCTTAGCTGCTGCGACAGCCGCGTTCAACACCGCTAACTGCTCTTCCTTGTTTCGCAGTAAGTCCGGTTTGGCCCCGACCAGCGCCCTCCGCCCAACTGCACCGCCGCCCAACGCACCCGCCTCCCCGCCATGGTGATGGTGCTCCCCATCGTGCGCATCTAGAGATGCTCGAAATTCCGCGGCGGCGTTGGCGGCTACCAGATACTGCTGCAGATCCGCATCGTTTTCCTCATTTTCCAGCCGTTGCAGCTCGTCGAGCATTCGCATAGAGATGTGGCCTTCGTACCACCCAGCTTTCTCAACGACGGCCAGCTTTTCAGCCACCTTGTCGAAATCTTCGATCTTGATGACGTGTTGGATCGGTTTTTCTTTAAAACTAGATGGGTTGGTGAATTTGTTTGGCGGCGGTAGGAGCGGTGTGACTCGGTCGCGTTGTTCTTCCATCATCGGATTTGCTTCTGTCCCAACAGGCCCCTCGTTCATGACGTTGTTCGACTGGAACGGAGAGTGGGCCACACTGCCAGAGGTTAGGGGACTATGACTGCTTATTCCGCCACTTCCATGCGCTACTGTGCCGGCGTCTAGTCGCGCTCGCTCGAGCGGGTCTAATGGAGTGCCGAAGAGTAGGGACCGTTTGGCAGAAGCATGTGAGCTTATGCTTGCAGGGAGAACGTCTGATGAGCGGCGAGCTGTTCCAAAACTTGAGTATGGCGTTTCTAAGTGAGGGGTATTGATTTGCTGTGATCCGAACGCTTGCTGCTGTTGTGGCTGAAGTGATTGCAGTAATCGATTTTGTGGTTGTGGTTGCGCTGAGTATGGTTGCGATTGTTGATTCTGTCGTGGTGGTTGTGGCAATCTGCTTCGGTCGCCACCTAATAAATCCGTAGTTGAGGCCGCCATGGGTCGTGGTGACGGAAGCGCGGAGCCATTCGCCTGCAGCGGTCCACCAGCATACGAACCTCCAGCTTCCGGCCACACACTCCCGGGCCCTGGCCCTGCACCGAACAATCCCTTCCCCGGTGCTCCAGCGAAGCCGCCCGTCACATTCACCTTACTGCTCCCCGGGCTCCCCGATTGTCCCTGCCCAGCGAAATACGAAGCTCTCCCCATGGCCGACGCTCCCGGAGACGACGGCGCCCCAAACCCATCGACAAACGTCCCATTCTGCCGCGCTTCCACCCCAAACAGAGACCGTGATTTCGGCTCGGCTATCCCATGCATCGACCCCATCGGACTTCCCTGTCCGGCTCCATCCATCGGAAACGGTGAGACGCGATTGTTTATTGCCCGCGGCATATGTGGTGACCCATGACCTGTTGGGTTCGCGTCGAAAAACGAGCTGACGGACCCGGGCCCTGGCCGGCCTTTTTGGGCAGGCGCTGTCAGTGGTGACTGCACTACGCCGGAGAGTAGTGCGGAGTGGCTCATCCTCAGGGTGAGCTCGTTGGCGGTTTGTTAAGCTCGCGATATTTGTTTCTGGCCGACCGTTTACCAATGAAAGAAGTGTCTCCCGGTGGTGCAAGGAGGTTTCGAATATCTTCAACGTTTTACAGTTCAGGCGAACATATAGCGGCTATTCGACGAAATGGTATTCTGGTGTTCGTGCTTGCTGCTGGTACCGACGTTGGAAGTTCAAAAAGTCCAAGATGGGATATATGGCTGACGGACATGCGGTGCAGTTAGGTTCTGGATATGTCAAAGTGTGGCTTGCAAGTTGAAAGCGCTGCCAAAAGGAAGCTTCCTTGGTTTTCGGGTTACGCTTATGAAGGTTGCGGTTTGTCTAATTGCTTTAAGCTTTTGCAGAGATGACGGAGAAGTCGGAGAAGGAAGACAAGCATGTGTTGTTGGACTTCCCCGCGTCTTACGCGTTTGTCATGGCCACTAAGTAATAAGCTTGGACAAACTGCCATGTTCGGTTTATCCACAGTCACTCTTCCGGCACAAACACCGTGTGCCAATGATAGCTTGGCTTTCGTTTCTTCCCTTCGTCAAGTTACTGCAACGCACAATGGTTCTGTTATTTTCCTTCATCATTCGTCGGCGAAACCTGTTTCCTTTCGACAACAAACCCCAAACTCCGACCAATCTGCGACGCAGAGCGATAATGGAAAAGCCAAAAATGCGATTATTATATCTAGCTACACTCAACCGTGGCACCATGTGCTCTTCTCTCCGCTCCGGCAGCTTCATATACACCTCTCACAGCTGTCACCTTTCCCCACAGGAAACGCTCAAACTCTACATACGCCCGGTGGCATCCACAGCCAGCAAAACTTCTTCCTCACTCCATTTCGTCAATCTCCATATCCATGCTCACGTCTCCGTCTCCCGGCGTACCCGGCGTTCTCGCGCTCGAAGCCGGCCCATGCCCGTGACGAGCAGACCGACGGAGGGTGGTGCGGCCATGCGACATCGCCGGTGTTCCGTTTGGCGGCGTTTCTGTCAGTCCGACTGGGTCGTTGGGCGTGGAGTCAGAGTGTTGTTGATGGAGGGTTTGAGGTGTTGCATCGGCATTGGAAGGGAGTCCACGACGACTGATGGGTAACGAGCGAGGACCGCGATAGGATGGAGATGGGACCATGGAGGATGTTGAGGATGTTGAGGAGGCTATGGAGCTGACTTGCTGGTATGTGCTCGTCATCCAGGCGGGTTGTGGCAATAACGGCGTGGTATCAAATCCGTTTGGAAATCGTAGCAAGGCTTGCCGCTTCTCCTCGGCTGACATGAGAGAGGCAGGGGTATTCGGTTGGGCAAACACATTCGACGAGTTCCGCAGACTTTGATCTCCATCATGGAGGTCTGCCAGCTCGTCAGCGTCGTCAGGACCTGGATCCAGTATCTCCTCACTCATTGACAAGTCCTCTTCCGGAGGGTCTTGCAGATGCCGGTACTTTTCCATATCGGGCGGTAGGAAGAAGTCTTTCGACGTTGGTGGAAGTGCCGGCCACTTGCTTTCCGCTTCTCTTGTGAAGGCAGTAACAGCTTCTTGCAACAGATCTTTACAGATATCATCGTCGGGTTTGTATGAAAGCGCCTAGGTTGCAACAAACGCGGTTACGAAAGCCCATCGGAATAGCGTGCGTCAAGGTTTGGAACTCACTCGTTGATAATGTTCCGCAGCATCCTCCCATTTGCCTTCGTAGTGATCCAGATACCCGAGAAGGATGTGCGCATCTGCGACGTTCCTATTCGTGTCTAGAATCATTCGGAGGTAGCGCCTCGCTTGGTCGATGTTGCTGATCGCAAATGAGGCATGTCAACGTCTGTGCAGCTTCCCTTAGGCCGTATGCCAGGTCTGCTTACCCAGCTTTCCGATGCGCCTGCGCCAAATTATACCACGTCGTTGCCCATTGTGCATTTGCATAGTCGGCTTCTTCCGCCAGTTTCAGAGCACGTTCAAAGTACTCGATCGCCTGTGTATAGCTGGAGAGACAAAAGGGAACTCGTCAGGTGGCCGTTCATATGATGCCCAGTAATTTTTAGTATTATTTTCGCCACTTACTTGATTTTGCCGCTTTCTGGCATAGATTCGGCAAACTTGAGATGGAGAACGCCCAACTCATTCATGAGAATCGGGTCTGTCTTGTTGATGGATTCGGCAAGCAGCAGGTACTCCCGTGCGAGGTCAAAATTCTGTAGGTTGATGTAATGCATTCCAAGATACATCAGCGGAAGATGCATTCTTCAAGAACAATGTGTGAGCCAGCAATACTCAATGACATGCAACGGGCGACAGTTTGAGAACCCACCCGTTGAATAGTTTCGCAGCAGTGGCATACGCCGAAATCGCTTGATCTGTTTCGCCCTCTGCAGCGAAGGAGTGGGCGAATCCCAACCACCCGGGTCCAAAACTGCCGTTCATTTGTGTGGCTTTGCTGTTGAATGGGATGTTTGGGATGTTTGCATGAGCATGGAACGAATCTTATTCTGTCTATGACTGACGGTAGCTCACCTGAAGTACTTCCGCGCCTCCAGATTCTTCTTGATCATTAAATAATACGTTCCAACAGCGAACCACGTCGACGCCCGCTCCGGAAAGTTGTCCACTAGCCAATGTGCGAAGTAGAACAGGTCGTTTGTGTAGCCGAGCTCCATCATGGCTGAGATGTGTACAGGCACAACTTGGGCATTGTGAGGGTCCTGTTTCACGATACTGAGAGGGTAGGAGTAGGTCAGCCTGTGCCATGTGGCGGCTTGAAAGCGCGGCGAGGCACGTACGCGGAGGTCAACTCGTAGCATTGAGCGTATTTGCATCGCTCGAACATGGCGTCCGCGCGACGTTGTAGCATATCATGGTTGCCCTTCAGCTTATACGTGGTTTCCAGTTGTACCACCTTGTGCTCATCGTACTATAAATGAGCCCAGTGTTAACCAACGCCGGACAGAGTTCTCCAGCTGAGAGCGAAACGCGGAATCATACCACTCTGGTGTTGCTTTGGTAGAGGAGCGCCATGAATGATGCATCTTCTCCGCATTGAGAAAAATCGATTGTCCGGACGAAAGCTTTCTCTATCAATGTATAAGGATTAGTTTCGTCACAGGTAAAAGCGGGCCGAGGCGACGAACCTTCTTCCAAGTCCAATGCATGGTTTTCAGCCAGCCATTTGAAAGCCTTTACGCGATGTGGCGACAACATCTCATCAGTTCATCTAATCGGCAAAGCATGGAGGAACGCAGGAAGCCAAGGATACCTCCATAGAACGCGGATCTGCAAGAACCGCTTTCTTCATGCAGTCTTTCGCCCGGGTCATCTGTCCTATCTGGCTCTGCACAATTCCCGCCAAGTACCACATGGGACCTGCAAACTGACGCACGGGCATGAGATCCGATAAACATCAACGGACACACGAGACACCTTCTTACCTGTTTGTCTTCGTCACCGGAGACTGCTGAATCTACGTTGTACGTTGAGAGTAAGCATGCTAGTGCATACTTCATGGTCCCTTCCCTTGGCTGCTCACCCCGGTCATAGGTATCGGGCCTTAGAAGGTCCTCCGCCTCGTCCCACTTGCCGAGCTTCGTCTGATGTACCCGGACTTGTGAGTATACAGTCAATGCGCACGGTAAGCACACCCTCGTGTGCCCACTTACCGCACAAAGGGCGGCCATGTATCTGCAGCGGATGCTGGCGTCCAAAATGTCTTTTCGTGATGATAGCAGTGATTCTGTGCGGCCGTACTCTTGCGTTGCGAAATAGATCTTTGCTTGCCGGTAGTAATCGTCGGCTTCGCCTAAGTGTGGACGGATCGATGAGCAAAGGTTCCACAGAATCCAGCCAAACGTCCATGTTGTTCCTACCTCCAATAGTCAGTATCTTATCACCCCAATAAGCGGCCGTTGGCCACAAGCTTTGTTCCCAAGCTGTATTCCGCCAAGATCGCAACCGATCCAGAAACGGTGTTGCAGTAGAAGTAGCATTGATTTGAGTGGTTGGAGCTGCTGCTGCTGCTGCCGTCGTCTTTGATTTCGAAGTAGCGGCCGCTGCCCCCGCCGCCTTTTTCGTAACCGTTGCGCCAGGCATTGCATTCGAGTTGGTGTTCTCAGACTTGTTCCCCCGGGCTGCATGCGGTCGCAATCCTGCAGAAATTGTCGAACCAGTTGTTCCCGCAGCCGCCCGGCTACGGGTCCCGGGCACTCTCCGCGTGGGTATCCTCCCCGTCCCGCTGGTCCCCTGGGATGTCATGACTGCCCCGTTCGTCGTTCGGTATCGGAGGCCGGTGTCGGTCTTCGTGGCCGTTTTGTGACGATAAAAGTATGCCGAATGACTGTTCCGCAATGTCAACCAAAAAAGTGATGTGATAGCTGCTTGCCTATCGGCGGTGAGGTGGACCCCGACGACCGTTTCGTCCGTTTGACGTTGATGGGCAAGTCGAGGACGATCTCCTGCCCCCCCACTTCTCCCCACTTTTCCAAAGGCGACGCGTTGGCGCGTGAGGGTTCAAACGGGGTAATCCTCAAGCCGAGACGGTTCAAACGGGGTAACCGGCCAGATTCGACCAAGCGTACGATGTTACATATATTAAGTCAAACGAATTCCGTGAATCTCTTGTCAAACTTTCACTCTGTGTATGGGTTGGCGAATAGGAAAACAAAGGTGGACCGTCCTACGGCTCTTCATCGATTCCCCTGCAGACAGAAGGAATGGATATTTTCCAACCCTCGTCAAGTCTCCCTCTGGCTACATGGTGTTAGCGGTAATCCTTCAGACTCCACATAGCGTCTAATGGAATGCTCATGAGTCTAAGCGACCATCACATTCGAGCTAGCAAAGCGCTCCATCTCTTTCTCCAAGACTTGTAATTGTGCTTCGAGGTCTCCTTTCCTAGGTAGATGGACAAATTTAGTAAACCTCACATTGAGAGCCGTCCATTCCGCCTACTGACCTCCTCATCCGCGATGGTGTGTCACTTGCAATGGGCAGCCGACGGTACGCATCCGATAATCGTTCCCATTGCACTTTCAAATCAGCCAGTATGTCGATCCGCTCTGCATTGGATAAGAGCCTTGCGGTAGATCCCGAAGACGGTATGCCTGCCTCCTGGATGCACTCGGCAATTTCAGACTCCGCTGCCGCGGGGATCTCCACCGCTGGTTCGGCGTGGATCTCCAATGGTGTCTCAACGATCAAAATGTTCTGGGTTTCTCCAGACTTTCGTCGAGGTGGGGCCGGCGCTTTGCTTGATGACGGTTTGGTCCTTGGCGAGACGTAGCGAGATGGTACTTTTGCCTCTGATGGATCGTGAGCAGTCATTAGTAACGCGATACCATCCTCCCTTGCTGAGCATCCCACTTACTCGCAAAGATCCCACTCCCAGCCGATCTGGACTTTGTGCCTAGCGTCGCTTCTGCGGACGTCGCTTTCTTCGGCTGCGTCCGTGGAACTGTGCCCGTTCTCACACCGCCCCTCGTCACATATAGACCTGTTCCGGTAGCGGGGACATTCTTTGGAACAACCAATGGCGGTGTTGAATCGGTTGCTAGCCGTTTGAACGCTTTTCAGGGGGACAAAGGGAAAAGCAGCCGTCAGCAATGTCTTTCCAATGCGGGATGCAATCCAAGCGGAATGTATCCCTCACATTTGTTCAGGCTATCCATTGACTTGTTCTTCGCCTCGGACTTCACGCGCGAGGCGTGCCTGCTAGAATATCTCTCCGGCTTCTCATCTGGGTACACGAGACTGTACACACTCTCGTCGCTTGATTTCGCAGGGATTCGGCTCTGAGACTGGCCGAGGGTTACGATGATTGGATGAGCCTCTTTCGGCCGGGTGCTGGCGGGAAGCATCTTTGAGGATATCGAAGTGTGCAGCCTATCGTTTGCTGGTGAGAGTTGGCGAGCGCAGGAAGTGCGTGCTGCAAGTTGGCGACGCGTCTCAAAACGTCACGCGCAATCAATGCTCCAAAGTTCGAACTTCGAAGGCGCTTGCTCCGTGAACATCCTCGGCTAGATCTCCGCCCAAACCACTTACCCGAGAAGACTACCATGACTACTACGAAAAAGGTGATAGTGCGGATATACGCGGTCCACCGTCCTGTGGCTTGCTTGAGCAAAAATTCACGCCATGGTCCTCAATAGAGCTCTTCCAAGAAGCCCACCGGCTCGGACGCGTTCCTCGACTCCCAATCGTCAAAAATAAGCAAAGATGCTGCCAAATCAAGTCGGCCAACGACGTCAAGCAGAGGGTCTAGAGCTAAGGACTCGTGAGTGGAGGCTGCCTTTCTTGAACTGCTTGAAAGCAGTCTAATGACCCCTGGAATAGGAGTGAACCTGGGCTCAAGAACCTCCGTGGGAGTTCAACCCATTTGGCCATGGCATCGTCCCGCGAGTCCTTAGGAGTAGCACGAGCGTCCTCGAGAAGCGATGTGTCGAGCAAAACCAAGGCCCAATCCCAACGTAATCCGGAACCCCGGCCGAATCGCGACGCGAAACCAGCCATTATTGCAAAACCGACGTCGAGCGGTGGATCGGCATCGCGTGGAGATGTACCGGAGCCTGCGAAGGTGCAGCGGCGGAAGGAGTCGAAGATGGAGGTTCCTGTGCGGGCGGAGGATTCGGAGGAAGATGATGTCCCGGCTTACAAAGGTACTGCTTTGCATCACTTAGATCTGAAGTGCAACACCATTGACCAGTCACTCTCCCATCCCGTAGAGACTATCCGCGATAAACCACCCGTAGCCGCCGAACAAGTAGCAGACGATGCATACGACGCCTACGAGGAGGAGTTTGAGGTATGTGGAATGTGATCGTTGTTTGGCTTTCAATATCGCATCCGCTTAACATCTTGTTGATGCCCAGACTGATTCTCCTCCTCAAAGGACTATGACGAAGACTTCGAGGATTTCGAGGATGTTCAGCAAGAGGAGGAGCAGCCGGAGCCTGATGATTCCGAGGAGGAGGAGATTGAGCTTCTTCCTCGAAGGACGGACGTTGGAAGGGATGATGGGGAGAATGAGGATGAGGAAACCGACGAGGAAAGAGAATCGCCTCAGCCTCGGGAATACCCTCCGGTGCAAGTAGCTACGGCTGACGGACATATGAACGAGGTATGGACATGCTTCACAACTTGAAGCAAGGCAAGACCAGTAAGACGGACGCCCCAACAGGTCCAGAAGGCACTGGAGGAGGAAAACGAGCGAGCCTCTTCGCGACAAGCGAAACGGGCCCAGGAGATGAAGGAGCAGGGTTAGTGGGGTTTCGTTCGCCCATATCCCACATATTGGGGACTCAGATTGGCCTTTGCTGCAGAAACAAAGAAGGAACGGGTGTCTTCAGCGCTGCCACAGAGGACTATTGTGGGTCTTGCAGCTGCAACGAAGAAAGCCCAGGAACAACGAAAGTTGACCGATTCGGAAAAGCGGCAGAATCAGCGCGCTAAGGTAAATCGAAAGCTAGAAACATGACTATGCGATGAGGAATGCAGGCTGAACAACGCTCATCCAGGACCTGAGCAAGCTCATAACCTTGGACGTGTGTTCGTACGAACTGCTGAACTTACAACCGCTGAACGAATACGAGCTTTATATCCGGAATTATGGAACGTCGAATACCGTGCAGGTATGCAAGAAACAGAGCTCCTCGCTCCAACATCGCTCATTCTGACCCCAATCTCGTTCTGTAGGCCAGCACACAAAGCAACGAAGACCAAGGCTCACAAGAAACCCAGACCGACCTTTGGGAAACCGACAGCAAGTGGGTGCAGGCACCACCGGACGATTTCCAGGGATCGGGCAGTGGGAACCCGCTCGAGCAGTTGCAAGTCAGCACGAAGAGTGTGATTAGGGCGAGTCAGACGGCGAAGATTGATTCGTTGCGGTTGGCGTCGTTTTTGAAGAGGGCTGCTCAGGTGAGGGGTGCACATGCTTTGGTCACGTCTTGCCGTGGTAGCATCGCCTGATTGCATTACCTTTATGTAGGTCATGGATACGCTATTGGAGGAAAATGCCGCGAGCGGCGGGTTGCCCCACACTTTCACCTCTGCTACTAGCGTGAACATCAGCCAAGGCTGTACCGCTTTGAAACCCCTGCCATACCTACGAGGTGCGCTCAAATATCGGCCGTATCTCCCATGACCACTCTCTAACCCCGCTCCCTGCCACCCAGGCCGCACAATCAAATCCATCACCTACTCCCCTACCGACGCCCGCACCATCCTCGTAGCCTACTCCCTCAGCACCACAGACCGCACCCCACTAGGCCAAGACGGCCTCCTCTGCGTCTGGCGCGTCAGCGACCTCACAAGCCCCTACCGCATCCTCGTCTGCGAGAGCGAACCCACCACCTGCTGTTTCGCACCCTCCAAACCCGCCCTCGTCTTCGCGGGCACCAATAGCGGCACCGTCTGCGCGTGGGATTTGCAGGAAGCGGCGTCGACGCATCGGATGGTCGGGGTTGGGGAGGGTGAACAGCGGAAGGAGATATGTGTGCAGGCGCCGAGTTATAGCACCGATGGGATATATACGTTGAAAGGATATCATGAGGCGCCGATTAGGACGTTGACGCCGTTGCCGATGAGGCGGGATACGGGTACGGGGGCCGGGGTGGGACGGTTTGCGATTGAGCAGGGGTCGTTTCAGGTGGCTTCGTTGGATGAGGGGGGGTTGATACATTTTTGGGTGAGTTCGGAGGATTGGTGGGGTTTGGTGAGCGGTACAATCTTGCTAACGTTGATGGGTTGGGATTCAGACCGTGCTGGAACTCCTCGATGAGTCGTTTGCAGAAGCTGAGCCTGATTATGGCATGAGGATAGGCAGCAGGATCAAGCTTATCAAGGGGCCATCGTTCAACGTCCAGTCTCGGGACAGGTATGCTCTTCCATTCAGTCCCAATAAACTTTCACAGCACCTCAATACTTAATTCCCCGACATGACCCCGCAGATCAAACCCCTCAAAAGAGATCAGAGTAACAACCTCCCACTTCCTCATCCCCGACGTCGACAAATTCCTCGTCGGCACCGACACCGGCCTCATCCTCCACCAATCCCGGTTCCGCCACCGCTGCCACCCGCGCGCGTTCTCCCTCACTTCCCAGACACCCATCGACGCAATAACGTCCCTCTCCTGCTCTCCCCACAATCCCAACCTCTTCCTTGCCGGCTATACCTCCGGCACCATCGCCCTCTTCAAACTCACGGACTCATCCCCGCTCGTCACCTGGGACGCCTCCCCGGACCCCATCGTGTCAGTGCAATGGTCCCCACAACGCCCCGCAGTCTTCTTCGTCCTGGACGAAACAGGCAAACTGAGCGTATGGGATCTCAGCGAAAGCGAAGCTGACCCGGCCTTCGTGGTCCGGTCGGGGAGCGTAGGTGCAAGTACAAGTAGCCAACGAACGACGGGACCGATCGTCACCTTCGCGCTGTGTCCCGCCTACACCGCTGTGATATCCGACGGGACGACGTCGGCATCGCAGGTGAAATTGGCCCAGCCGAGTAGGAATGTTACGCTGATGCTTGGGTATGCGGATAGCACGTGTGAGATTCATTTGTTGGATGAGGGGTTGGTTGAGGCTGCTGTTGATGAGGGGAGTGTGTTGGGGAGTTACGTGGATGGCGGGGTTGGGGGGAAAGGGAGAGTAGGGGGTGGGGAGGAGGACGAGGAGGGTCATGGGGGGTTTCGGATGGATACTGAAGAGTGAGAAGACGACAGAGCGGGGGCGTAGATGTGATATGCAAATAATAATAGCCATGATATTATGGATCGCAGCGTCGACACGAAGATGATATCCTGCGCATAATGAGAGGGATTGACGCCAGCATGGCCAGCGGCTAGATGATATAAATATGTTGCTGCATGCCCGGCTGCCCTCTAAATGCTTAGGCTGCCCGACAAGATCCTAAATCTGAACTGCGTAATGGAGAACTATCTGCTATGTACAAAGACGGGATGGCGGAGATTGTGTGGGTGGGTGTTGACTACTACTTCTTGGACCTGCCCTTGGTCTTCTTCTTTTTCCCGTCGTCAAAGTCGACAACCTTCAATCCTCCCTTTTGGTGGACGTGTTTCACGGCCTGTGGAAGTAAGAGTGAGACATCCCTCACGTATGAACTGCCGATCGGAAGCTTCCCAAAACATACCTTTGTCACATTGATCACCTTCCCATCCTCACCCTTCAGCACCTTCTTAACAACATTCATAACACCCTCCTTCTCCTTACTCGCATCCCCCGGCGTCAGCTCATCGAACTTTCTCTTCCCCCGCTTCACCTTAACCGCGTCCTCGTTCCTGAGCGACTTGTCGAACCGGCCCATGGACGCCGTGGCACCCTTTGACTCAAGGATCTTCTTTGTGACCTCGGCTTTGCGCACCTCGCGCGGATTCTTGCCTGCGGAGACGGCTGCGTGCTCTTCGGCGTTACGGCGCTGTTGCTGTTTGTTTTTGTTGACCCGCTCGGTTTTCTCTTCGCGGGCTTTTTCGTATTGGTCTTCCATTGGGTCTGGGGAAGAAAACCAGGGTGTGAGTAAATGCCTTACCGGTTGACACGGAAAGACTGTCATCGTCCGATCAATAATATTCATCCGACATAGGCGTTTCCGGCCGTTCGTCGTCACAAATGTTGACGGTCCCTCCCAACTCACCAGCATTATGAGGAACCTCCTTAATCCAATCATCCTCCGCCGTATTCGTGCCCTTGTATCCCCACCTCGCCTTATACTCTCCCGACGCCTCATCATAATTCATCTTCTTCCTCGTCGTCTTCTGGATCCCCTTCGCCTTGGCGAACTTCTCCCATCGGGTCATAGGCTTGTCCTTCGGGATTGGTTTTGCTCGTGGCAAGATGGTCGTTCCTGGTGGTAATTTCGCAGTCACACTATCGAGACTCGTTTCGGTTGGCAGAGAGAAAATTTGGTTAAGGAGGAGCTGGGTTCCGTCCCGGGCGACATCTTTTAGGTAAGCTTCGGGCTGCTTTTTGAGTTGGGCGGCGTCGATGGGGTTTGTGTCGTAGGCGACGAGGTTGCCGAGGTCAAAGTCCAAGGGAATGAGCTTCTCTACCTCCACGGACTTGCTATTGTGGTGAGGAAGCGTTAGTGGTGCTCGAATGCGCAACGGTTGGAAGGACAAGCCTTCCCCGTCCACACCAAGCGAAGGGAGAGAGTATAGAGCCAGAGGCATACACACTCCGGACACTTACTATTTTGCCTTGAGGGCCTGGAGCTGGTCTGCGACGTCCATTGTGTTGGTTCTGCAGGTGAATTCTATAAACTGGGGGTTTGCAACTTTCTCCAGGCACAAGAGACACGAAAGAAGCCAGTCGCTGCTTACGTGAGCATGCATTTATTGTCAGTCACGTGCGCGCTCGAATTCAATTCTGGGAATCGGAATTTTCGCCCCTCCTCACTAATCGTTGTTCCGCCTGTTGAGTTGGAAATTGCAACGCAATCCTTTGCACATAACTTATTGCTCAGCACCCACTCCATTCCACTCCCTCACACACCCCTGCATATCCCTCGCAACTCGCAATGTCGTCCTGGTTCGGTTTCGGCGGAAGCGCACCCGCAGCCCCAGCACCAACATCGTCAAGCTCGGCCTCGCCCGTCGACACCGCCCCAACCACCTCCTTCACATCACAACCCCCTTCCTCACCCTCCTCGTCACAGCCAACGTCCGCAATAACAGTCTCCGACATGCTCGCCGACCTCCAATCCTCGCCCAAGCACGTCGATTCCCTCAAACAGAAACTCGCCCCCGCTGTACCCCAGGACGACGTTGAAATCCTCTACTTGTCCGACAACCCCTTCGGCCTTGCCCACAAGCCACCCACGGGCACCTTCGGCCCGTTGCCGATGCGTACCGGCTACGATAAGCTGCTGTATGGGGTGGGGACGGCGTATGTGGGTGGCCTCGTGTATGGTGGAGTGTACGGAACGTTGAGGGGGTTTAGGACTGCGCAGGTGCCAACTTTCAAAGTGAGAATGAACAATGTGCTGAATCAGACGACGAGATATGGGCCTTGGGCTGCGAATTCCATGGGAATTATGAGTATGTTTCAAATATCGGTTTTTTGAGGTGAAACTTGGGTTGTGTGGGGCTAGTCGTGCTAACCGTACGTTTTTCCAGCTATGGGATGGGCGTTGCTGGACAACGCATTCGAAGCAATGAGGGGCGGTCAGTCGGATTACTACAACCACGTCGCAGCGGCATTCACAAGTGGATTCCTATTCAAATCTACAGGTATGCACGTCCCTCCCCGGCTCATCTCTTGTTGATAACCCCTTAATAATACTGTTTGCATCATTCCAGCCGGACTTCGACCTGCAGTATTCACAGGAGCGATCCTCGCCGGAGTCGTCGGAGCATACGGTGCATGGGAGCACATCACCGAGGAAGGATTTACTATCCCCACTTTGAGCCGGCCTGCGCGCGCCTAAGCGCAATTGACCGCGAATGGAATGTAGATTTTTTTAGTTCATAGAGGATTCCAGGAAGTGGGCATCGGTCAATCGCGCCCCCCTTCGACCAACGCATATTACATTGTAATTACCGCCGGCACGAGTCATGCGGCGACGTAACCAGTGATTCGCCCACGCCGCATGACCTAGATAGTAGCTAACAAGCACGGGCGCAACCGTAGCTTTAACTAGCCGCCAACGTCGCTCAACCCATACTCCCCAACCCATACTCCCCAACTTATTTGGGACACGTCTGTATGTCCAGTTTTTGTATATTATTGGGGGGAAATCCCTCGCCCCACACAAATGTCAGTTTCTTCGTTGCGCTTTTGCGAACATGCGGAGCAGATCTTTACTACGCCAGTTTTATGTTGTTGCTATTGCAAACTATGTCGTACTATGCTACGACTGGCCGACGTGACAGCCGGCATAATGAGGCATCAGCCTAAAGGGTTACATGCAAGAAAAAGTGTGGAAGGCAAAGAAGGAAATGTCACTATACAAAAAATGTCCCCTGGGTTGAACTACTACGCGCTCCCCAAGCGCAATCCAACGGCCGCCGTCGCTCCCCTCTCAATTAACCTCCGCCGCAAAGCGCTCCGAGGCCGGGTACGCCACTGTATTCAGGTAATTTGTGCGGTACGAATTCGCATCGGTGTCCGGGTTCCTATTCAGCGGCGTCCATTTCGGGTCCTCCTTGAACAGCCGCATCGCTTTAAGGTAGTTGGTCGTGTCGAGGGTGAAACGGTGGTACATTCCCGCGGGCTACATACATCACCGAAAAACCGTTAACCCCCATTCAATATCATCCAACGAGACTGCTTGAACACGAGGAACATACCAGTATAATCATATCCCCCTGCTCACACTTAATCCGGATCCACGCATCGTTCGGCGCGCGGATGTCGAAATAGCCGGATCCTTCGAGGATGAACCGGATCTCTTCGTCCTCGTGGATGTGTTCCGTGAAGAAGGTTTTAAGCTTTTCTTCGTAGTTTGGGAGTTTCTCGCGGGATATTGTTATCTGGAAGGGGAGAGGGAGGGGGTGGTTAGATCGGGCTTGTGAGGGTTGGGGTGCACTGGGTGATGTAGCTTCGTCCTCGTTGTCCGGTTGAGGCGGGGAGCCCACCTGGCTCAAGCCGAGAGTCAATGATTGTCGCAGGCCACTAAAGGGGCCCCCAGACTCCATGTCGTTCCAGACATCCCGCTCATTTGACTTTTAGGTAAAAGAAGGGGAGCTGGAGACGGGTGGTGGTCGTCCTAAGTTTTGTCAATGGCTCGCCACAACATGCCGCTGCAACCCGCACCCCGTCCAAGAGACATCCTAGAGCACCAAACGGGCACTCCCACCATCTTTCATAGCATCCCCCCGTTCCTTTTCGCCGCCCCTAACCTCCCACACATCCTCCCCCATTCCCCTCCATCCAGCTCTCCCAAAAGAACACCCCACCTCCCCCACTTGTCAACCAACCTCATCCCGATTCTTATAAGCCCGTTCCACACAGATCCCTTCCACAACATCCATATACCCCTCACTCTTCACATCCAAATGCCAATGCAGCACCCCCAAAGCCGCCAACTGGTCGAGCGAGACCGGGCGGTTGGGCGTGTATTGATGCGGGTTGCGGCCGTCGGTCGTGTCGAGGTCGTTGTAGAAGTAGGCTGATACCATTTTGAGGAGGGGTTGGGGGGTGAGGTGAGAGGTGGGTGTGAGGGAAGTAGTGGTGTGTGCCTGCGAGGGATGTATAAAATGGGATAGAAAGAGGTGTGAACGGAGGTGTGAAAAGCGGAGACGCCGGAGCTCCGCGAAGCGTTCTCTTTAGGAATTGCGCAATCCGTAATCATTCCGCTCTTTGCACGCGCGCCGCCAACTTCCAAAGCCAAACGCGCGGCTGTCATCAGCACTTCAAGACATGAACGACGACCAGGAAAGGCAACGGAGGATTGTTTTGCACATACGGTAGGATTTACAGTAGGATTGGGAAGAAACAACACAAAACAAATACAAACACTGCCTATGTACAAATACACACACACGTCCTCGCAAACAACGACCGGCGACAAAGCGCCGTGCATAAAAAACAAACCATATACACCATGTTCTGAAGAGTAATAGGGTCCCATCAATCCTATCAATTCTACGCCCTACCCCGGGGAATAGGTCCTCTTTTCCAAGCTAGGGCCACGCCGCTTTACTCGGTCGAGTCCGCGATACCGCCCTCGGTAATTTGGTAGACTGTGAGGGAGAGAGATTCGTTGGGAGGTCATTTTGTATGTCGGGCGATGTGGGGCGCACTCACCAGCTTCGGATTCTATAGGATTGAAACGGTACATCAGCGATTTGCCCAACGATTGTAAAGAAGAATTGCAACGTGAGCATACCAGGAACATCCGGACTATCGTAGATCTTGCAAATCCTCTGCTCGCCACGCCCTTTACGGAGGTAGAGCCGGGTGGTAGAAGCGTGCGCAAGCACGTGTCCTCCAATGGGTTTCTTGGGATCAGCGACAAAGGTCAAGCCACCTCCAGGGTCAGCGCACATCTACGCGTAGGAGACGGGAGGAGTATGAAGTGCGGTTCATGGTGACGACCTCGGTGAAAGACGGGGGTTTCCTCTACCTGGTTGGTAATGAAAATCGCAACATTGAACTCTTCAGCAATCCGCATGAGCTTAGACATCATCTGGTTAAGCTTCTGCTGTCGCTCCGCAAGTTCACCACGACCGCTATAGTCAGTCCTGAACAGAGCGATGATGGAATCGATGACGACAAGACGGTACTGGCGCTCCTCGCACAGTCGAGCGGCGAGATGGTTCAGGAGCTCCATTTGGTGCTCGCTGTTGTGCGCACGGGCGACGGCAATGTTGTCGAGTGCGGCTTCTCCATCGACGTTGAAACGCGCGGCGATGGACTTGATACGCTCGGGACGGAAAGTGCCTTCCGTGTCGATGAATGCGGCCTGACGATGGAAAAGATGGGGGTCAGAGTGAGTGTTCGATTGCGATGGAGACCCGGCCAAATGTAGCGACAACAAACCTTGCCGTTACCGCCTCCCATAGAAGCCGGCAGCTGAGCCATAACACAAAGCGTATGCGACAGCTGCGTTTTACCGGTTCGGAACTCCCCGAAAGCTTCCGTGATGGACATAGTCTGAACTCCTCCGCCCAGAAGGGTGTCAAAGTCCTTGCAGCCCGTGGAGATACGGACGACACTCTTGCGCTTGGCCTCCAGCTCGATGCCGGTGACGAAGGTACATGGAAGCAGCTTGCCCGCGGCTTCCTTCATTTTCTCGATCTTGGCTTCGGAGAGACCCTTGATCTTTGATAAGTTCCGGCTGGTGGTCATTTGGACGGCCTGTAGGCGGAAGTAAACATCGTGCTTCGGTGGTCATACTGGCACAGTCGTCGGCTGGTAACAATCAAATACTCACCCGAACGGTGGTGATCCCGTTGCTCTTAAGCTTCTGAATATCTGCGTTATTGATACCGGCATCTTGAAGTTTCTCAACCTAATGGGAATGAGAAACGTGGATATGTCAGAACCGCTCGATGAGAAGCAGGGAAGCAGCCTCAAAGCTCTACTCACTTCCATAAAATCCTTCAATGCCGCGTGAGGAAAGAAATGTCAGTTCACGACGACTGTGCTCAGCACCATGCAATCTTGACTTACCGGTGAAACCTGTGCGAAGCAGCAGAAACAACCGACATCAGTACAAGAGAAGGGAGCTCTCAAGCAGTGCGTTGGTTAGCTCCGTAGACCTTCAGCAACTCAGCCAAGGGCTAAACGTTACCTCAAACTCCTCTTCCATGTCCTCCTCGTCAGCGACGGCATGGTCTTGCATCTCGGCCATCTTGACCAAACTAGTTCCGAGGGCGGAAGGGGTGCTTCCGGGGTGTGGACGACGTAAAGGCAAGGAGGTGGAGAGGTCCAAGGAACTTTCGGTTGTGCTTGTGAAGCCCGTTTGGGAAACGGATGGGTGGGAGGAAAGTCAAAGCTGAGCTGAGTTGGGGGCCAAACTGTTGGACTTTTATACGGACGCGTTTTGACCGTTCACCTGTCCAAGAGTTCGAACATCGAGACGTTGAACCCCGAAAGCCCAGATAGCTTCATCGCTGCCTGTTCCGAGGAGAGTAGATGGGTGCTTCATATGAAAAGAGCTCAGATAACGCAAGAAGTTGCACAAAATGTTTGTCTGCATGGATAACTAAATTCGCCTGCTTGCACTTCTTGACTTCAAATACAGTAGAAAGCCATTAAGGTCATAGCGATGTTGTCTTCACAGCGATATATAAGGTTTTCGTATTATGCAAACAAGACAACGAGGACGGCATACCCTCTTGTGCAATTCGCTAAATTAAAGGGGAAACAGGTACATCGACTGGTACTGGCAATCAGCCCATCGACTATTGCATCGCAAAGGTGTCGATATCATCATAAGTGATGATCCCGCGAGCCCCGGTGTCGGCCGGCTTATCCCAATCAACCTTTCCATTCTGCAGGGCCACAGGTTCCGGCTCCGGCTCTCCCGACATGTACCGCTCCATCTGTGCGTCCAAATCCTCCATCGTCGCAGGTCCCTTCCGCGGAGCACGTCCCACCCCGGTGCGTCCGCCCCTCCCACGGTTTCCACGTCCGTTTCTGTCCGGCCCGCCACCATTGCTCTGTCCCCCCACCTTCGCACCTAGGCGAGGCCCCAGTCGGTCCTCCAACTTCTGCCCGAGCCTGTCGACGATGCTGCTCCCCTGCTTGGGACCGAGGCGGTCGGCTAGAGAGCTTCCGACAGCGCCCCGACCAGCCTGCCTGGACCCTCCGCCGATGAGTTCGACCGTCATCGCTTGTCCGTCAAGTTCGCGGCCATCGTAGGTGTCGAGGGCGGACTGTGCTGCACGGGCGCTGTCGAACGTAACTTCGCACTCTCCGAGAGAGCGACCGGCGTTGTCGTACTTGAAGTGTATCTTGTTGACTGCTCCTTGTGTTCTGTTCAGGTAAGATCACGGTGTCCCATGTGAGATGCCGACGGACATGCCGTAGATTGGAAGTGTGGGAGGGAGGATTTGGTAAGAACGAGGTTCCGACAAGTGCTGAAACGCTTTTCGCAATTTCGCCTTCACACGGTGGTAGGTACCGACCCCATAAGCTCTGCGATATCCTCCTGCGTCACCTGAAGAATCCGGATCAGTTTGCGTCATACCTCACCCAAGACGCAGTTCCCTTTAACTCACGTTCCAGTGCAAATTCTTAATCGTGATCGTCGCTCCTTCTGCAGCGGTACTCCTCCCCACTCGCCCGCTATCCCTCAAGCCAGCGCCAGATCCACCCCTCGAGTCGCCAAACATATCATGCTTCCACTGCCCTTCCAAGTCTCTTCGTGCATACGGCTTGTTCTCGCGACGGGGGCCGCCTGATCCTCTGCCGTCGGGCCGGTCGTAGGAGGATCGCGAGCGGTAGTTGTTGGATCTGCGTGTGTCTGAAGCGAAGGAGACACCGTTTCCCTGCTTGGTGCGGCGCTTGGGCCTGTTTGAGGCGATGATGTCGTCGAGGGAGAGGTCCATAGGGTCTGCCATTGTTGCGGTTGTGCTGTTGTTGTTGGAATTGTGAGTCTGTTTCACTGGTTTTGCATTTGCAGCAAGTCGAGGGAGGCAAATTCAGGCAATGGGGAACAGCCCCACTGTGATACCGCCACACCCCTCGTTGCGCGTGCTCTTGGAATTCCACACTCATCGCAGGGTTACGCTTCTTTCCGGACTTTTTCCCACCCCCATCTTCGCGATGGCGCCCCATATGCTTGAAACCGCCACTGCCTCCCGGTACCGTCAAACGAAGGTGCAACGCCACAAGGCTCCGCTACCGGGATAATCGATAATCGGGTACATTCGGATCAACCGTACCGTCAGTTCGACCCTGCCCCGTTTCTTTGCGCCCAGGAGGCCTGAAGGCGGAAACGAGCAACGTAAACTCTTGGTATCCTTGAAGAAAACAGCTTGGATAGCACAAGGCCGTATTAGCATGAGCGTAGCAGAGCCCTTCCCTGCCATTGATGGGTAAGACGGAGTATGAAGCACTTGGGGGCGTCGGGCGTTCCAAACTCACCTTATCCCCAACCCAGTTCTCACGGCTTCACTTTTACGTATGAAGAACCGCAGAGCAACGTTCGCTCCCTGCATCGAAAGGCGGAGAAACGGGAAGCATTTCCGCCGTTTGGATATGACCCGTACAAAGATCCCGCTGTTTTGCGTTGGCTTGCCCGTCCGGGTGTGCAGAAGCTTGCGGTATGTGGATATTCCCCTCCCTATTCTTCTGTAAGCATCGGCTCACCTTCACGACATCTCCCAGGTAGCCACGCCCAGGTTATGCTCATCATGTGCAAAGGCCATGACATCGCGTTGCGTCCAGTGCAATGCACTGTTTCATGCCGATTGCAGAGTTCCCAACAGTTTGATGCCCACATTGGCATCAGTTCTCATTCTGCACCACGGTCTGTCTGTGGCCACGCTGGACATATTGAAGTCTCTCTTGATGTCCAGCGGGGCGGTCATCGCCGTAGACGCCCTGGACTTGGACAGCACGGAACTCACATCGGATGCATTGGAGACACGGACGGCGGTACTCCTTGTGGGACAGCTTCTGGAGCCGTTCCGGCGTCGAAAGAAGCCGACGAATGGCAAACAACGAGCGGCTTGGCAAGCTGTCCTACATCGGGCCATCGCCCACGAACGCATTGGACTGGTCTGCACGCCAGACAACTTCCCCAGCGCATTCAAACCCGTCGGAATGCAAGAGGCGTCTGCCCCCGGCTGGGGCGCTGCATCAAAAGTCTCTGCGTCGACGTCAACAGCGGCTAGTCAGTCACGCCCCCACCCTATCCTTCAGAACGTACGGCGAATCGGTACCGAAAACTACGTGTTTTTCGCAAAGGGCACTGCCGCCAAAGGCTCGCGTGTCATCGCCCGATGGGGAACGGGTGTCCCGCTCGCGGCAGTGAATGAGAACGTTGTCTCGCTGAATATGATCGCGACGCCGAGAGTTGAGATTGATGGGAAGTGGCATGCGTATTGGGACCCGGCTGAATCGGATGCTGGCGGTTTGGTTGTGAATGCGCTGAGATATGCGGCGGCTGCGGCGGTGGTGAAGGGGTATAGTGCGCTGTGTGATGGGTGCCTTGAGGAGGCTTTGAAGGCTGCGTCGGCAAGCGAGGGGGATGGGCAGACTACAGCTGCTGAAGTGCAACCGCACCGTGAGCCGCACCAGCATTTCAGAACGGTCAAGGAACATGTTGCGGAACTTGAGGATCGGGAAGATATGGATTTCATGCGGTTACGCAACCGGTTCCGGACAAAGTACTGGGTACCAAAATAAAACAACACCCGTTTCAGCTCGCTTACAATATTCGCATAACTCACAACATTCCCTCCGCTCCCAGAAAGAATTCGCCCAAACCGCCTCCCTCCCCATCCACGTCCCCACCCACGCTCACAAAACACACATCTGCGCGTTCAGCAAAGCTGAGACTGTGGACCGATATCAGCGGCTTGTCTCTACGCCCCACAGGGCCGCTGAACACGGTGGTCTTGCGACGACGGGACCGGACGAGGAAGCTGGAACTGATAGGCGGCGGAACCGCAGGACGAGAGTGAGGTCCGCGCCGCATGTTACGATGAAAAGTAGAGGTCAGGGGTGGTTGCCTGTCATCAGTACCGACACGGCGGACAGGTTGAGGGAGGAGCGGAAGGTGCGAACTGACTGTCTGTTGCGTGGGTGTCGTTGGAGGATGGAATCGCCAGCTTACTGATATTGGACTGTGTGGGTCTTTGTTTTGGTAGGCGGCGGAATCAGTTCACTACGATCGCGAGAAACCGACGTTCATGGTCCTCCCCGCCAATCTCTACGGTCCACATCACTACTTTGAAACACCCCGACCGAAGACGCAAGGGTCATTTGAGGTTCGCATTATACCACGAATTGAAGCCCTGTCAAACCCAACACTAACTTCTGATCAAATTTATCATTCAGAAACCCTCACCGACGGAACATACCAAAATTCCCTATCTCCCATCAACCCCACTACACCTGCCCACCCGCCCCCGTAAACCCCGCGTCACGCTAACGACCACATCCATCCCGCAAATCCCCACAACGCCTATCCCGCAGCCACAGCATCGCAAGCATCCATCCCGACGTCTGATGCGACAACCAGCCAGAACATCCTTCCCCGCCGCGAGTCAGGAGACGGGGGAAAGTCCTGTGAAAAGGGCCAGACCTGAGGGTGCGGGGAAAGGCGCAAGGCAGCCGGTGGTTTCGGAGACGAGGCGGGATGAAGATGATGAGGACGAAGGCGGGGATGGGGATGATACGGATAGTTTTGGAGGGTTTGAGGAGGATGGGGAGGAGGCGGAGGAGAGTGTTGGTGTAGATGTGACGATGGAGGAAGGCGAGGTTGGTGAAAGGAAGGAGGAAGGCGAATTGGAAAGGCAGGTTGTGAAAGAGGCGGACTCGACGCCAGCGATATCGACAAACCGGACGACATCGGAAAGACCGGTCTTGAGGACATCCGCGACGAAGGAGAAGAATTCGGCGAAATCGAAACCTACCCTCGCTCACGTCAATCGCCAGCCACCAACAAAACCACCAAATGTTGACGCGAGTAAGGTGAAGACGAGCATCCCCATACCTCCAGCGAAGACATATCTTGCCAAAGTCTCTACAACGATAAAACCGCCCAGAAAGCCTGTTATGATGAACAGCAAAGCGAAGCCATCGACAGGTGGTCGGGTGAAGCCTTCGAGAGTGTTTACCCAGCCGACGCCGTCGAAACCCAGCACCACCACCGCCACAACGAAATCAGCACACATCGTAACGCAACGGAATCCACCACCGGAACAGGAGGATGTGACGCGTCCCGTCCAGGATGCTTTGTCTCGGCACCCCTTACTTAATAACAATAACGGACATGCATCATCGCGCGTACCACATATCAACGACATCTCACGACCGTTGATCAGCAAGCAACCTGTGGGGTGGCGGGAAGCGACATTGCAGCTGTATGAGCGGCATGGCGGTGAGGAGGGGGAGGAGGAGTGGTGGTGGTGATGTGCGAGTTCCCTCTCAAAGGGAGTGTTTTTGGGACGACACTGGACAGAGCTTAGGAGGGCATGGGAGAGCACATGGAAAGGGACATGGTTAGAGTTAGCACACTAGGGTTAGACGGTATTGGGTAGGGAACTCGTCTTACCGTACAACCCTAACACGTAATCTCAGTGTCAAACAGGCTCAAATGAGTGGAGCTATTTGGGGTTACACCAGGGCGTTTCGGCGCGTCTTGTCCCGTGTTTCAGGGCGGGAACGTTAACTTGGCACTAATTGAAAGCATCATGATTCAACTATATGAACGGCCGCCGACGCCTGAGTCCGAGTCTCTGATAGTTCCGATCGACGGAGCGCCAGAGGAGAGAAGAAAACGAGAATGCATATAAAGAGCCCCAACGCGGGGCAAAACCCCCTCATCCGCTCATTTTTGCCCCCCCACCCTGTCACCTAACAAAAGCACCTCCAGACACTCCCACCAATGTCACCATCACAAAAGAAGTCCTTCCTCCTCCTCGCCCTCGGAGCAGGAACCCTCTCCCTCTCAGTGGCAGCACAAGACTGCCCCGCCCCACCCGCTTCCTGCCCGCGTCCGACGAACCCAGCCGACCCAGCATGCGCCTCCTTCCGCCTCTGCGACAAGAATGCCACCGCAGCCATGGATTCCCTTTGCACGCAGATGGACGCTATGCCGGGATGCAACCTAAGGAAGTTGTGTACGACCAGTCCGGGGAGTGTTCCGGAGCCATACTGCAAACCCATGTCGCTGTTGGCTGATGTTTGTTCGGTGGATATGCCGAGGATGTCGGGTAGGTGATCAGTGACGGGGTGTTCTTTCGATATGTTTAGTGTGACCTCGAGTTGCCGGCTTACAAGTCGCTAACCACCTTCCTCCATCCCCCAGATTGCGCAACATACGTAAACATGTGCGGCAACAGCACCTCCGCCTCCACCTCCGTCAACGCCCAATGCAAAGAACCCGCCTCCGCAGCCCTCCCCAACATCCCCACCAGCAAGGCAGCCACCCAGAACATCTACTCCATCTGCCACGAGATGAGCATGCCTGGCTGTGAGGCCTGCTCGATTACCTCGGCCACTGACACATACCCCCGCGGCTCGTGCGACTTGATGGGCACATACGCGCTGCTGTGCAAGGCGATGCCGGATATGAGGCAATGTGCGGATTGGAAGACTATGTGTGCTGCTACGCCTAATCTGGGCTGGTGCTCGTCCGCTAATGGCGGTGATGCTAATAGCAATGATCCGCCTATTATGAGGATGTTTTTCCACACCGGTATGTTTTGACTTACTTCAACCATACAAAAAAGACCGACAGAGTCACTAAACTCTTTATTCCCTTCCATTCCCGAACCCACAGGCTTCGTCGACTACGTCCTCTTCGAAACCTGGATCCCGCGCACCAGCGGCCAATACTTCGGCACCTGGCTCGCCGTCTTCCTCCTCGGCATCTTCTACGAAGCCTGGAACACCTTCGTCGCAACCTACGAGTCCAAGCTCCTCCAACGCCACAAGGCCACCGACACCGTCTCCAAGACCGGTCTCGTACCGCCAAACACCGCCTCGCCCATCGCTCGCCCTACGCAACAGGGCAATGTCGTGCAGAGGATTCAGAGAGCGGTTGTGAGAGGGTTGGCCAAGTTTGTGACGGTTACGGTGGCGTATGCGCTCATGTTGGTTGCCATGACGTTTAACGTCGGGTTGTTCTTTGCGGTCGTGCTGGGGCTTGCGATTGGCAGCGCCATTTTCTCGGAATGGACCAGGGCCGCTGTCGCGGCCGCTGTCATGGATCAGGCTGGGGGTGAAGAGTTGTGCTGTTGATCGAGCTTTTCACTCTGTAACTGAAAGTGGGGATTCTCTCTTCATTCCTGAGTCTTCTTTCCCTCCGCAATTGTAATAAGGCCTTGAAATGGCCTGTTGCATGTCAGGTAGTTTGCCGTTTGGCACCCAAGTTGTCCATCACATTAGTCTCTCCATAACCCCTGTTGTACATAAATTTTACCCCTAGGGAACAAACGAAAAACAGAATCTTTTCATATGCTCTTCGACATATCTCAGATTCGTCGGTGATAAAAGAATGTGGGAGTCCTGGTCAACAATTCCTCAGATATCTGGTCCCGGTTGTTCCGGGGCGATGGATTGCTAGCTATTCAAACATGCCTCTTGAGAATCCCCACTCATCACGGGTTGCTCTTCAACACCCGTTTTCTTTTCTACGCTTCCTCCAGCTCGGCTGACCTCGTCCTCTTCACACTATTCCTTCGTCAGCCCGTCTGACGCACGCTCTTCCTCTTTCGGCATCAGGCGGATCTCTGTAAATGCTCGCTGATCGCGTTCCTCAGCATGTGTTCTCCTCGGTCTCGATCCGGAAGTCATGCAAGATGCGCTTCGGATCCGCTGCTCCTCAGTCAATTTTTCCCCCTTCCACTTTATGCAGATTCTTGCTGATGACTCGGGCTCTCGCGCGATGCGATGTGCCACGGGTTGATTCTCCTGTACTTCCACTACGCGGATGCTCTTGCTGGACACTATGCACCTGCCTACACGCTGCATGATTCTGCTAATCGCTGCTCTTCAACTCTGCTCCCCTGCGCGTACCTGCAGCGTCGCAACTACCACCTCCACCGGAACCGTGGTTGGGACTGCAACGGCAAGCACTATCTCCGCTGGGCACTCTTGCTCCTCCACGACGCGGTCGGCGCTCTTCAGCCGCTCTCTCCTCTTCCTCCACTCTGCATATTTTGTGCTAGTTGCAGCCGCTAATGGCAGCTGCTTATTTCCGCTCTTACACCTTTCGCTCCTCTGGTCGTCTCCGTCTCTCTTCCTGCACCCGCTGCGCCTTTCCTTGCCACTTCTACCTATCCATGCTAATCGCTCTTGCTCGACGCGGGCGCTCCTCAGCTAATCTCTCCTCTAACTCCACTCTGGCAAATTTCTGCTAGTCGCTGCTCTTCAAACTCGTTGCATTCCTTGTGAGTGACAGCACGCGCGGAGTTTGCCACGCCAAGCCACCCGACGCCACTTCGTCCCAAAATCGCAGATCACATGACCCTCAAAAAAGACCGCCGTGCCCAAATGCCCCCTCACCTCGCCAACCGTCTTTTTCTTCCCCCCTTTTCAATTCATCACAGAGTTGACAGACAGCAACCATGCCTCAGAGGAACTGTTCCAAGACCTACAAGGTCCCCAAGAGGCCCTTCGAGTCCGAGCGTCTCGACCAGGAGCTCAAGCTTGCTGGAGAGTATGGACTCAGGTGCAAGCGTGAAATCTGTAAGTTGCCGGGAGAGGTGGGAATTGGGGTTTGTTGAGGTCGGGTCTGGATGCAGTTGAGGAGACGGAGGAAGGGGGTGGAGAGATGGGGGGGAAAGGAGGTTCTTAGGACGTAGTGGTGGTGGTGGGAGTCCTCTTGGGAATGATTTGGAGGTCGGATCTGTAGGTAGCTGGTCTCGTAGTAAGGGCATTTCGAGGACTCTTTCGCCCCCCCTCGGGCTGTTGCTGTTTCTCGTACTGGAGGTTCTTGGCAACTGGGAGAACGAGCAAGAGCAGCAATTTCCCGAGGTTCTCGAAGTTATCAAAAACTGACTCTCTCCGTCTCTCGTTTCTCTTCTCAGGGCGTGTCGGTTACTCCCTCTCGCACATCCGTCGTGCCGCTCGTGAGCTCCTGACTCTCGAGGAGAAGGACCCCCGCCGTCTTTTCGAGGGTAACGCTTTGATTCGTCGTCTTATCCGCACCGGTATCCTCGACGAGTCCAAGGCCAAGCTCGATTACGTTCTCGGTCTCAAGATTGAGGATTTCCTCGAGCGTCGTCTCCAGACCCAGGTCTTCAAGCTTGGTCTCGCCAAGTCGATCCACCACGCTCGTGTCCTCATTCGTCAGAGGCACATTCGGTATGTGGCCACTGCGGTATCTTGAATTTTGTAAAAGTTCGATACCCGCATGTCACTTACTATTGGGATTCTATCTCCCGTTCTTTGCTTCTCCATAGCGTCGGCAAGCAGATCGTGAACATCCCCAGTTTCATCGTCCGCTTGGACAGGTTCGTACCCATGTCTGCCTCTTTTGTACTATACAACGAGACGCCGTACTGACCCTCTTCCACCTTGTCTTTATAGCCAAAAGCACATCGACTTTGCCCTCACCTCTCCCTACGGAGGAGGCCGTGCTGGTCGTGTGAAGCGTAAGCGTGCTGCCGCCGCCGCCTCCAAGGTATGTATCTACTTTCCCCCTTCACTCAAATCCCATTCTTGAAGAAAAACGCTCATCGACCATTTTCTCTATTTTTTTAGGGCGAGGAGGCCGAGGAGGAGGAATAGATCATTGACTGATCACGCAGGCCCGGGAGTCATGACCATGACCATGTCCTAGACACAGAACGCTCCTTGCTCCAGTGCCCCTTTCCTCTCTGCTTGTTTTGTCAGTCTACTACTCTGTCCATTTACTTGCACATAAAAGATTGTCATACTCCTGCATTCTCTCTACGTGTCGTATCGTCCCCACATGCATTCTTTATCCTCCCGCCCAGCGAGACAATGACGGTACAAAAAGCATACGCAAAAACACAAAACGATGAAATGTTCGATGCTTTCATCACAGCGCTCCACGCCCCTCTTGCCCCCTCCCATCACAGCACAGAACCAAGCCGCCTTACTCCCCCTTCTCGTCCTCTTTATCCCCCCCGCCCTCCCTAATAATCGGCTTCCCATCCACTTCTTCAAGTGCGGAAACTTCTTCGTCATCTCAGCGACCCACACATTCTCCCCCGTGGCCTTCTCCTCCACCGGATTCCCGACAAACAGCACCTCGACACAATGCGCCAACCCGCCCAACGGCTGCAACCCACTCCAATCTCTTGATCTTATTGTTGCTCGCATACAGCACCTTGAGCTTCTTACAGCACTCGATCCCATTCAGCCGCTCGATCTGGCTGGTTATAGCTGATCCAGGGCTCCTCGAGATTGTCCGCAACGGCATCGATGCCCTCGCTCTTCTTGATGTTGTTGCGGCCGAGATGTCACTCTGCGAAATGTGACGACTGGACAAGGCGGGTTGGGAGGAGATACAGAGCAACCGGGTCTCTCTCACGGCCCCGGAGCGGATCCGGAATGGGACACGGATGTAGTCCTGCTCTTTTTGTGCCCTGGGTTGTTTGCAGCTGTTCGTTTGAGCGAGCGGTGAACGGCACGGTTTGACAACTTTTCTGAGAATCGGCTACGCGCAATTGTTGGTCTCAGACTCTGACGCGTGAGGTGCGAAGTCATCGCGTCATCTGGACTTTTGAACGGTTCCTGGTCTGTCTCACCGGCATATGCCATATATGTCTCAACGGCATATGGGGAACCCTGGACGCTATCAGAACGGACGGGGGATGGCCGCCAAAAGGAGCATCCATTAGCACTGCGGGCGCGCCGTGGCGGTGAATTCGACGCTGCTCGTATGGTATATGCCAGCGGATTCTTTCGACGACTGGAGATGTAGTGGGGCAGCCGCCGACGCAAAATACAGTATCTTGCCTCCCCACTTTGTGACATAGGATAAATCCAAAACGTGGTCGGGAAATGGAGCAGAGGACATGATTGTGCGGCTGAAGACCGGGGCGAAAGACGGTGCTAGAAACGCATCGGAAAGCAATCTCTGTTTGACTAAAGAGCCCTCACTGAAGACGTACGTTCGTTGTCATCAAGTCGGGCTCCTGTTCACGAGGAAGCAACTCGGCCGACCAAGTCTAACGAGACACAAAAACGCTTGGAGACAGATGCAAGACCAAGAGCAAAAGTTGTTGGTTCGATAGGATGGATGTATTCAAGAAGTGAATGACAAAACCGATAGTTATCTACACAAGGAACGGATAGATTGGGTGTATGATGTATGGGTGTGGGTGTGTGTTTTATCCTTCCCGCTAGGTGCTGCGGGTACGGTTCTGACAAAAACCGGATAATACAAAGTAGATAGGGAGAGATAGAGAGGGGGAGTTTGAACAAAAAAATCACTCTTTTCGAAGGGAGCGAAATCTACTGGGACTCCTGGGTACCCTTTCCACCCTTGGTCTTCTTGGGCAAGAGGATGTTGTGGATGTTTGGCAAGACACCGCCCTGGGCGATGGTGACGTTGCCGAGCAGCTTGTTGAGCTCCTCGTCGTTGCGGATGGCGAGCTGCAGGTGGCGCGGGATGATACGGGTCTTCTTGTTGTCGCGAGCGGCGTTGCCAGCCAGCTCGAGGATTTCGGCGCCGAGGTATTCGAGGACCGCCGCGAGGTACACTGGTGCGCCTGTTCAGAGAGAAAGAGAGGATAATTGTATGTGAGTGGATTTGTCACAGGAGAGAGAAAAGGTGAAGCACAGTCATGTGCGAGATCATGGGCGAAATGCATTTCGAATTCTTACCAGCACCGACACGCTGAGCGTAGTTTCCTTTCCTGAGCAGACGGTGGATACGACCGACGGGGAACTGAAGACCGGCCTTGGACGAGCGAGACTTTCCGGCCTTGACGGTGTTCTTGTCGCCACCCGATTTGCCTTTTCCTCCAGCCATTGTGTTGAGATGCGAGGGTTGAGTTGGGGTTTGGGTGAGTGAGTGGGTGTGTTGGCGAGTACGGTTGGGGGCGAGAGCTGAGTGTTGCTGTGAGGGAGTAAACGAGATTCGGGACTGAGGGGGGTTGTGTTTGGGCGGGGAGTCTTTATATGGCGCGTGTTTGGAGGTCCGCGAGCGAGAGCGAGAAGGAAGCGAGAGCGAGTGATTGGGTGGCGGAGCGCGTCGCAGGGTGATACACGCAATCTGCCCATAACGAGATACCCGCGCTTCTTGGTCGCTCAGCAGGAGTCCTTTGAAGCCATCCGGACACGCGCGCGAGAGGCCTCAAGTCCCTCCCCCAAGCGGAATATAAAAGGCACCCACGCAAACCCCCCTCCCCTGCGTTCCCTCCTTCCCCAAACACTCCCAGCTACCTACCCACGCTACCTACCCACTCACTACCACTCGTCGTCACCCCCACTCTCTTCGACAACTCCGAATTACACCAGCTCATTCACAATGGCACCCAAGGAAGCTCCCGCCTCTCAATCGTCCCAGGTCACTGGCGGAAAGAAGGTGCGCTTGCGACTCGTTTACCATTCCCCATTCCCATCCTGTTGCTGCCCCACATTCCTTCCATCACCTTCGACCCTCATTCCCAATCCACCAACTAACCTTTTCTCAATTCCATTCCATCCTCCCCCAATCCACAGCCCGCCGGCAAAGCCCCCGCCAAATCCACCACCGAAAAGAAGGAAGGCGCCAAAAAAGGCCGCAAGACCATCCGCCGCGAAACCTACTCCACCTACATCTACAAAGTCCTCAAGCAGGTTCACCCCGACACCGGAATCTCAAACAAGGCCATGTCCATTATGAACTCGTTCGTCAACGATATCTTCGAAAGGATCGCCGGTGAAGCCTCAAAGCTCGCTTCGTACAACAAGCGCTCGACGATTAGCTCCAGGGAGATTCAGACCGCCGTCAGGTTGATTCTGCCCGGTGAACTCGCCAAGCATGCCGTTTCGGAGGGTACCAAGTGAGTTTCTGATCTGCGACGACCGAAGAGAGGGGCAAGAATGCTGGAAGCAGGCGAGCTCTTCGCGAGCCCTACGCGAGCCACATTGCGCCAAAGGCGCTGGTCTCGTCTAGCACTCCGCTCTTAGCGAGCATCGCGAGCAAGCTCCTGCCCCACTGTCCTTTTCCGCGCTTTGAACGCCCTCACTCATCCACCTTTTCCTTTTCGCAGAGCCGTGACCAAATACCAATCCTCCAAGTAAACCAACCAATACCCGCAAGCCAAAACCCCCCATCATCCCCCATCTTGCATACATCCCACCCCTCTCCTACAGTCGTCTTTTCGTGTGTGTCGCGGTTGTTGTTTTCTTTCATTTCGAAAGAGCGTTTTTGTAAAAACGGGCGACCACCCCCTCCCCCCAAATCCTTATCTTGTGAGAGCCAATACAATATCCCTATATCAAATTGTAAATAGGATAAAAAGCAATGGATTTGTGAACTTGAACTTTGGAGCTGCAGGTGTGGTCTCGTGTATGGCCGGCTAGATACGTGTCGCCATAGGTGGATCCACCTCAGGTCGGATCACTGAGCTCAAAAGGCCGATGCATGCTGAACTCTGGGGCCCCTATACCCGTAACTCGCACTTTTCGCTCGCTCGAGTCAGATCCCGGAGACCGGGGGACGGAGGACCTAACATGTGTTCTTATGTATGCGTGTGGGGGTTGCGAGGGGGGACCGGACACTTTTCCCAATCGACGGCGTCAACCTCGCCGTAACGCGGCAGGAAAGAACGGAAACGTCGGGATACTTTTGTTCGAAGAGGTTGTGCAACGTTCTTCCTAACACTCTACTGTATACACGGCCCAATGGGTTTCTTGTTATCTCGTGTGTCCCGTATATGAGGGGCCGTGTCGTATGCACCATTACATTTTTCACTATTGATCAGTACGTCCGGCGGCGGGGGGGGGGGGGGGGGGGGGGGGGGGATGTGCGGATCCGTGTAATAGATATGTGCGTATATCAACCGTACGCCGCTACGCCGCCCTCCCGCGCCGCCTCTCACACACGTGCAAAACGCCTCTCACAAACACGCCCGTCCACGTCCCTCTCCACCTCGCCCGCGGGTCCCTCAAACACTCCACGCCGCCCCCACCGCCCCACTCCAGCACCCCCGTATACTCCGCCAAGTACAGCCGCGGCACCGTGTCGGTGTACCCGCCGTACATGTCGTCGGCATACGCCCACGTGCATAATAGGCCTAGGGGGGTGATGACGAAGAATTCGTGGGTGTTGTCGAGGGACGAGGTTTGGAAGAGGCCGAGGGTGTGGCGGTGGGTGTGGCGGAAGAAGGGGTTGTGGGAGGAAAAAGGGAGGGGGAGGAGGGGTGTGGTGGGGGGTTGGTGGGCTAAGGGGAGAAAACAGGGGTGCGTGAGTGGGGGGATGGGGGAATCGGGGAAGGGGACAGTGAACTGTGGACGATACATGACACTTACCGTCCTCGCGGCGAAACCGGTACGTGGATTTGAGGGATGGGTCGATGCGGGAATATTGTAATGTGTGGGGTCCATCGTCGCTCTCGGTGGTTTCCGTTTCTTCTTCGTTTTTGTTGGCATCTTCATGCACCGTTTTCGCTCCTCCCGCGTCGACTTTGCCTTCGGTGTTGTTATCGTTGCCGTGCTCCGCGCCCGCCGCTTCGTCCGCGTTCTTTTTCGTCCCATACAATCTCGCTCGCCGCTGTTTGCGCGTTTCGCCCGACATCCGTGATGGTTCCCCAATGCTTCCCGGTGCACTCTCGCCACTCAGCTTCGTCTTGCCCTTTCGCTTCACTTCATTCTCATCCTCCCACCCGCTCTTCCCGATCTTACTCACAGGTTTCGGCGCATTCCACCACTCTCCCTCATCCCCGCCCTCCCGCCCATCCCCCACCTTCTTCCCCTTCCCAACCACCCTTACAGCATCCCCAACCGCATACCAAAAATGCCTCAAATACACCTGCCTCCACACCGCATCCGTCTGCGTCGCCTGATAAAAGGCCGTGCAGACAAAGGAGAGCTTGCAGAGGTCGGTGTAGGATTGGGTCGCGTAGGTGAGGATGCGGGTGAGGGGGGTGGAGGGGAGGGTTAGGATGTGCGATTTTGGTGGTTGTGCAGGTCGTGGGTGTGACGATGCGTGTAATGTTTTCGTCGACTCGACGGAATCAGTGATCCTGACTTTCCCCCTCCTCCTCCACCCCAACCCAAACGCGACATCCCAGATCTCCCTCATATACGGCGTCAACTCCAGACAGTCCTCTTTATCCGAATGGGCAAAGAAGCATTGTTTTAGGGGTCGGAGTTTGCAGTTGACGCCCTTTGGGCACCAGGGGATGTGCGGTTGGGCGTGGCGGAGGTTGCAGGCGGAGCCTTTTGAGCAGGGGTTGGAGGGGAGGTCTGGGTGGGTGGCGGTTGAGGAATGGGAGGAGGGGTTGGAGGTGGACGGAGTAGTGCATGTTGTTGTTTGCGCGGAGGCGGTCGATGAGGTTGTCGAGGCTATATTTGTCTTCTTCGTCTGTCTTGGCGTATTGGAGGATATAGTGGACGACGACTCGACGATGCAGTTGATTGGTAGTTTGGCTTTTCGAGATTGTCCCACAGCTGTGCAGCTCACAGGCTCGGCTGGTGCAGAGAATTTCGATCCGTTGCTCTGCGAGCCGTCCGTCGCTCCAACAGCCGCCCAACCTCCATCTCCCCACGTCCTAATCGCAGCGGTTCCGGTATCCACCGCCCAGGAGGTCGGGGCGATTGCTGACACCGTTGGGCCACTTAGACTAGCAACCTTCTTCTGCACAAGCGTAAAGCCGGACAATGGTAACGGCTTTGCCCATGCGCCTTTGGCGTTGGCTGTGGGGCCTTTCGCGGTCGGTGCCAATTCCGTTTGTGCGGGTCTGGATGTGACATTTTTGGCGACGTCTGACCATCGGTGGGTATTCGGTTTCGTTTTGAGAGGGATTGCTGTGGTGACCTCCTCGGGTTTTGCCACCCAGGTTGGAGTGCCATCAAACACAGCCTGTTTCGTCTGTCCCCAGGCCCCAGGGGCCGTAGCTTCCGGTTGTGTTGAGGTGGCTTTCGATGCACCTGCCTCCGCTCCCATTCCCTCCCTCGTTGACGCAATCGACGTTTCCGCATCTCTTTTGCCGGATTTCGCCCCACTCTTTCCTGACTTTCCCGTTCTCGCGCTCCTCCCATCCTTAACCTCCCCGCTTCCTCTTCCCCGCCCGTTCAACGGCACCTTATCCCAAAAGGCGGGACATAAAGGCCATTCCTTCGATATCGTTGCGCGGTGAGCCGAGACTTTCGGGCCGAGATACGCAGACAGGCTTTCGAAATATGGGTTGGAGAAGGAGGCTCCCTTCTCGTGGGGTAGTTGTATGAAGCAGAGAATGTGGTCGAAGCGGTGTTTGTGGAGTTTGTGGGAGGTTGTGGTGGCGGCGGTGGGGTGGGTCCTGGAAGAAGTGGCTTTGCTGCTTTTGGGCATACTGTTATTGGGGGGGGGGGGGGGGGGGGGGGGGGGGGTAAACTGGGAGTGTCCAGAAAGAGCAGGAGTGGGAAGAAGAAAGCGCGTGGGAAGAGCGAATAGACGTCCCTGGGGGAGACTAGTCATAAGCAGTGGGGGTCCCTTTCTAAACTAAGTACTGTAGCGAGTGTCGTCATCGCTGCCGAGTCCGCTCTTTGATGTCGCTCTCAAGGGCGCCGTTCTTTTCCTCGTCTGCTTTCTCTCAGAACACTGAGCTCCCTATCGCTAAACAACCAACCCCCCCACACTTTCCCAAACACAAGGCTTACGACAAAAACCTTATCGGCACCATGAACGTAGAGGGGGTGAGTAAAAACCGTCTGTACATACCCCGGGCATCTTGGGACTATTCCAGCAGCAACCTAGCTCGCGACGGCAAGATTAGCACACTAACCCCCGATCTCCCCAACTTTCTCCCAACGCAGTACCTATTCCTGTTCGGGGTGGTAATGGCAGCAGTGCTGCTGTTCGCCATGGTCTTTTTCGTAAGTCCGACAATCTCAGAGTATTCGATGTGTATGAGTGGATGTGAGGATGAATGAACACTGACGATTTATGGCAACACTCGCAGATAATAATGTTTTCCGATCTGGAATGCGATTACATCAACCCCATCGACCTGTGCAACCGTCTCAACACTGTGAGTAGAGGAGATCACTTCCAGTCGGGGGATCTTCAGCAGCAAACGAATGGGGGGCGGACGGGCAAAAACTGCTGGACCGCCCAGAAACATCCCACCAAACTCATGCACCACCTCCATCTCTCTCTCTCTCTCTCTCTCGCCCATTCTCGCAGTTCGTATTACCAGAAAGGTTCGCCCACGCCTTCCTCTGGGCAATGTTCCTTCTCAAAGGCAGCTGGATCGCGTTGTTGCTGAATACACCGCTATTGGCATGGCATGGATACCAGTACGTATTCACAATGGAGAGATTTAAGTCGGTTCAGGAGGGAATGGGCGAAAAGCGGGAGTGGGTCACTTATGCCGCCGGAATTTCTTGTTGATTTCTCGCAGAGTCATGAACAACCGACACATGTACGACGCAACAGAGATATTCCGCACGCTGCCGCAACATAAGAAGGAATGCTTTTTGAAGTTGGGATTCTACCTGCTTTGTTTCTTCTACTGTGAGTTTATCAATCATCCCTCGTCTCCATTCACGGCGCACACTCACCCACAGCGCATATCATTAGACCTGTACCGCATGATCCTCGCCCTCCTAAACGAGTAAGCCCGGCCCGCCAGCTCGCCACACATACCCTCCATGCACTTTCGGTTTCGCAAAGCCCGTCCCACATTGCGCATAAAGACCCGTTCCGTCCATCCGACTTCACGTCCATCCTCCCGCCCTCACCATCCCTGCCTCAGTCCCTCTCCGCCTTACACCGGGCCCTTACAGCCTATGCTGAAGATCCGATTTCCGATCGGATAGCGGGCAAATCCATCAACCCCGCGCGGTCCCTTGTACAAAGAGCCCAAAAGCATATACTCTGATATTTTTTTGATGATATATCCATCCTTTTCTATTCTCATATGGTTCCATTTGCAAAAATGTACAATTGCGGGAGGTCTCGCAAGCCGTCGCGTCGGGGGACATTGCCAAAACTCATGGCCGGGTCTTGGACTCGATCAACTGCTGGTTCAGCCACTCCTCTGTCAGTTCCTCCGAGTCTGTTAGGTCAAAGATCTACACGAAAACAAAGAACCAAATAGCATCAACATCCCACCCACTCCGTTGAAAAGATGTGATGTGAATGTGCTTCGACCCCAAAAAAACGCTACCTTCCCCGTAACATCACACTCCTGGTACAGATAATTCTTCGTGCTCGCATACAGCATCCGGTTCGCCGTGCTCGCGCCGCCGGGGTTATAATACAACCCTACCAAAAAAGCACCCCACATCAGGGCCCCGAGCCACATCCGCGCGGCACGACAGGCGGTACGCACCGAACATGGGATAACTTATCCGCCCATCGCCATGCCTCAGCTCGGACGAGACGACGAGGAACCGCGGCGTCGTGTCGGGGAGGGCCTGCGCGATGTCCTCTGTGTGTGCGGATCCCACATCCCGTCAGCGTGGCCACTCGAGCAAAACCAACCGCTGTTGCGGGACCCCTACCGATCGGCACGTCGTCGAGCTGCTCGTCAAGCACGACCTGCCAAACCCGAGTGCGTAAGTCCCGTGTTCTGCCGGCTGATCAAACACCCCCCTGGAGGTCTCAGCAACCCACGTACCCTCAACGCCGCGGTATCGATCTTGAATATCACCGCGGCATTGCTCTTCGATTTCCTAAACACCCCCCGCCCGGGGAACCACACCCCCAGTCAGTACACCCGTCCGCATCCCCGCGCGAAGGGTGATCGATGCGTGGCGACCCAACATACCTGAATCGGAATTTCTTGACGATGGCTTTGATGTCCGCGGGCACGTCGCAGGTGTTGTTGACGGTGTTGGAGCTCTGGGGAGACCGAGGAGAGGGATGAGATATCGAATCAGAGCGTGGATGAAGGGGGATTTTACCATGGTGGGTGGGGTGCCTCTTGACGGGGGGATGAGGGAAGAATGCCGTAATGGGAACGAGGACGGTCTGACCCAGTTCTGACCGATGTGATTGATATTTTGACGCGTGCGTTTTGGGATCTGGGCGTTTGGAATAGGAAATGACCGCACTTTTTGCGAAGGCGGGGCCGAGGAAAACATGGTACAAGTATGGTACAAGTCTCCCAACACCCTCATAGAAAACATAGCATTTCAAAGACACAAAGACGAGAATGCATTGAACAAAAACATGGGTAGCTGTGATAACGTTTTCTTTCGATAGCATAGCGAGGGGGTTGGAGAGACGGGTATCCACGGACACGACGAGGAACGACCGTCGGTCCGCCTCCAACGACGTCCTCGAAACAGCACTTGAACGGCACTCCAAGTGATCCAAAGCGTCTCCCACATCGATCTGTGATTCTTCCCTCCACTGCCTACTTCCTATACCACATCCGCGTAACCCTCTCCCTCCTAATCTTCTTCTGCAGCTGCAAAACCCCATAGAACAGCCCCTCGGCCGTCGGCGGGCACCCAGGCACATACACATCCACCGGCACAATGCGATCACACCCCCTAACAACCGCATAGCTGTAGTGGTAGTACCCGCCCCCGTTGGCGCAGGAGCCCATGGAGATGACCCAGCGCGGCTCGGGCATCTGGTCGTAGACCTTGCGGAGCGCCGGCGCCATTTTGTTGGTGAGCGTGCCGGCGACGATCATGACATCGGACTGTCGGGGGGAGGCGCGGAAGATGATCCCGACGCGGTCTTGGTCGTAGCGGGCGCCGGCCATGTGCATCATTTCGACGGCGCAACATGCCTGGGGAAAGGAAGAATGGAGAGAGTTAGATGAGGGCTCCATGCTGTGATGGTCACCTTCTCAGACGCTCCTTCCCAGCTCCATCTAAATTCCAAAAGATCCTTTCCAACTCCCTTTATCTGCCCTCCCACCTCCTCCCATTCCACCCCCCACTTTCTCCACCGCCCACTCAAAACTCACCAATCCAAAAGTCATAGGCCAAACACTCGCAGTCCTCGTCCAATTAATCAACCCATCAATCGTCGTCAACGCCCACTCCGCCGCATTGTTCGCCACCGTCGGCAGATTATAGGGGTTGACCGGCTGCAGCCCCTTCTTGACGTCCGCATCATTGAACCCCGTCGGTGGCGACTTTTCGTTGGCGCGCATCTGGGAGACGAGGTTGCCGATGTTGGAGGATGCGATGGGAGTCGTGTGGAGGGTGCGGGGGTGTGGTGGGGTGATTAGGGCGCTGGAGGGGGTGGGAGATGTCAGTGACGGGGATGGGAGGGCGGGAGAATGGGGAATGCAATCGTGCGTTGTTTACCTGTTGGATCTGAGGCCGAGGGCTAGGCCGCGGCTGACGGAGGACATTGCGGGCGAGCGCAGTACTGGAGCGACCATCGTTGCTGCTGTCTATACCGAGTGCGATGAGACGGACGCTGCTGCTGCTGTTTGCGGTGAGTGCTTTGCTTGTTGAGATTGCAGCGAGCAAGTGGTTGCTGGGAATGGCAAGTTGCAAGCGGATGAACACAGCGTTTGAATACTGTAGCTTGCCTTGAATATTAATGCTCGCACGTCTGATTAAGCGCCAATGCGTAAGCACCATCTTAATCTCGCAGGTCACATGACCTCCTTGCACATCACGTGCTTCATTCATTTCGCTCCGTCCCTCACTTGCATATGGGCAAACGATGGCCAGCTGCCGGCTTTTCCTCCCTCTTTCGCCAAACTAAACGTTACAGCGGACACTAGCAGGCAACATGGCTGAACAGGTAAGGCTCATTCATTCACTCACCCAATAGAAAGACACTTGAGGGGAGGGAGGACGGAGGACCGGGCGAGAAGAGGAGAGGTTTTGTGGGAACGGGAGGGATTTGGGAACGCTAGCGACAAAGCCAATATGAAAATGGCTTAAAAGCTGTCGCGAGGACCTGGAGCTGGAGCGATAGCCGACGTCGTTGGAGAATGAGGGTCGGATAGTGTGGAGATTCGCAGCGTTGGGTCAAGGAACGTTCACACTGCGGCCGATCTCGAAACTGCGACGAAACCATGCAGAAGTTATGACATTTCTGAGAACATGGCGAACTCAACCATCACCCTTCCCCCTCTTCCTCCACCCGCAGACCCAAAAAGCCTTCCAGACGCAAGTCGGCATCTTCCAAAACCCCAAGCTGGGCGGCAAGAAGAAGACGACCGTCAAGCGCTGGTACAAGGAAGTCGGTCTCGGCTTCAAGACCCCTCGCGAAGCCATCGAGGGCCACTACATCGACAAGAAGTGCCCCTTCACCTCCGACAAGGTCTCCATCCGCGGTCGTATCCTCTCCGGTGTCGTCATCTCGGTCGGAAAGATGGAACGCACCATCGTCATTCGTAGGGAGTACTTGCACTACATCTCCAAGTACAACCGTTATGAGAAGAGGCACAAGAACCTGGCTGCGCACATGTCGCCCGCTTTCATTGGTGTTGAGGTCGGTGATGTTGTCACTGTTGGCCAGTGCAGGTGAGCATATTGGAATGGGGGTGTGGGTGTCTTTTCCTGACGAGCGAGTGCATGTCCCTGATCATCTCCATCTTTCCATCCCAACCTTCCCAGGCCCTTGTCCAAGACCGTCCGCTTCAACGTCCTCCGTGTCCAGAAGAAGGTTATCAAGGGTGCCAAGTCCTTCGCCAAGTTCTAGATAGAGTGTTTCCACAACCCCCCAAAAAACTGTTGTACGGAACCTTCTTGAACGAAGTTGGATTGGATCTCTTCTTCCTAGGGACGTTGCCTTCTTTCTTGATTTTTTTTGCTGTGTGGGGCTGTCGGCGTTGGATGAAGGGCCGAGGGTAGAGGCATTGGGGGAATGTTACGGATGGGTGTGGAGTGCCCGATAATGGGACGCAGCAGTTCTACGCAAGTCCTGCCTATCCCTTCTCAGTATGTTGGAGGATGGGCTGGACGGGAAGATGTTGCCGTGGGTTGCATGCATTGCACGCCACACTGTCCTCCGTGGTGGGACCTTCTTACACTGGACATGACGAAAGGCTGGATCAACGTATAACCTATAAAACTCCCATGAGAACAATGAAGTGGTAACACTGCCAAGGCAGGAGGGCGGACGGATGGATGTCAGTGCCACATGCCCCGTGCCAGTAGCCCAAGGATTGCACAGTCGATCGCGCCTCTCTCCAATGCTGACCGTCCATGGACTTGCAATCGCTAGAATCAGTCTCATGACCGCGGCTGTTTAGGGCAGCCCCCGTGCGAGACACACACGTTCTCCGGACGGCGGAAAGAGGATTGGAAGCCACAGACAGCAACAGCAGATCTTTTTTGTGCGCGAAAGGGTCTATTGACTGATCAACATCGATCTACGCAATCCAATCAGTCTACAGAAGCCCCCGGAATCGAACGAAAGTGACGGGTGGGTTTCCATCGCTTAGAGGTTCTTGACCTCAAGTCCTACAGAGTAGCAAACGAATTTAGTGAACTCTATTCACAGAGGAGAGTGTATGTGGAAAGAGGGTGTGATAATAGACATACCTGGGGGAAGGGACTGCTTCAGCTTCTCGGCCTTCTCGAGGTCGGCAACGACGAGCGTGTAGAGGTACTTGGAGCAGCGGACCTTGAACTTGACCTCGTTGGTGCTCTTCTTGATCTTAACGGCTGTAGGTAGAGAGGCCGGGTTACTAAGACCACTCCCAGAACGTTCTCAGACACCTTCACGGATAACTGGAAGAAAGCCGTTCCTGACGGCCTGGCCATTGTCGTCCACCACAAGCAGCCTCCACAGACTTTCCCTCCCCCCTCCAACCCGCTTTCCCACTCCCCCTAGTCTCTCCGTTCCATTCTCCACTTCCCATTCCGTCCCCCTCCCTCCTGTCCTGATTCTACAGCTTCGCTCCCTGTGCTTACATTTGGCATCCTTGCGCCTGGCGGTAAGGAGGAACTCCTTGATTTCGGTGATCTGCTTGGGCTGCCAAAGAAGGGAAAAACAGGAATCGTCAACAGTTCGTTCCCACATGCGGTTCTCTCTTCTGACAGTCGGAATCTCCCACTCGCATGTCGTCCCAAGGTCGAAATGGGTGGCGTCTGATTGGAAAACTTTGGGTAAAAGCAACTCACCATGGTTGACCGTTATGTGTTTACCGAAGGTGGTAGTTGGGCTGCTGCGACCTTTTCGAGAAAGATATTGCAAGCTGGGGGTGATTGGAACCAAGGAGACCGCTTCCGTCGCTTGCCTTCGCTGGTGGTGCTCGGAGGGGCTCGCCGGAAAAGATTTTGCATTTGGAGGGGAGTCAAGTGCGGTCATGTGACCTGGATATAAGTTCCCCCGGTCGCGTGTGAATGAGCTGGATCTGGGTGAGGTGAGCAGCGTGGCAGCACTGGCCGCTCCATCTCGTCCCCTCGCTTCCTGCCTGCCATCTTGAGCTCCTCATTCCCCAATTAGCAGTAGGGGCACATACACCCAATATGAGCTTCTTCTTCTCAGGGTATTCCGCCCTGCGTGGCGACAAAGGCGTAGAACAGACAGGCGCAGAGACGGTCCACAAGCTATGCGACCGCGTGCAGAACTCAACATTGTTAGAGGACCGGCGGGCGGCCGTCATGGGTCTGAAGGGGCTGGCGAAGGACTGGAGGCTGGTTGGTATTGGCGGCTAGGAGCAGGCGCTGTGTTATGAAAGTTATGTGTTGTATTGAAGGTTGTTTTCATGATACGCTTTAGGATGTGGGAACGAAAGGCATGCCGGTGCTTATCAATGTCCTGCGAAACGACCGAATGGACGTCGATATTGTCAAAGCAGCAATGGAGACGCTTCAGATCCTATGCGCACGCGATCCTCCGAAATCTGCAGGATCGCCTCCAGGAGTATGTTGAGGCAATTCGATTGTCGAATGGACGCGGAGGGGCTAATGATCTCTGACATCTGCAGGGGAATGGCGGCGAAGACTTGGGATTGATGTTCACGGAGATCTACACCAAGGTATTGTCCTCTCGGGGTCCTACGCGCCAGGAGAGGAGAACGTACTCACACCGCATGTCTGGTGTGTAGGATGCGGGGAATGTGACGCTTCTACTCGACATTCTGGAAGAGGTGGACTTTTATGTGCGGTTCTACGCCGTGCAGCTGTTGAATACGCTACTGGAGAACGTGGGGAATAGGCTGCAGGACAGCGTGCTGACGAGCCCGCTGGGGATCTCTCGGTGGGTGGTCATCTTTCATCAGTCTTGATCTCAAGCGCATGTTGCTCATATGGGGATGCGGGACAGGCTCATTGACCTTCTGGACGACCGACGCGAGATCATCCGAAATGGTATGGCCTTCTAGAAGCTGCATGCGCCGTAGCCGACCCTCGCCGCGTTTACTTATCTCTCTCTCGGGATCTCAACCAGAGGGCTTACTGCTACTCATCGCATTGACCGAGAACAACGCCGACATCCAAAAGATCATCGCATTCGAGAGCGCCTTCGAGCGTTTACTCGGCATCATCGTGGACGAGGGCGCGACCGACGGCGGGATCATCGTCCAGGACTGCCTGCAGTTGACGCACAATCTCCTCAAGTATAATGTCTCCAATCAGGTACGTACCTGGCTTCTCCTCTGAGTGTCTGCGCCGCCAAGCATCGCTGATGCTTTGACATGGCCAACAGAACCTCTTTCGCGAAACAAGCTGCATACAGCGCATCCCATCACTGCTCACCATGCGCTTGATGCTGGACGACCGGTCGGAGCCTGTGGATGTGCCCCTGACGCACGACAGTATCGTCTGGACGGATCAGAAAGTGGTGAATGCGGTGCTGGTGCTGGAGATTGTGCGGATCTTGGCGGCGCCGAAGAATCCTAGTGCTGCTGTGAATCAGGTACGCCGTTGTTGAGGCGGTGCGAATATAGACTCGGGACCCTCTCCGCTCATGGAGGTGATCTTTTTCCCAGAACGTCATGAACTACGCCAAAATAATCGGGACATTGAGTGAACTGGCCTTCTCAACGACGGTACCGGTCAAAGTAAAAGCACAGGTAAGCAAACCGAAGCCGCTCGGATCCCCCGCGTACCTCCACAGAGAACAAAAGTGAACGAACATTCTTGATTTAGGCCCTATTCGCATACGGCGACGCCGTCCGCGGCCACAAAGCCAACCAAGACATCGTCTCCCGCACGACCCTCTCCGCCTCCTTCCTCGCCAAAATCCCCAACCCCCGAAACACGGCGCCCATCCCCGCCGTCCTGCAACTGATCCGCCTGGCGTTGAACGTCGGCGAGTTCCCCGTCCGCGCCGCGGCCGCTTATGCGTTCGAGAGCTATGTGTATCATAACCCTGACGCGCAGTTGGCGGTTCTGTCGACGCTTATCCCGCCGCCGTCGGAGAATCCTAATAGTTTTGATGCGGGTATGTGGTCTCACCGGTGACAGGTATCCAATGGAAAAAGGGCTTATCGCGAAATGATTTGCTTTTCCTAGAGAAACCAGAGTCTGCAGGCTCGCTCTTGGTATCGTCCATCCTCGAATGGACATCATCGCGCAAAGAACCGTTCGGCCCGTGGTTTGCCGCAACCTTACTATCCCACGCGATGCATGACAACACGCAGGGACAGCATCTGGCGATCTCGACCAAGTTGGATGAGGGTGAAGGTAAGGCCCTTGATCCACCCGAGCGTGACGGTTGGACACGGAACCGGAAGGACTCACCGCGACTGTCTCGGTTTGTAGACGCCGTATCCCTCCTGCACAAATGCATGTTTGCCCTCCTCTATGCCTCCCGCGAAGCCGCCGACGTCCGCATCTCGCTCGGGATCCTCTGCCTGCTCTCCATCTGGGTGCACGAGTGTCCCAAAGCCGTGGCAGAAATGTTGACCGAGGGGTCTAACATCCAGTTCGTACGTGTCCCCTACCCCCGCGCGCCCCCCATTCATCCCCATTTTCCCGCCCGTGCTAATTAACCGAGTATCATTCAAACACAGCTAGTAGAACAAATCAACCAATCCTCGGGCGTCGACCCCCTCATCCAAGGCGTCGCAGCCTACCTCCTCGGCCTCCTATACGAGTACAACGACGACTCGGAACCTACCTTCACGCGAACTAACCTCCAAGCTCTCGTCACCAGCCGTATTGGCGCGGACGTGTTTGCGAGCAGGATTGAGCGGTTGAGGGAGGCGAAGGAGTTTAATGGGGCGAGTCAGCATATTATTAAGGTATATGGGTGGTTTTGTTGGTGGTCGGAGAAGTGGCCTCTGACGGCTTGTTCTGCGTCCCCTGTGAATAGAAGGAGACGAATGTGGGAGCCGACGGCCTCCCCGAGGTGTATTTCGACTTTCTGTTCGTTGAGCTGTTCAAGTCCAACCATGGTGAGAATTCACACACAACCCCAGAATCAGAACGATGAGTTCGCCTCTGGTGGTTTCGTGTCCACGTCACTAATCCGTCCCCCTTGTCTGCAGACCGCATCGTCCGCGACATCACCACCCCCGTCTCAAAAGGCTCATCCCCGAAACGACGGATGGCGCGTACGTACCGGCCACATCTCCTGGTCCCCCTTTCCCACAACTAAACACCCTCTTCCGTATACAAACCAGCCGTCGACGAAGCAACCTTAACGACCTACCAATCCACCATCGCGACCCAAACCACCGAACTAACCACCCTTCGCGAAAAAATTCTCACCCTCGAAGAAAAAGTGTTTAACGCCGAGCAGATCGAGTCCGAGGTGGTTGTGCTAAGGGCGCAGGTTGCCGCCATGGACGTGCAGAGGGGGGAGCAGGTATGTGTCGTGGCTGTGATGGGCTGGTGGAGGGGTGAATTGGGATTGATGAAGTGGATGATTTTTTTTTCAGACGAATGCGCATCAGCAGCAGCTGGAAGCTTTGTATGCGACGATTAAGGCGTTGGAGCAGGAGATGGCTGATCAATCGGCTGCTACAGGTTCGGGGAACGGTGGGGCTGAGCAGGTAGGGTGCTGGTTGATTGCAGCCGGGGCTTCGCGGACCCGATGATTGACATGTTTTCCTGTCTACAGGAATTGGCGGCTAAGAACCAACGCATCGCAGAGCTCGAAAAAGCGCTGGCGGAGCAAACGCAGAAGAATGCACAGTTGGTCAATGCGGGACAGGTAAAAATAAAAGCAACTGGAATAGACATCCGCTTTTTGGCTTCCGTCAATAAACCTCACGGATGTCGGGAATATAGAACTCGGCAGCCCAGGAACGCGAAATCGACTCCTTACAACAGACCGTCCAGCGGCTGGAACGGGCGCTTGTTGAGCAATCACATAAGCAGACGCAAGCACCCCCGGTAAGAAAAGAAACAGCGAAAAGTCCTTTCCTAACCACAATCGCCATCATATCACAAAACTCACACGACTCGCTTACCTTTTTCCCCAGGGGCAACCACAACCCACCCCCGACATCACGGCCCTACAACAACGCATCGAAACCCTCGAACAAGCCCTCGAAGCCGAGCACCAGAAATACGCAACCCTCGAGACCGACCACGAGGATTTGTTGGTGTACATGGCGGACCAGGACGAGATCATGGAGGGGTTGAAGGCCCAGATGGAGGCGTTGCGGGTTCAGTCGGCGCAGCCTGAACATGATACGAGTACACGTGAGACGAGTCCACAACGGCAGCCGACGGCGGAGTTCCAGCAGCAGCAACAGGCGTATTATCCGCACGAGCAGCAAGCCCCGGTGGTGTCGACGGACGTGCCTGAGGGTCCGAACAGAATATATGTGGGGGAACTGCCGACCTTCTTGAATGAGGAGCCAGTGATGGAGCTGTTGCAGACGTTTGGGTATTTGAAGGCGTTTACGTTGATCAAAGATAATTTCACGGGTGTGTCTACGGTATGTACATGCGTGAGATAGGGTGGTTGCTTGTTTCCAGCTGAAGAGGTGTGCGCTGATCTTTTTTCCTGGGATATTTTTAGGGCGTGGCGTATTGCGAGTATGCGGACCCGACGACGACGGACGTGGCGTGTCAGGGGTTGAATGGGATGGAGATTGCGGGTGGGAAGCTGGTTGTGAGGCGGGCAGACGAAACCAGTGTCGGGTCCGATCAGCTCGCGGCTCCGCAGGGGGGTTATGAGGGTCCCGCGTACGCTACGGACGGACAGGGGTACGATGGAAAGGTATACGATGCGAACGTCCACTCCCATGCACATACCGGCCACGACCACGGGCACAACCACACTGGGCATGACCACCACCACCACCACCACCACCACCACCAAGCGCCACCACCAACGTCCGGTTACCCAAACTACCCCACCTACAACTACACAACCCAAGCCCCATCAAACCAGACACACTCACCAACCCACACCTACCTCGCAACCCACCCCTACACCTCCCCCTCCACTCCCCCAGTCCACTCCCAACAGCACACGTACAATAATGCACATACACAGGAGGGCTACAACAACGGGATGGTGCAGCATCACCAACGGCAACATCAAGGGCAGGGGCATGGCCACACGTCTCAGCATGGGGATGTAACGACCGCGGAGCATCAACAACCGCACCCGTTCGCAAAGACGGATACGGCGTCGTTGTTTGGGGAGTCTGCGGGGAGTTTTTTGTGAAATACAATACAAACCCGGCCTGCACACCGGCAGCGGAAGTAGAGCATCTGACGGCATTGGCGATTTGCTGGTTTCGAGATTTCCCCCTCCTCCCCTTTGGTCGTCCTATCGCCGCTCGCCCGATACCGAGCTTTTCTCACCGTCGCTTGAGTATGATGCATATAGGACGTCATCTCGAAAAACGCGATGTGTATATGCGAAAACATGGATTCTATCTACAAATAATTATATGGATGGATACGTAAACCGAAGGTGTGTGATGCTGTGTAGCGAGGGGTGGGGCGGACGAGGGCCTGCGATAGATATGGGTGGAAGGGTGAACGTCCCCCGTCCAAGTATGTGTGTGCCCCTATCCGCATGGCCACCGGTTTTGCTACTCCTATTCCTTCCCGCAGACATCTCACAGCCGGGTGTTCTACAGTACGTAGTCCTCGCAGTTCGCTCATCTGCGTGCATGTTCAGGAGGCCCCCGGCCGTTGTTTTCGATTCCCCGTCTCGTACGAAAGGATGTACACGGGTTGGCGACCGCAGATGCCGCGCATCGTTTGCAGTCCGTGCCCACCCCACATCTCTCCTCCCCGAGCTTCCCACCCCCGAATATCAATTCCAAATTGACTTGTCCCTCTACTTTATTTCTCATCAATTTGGCGACGCGCTCTTATCACCACCCCCGCCGTCCGCCTCCGCCCTCCGCTTCAGATCCAGCTCCAGCCGCTCCTTCGCCCTAAACACTTTCGACTGCAGGTAGAATGATCCACCGGATTTTGGGTCGTTTTGTTTGAAGAGGTGTTCGTATGACTATGGCGGAGAGAAAGAGAAGAAAATGAGTTCGGGTTCGGAATGTTGCAAATGGCGAGATTGAATGCTCGCAGAGATTTTTGGCATCCTTTTCTCTCCCCCCGCCCCTTCTCCTCTCCTCTCCGCTGTAAAACGACAATTTCGTTGTGCCGCACCCACCTTCAACATCTCCTCTGCAGAAGCCTGCCTATCCACATTCAATATCTGCGCCGCCTCCTCGACCGATATCCCCGTCTTCCGTGTCGCGGCGTCTTGCCCTGCCCGCCCTGTGCCTGCCGCTGCTGCGTTCTGTGCTCCGTCTGCGTAGAATGGAAAAATCGCTTTCGTTAGAGTGACTCCTTCCCCCCCCCAATTTGTTCGTTCGCAACTTCCGGGGGCCTCAGCATTGTGAATGCTCGCGGAATCGGGGACGACGTACTCTTAGCTGCCTGCTTCCACGCCTCGACAAAGGCCCGGCCGAAGATTTGTGTGCCGGTTAGCACGATCTGGGTTATCAGTTTGGCGGCCTGCAAGAGGATGGAATAAGTGGTCGGTGAGCTTATTTGGAGTCGTCTATGACATACTGAGCACTCACGTTGACCATTCTTGGGGTTTATGGAATGTGGCTAGGGGATAGTGTTCCTCGTGGACAAGCGGTCGTTGGTCAGGGAGTATACTGGGTGCTTACTCGTTGTTGGCGAGAGGTAAGGTAAAGTGAGACCGAATGGGCGTACGGAAAAGTGCAAATGGACGGAAAACCCGACGTGCGAATCGGAACTGTCGGTGTCGTTGGGCGACGGTGACTCACAGTGACTCGCTTGTCTTTAATCCCCGGCACGTGCAGTCATGTGATGGGGATAGCTTTTACGCGTCCAACCGAAAGTCGGGAAGGCTTGGAACTTGGGTTCTGGGAAAAGTCACGCAGTTGTGCTTAGATCTCGTTAGATCGGCTACCACTTGCATCATGCGGGCAGGCAGGTGTGTCTAACCGCCTCGTGACTCTCGTGGGGGCGGTTGCTGCGGTGTTCGCCCCCCCACCTTTTAGATGGAGAAGAGATTAGACTCCGAGCAGCAGCAATCGCCATTTGCCATTTGGGAACTGCCATTTGCATGGATCGATGCCCTCACCCCCCACAAATCAAATGGGACTGACTGCGCAGAAGCGCAGGCGGGAAGGCTTCAGCCCATTTGATGAGAGGGTTGTTTGCAGCCAAAACAGAGGGTCTGCGCGCAAGTTCCGACGGTGTGTCGGTGAGCGTGACGTCCAGAATGGGTCTCCGCGTGCTTGTTGCCCCCTGCTGCACAATGGGCCCATTATTGACAGGCAGTTGAGCAGGTCACATTTATGCAGCAGCCCGCAGCAGGGTTGCGGGGGGGGGGGGGGGGGGGGTGATACGTCCGAGTAGCCAAAATAGTAGATGGCGATGTTGATTAGCGATCGTAGTCGGCGGTGATTAGCATCGATTGCGCTGTTTGTCGCTGCGTCTAATGTGGTGGGAGTGCCCTTATGGGCCGGTCCATTTGGCCATGTGCTTTGTTTTACGTGTTTTGCCTTCACAGAACGAGCGACATTTCCACGCACATGCACGCTATTCACACCCCCCCCCCCCCTTTCCCTCCCCTCCCTCCCACCATATCATAGGATGCCCCTCCCCGTCAGCCAGCAAGCTACTAGTAGCCAGTCAAGTCAGGCTCCGCTGTCACAAGGGGGAAAAACGACAACCCCAGAAATCCAGCCAAAAAGTCACTCGTAGGAGTGTGAGAGAGCCCGTATTGCATACAAGTCTATTGTATGTGTCAGTGTATCCTACGTCGCAAACCGAACCCCCCATATCCATACCATAGGGCACTCGGGCTCTCGGGCACCCGTCGCACATAGCTGGTCACCTGCATATCACACCCGGCCTTGCGTAGTACTAGGCACCTGCTGCCATCTCCATTACCCTGGTATTTAACTTTTGTTTGTCCATCTTGCGCCCCACCACCCATCCTTCTCGCCACACTCCGTCCCGGCGGTGCTTGACACTCGCCAAACAGAGGATGCTTTGAACTGGATAGCTATCGCCTGAAACGGGACTGCCATACTCTTGATAGACACACCGCATAACGCTGCCAGCATCCCCAATTTCGGCATCGGACGAGGGCATATTCTCCTCCGTCGGAGCAATTGAACATGGCTGCCACTGCAGTCTCCCGCTTTCCGGACCCATCATATGACCGCCAACACTCCCTGCACCCACAATATCCCGTCGTGCGCGGCCGTGTGAGCCCTCCGTCCCAGCAGCCATCCCACGGTCCCAGTCGGCGCTCAAGCCAGGAACTCCGCCAGCCATCTATGGAGGTCCAGCCGTTATCACCGACGACGACGTCGAAGCCGTCGCCGCATGCGCAGGAAGCGGCACTGCCGATTGCCGTTGTCTGTGAGTCGCCGGCGGCGGCGGCGGGGCCGAGCGAGCAGCAACCAACGGAGGATGTTATAACTTCTACGCGTGCGCAACAGATAACGCAATCGCTAAAGGAGGAAAGTCCTGTTCAGGAGCATACTACGCAAAAGCCGTTATCGCAATCCTTCAGCGTCGCGGCTCCACCGCCAACGTCACCGTTGGCAGCCGCACATCGGAAATTCCTGTCGAGTGACGATGCCGTGCGGAAAAAGGAAAGCAATCATCGGGCTTTGTGCAAGGCGTTGCTGGATATACAAGACCCGGAGGAATGGAAACGGCCGTTGGCTTCGCGGCGTGATATGAGTTCGCCGAGGACGTCGTCGACGCCGGCTGCTGCAGTCACTCCGTCGCGCGCTGAGGTTGCTGTTTCTGCTTCTCCGGCGGCCTTGGCGACGACGATACCGACCCCCGCCGTCGGGAGTCGAGACACTGGAACGCAAACGCCGCCTCGGAATGATATCTCTAAGAACATGTCCGTAGCCGCCCGGTCGACGCCTGTGGTTGCCGCTGAGAGTGAAGTGAGTCAGATACCACATCATGACAGGCAGCAGCACCTGCAGCAGACAACGGCCTGGGTGGCTCAGCAGTCGTTGCAACCTGACCTAGCTCCGTTACCATTACCTCAGCAACAACCGGTAGAAACACTAACGGCCGAGCCTCAACAACCCGCTCAAGTGCCGGCGCAGTACATGCAGCAGCCAGTCTATCGCCCGTATGGATACCGCTATGTCGCAGCAACACATCACGCGCAACAGCACTACCCCCAACCCCAACTGGTCGCAGATCCTGCGATAACGGAGCAGATGCAACATGCCTACATGCAGTCGCGGCCGCTAAATCAGTGGCTGCCCGGACAAGCGGAGCAGATGCACCCACGCATGCCATACCATGCGCATGCTGTACATCACACCGGTCAACAGCCATATCCGCAAGTACTCCTCCAACAACAACAACAAAAACAACAACAACAACAACAACAACAACAACAACTGCAACAACTGCAACAACACCAAAAGCAGCAATTTCCACATCCCCAACAATATCCCCAGGTCCCGCCACACCCCTTCCGCAGCGCCACCCGTCCCATCATCAACCCCAACCCGCACCATACCCAGCAGCGCGCACAAATCGCCGCCGCAGCCTCCCTCCCCGCCCGCGCCAAACCCTCAACAACTCCCACCCGCGAACCTATCATCACAGTCGGCTTCTGCGCAAAATACGAACACCCAACCGTAACCTACCAAGAACAACAATCCAAAAGCTTCCCGGGCTCCGACATCCGCCTGCCCGGTTACGCGATGGGTGGGGGGGAGTACTCGCCCCACAACGATGACGGTGGCCTATTCATGCCCTACGCCCCCGTGCAACCCTTAAAATCGTCAACAGACGTATCCGGCACTGACACATCAAGCAGCAGCATAGCCGTGCAGCGCTCAACACTCGGGCCCTCCGCCGCCCCCCCGCGAGACAAGAGCAACAATAACCGCTGCTCATCCGCTCCGACCCGCCTCCTCCCCAAACGCACATTCCCGATGGCGAGCTGGACCCATCCCCCGCCTGAGACGAGGAGTAAGGTGCCGAACGTTAGGACGATTTGGAGGGCTGGTGAGGGGGTCGATAAACCTGCTGCTGCTATTACTACTACTGCTGCGAATAACACCGCGGCGGCGGCGTTACCGGTGGCGATGACCAACCCGCGCGGCCGGACACGGTCGGACCCGGTCTTTGGACATTTGTTGGGGAACACGCCGCCTGGTCGGCATCACCACCACCACACGCGGGGTGGGGATGGACATGGGGAGGAGGAGGAAAGGCGGAGTAGTGATGATGAGGATCGGCAAGGGGGTGCCGGTGGTGGTGGGGGCGGTGCCGTACATCGTCATCACCACTCTACCCATCAGCATGCACACCCCCATGGACCCCCACCACAGCCCCGCAACCGACCGATAGCGGAGGAAGAGGATGAGGATTTGGCGGGGTTGATGGTGGAAGAGCAACCTGAGCAGCAAGAGAAGGAGGAGGGCGCACCGAGGGCGTGGTGGCGGACTTGGTTTGATTAGCGAGCATTGAGCCCTTGGAATCGGAGAGGCCCCACCTTTTATGTAATATGTGGTGTCGGGTTATTTTGCAATTGATTTGTGGGAATTTTTGGGATATACTGTATTTATCTGCCGTTAGGATCTTCCCCGTTCTGTTTCCGCACTCTCTTTGCATAACAGCGCAAGTGCCCCGAGTTCTTCGGGGTGATTTGCGCCATGAGTTGCTTACGCTCGCGGTTTCTCGACCGCACGCGTTACATAAGCTCAACCTGCTTTCATTTCACTTTTTTGGCATCACGCAAGAATCCAAATCGAGCAGCAAAGGGTAAGTGCTATTTCGCAAAAGTCATGCACGTGTAGGTCATTCTCCCGGCACATACTCCCCGTGATTGACGCCTAAGGTACTGTGTGTCGCCAATCCTGCCATTCCGCGCTTGTAAACGTTCATTTCGCAGGGCTCGGAAGGACGGTAGGTAAGTCACCCCTCACCAACCGCACCTTCTCTCCTCATGTACAGCGTTTCAGCACAACGCGATCTCGCACGACCTGGGCTTGGAAACTAAAGTGACGCTCTCGACGCGATGGGGGCGCTACCGTCGCCGGTTCGTCTCGTGAGGGGATTCACCTCCTTGCTCCCGATGCTGCGGAAGATAGGTGTGCCGGCCCGCAACCGCACCCTCCGACCCCGGCCCCGGCTCCATGCACGGCCGCCCGCACCCCGCCCACCCATGGATGTTTCGTGGCTGAAGAAAAGGGGATCCGGTGGGCCACTTGCCGTCTTCGTTCCCCCCCCCCCCCCCCCCCCATCACGGACAGCAGAGGTGCCCACATCCTCGCAATGTAGAGCAGGGAACCTTCGCCGCACCCTCGCTGGGCGGCGTCCACGAACATGAGAGGGGGCATATGACGCTTTGGGCATGATTTTCCGCGTCCCCCTCGGGGTCGAGTTCCCGCGGAAGAAGGGTCTTGGTCGATTGGGGCGTGAAAATGCATGTGGGGTGTGCTGTTTGCTTCGTCTCTGGACATCAGAGGTAGGCAGGGGAAGCTAGGGGAAGGGGCCTGCGCGTCTATCCAGGACGCTGGGGAATGTCAGGGACTTTGGGATTGCAGGAAGAGCACACCGTATGTGGTGATGGTGTGGAGTGCTGGATGCTCGACGCTGGTTTCTCGCTCTGACTACCAAACGGTAGTGGAGAACAAAGAAAGAAATCTCGGGAAATGCTTAAATTAAAAGACATGCTACATGAATGATTTAGGGCCTATGTCTATCAGGAACCCCCGGAGTCGGAAGGGTTATACGTGAATGGCCAAATGACTCCTCTCTACCCGAACACAACCTATCTAACCCCTCCCTAAAACTTAACAACCTTCTTCTTCGCCGGCCTTGCCTTATTCGGCACAGCAGCAGCAGTAGGAGCAACAGCAGCGGGCCGCTGGGGCGGTAGATCCGATTTCGAGTTAAGGTGGGCGATATGCGTCGCAGAGACCTGTGTCTTTGCAGCCGCCGCTGCTGCTCGGCGTTGGGTCTTGTCCTCGTCCATCCGGTGCAGCGCGACAAAGACGTCGTCGTCGTCGCCGCCTTGGCGGAGGTCGATCTTGCCAACTGTTGTTACACCTGCTTCTGTTGATGTGCGAGTAGGGGGCAAGTAGGGTTTGTTAGTTGTTTGCACAGCATTTCGGGATGACCCCGAAGTCGTTCTTCATACCTTGCAAGGCCGGCTTGCAGTCCCGGGCGAAATGGCGCACGGACCCACAGAACTTGCACCCGCCGCCGTTAGGGTAGAGTCCGCGCTCGTTTTCGGAACATGCGCTGGCTAGGTGTCCGTTCTTGTTGCAGACGAAACAGTGGGCGAACGGGTATGGGTTTTCTGCAAGCGAGGGCGTCAGGATCAGGGCTTTGGCAGAACTCTGCTAGGCGGTTACGTTCGGCTGCAGTTGGTTTTGAACTTACTTGGATCCACCAACTTCCTGCACTGCGACGATTTGTGCTCGCCAGACCCGCACTTGTAGCATATCCCCACCACGGCGCCGTCGCTAGCGATGGGCGCATTTTTTTCCGTCTCCGTGGCCTTGGGGCACGAGTTTATCGAATGGCCCAAGTTACGGCACAGGAAGCATACCTACATTAGGACAACTTCTCCATTAGTGTGGGCCACTATCTGAGAGCGACAGCTTCGTCTATGTTCCCATACCATTTTCTTCTCCTTATTCCTCTCCCTCCTCGTGCGTCTCCTCAGCGCCTCTTTTTCCTGTTTCGACAATTCCCGTCCACCCGGCCCAGCTCCACCCGTTTTCCTCCCAGCGGTGTTGCCTCCCTTCCCTGCACCCGCCACAGCGGCGTCGTCGCCTGCCCCAGCTTCCTTCTTCCTGTGCCTCATTTTCTTTTTCTTCTGCTCCGGTTCCGCCTCTGACGCTTTACCGCCCTCCGTCCCCTCGGCAGCGGTGGCAGGTTTTGGTGCTGAGGCATCGTCTGTTGCCTTTCGTTTGTTGGACTTGTCGGTGGTTGTGGTGGAGGAGGGAGTTGGGGTGGAGGACGGGTCGGCCTTGACTGGGAGAAGGGGTTTGGCGACGAATTCGGAAGCCTCTTCGTGCGTTTTGCGAGCCATTTTCGTGAGGCGGGTCATGTTGGGCGGCGGTGAATGGAGAAGCTTACTAGTGCTGGGCGGCCGAGTTCAGTGTGCACCCTTGAGAGCTGCCTTGAGAGAGCGTTTGAAAGAAAGGAATGACAGTTGGGAACGAGGGACAGCTTTCTTTGCGCACGCGTTCGCAGAGAAGACGGACTTACAGAATCGGCAAGTCATTACAAGTCAGTCCCTCCTTGGTCGTCTCTGAGAACTCGCCAGTCACCAGTGCACCACACACGCCAACCGCTTCTCGAGTCTCGCAGGAAGCCTGTCCTCCACCAATTGTAAAGCCAATTCGGAGAACACTTACTTTCAACATGTCGGATAGGGTAAGCCCAACTCACCAAAGATCCTCCTCCCTTCCCGATCACCCACTGATTCCCCTCCCACACTCAGGGCAGAGGAAACTCACGAGGCCGCGGCGCCCGGGGGGGCGGTTCCGGCGGGGGGCGGGGCGGACACGGTGGCGGCGGCGGGCCACAGAAGAAGGAGAACATTCTGGATCTGGGGAAGTATATGGATAAGAAGATCCATGTCAAGTATACGGGTGGACGAGAAGGTCGGTTTGGATGGGCATGAGTTTCGGAGTTGGGGGTCAAGGCAGGCGAAGAGAAGGAAAGAATGCTGATGGCTTTGTTTGATTAGTGATTGGGACGTTGAAGGGGTATGACCCATTGCTGAACCTGGTCTTAGACGACACTGAGGAGCTAGTACGAGGTAATGCTACTATCCCTATGACAGCGCCTGAACTACTTCCAACCGATGCGATACCTCCCGACAGATCCGGAAGACAACTACCGCGTAACAGACCAAAAACGGTCGCTCGGTCTCGTGGTATGTCGCGGGACGGCGATAATAGTCATCTCGCCGGAAGACGGCACGGAGGAGATTGCCAACCCTTTTGCGCAGCCTGAGTGATGTGGGACAGAGGGGAGGGTTCAGTCGTTATGTTTGATTTGGGGGATGCAGGGCGTGCAGAATTCATAGCCGACATCTGAAGCGAGTCTCTCTGCAACCTGGGGCGTATTCTGTATATGAGTATACCAATGCTGCACTATCAGCCCCCACTGTGGGTCATGGAGGTGTGGGCGAAAGTGGGAAAACACAACAAAAGCAGTACGGAGACTGCACCCTAGCAGTCATGGCCGACCGATACCAAAACTGTCTATATTGGGCCAATGGAATATACAGAGTTTACAGGCCCGGAATCTCAAACGCCTCTGTCCGCAACGACCGTCCTTTCCTCCGGAGCCTGCGCGAACGTCACCAGAAACAGCATAAACGCATCCCCGACCGTAACATCCCTCAGCTGCTGCAACTGCTCCTTGAACGTCGTTAGAGCGCATTCTACGCGTAAGGTGGGCGGAATGTCGAACCTATACGGAGACGATGGTCAATATCCAGGATGATCGTGTGAAGGGACTGGTAACACACTGCCAAACGTACTCCACGTCCTCCCCATCCAACAGACTCCTCACAGCATCCACAATGCCAACCCCAAGAGCAACGACCTCCCGACTTGAATACGTCTTGCACACCACCTCGTCCACGCTTTCATCCGCATGTGCGGATGCGCCGCTCGACTTCAGCGCTGCTTTCCTAATCGCAATGTGGGCGTGCTCAAAGAAATCTGTCAATCACCCATCAACGTTTTGTCAGCCCAAAATATCCAACATCTCACTGATGTCAAACAAGGACAGCATCGCATACCAATATACGTAAAATACGCCCTAAAAGCGCCCAAAAACCTGCCCGCGGGGATCTTATACCGCAGCAGCTCATGCGGACGATACGCCTTCTTGTAGTCAATATGGGCTGCGATCTCGGTGGCGCGGTGGATGATCGAGAGGGGAAAGTCGGGGCAGAGGAGCTCGATTAGGTGGTGGTATTCGGGGGCTGTGTGGGTTGCTGGATGGATGTGTGGATAGGTGTGAATGATGTGGAGGTGAGGGAGGGGGGTGGGAAGGAACGTACAACTCCGGTTGGGAATGACGTCGGCTACTCGATCTATGAAGGCGCTCCGGTTTTGTTTCGTTACGCGGACATATTCGTATTCACGGAGGAGGGTGTTGATGCCGCGGTGGACGCTTGAGAAGCTGCATATTGATTCGATAGATTGAGCGGGAGGTGCAAGTATTGACGGGGAGAGACGAGGCGAGACAAGATGGGATGCCGGGCTGCACACCTACTACTCGGATAGAAATTTGGCGGGCTTTTCCGGGCGGTCGTCTAATAGGCGGCTTAGCGCATCCTGCGGGTTCGGCCGGGTAGAACATCAGCGGTGGTAATTGGGGAGAGCAGATCGATATAAAGCATTGCAACGACAATGTACCTGCAAGTAAATTTCGATCTTGTGCTTATCTGGTTGGGCGCAATGTGCGTGAGTAACAGGGCCGACTTGAGAAGATAAGAGACAACGACCTGACGCACCCAAGTAAGCCTTGCTAGACGCCTCGATCTGGCTGGCGTCGAAGTGCGGTACAGTAGCCATCTTCAGAGCGTTTGCCGGAAGTGGAAGCGAGGGAGGCAGTTAGTATTAGTTCGAGCCATGCAGAAACAGGGAAGAGATGATGGAGCGAATGACGGGAGCTGTCAGTTCAGAAGGTCCGTCCGAGAAACGCGTGCAGCTCCGCCTTCGGGACTCCCCTTTTTCCCACGCTCGCTTTCTTTTCTCACCCTCGTCGCCACACACTCGTTGCTCTTGGAAACGCACCTCAACCCGCCCACGACGGGTGCTTCTTCTCAGCTTCCGGCACAACCAACACTCAGAGAAGCGCTGTCACGCCCCACGTCGCTGAAATGGACTTTCAAACCACTTTAGATCGTCTCTGCACCCGCCTCACAACCCACTCCCAAAAACGCCGCGACGACGCCTCCACCCATCCCGGACACACCGCCTCCTGGAGCTGGGCAGCCCACCGTCTCCTCTCCCTGCTCGCCGAATACCCCTCAGGAGTGACCCCCGCCATCATCAATTCCGAGCTCGAAGTCGCGTGGGACGACATCCGCGGCGACGCTCAGCGCGGCGGCCTATCCAAGAAATTCAAAGGCGTGGAAGCACTCAGGGATGGGCAGGCGGTGTCGACGGAAGCGCTGTTTGAGTTGGTTGTAGGTGGGGTGAAGGTGTTGCCGGGCACGAGAACGTTTGTGCTTTCGTTCGTAGGCGCGGAGGCGGGAGGGGGGCACGGCAGGTTCTCGGAGGTGAATATGTACTTGCATCAAAAGTACTGTTTTTTGGAGGATGCTGATGGGGAGAGCTTTTTCACAAAGGTGAGGAATTGACACAGCTCATGATGTGGGTGTCTTGGAGCCTTGGCGTACGCTGATATCGAAGCCCACTGTCGTGTAGAGAACAGTCCGGTTAACCGGCACCCGATCCGTCACGGCTCCTAATGGTGCGACGCAGATGTTGCCGACGGAGTACATGCTGTTCATCCTAGATGGAGACGCAGACCGCACCTTTGTGAGCAAGACATTCGGCGCCGCGTTGAACCAGGCGACTGCGTCCCAGATCGAAGATGCGAATGAACCGGCGGCGTTCTTGGTGAAGGTGACAAAGATCGAGCCCGTCCGAGCTGCGAACAGTAACGGACGGCTGAAGCGAATGGAGGTACTCGTCACCGATACTACGACCGAGGACGTTCCGTTGGTTCTGTGGGACCAGCAGATCGGCTTGGCGTCTTTGTTCAGGAAGGTACTGTTCGACGATGGTTCTGCATTAGCCGCTTTGCTCTGCTGTTGGACTAACCGCCAGAAATCTGATCAAAGGGCGACTGGCTGGGGATATGGCGCCCATATGTGACGTACGGAGGGAGCACGCAGGATGGAGAGCGTCCGACTCTTGAGTACGGATCCCAGACGGTAATCTTTCGTATTGCTGGGTCTCACACGAAGGTGCGGCTCAAATCGCTCTCATGGGCCCTGCGACAGTTACCAACGTCCCCATTTTTGCGTCCGCTAAATGCTTCCCCTTCCCATGCAGTAGGAATCCGATTTTGGCGCCAGCATGGCGACACAGGCAGAACCAGGGCGGGATGAGAAGGTAGGTCAAGCACGATCATTGTGCATCACCGTATATCACCGGCTGACTCTCATATTGTTCCAGGGAATATTGGATCAATCACAGTTGCCAAGCCTGCTTCGGATAAGGGATCTCAAACCGAAATGCGTAAATGCAACTATCATGGGACGCGTGGCCGAGTTGTTCGGAAACGTACGCACCTTGCGATGGAGATCTGTAATGCTGATGCGGGGGACTCATACTACATACTCACGCAGAATCCAGTCCGCCGCGGCCCAGGTCAGCAGGATAGGTACGGAGTTCGTCTGGAAGATTCGACCGGTATGTATCTCGCACTATCTTACGCTTTCCGTTGATAATGAAATTATGCAATCCTAACCCTCCCCCCCTCTTTCCATAGACTACTGCGACATAACTCTCTGGGGCGACATCGCCCGCAAACACATAGGCAGTCTGCACACAGGCGACTATGTGCTGTTTTTAAATCTGGCCACCACCGCCCGGGTCTTGAAACCGCGCGACGGCGGCGGGATGGAGAAGACTTTTGATGTAATTGGCAGCTCCGATCTGGGGACGGTAGTGTGGAATGGTAGGTTCAAAACTGGAGGCCGGAAGTATACCATTTTGTTTTGGACTTACTTGTTGACTGGGTTGGCAGTAAGCACGCTGGTCGGCATGATCTCGTCCCCGAGCATGAGACGGATCGTCCCGATCGTGGATGCGTTGAATAAGGACCTGCAGATGTTCTACGTCCGCGCTTTCTTGGTCGAATGTAGAGCCAGTGAAGGAGGGCCGACAATATCTACGCGTAAGGGATCAAAGCAGCCGTTGTCGATCCGAGTTTTGCACCACTGTCACTTACCCACGTTTGACTTTTTGTGCGTAGATCAAACGTGCGGCCGGGTCATTGAACAACCGCGGACAAGCGACGAACAGTTCTACTGTGCGTTCTGCCAAGCACGGTTTGAAGCGAAGCACGCGGCGTATACTTTGAAGTTTGTACTAGACGACGGGACGGCGCGGTGCGCTGTGAGTGTCACGGATCTGATTGCTGCGGTGAGCGCCCCCCGGTTTTCTCGAATGTAACGCTTTGTAAGTTCTCAAGGCTGATGAATGAACGTTTCTTGGTTGTAGGATATTGTGGGTGTCTCCAGCGCCGAGTTCTTGAGATTACCTGAGAACGAGCGGAAGGAGGTGCTTGAATCCGTTCCTGGGCAGCATGTCGAGGGATGCGTTGTCAAAGTTCCGGGGAAGGTAAGCGTATCGTCAGGCTCCCATGAAGACACCGCTCGGATGGCCATCTGATTGTGAGTATTGTCCCCCATAGACATACCGCCATCGGTTGGCAGCGGTAGTGCGGGTCCTGCCCAGCATCGCCAAAAGCTTGTTGGCCGAGTATCAACTCGAACAACGCAAGGAACGGCCGTGATATTGCTCCGGTGGACTCCAATTGGATTCACATCGCTCCATATATCACACACACGACACCAGGGCCAAATAAAAACATGTCGGGGTCATCATCGCTACTCGCGCCTGGCAACCTGCACCGTCAAAACGGGCTGCCTCAGATTCGCAGACGCGACATGGACAAGATACCCGCCCTCATTCACCGGCCAAACATCCATGGCGTGCACGGGATCGAGGTCTTGACGCTCGGCAACTAAGTCCCCGCTCCGTACATCCCAGAACGTCAGCCGCCCGTCGCCGTCTCCGCACACCACCGCCGCCCCGGTGTCCACTATCTCCACGCACACCGCACCATACACATCCTTAATCGGCGACGACATTTTGAACAGAGCGTTCCGGCCCCGCTGTGCACCGAACCCGACGACCCGCACACAGTCCCACGTCGCAATCGCCACCTGCGTCCCAACGAGATGAGCCGCCAGCGGGATCGTATCCCACACCGACGACGACAGCATCGGGCCCGGGAAGCACATGACCACCGTCCCCGTGCGCACGCAAAACACGTGCACGACCGATTTAGTGCGGGAGAGGATGTGCGAGTCTGTGAATTGCACGTCCACCACGGCGTCATGCTGCGACCGGTTTTGTATCTGCACCGGTGGCCATATCGTCCGTTCCAGCCACCCCCGACCAGCGCCGGGCGATAACCGCCAGCTTCGCACCGCACCGGACTGGTCGCCTGCCATCAGCCGGCGAGAGTTGAACCGGAGCGCCGTCACGCCCGACATGGAGGTTGCGCGGAGGACGGTCAAGGGCTGAAGTGTGTCGAGGTTGTAGAGTGTGACGAAACCCGGGGATGGGCTGCGGGCGGGTGTATGTGGTGTGGGTCGATGAGCGGGGTATTCTTGACGTGGACCGCGCTGTTATGGGAAAAGCGACAGCGCGAGTGGCGTCAATGATCGGAGTTACGAGAGTTAGTACGAGGCGTAGGGAATGAGCATACCTCCCATCCGAGAGCTAGGACTCCCATATATGCCTGTAAACAATTCACCGTCCCACTGTAAACTCATACCCGTTTAGTCATTCAGGCAGAGGAAGTGCGTGAACGCATTGCTCGACGTTCCCTTACTCCTCCTTGATGTAGTTGGGCGGCCACCGATTGGTGGAAAGGTCTTGAATGGACACCCCAAGGTAGTAGTCATTTTCGATTAGAAGACGGCCCTCGTAAAGCTGGGGTGAAGAGCAAGTGGGTTGTGTGGGTTGTCAGATTCTGTATCCCGATGTACTCCATGGGAACGCAAGAAAACTTCTTTGCAATTCCCCAGCATTCTGCCCCTTACCTGCGCAACCTCCCCATTCCTCAGCGCCGACCCCCGATTCCCCATCCCCGGGTTCCCACCTGCCACCCTCCAGTCCTCGCGGCAACGCTGTAGAAACACCTCCCGCCATGTCCGTAACGCGGATCCCTCTCCTATCCCCCCTGCACATCCCACCTTCGCCCCACAATCCCGCCAAATAAACCCACACACCCGCCCCCACTCGGCATCACTCAGCACAGCGGATCTGATAAACGTGCATGTTGCGGCGTAGGCGAGGCGATGGGGGATGGAGAGGTGGGCGGCAATGTGGAGGTGCAATTCGGGGGGGAGGTGAGAGAGCGCGGTGGCGGCTTTTTGGGGCTTGCAGGGTCGGTCTGGGGATAGAGCGTCGGTTCGGACGTCTGAGGAGACGCTGCCTCGGCGGAGTGGCATAAGAGGTACTGGAAACGATAGTAATGACTGGGGATTTTTGCGGGTTGTGAAAGGAAAGGAAGTGTTGCAGCTAAAGCGAACAAGGCTGGCGAAACTGCGATTATTCCAACGATTTTTTTTGGAAAGACCTCTTAAATTCGAGTAGCGTGATGCAATATAACGTTTTACCAATATAAGCTTTTTTTGAAGCCCGTATGCTTACGGCAGGCTTAGCCCTCTTTGTCCCTTTCGGCCTCGGCCGAAAGGGTCCATTTGCCACCTGCGAGCAAGCAGTCCATACCAAATTCGACCGCGGGGTCTAAAAATAGGATGAAAGACAACCCAAAGTCCAGATCGTTCGGATCTCCCTCCTTGAAGGTGGCTTGATCTCGCGGGGCGGAATGGGCATGGTTGTTCTTCTAGAAAAGTTTATTTGGGGATGCCGGGGGGGCTTGTATGAAAGAATGTAACGCGGCGGGTTTTTGGCGGGTGTGGTTTTGTGAATTTTGACATAGGTTCTTGTGCGCAAGATCGAGCTAGTTACAGATTACGGTGGAGCTGTCGCTGTTATATCGGTAAAATCTTGCAATACAATTTTTGTTTGGAGTTTCTGTGTTATCGGAAGAGACGGCGGAGCGATGTCCTCAACGCGGCAAGCTCAGGATGACCTCGAGTTTGGGGTCGCATCCGGGGACGCATTAGTCCCCGAACCGTCGTCGCGGGAAGCCACGACCGGACAGAATCTACGGAAGAGCGCGTTGACGAAAGCGAACGGGCTAAGCATAGCGCACGAGAACGGGAGCGTGGACATGGGGTCGTCGGACGACGGGGAAGAAGGGATGTCCAAGTCGCGGACGCGCAAATCAATCGTGTTCGCGGATGATGTCGAGGCTGGACGGGCGAGTTATTTCTCGGGCCCGTCGGCGGATGGGAAGATAAAAGGCTCGGCGCCGCTGTCGCCGACCTCACCGCTGTTGCTGGAGGAGGAGGTGACGGTGGTGTCGGCGGGGAAAGGCCAAGGTGCAGGTGCGCTCCCGGACGTCCCGGAGGGTGCCTCCTTACCCCGGTTCACCCTCTCCGGGATGCCGGGGAGCAAGAGCACGACCAGCAAACTCGCCGACCCACCACCACCACAACCCACCTCCACCCCCGGAGTCCCCAAACCCAAATCCACCCACGACCACCTCCCCCTCGCGCTTTCCCAGATCCTCAAAACCGCCGAAGAAACCAAAACCACCGTCTGGCAACTCACCGCCCAAGTCAGCGCCACCGCCCCGTTCCACAACCCCTTCGCCGCCTCCGCCTCCGCGCGCGCCCAGCAACGCAAGGAGAGCCAGGCCCAGATGCAGGCCCGCCGGATGTCCCTGGGCGCCGCGCTGTGCATCCCCGCCCCGTCGCGGATCGATCAGAACATGAGCTGGCGGAAACTGTTTACGCTCTCCGCGGGCGCGCTGGGGATTGTCTATGGCGAGATCTCCGTGTCGCCGTTGTATGTACTCAAGGCGATCTTCGCGCCGCATGGCGGGGAGCTGACGGATGATGGGGATTACCCGGAGATACCGGAGGAGGAGATCTTGGGCACGATATCGATTTTGGTGTGGTTGGTCACGTTGGTGTGCTGCATCAAGTATGTGTGGCTTATACTGAAAGGTGGGGTGCGTAGTGCGGCGGTGGGGGGTTTGACTTTTTCATGCTGGGGGACGCTCTGGGAGCTAACATGACAGTGTGTGTGATTTCGAAGCTGATAGGACGGGTGAGGGCGGAATCTGGGCGCTGCTGTCGCTGATACCGTTGGAATCGCTGGATGCGAGCGTACTGTTGCATCGGTCTCGCGCCGGGATATATGTGTTGGGATTGCTAGCGGCTAGTTTTCTAGTCGTAGATACCGTACGTTTTGTTTTTAGTTTGTTTCGATTGGATATAGTCTGGCTGTTTCGGAAGACATTACTGACGTGCTACTTCTTTTCTCACATAGATGATTTCCCCGGCTATTACAGTACTATCCGCCTTCGAGGGCATACGCCTCTACTCAAAGTAAGACCCACCCCCCAAACCCCCCATTCCCCCGCTTCCATCCCATCTAACCCTCTCCTCTTCCCAGAGCAACCTTCTCCCAAGACGCCGTCGTAGCCTGCACCTGCACCGTCCTCGCCATCGTCTTCTGGTGGCAGCGTTTCGGCACCTCGCGCATTCAAAAGGCCTCCGGCGCCATCTTCGCCCTGTGGTACCTCGTCATCGCGATGATCGGGCTGTACCAGATCGCGCGGTACCCGAAAGTGCTCGCGGCGTGGAGCCCGCATTATATTGGGTATATGGTGAGGAAGGATGTGGGCCATGTGGCGACGATATTGGGTGAAGCGTGAGTTTGGGGATGGTGTTTTTTTTTTTGGAATGGGAGGAGAGAGGCATTTACCTGAGATGTGGATTTTTTAGAGTGCTGGCGGTGGCGGGCGTGGAGGCGATGTATGCGGATTTGGGACATTTCTCGGCCAAGCCGATCCGGTGGACGTTCTTGGGGATGGTGTACCCGGCCATCACGCTGAACTATCTCGGGTAATGTCTCAAAGAGCATTGCAATGCATCCGCGAAAGCCGTCCGGAAGAGCAGCGCACTGATGAAAAGTTTCTGCTTTGTAGTCAAGCTGCATATTTGATTGGAAACCCGGCTGCTGCCGAGAACCCGTTCTTCAAATCCATCCCGAAGTATGTATCGTGGCGCAGAACACATACCTTCTCCCGTCTGAGGCTTATCCTCCTTTTTCGCCTCCGCAGCGTTGTAGATTGGCCTGTCATGGTCCTTGCCACAATCGCCGGTACGTTGTTCCCCTCGTGGACCCCATTCTTCGATGTTTTTACGTGGACTCATCGCTTGGAACATCTTTATTAGCCATCCTAGCCGCACAGGGCGCTATTTCCGGCTGTTTCAATCTGATCGATCAATCGGTGAGTCTGACATCGCTGCTGCAACATAACAGAACTCATTAAAACAGTGCTAACTCCCAGTTTCCTTCCAGATATCTCTCAACAAGTTCCCCAATGTGATCACCCGCCATCTGAAACACGCGCATGGGAGCGATATTTATATACCCGCGGTCAATTTCTGTCTGTTCTTGGGGAGCGTGATTATGGCGTCGGCGTTTCATACATCGCAGCATTTGTCGTATACCGCAGGTAAGTCTCGTATAAGAATAGTTTTCCGTCCATCTTATGAACTAATCATGGCGTAATTCGTAAAAGGGATATGCGTCGCGGGCTCAATGGCGATCACCAGCTTCCTCTACGTCCTCGTCATGCACCACGCCTGGAACCTCCCCAAATGGAAGATCCTTCTCTTCGGCAGCATCTACCTCCCGCTCGACCTCCTCCTCTTCGTGTCCTCGCTGCGCAAGATCGTCAACGAAGGCTGGGTCTCCCTGCTGCTCGCCTTCATGGTGTTTACGATCATGTTCGTGTGGACAGCAACGACGCAGGAGATCAGCACCTGGCTGCGCGAGCAGCTGATCACGCTGAACGATCTGAGAGTGTATGTCAAGAGCATGCCGAGGGTGCCGGGCACGCTGGTGTTTGTGAGCAGTGGAGACGAGGATGTGCCGAATGTGCTGCGGATATGTGCGGGGCGGTTGAACAACCTGCCGGTGAATTTGATATGTATGAGTGCGGTGGCGAGTCAGTCGCCGTTTGTGGCGGATGAGGAGAAGGTGGTGTTTCGGACCGTGGATGCTGTTAGTGGGATATACCGGCTGGTGATTTCGTATGGTATGACTATTTGACATGCGTTGCTGAAATGCATACCCAGCCTGCTCTTTTTTTTTATTTTTGTGTTTTTTTGCACCAGGCTACGCCGAACGAGATTTCAACGTGCAAACGGCACTAGAGCGAGCGAAGAAACGCGGGCTGCGGATGAAAGCGGGCGAAAAGATCTCGTTCATCGTCGGACGAGAAATCGTACATTCCACGATATCCTCGAGGTTGTTCGGACGATTACGTCGGCAGATGTACAACACGATAGCGCGGAATTTACCGGGGAAGATGGAGTATTTTGACTTGCCGCCTGGGGATACCCTGGAGGTAATGTCGGGGGGGACGGGCAATGTGGTCAGATTTGAAAACCCCGTGTCGCACGGATTCATAACCGATCTTCTTTTCCACTAGATGTCAATCCATGTGATATTCGATGTCGATGACACCCCGCCAGACATTCCTATGTCGAAAGAAGGCAAACTGACATATGCGTAGTGTTGGGGAACGATTGCTTATGCCTCCGTATTTGCCGTTCTAATGGACCGCCAGATTTGGTTCCCATGTATCAAGTTTTTCTCATAATAGAGATCCGGTCATGTGTAAGAAACCTGGGGACCGCATTTTGACAGGGTGCTGGACGCGCTGTCAGAATCCGTCATTTGCGTGAGTCAGGTGGGGTGGTTGTGGAATTAGATGATTATATTACCGGACGCGTTCCTGTGCTGCCTTACGGAAGTCGGCGTCGGACCTCCGCTCCGGTTTCCGGCGCCTTCCTGTCGCCTCGCTCGCTCGCTCTCCGCGCATCATGCCATGCGACGCAGACAGGCAGCAAGACATGGAGAACGCGTTCAGAGCGCGTCGTTTCGTGAGAGGGAGACTTTGGTGAGTGGGTGAGCTGAGGTCAGAGGGCGTTTCCTTCGGACATGTCTCCAGAGGACGAATCATCAGGTTGTTGCAGGACATCATCCCCCTGTCGGATGCATGTGCCGCCCCCCAGATTGATCAGTGACTAGCCAAATGCTCTCCCCCACGGACGCAGTCGTTTCATCGGCTCACCATTCGCGAGGGTTCAAGCCCCGACCTTCCCTTTATCGTCAGCGGCTACCGGACTCGACATCCGAAAGATCTCCCATTGCCAGGGCTCACGGCTTTCGGGGCCGAACGCCCGAAGGACTTCCGTTGGTTGGAAGAGAAAAGTGAGCTGGCCCATTGTCACCATGACATCTGATTAGCTTTCGGACATGAAAAAAGTACGGAGCAGCTGTGCCTCAAGGATCTCCGCCTAGTGGAACGACTTACTTGGTGCCACTGGCTATTGGCATCGCACCCAACGGACGGAATGGGCCACCAGTTTGTGGCCCCCGCGGCAAAGCATGGTTGCCTCGGCCTTGGGGATCTAATGACTGCTGCGTAATACCTTCCGATCATATCATCGGACAGGAACTGCTCGTCGCTCCCTCGGCCCTGCCATCCATATATCTACCCGAGACTCGCCCCCTATTCCCTCAACCCCGAGAAAACCCTCATCTTCAAAACTCAGCATCCCCCATCCGCACACTCGCCTCCACCACAGCATAACCTCACCCACCATCACGATGACCCGAGTAGCAGTCCAACCCACCGGCGGCGTCCCAACCCCCGTGCAAGATCCCAAACTCAGCGGATTCCTCTCCCGTCTGAAAGTGAAGAACACCGACACGGCGTCCCACAAGGACACCGTAGACTCGTACTACAAGTACTGGGACTCGGACCGCAACGTTTCCACTACCACCCTGGTTGAGGATGAGAACTCGGTTGCAGCGAGGAGGGCGGGTTCGGACAAGCTTACCAACCACTTTTATGATCTTGTTACTGATTTTTACGAATATGGTGCGTTTTTTTTCCTTCGATGCGACTGCTGAATACGGTTCGCCCCTTTCGGAAGACCAGGCAGCTAACGATCTGCGATCCCCTTTCTCCTTTCCTTGCTGTTGTCTGTGTTTGTAGGCTGGGGAATGTCGTTCCACTTTGCGCGCATGTTCAAGGAGACGACCTTCAAGAACTGCGTGGCGCAGCACGAGGACTTCCTTGCTCTCAAGCTGGGCTTGAAGCCGGGCATGCAGTGCGTCGACGTCGGTTGTGGTGTCGGTGAGTACGCAAATACATATCACAGGGTTGCTAGTCCTAAGGGCTCAGCGGCAAGAGTATCACCCAATGTACGGATGTTTTACTGACACTGCCTCTGTCATTTAGGTGGTCCTTTGAGGGAAATCGCCAAGTTCAGCGGTGCCACCATCACTGGTCTTAACAACAATGCCTACCAGGTCGAGCGTTGCAACCACCTCGCCAAGCACCTCGGTCTGTCTTCCATTTGCAAGGCCCAGAAGGTAGGCTTTACGAGAGACGGGTTGTCTTTCGTCGACGGCATTCTACACACATCAGAACGAAATCTAATTGGATTTGTCCGACCTCTCAATCAGGGTGACTTCCAAGCCATGCCCTTCCCCGCCGCCAGCTTCGACGCCGCCTACGCCATCGAAGCGACCTGCCACGCCGCGCGCCTCGAGAACGTCTACGGCGAGATCTTCCGCGTCCTGAAGCCAGGCTCCAAATTTTCCTGCTACGAGTGGCTCACCACCGAGCGCTACAACCCCAACGACCCCAAGCAGCTCAAGGTCATCCACGACGTCGAGGAAGGAAACTCCATCTCTAAGCTCTACACCATCCCACAATGTCTTGCTGCGTTGAGGAGCGTCGGGTTTGAGATTGAGGAGTACTGCGATCTTGCGGACCCCAACTCCCCGTTGGCGGATGCCCAGGACCCGTGGTACCTCCCCTTGAAGGGCAGCTACTCTTTAAATATGGAGCAGATTGGCCGATGGAGGATGACGCCCATTGGTCGATGGTAGGCGTCTCGCAAATCCCTCCATATCACTTGACTTGATGAAACTCACCTTACCTTTCCACTATGATTCCTACAGGATGACGGACAAGATGGTCTTCACCCTCGAAACCGCCCGCCTGGCACCAGCAGGCACCCGCAAGGTGTCCAGCCTGCTCAACCTGGCCGCCGACGCCCTCGTCGCCGCCGGCGAGCAGCACCTGATGACACCCATGTTCTATTTCACCGTCCGCAAGCCCCTTAACGCGACCGGTGCTATCACCAACGGCGTCGGTCACTAAGTGTGTTTGAGGTCGACAACGTCTACTCACACATTCGCTCACACTACCCACCCTTATCTCTCCACCTCCCCGCGCGCAATATACGCATGGTCGTTGTTGATGCCACCCCCCCGTTTTTTTTCGGCTCGATGAATTTTTGATGTTACTTATGAATATACTTATGAAATGGAGATGTTCCGCTGGGTTTCCTTGGGGCAAAGAGCAGTCAATGGCCAGTCGGTTGGATGTTATACCGTTCGCTCAAGGGTGCTGAACTGGCGCAACATTGCTCTTACACGGCGGAGTCCGGGACGCCGTTCACGTTTGACCTCACCGGCTTGATTTGCCTTTTACGTTTTGTTGAAGCTTCCGTCGGGAGATGCAGCGGACGATTGATCTGCGTCGTTAATGGGCTGGGACATTCCGAGTTTCGACGTCAGCGGTTGTGCGTTTATTTGTGCCGAGTGCCGAATGTTCCTGTGCTACTTGGAGGAGGGCGGAATGGGCGCGTGACCTCCCTCCCGAATGGCGACACCCAACAAGTGCCCTCAAGAAAAGTGGCTTCACGACGAACCGCAAACGAAGGCAATGAGGACTGCACAACAACCCCAGATACCCCCCCATCCATCCCCCACCCAGACACTAGCCCGAGAGTGCTTGCTACATTCCCCCATCCATCACCCTCACACAGAGAGACCATAGAAGAACAAGAAACGTACAATGGCAACAGCAACCTCCCAAGCATCCCTCTCCGAAAAACCACCCATACCGCTCGACACCTCCCCGGGCCCTCCTCGAACCGGTGGCGGCGGCGGCGGCGGCGGCGGGCGGGCACGGGCGCTAATAGGCCGCCATTCGAAAGATAGGGTCATCAGCGTATTTGTGGAGGATCGAAGGGTGGTGGCGTATGATGGGGGAAGGTGGTCACCGCTGACGGGGGTTGTGAATGTGATGGAGCCCGTGGATGGGGAGCAGCGGGTTGTTTTGGAGCGATATGGTAATATTGGGAGGAGTTGAGATTCTTGTGGGGTATACACTGATACGTTTGCGTTGTGTTTTTAGCGCCATATGCGGAAGTGCGATGTATCATGGTGTACAAGACAGGGCTGGGCTCTGTCGTCCGACGAACGCTCTACACATCCACACAACCATTATCAGCCGCACCCGCCGACCCCCCAACATCACCCACGGGCGAGCCGCAACCGCAGCAACGCCGCCAATACCCCTTCACTTTCCACTTTGGCGTAGAGCCGCTCTCACCCTCGCTCGCCTTCAACCCGACAGACCTGCATGACGGCCTGCCCGTCGGCGTGCATTGGGAGGTGGTGGGCTACCTCGGGCGGCGCAGCACGCTAGCGGGTGAGCACAACACGCTGTCGGCACCGGGAGCGAACAACAGCAACGACGGCGGCGGGGGTTGGGGAATGGACATGAACGGCGTAGTGACGGACACGAGTTCCGCTTCGATGCAGCGGCGGTCGCGGGCGACGCTGCATTTTTTGGTCGAGCATAGATTGGGCGGCGGGCTGGGTGCTGCTGGTCAGCAGGCGGCGCGCGTCGCCACTCAGGCGTTGAAAGCGCCACTGTTGTCGTTTGGGCGGTCCAGGAACCCCGAGGTGGTGTTGAAAGCCACCGTGGGGAAACCGCTATGCACCATGGACGACGATCTGAAGGTCGATGTGGAGGTGACGCACCTGCAGCCCTCGCAGAAAGTGCATCGCGTGCAGCTCAAAGGTCTGCAAGCCGTCTCGATGCGGTTACCGAGCCGCGACACACTGCAGTTCAAAGCCACCGTCGCGCTGTTCGAAGACAACCCCGCGCCGCGGTACGACCCGGCCGCCAACTCGACCTTCACGGGCTCCTACACGATGATGATGGGCGCGGGCGTCGGTAACCGGCCCAAGAAGAACGATGTGCCCGCCGAGATCCCGCTCCTGGACTGGCAGCGGTCGGCGGAATCGATGCAGGTGGAGAACAAGAAAGGGTTTGTGGCGTCTACCCCGCCGCCCGTGGACGATTTGAGCAGGGCGAATGTCGAGGTGACGTACTCGGTGAAGGTCACGGTCACGATAGCGGATGCGGCGAAGGCGTTTGGAGGGAACCAGAGGGAGATCAGTGCCGTTATACCCTTTGCGTTAACCGGCGTCGTCGAAGGTAAGCGCCATCATCCCCAAAGCTGCATTGTATACTCCGCACTCCCCACATATGAGATAACACGCACGCTTACCGCCCCCACCTCCTTCCCATCACCCCAGACGAACCCACAGTCCCCACCCTAACCGCGCAACTAACCCGCCGCTCCTCCACCTCCTCCACCACCGTCCTCGCAAACCCCGACCTCCTCCTCCCCCTCCTCGCCGAAACCCTCGACGACCTCACCCAATCCCTCGACGACATCGCCGCCCTGCAACACGACTGGCCCTCCCTCCTCACATCCGACTCGGTCACGGACCCGGCGGACCACGCCCAGGAGCTATTGGAGATGTTGGCGCTGTTGAAGGCCCAGATCGGCGTGTTTGTGGAAGGGTTTGGCGCGAGCGATGGGAGCGTGAGGTGGCCGAGGAATCCGGTGCCGTTCAACATGATGGTGCTTGAGGCGGAGCTGTTGGTCAGGGCCGGCCCGGGCAGGGCGGCGGGGGGTGGTGGGCCCCAGGTGGGGGAAGGGGAGGATCTGCCGCCGTCGTTTGAGGAGTCCACCGGCGCTCGGGCGGTTTCGACAGATGCCTCGTTATCACGGCCTCCATCACAACAACCACCATCGCAAACCCCACCACCATCGCACCCCCAATCTCTCACCCGCCCGCTACCAACCCCGTCAACCATCCCGCACCTCCTCGCCACGATCGAGCACTTCTTCAAGTCCGCCAAATCCATCGTGCTCGCCTGGATCGCCTCCCGCGGCAGCGGCGGCGGCGGCCGGCACAAGGCAGAGTTTGACGAAAAGGCGCGTGAGCTGGAGGGGAGGGTGGAGGAGTTGAAGAGGGTGCTTGAGCGGGTTACTTTTGCGGGGGTCGGTGGGGGGATACAATCGTTACCGGCTGCATATGAGAGGTGACTGTGATGGTGCGGCGAGGAGTATCCCCGGTGGAGGATATACCCCCTCCATTTATCTAACTAGCCCCCATACCCTCATATACGTGATCATCCCCTACTAGCTGTTACCTTCTGCCAATCTGGGGAATTTGGCTAACTCTTTTTGGATACTGCTCATATGCTTACGGCTTAATGAAAACGCTACTGTTACGGAGGGTCCCACACTACAAAAAACTTGTTCATTAGGGTTCACAAGATGGATGATACAGTGGGGAGTCGGGAGAGGGGGAGGTTAGTACGCCGGTGTCGGAAAGCTAGTGGTACTCTACGGGATGCTCTTCGGGGGGGACTACGTAGACACCGACAGCAGCTAGCCCAGGTATGCAAACGCCGTACATCGTCATCGACAATCATCACACCAACCCGAAGGAAAAGGCGCTGAGGTAAATGTAATCCGCCCTAGAACCCCTTCGGATGCTTCTGATGAAAGTTCCACGCGGTCGCGAGGATGCTGTCGATCGTGTCGTACTTGCGTTTCCAGCCGAGGATCTTTTCGGCTTTTTCCGAGGATGCGATCAGGGTTGCGGGGTCGCCGGCGCGTCTAAACCAAGAAAATGTCATATTCAGGTTGAGTCGGGTGCGGGGGAGGGGAATGGGTGAAATTTATATGGTACGCCACCTTGGTTTGATTTCCGCAGGGATGGGATGTCCCGTGACGCGGCGGGCTGCTTCGATGATCTGCTTGACGGAGTAGCCTTCGCCGGAGCCGAGGTTGAAGCGGTTGGAGATGTTGTGTTTCGCTAGGTACTCCAGGGCCTGCGGACAGGGTAATGACGGGGTCAGAGATGGACGAACCGGTCGAGACGCCAGTCCCAATCGACCACACACATACCAAAGCGTGCCCGGACGCCAGATCCGTGACATGCACATAGTCCCTAACACAGCTCCCATCCTCGGTCGGGTAATCGTCCCCAAAGATGAAGATCTTCTCCCGTTTGCCCAGCGGGACCTGCAAGATCAGCGGGATCAAGTGGGACTCGGGCGTATGGTCCTCTCCAATGTCCCCTGCCTCATCAGCCCCACACGCGTTGAAATATCTCAAACACACAGACTTCAGCCCAAACGCCTCGTCGCACGACTGCAGCAGCTTCTCAACCACCAGCTTGGTCTCGCCGTACGGGTTGATCGGGTGCGTCTTATCGTCCGCCTCGATGGGCACGCGCTCGGGCATCCCGAACAGCGCGGCCGTGGAGGAAAAGATGAAGTACTTTGTCTTGTGCTTCTGCATCGCTTGCAGGAGGGTGATGGTCCCGGACACGTTGTTTTCGTAGTAAGACAGCGGGTCCGCGACGCTCTGTGCGACTTCGATGGAGGCGGAGAAGTGGAAGACGGCGTCGGGGACGTGTTTGGAGAAGACCGTTTCGAGGAAGGCTTTGTCGCGGATGTCACCTTGTTCGAATGCGACGCCCTTTGGGATCGATTGTGTGTGGCCTGGATGGGGGAGGTTGGGAATGAGGTGTGAATTCAGGGCATCGGGACGGGCGATTTCACCTAGTCGTACCTGTGGATAGGTTGTCCAGAATGACCAGCTCGTGAGAGTGCTTCGACAGCTCCCGCACGATATGGGAGCCAATATAACCAGCACCTCCTGCAATGATGATCTACAAGACATAGCGGGTTAGTGTGCACTCGGATATGACATGACATCGGGCACCGGGCGGCGGCGGCCTACCTTCATCTTGACACTATTAGAAGCGGGCGATATGAAGTAGATGTAGAAAGGCGAGTACGAGCGAGTCTTTGAGAGTGCAGAGTGGTTCCTTAATCCTTCGTCCGTGGGAGTGCGGTTGCTGGATGGAGCGTGGGCACTGGGTGGGCAAGTCGGAGAAGGGACGGCGGCCGCTGCGGGCGTTGCTGCGCGTCTCGTCTCGTCTCGTCGATCCCAGCGTCGATCCATCGATGCCCTGCATACAGTACATAGCCCCGGAGGAACAGCATTGGCACACGGCTGACTGATCGAAGCGCAGGTGGTTCAACGTCTCTAGGTGACGGATTGAGAGGGATGTTTTCCGGACCACACATTGATGGAACTTGGCGGTTAGAACCGGTGAAGCAGTCCTCTGCAAAGGCGTCTCCCATTCATTTCCTGGAGAGGGGGTACCAAACGGAATGGTATGGCCAGAATCTCGCTCGGACCTTGGAGTACTGTAAGGACGAGAGGGGGGTATCTCCTGGCATCGCTTGCCTAACCCACCAGGCCTGACACTTCTACACCGTGGCACTCAATCATACTGTGCGTGCATGCACCTACGCGCCGGGAGGTGATCCTGGTAAGGCGGAGACGGCGATGCCTGCCAACCGCCCTTCTTCGGCCCCATTCCGAAAACGCGTACCTTGTGTGCACCGCGGCCCACGCTCCTCCCACGCTCGAAAATTGGATGAGGACTGCGGCATTGGCGTAGCTTACCTCATGTCATGGCGCGGGGGTGTTGCATCCCATCTTGGGCATTGTCCTCGCGCAAAGGCGTACCTGACATTGGCCATGCGTACAAGAAGCAACAAAATGATACGAGATGCACTTGGAAGGTGTGTTCGATACACTGCGCACTCAACTTACCGTATGGGTTTGGTGGTCGGCGTGAAGAAACTGAGTTGACCGAGGGAGTAGCCTCTTTTGAACCCGGAAGTCCCATGGAGACGGAGAGTGGTGCCGTGGCGGGCGGTGGCAGAACTCCCCGTCAGGATAGGGTTCCCATTATGCAGTGTTCCCCCCGTGTGCATGCCCATGTACAGTCAGTGGACATAAAGCTGTGTGCATGCCAGATTAAGTCAGTGTCTGACGCGCGTTGCGCGACATCAACTCATCATCCTTAATCTTGGGGCATTGCGAAACCTGACCTAAATGAATGGATCTAGATCTGAATTTCGCTAATACCTAGTTGTCCCCCCATTGGCTGCGATTACGGCTGCCATTCTTGATGGCATTGACCGTGTCAATGCATCAAGATGCGGCTGCATTGTGGGCCATATAGTTTGCACAACGTTGTCCAACATTCAAGGGGTAGGGTTCGCTTTCGATACCTTCCGTTTGAGCATTGCCCACAGATTCTCAATCGGATTGAGATCTGGACTCTGCGCTGGCCAGGGAAGAAGCTCAATGCCGTGTTCATCAAAGAACTGTCGAGTTTCAGCCGATGTATGAATAGGGGCGTTGTCCTGCATGAAGAGAGGATTGGGAAGAAAAATCTCTAAATTCCGCCACATCGGCAACATGTTAGCAGTAAGATGTTGCACATAGGCAGGAGAGTTAATCCCTCCACGGTTTTGACCCTCTCGCTGAACACGCTGCATCTCTTTCATTGGACCTACTGCATTTCCAATGAATGCTCCCCAATACATGAATGTTTTTCGTCCACTCTTCCTGGTGCCCTGGATGCAATTGGGATGAAAACGTTCAGTTCGTAAGCGCCAGCACCGCATTTTAGGTACCCAGCCAATTTCAAAGGACGTCTCATCAGTCCAGAAAACACGAGACCAGTCCGCTTCCGTCCAGTCTTGGTGCTGCAGTGCAAATGCAAGGCGTGCTGCTTTATGGTCCTCTGTCAATAGTGGCTTTCGGACCTTGAAACGCGAGGTGAGATAGAGCAGGTCCCGTAGGTAGCGACGCACTGTTTTTGCAGACACCTGGAGTCCGGTGAGCTGTGTGAATTCAAAAGTGATCTGTTTTAGTGTTTTCTCCCGAGTGCTACTGTCAGCAACAACAATACTGCGGAAGGCAGCCAAATCATCATCAGAAGGCTGGTACTTAGCTGGTCTTCCTGTTGGCTTCTTCGATTGATAGGCGGTTGGTGCAGTGGCACTCTCGTTCGCAAACCTCTTAATAGTGTTCCTCACAGTATTCCTGTGAACGTGCTCCTGCCTTGCAATTTCAGATGTCGTCTTGCCTGCTATATGGAGGGCAACTATGGCTGCCCTTTTTTGTGGTGTGAGAGGTTTCCCCATAGCTGAGGTGGTGAAGATGTTGGCGTGCATTTCGCCATCACGGCTTCGTCGCTGGCTTCAATACTCAAGCTTGCGGCTCCAAAACGCGCGGTGCGCTTTGTGAAACGGTCATTGAAATCCATATGGGGTGCACACAGCTTTTTGTCCACTGACTGTACAGTATACCAAAGGTGCGAGACAGAGAGAGGGGGAAGGGGGGGCGGAGTTTCAACCCGGCGGATTGCAGCATTGAGGAGAACGCGGAGACACGCAACGGCGAGAGTCGGAGAAAAGGTGAGTTCTGCTCCTCATATTCGCATTGGGAACGGAAAGAAGTTTGGGCTTATTTAATGTCCGCGTTTGGGAAAAAGGGAAAGAAGGATCATATCGCTTACGAAGCCGACAGCGCTGGAGCCTAAACCCTGTCAAATCACGTCAAAACGCGGAAGCGTAAGCAAGTGAACAACGCGCTGAGGGAAGGGTTTCGCAGGCCCAACCCAGTCCGCGTCTATCCATGTCTGAATGTGCCACTGCTCCAGTATCGGCACGAAGCCCATCCCCTCCTGCCTTCACCACACTTCATGCGTAACGGTAAGCGTATCCGAAGCGGCGCGTTTCTACTAAGCCATTGATATACTAAGCTTCGTCTAGTATTTGTAAGTGGGAAGGTAAGTGCAGTCTTCTCTCCGCAAGTGAAAAAGGTTTGTGCGTATGGTGAGGGGTGTGGTGTGTAAAAAACGGTGGGTGACGAAGGGTGGTTGCAGATATATTGATTGTAGCCGCGATCTCGTTCTACGCCTGCGTACTAATGCTGTGATGAAGCAGAGTGTGGTGCCCGAAGCACATCGTCTGCCGTACATGACAGCCTCGATCCCGCTTGATGGATGGATTTCAAATGGAGTAGTAATGCCACCGATTCTTTCCAGACTACGCACATAACATCCCATACAAACTCTACCCAACCCTCAAATCCCACGTTTCAACCCCCACTCCCACTCCCCAAATCCACATCCCTTGCCTCGCCTTTCTCCGCACTTTCCTCCACATAAAGCTGCATCTTCAATATCCCAGCATCCATAGTCTTCAACGGCACAATCGCGGCAGCGCTCACATCCACCTGCCCCGGGTCGCTCGGAATCCACGGCGCCGCCTTCGCCAACTCATTGACCGGCCCCTTCGCCTCCTCACTCAACTCCACCAGAATCGCAAACGCCGCGTCGGGCGGATTAGGCGCCAGCAACGCATCACACACCGATATCTTGAGCAAAAACGCGCGCAAATGCCTCTCCACATCCCCAACCCCAATACTACTCTCCGCGTTCTTCAACATGCTCTCGCTCAGCCCCTCCGTCAGCGTCCGGATCTGGAACGTGAATTTCTCGTAGGGCTGTTTCGTCCGTGGGTCGTGGATGACCAGATAGAGTTTCGAGACGGTGCCGCGTTGAAGGTCGGGGGTTAGACCCGAGAGGACATCGCGGATGTACCCGTTTAGCACGGGGTGTCGCGACATGCGCACTGGGACGTTGTATTTGCGACGGGGGGAGAAGAGTTCGGCGGGGTACACGGAGCGGATGTAGAGGATGTAGTGGATGGCTACTTCGAGGAATTCGATGAGGGTGTCTGGGATGATTGGGGTTTTGGTTAGGCCCTCCCTTCAGACGCATGACAAAACATGGAAATGCGGACCTCGCTTCACGTACCCGTCAACTCCAAGAAGTTCAAGACGGGCGCCGTCGGTGCGGCGGAAGCGGGAGTACGAGTACTTGAGGACATTTTCGTTGCAAGCGTCGGGTCGATGTTGGGCGGGTCGTTGGGTCTCGGAGGTGGAATGCACTGTGTCCGTTCCAGATCCAGGTCACTTCCTGCGCCACAGCTGATAGGTTGAAAACTTGGGCCCCTTTACAGCATACGGCGGCCCCTTGCGACTATTGAGGGTGCGCGGGTGTACTTCGTCTCTCTCTGTGTTGGTGAACAGCACTTGCGACTGCCTCATTTGCCAATGCGTAAGGAATCCTCATTTCTGGAAAGCGCGCGGTGCTGCATGTTCAGCACATGTATTTGTATCATCAATCGCACCGACAAAGAAGGTTTAAAATGCAAGAAATCTTAAATAAGAAGAATAAAATATCAGACAAAAGGGGGCGCAGTAGAGGCTGGAGTAGATACAACGGTGGGATTCCGCGAATTGCGGCGTGCATGCAAGAATGTGTGCGGAAGGGGAAGTTTTCCATCGCTATGATATGATGCGAATGTGGATGTGGGGATGCAATGATGGTGATGTCGATATAGATGCGATGGTGATGCGAATGGCGTGGTGTGTCGATGATGCCCTCGCCAAGATCCTTAAAGGCCGTAGGTGCATGTTCCCCTCTCTCTCCCCTCAAAACGAGTGGAAATCATGTGATAGCGTCGGGAAGTGCGACTAGCGACCGGCAAAATGATGCCCGTTCACGCTGGGAACATGCAGGCCACGTCGTGCAGCTTTCCCAGAGTCCCTCGTTCCTAGTTCGCCTCGATGCACACAACCCCCTACGAAGCCTATGCGCGACCAAAAAACGTCATCGCTTAACGCCGGCCTCTGCTCGAACCCCTTCCACGGCTTCCACCCCTTGACCCACCCCTTGACCCGCCCCTCGAACCCCCACGTCCCCGCCCTCCACCTCTACTCGCGCCCCGCCCCCTCCCTCCACCCCCACCACGACCACCACCAACACTGCTCTTCATTCGTTTCGCGCTGAACCCGCTTAAATCGTCCACGCTGTCGGCGGTATTGCTCTTCTTGTGCCGCTTCATGCCGCCAAAGCCGAACTTCTCGTCCTTGCGTTTACGTTTGTTACCGTCGCTGCTGCCGCCACGACCCCCGCGAGAGGCCTTGTCGGCTTTGTCCAGCTCGATACCGAAATCCAGATCGTCCCCGGCGTTGCCGTCGTCGTTCGCGTTTTCAGTGGAGGCGTGTTTCCGCCGTGCGACTTTGACCTTTTCGATTTCGGACTTTTTGGTTTTCGTGCGTTCCAGCAGTTTCTCTTGTTGTACTTTCTTGCCAAACTGTTCATTTCACACGTCAATTGGAGATCAGTAAAACTGTCCGCATAAAGTCATAATATGGAGAACCACCCCCCTACCTTCTTGAGATCCCTCTGCTTCCTCGCCTTCTCTGCCGCCTGGATAGACGCAGCCTCATCCAGCAACTTCTGCCTGACCCTGGCCATGTGCTCATCCGTCTTGACCATTTCCGCGAAAAAGTCGTCCGGGCGGGAGAATGGCACACCGGCAGCCAGAATCTTTTTCCGGCCCTCTGTTGCGCCGAACAGCGCTTGCTTGTAGAACGCGAGCTCCCGTTTCAGGTCGTCATGCACGTCTGCCTGTTCGAGGTCGAGAGGCGCTGGGGAGGTGATGGATTGCGTCTCGATCCAGGGAAGGGTGGTGGGGAGGCGGATGTCTTCGAGGCGGGACAATAGTGCGACCTGGACGTGGATCGAGAGGTGTGAGTTTGTTTCTCACCGCGAACGCAAAGGGCACAAAGTTTTGGGTAAGACTATTTCGCGCCACGCATACCGTGTTGTTGGCATACACCTTCTCGACCAGCTCTTCGTCGTCGCTACCCTCTTCTCCCTTGCCCTTCATCATTTCCAGATACGCCTGCATTTCCAGTTCATCCTCCTCGTCCATTTCCTCAGCTCCATTCTCTCCCGCTGCCTCCTTCTCTTCATCCTCACTGTCAGCCGCGACAGCTACTGCCGCCGCCTTGTGCTTCTGCTTCTTCCCTCCGACCTTCTTGAGCTTCACGGCCGATGGGTCGTTCTCCTTCATCATTGCTGCCACTTCAGGGTCGACTTCCAGCTGCTGCTCCTCAATGAAGGCGTTGATGTCCGAGGCCGGGGTCACTTTGGCGGCGCGAGCGGCTTTCGCGGCAGCTCCTGCGGCCTTTGCCGGGGTCGTGGCTTTCGACTTTTGCTTTCCTCCTCCTCCTCCTGCCTTCTTTGCCATTGTTGCTTCTGCTGTATGGGGGAATGTCCTGAGGTTGGAAGTACCAACACCTCCAAAGTGCGATAATTGGGCATTGCGAAGTTCTTTCCTGTCGGGTCACGAGATCGGTCACGTGCGGATTGAATGTTAAACATTCATTCTTTTGCCCCGTTCGCAACTTCTCCGACGCTCAACCAAGTTGAACCAACGAAGCATTTGCAGCAAGCTTCCCCATCACCATGACGCTCGCAGCTGACCTCGACCTCGACTCTTTACTGGAGAAGGCCACCCGCGCTCTTCAAGAGCGCCAGGCTGCCGTCATGTAAGCACGCAAGTGACGTTTTCAAGGGAACACGGAGAACAACCGTTGACCTCATTCCACTTGCCTCTCTCGCAGCTCCCTCCAAATAGAAAACGAAAAGAAGCCCTTAGAAACCGTCAAACTCGACCCGGGAATCCAGCGGAGAGATATTGTCTACCTCGACAACAATGATAAACGAAGGGGCCCTGTCCGCCTCAACTTGGAGAAGGCGGTGGTGATAGAAACCGAGGTGGAGAAGGACAGCGCAGGAAAGCCGAAAGACCCTGTTGCGCTGTGCAGGCAGAAGGTGCAGAACGGACCCGAGAAGCTGGTGGTTCAGGCGGCACCAGAGACGCTGCCGCCGGCTTTGGATTGGGATGCAAAGAAGAAGAAGGCAGTAGGTTACGAACCTCTCAGAACAAATGATGTAGGAGGGGATGCTTATTCTTGGGCGCTCAACCAGATGACAAGGGAGACCTCTGGCCCAAAATGGTTTGACATGCCTGCGCCAGAACTGACGGACGAGATCAAACGCGACCTTCATATTCTCAAATCTCGTTCGGTGCTGGACCCAAAACGGCATTACAAGAAGGGCACCCTGAACAACCCGCCAAAGTTCTTCCAGGTAAGAACTTCTATTTCTCTACCACTTCAAGACCTCAGCAACTTTCGCTAATCATGCACCTTCTCAGATGGGAACAATCATCCAAGGCCCCATTGAATTCTACTCCAGCCGAATGACGCGCAAAGAACGCCGGGACAACATCGTCGAGGAATTGATGGCCGACACGGACTCGCGAGCGTATTTCAAGCGCAAATTCTTAGGCATCCAGGAAGAGAAGGACCAGTTCACAAAGAAGGGATGGAAGAGGCGGAAGGAGCGGAAGTAAGGGCAAATGTGCATGGAGAAGTCGTTGTGCGTAGAGTATAAATTATTCTTAGGCAATCCAGCGGGGTCCACTTGGTGTAAAATAGTGTACATAGTAAGAATAGGATGTCTCCGGCCGCTGCTCCCAATTTATTCAGCGCAACAAATGGCTCGTCGTCGGTCGAGGATGAGCTTCTCGTGGACACAAACTGTTGCGGGGCCCTACAAAGCCCGCGCGTCCCTTCCCAGATTCCCACTTTTCCCCATCTTTCGAAAAAAATGATCTTTCGGGCAATCCACTCTTTCACTCTGAGGATGAAATGCATCTCACCCCGGTCCAAGGTCCGATAGCTTAGACGGTGAGCTGCATGACTGACTTGTTACATGGGCAAAGTCTCACTTCCAGCAGATCCGCTGATCTTGCTTCTTAACAGTGGCACCCTCTCTGTACGTCCATCCACCTCGCCATCTCCAACTACTCTCCTCCCCAAAAGACGCCCTTGAGTCTACGATGCCACCAAAGTCTACCGCCGGAGCTATTACCTTGGTGGCACTTGAATCGCCCCGCGACTATCTCAACTGCCTCTTAACCTGCAAAGCCTGGAACTCGGCATTCTTCGAAAGGGAACGGCGACTCCTCAGACACAACTTCAGTGAAACCACAAGTCTCCCGTTCGCGATAATAGTCAACGAGAATCGAAGGTTCTATCCGCCAGGACACGAAGACCTCACGTACATACACTGCTTTGGAGGACCGCAATTACCTGATAATGGGGCAAGCTCGACGTGGCCTTCTAGACCTCGGAGTTTGGCTCGCGTACAATATTCAGCGAGTCCCAGAGCGGGGGATGGCTAGGAGTGGGTAACTCGTGCTAGAGGTGAGTAACTCGGGTTAGGGGTAGACTAGTTAGACAGCTGCCGAGCGGAGCGTGATAGATCCTGGTTGTAGGTATATATTGAGGTGATAAGTCGCGGGGGCAAAGACAAATGGAGGAAGCGGAGGGATCCAGAGGAAAGATGCCCTGACCGGGTTAATGCATTTCTGCGTTCCTAAGCTTCGATGCGCAAGATCACTCTTACATTCGTTTCCCCGCATGGCCCTGTGCATACATACTCTGGCATAATACGCGTTTGCTGCCGACATGATACGCGTAAACACCCACATCCAGTTCAAACTAAACTCCCATCGTACATACCACGCAAACCCGGCCGTGTGCACTGCCTCTTCTTTACCGGTCCGCACAAAAGAACCTCTTCTTTCACCGCTTCGTTCTCCATTTTTTAACTAATTTTTTTGGTTCTGTTAGAAGGCATTTTTAAGGAAGGTGAGAAGCACGTTTTGCACGGCCATTTGTCTCCATCCTGCCCGCCCACCCGCATTCAGCTTCTCTTGACCATCGTCGAAAGGGCAACTACCATCCTGCCGAATTTGAGGTACGCCGGGGTGATGCTTGGCCCGAAGTTGAACAGGAAAGGTTGATGATATTCGTTCCAGTCGTGCATTCAAGGCGAATTGCGGGGTCAGATAATTTGCAATTGAGTTGCGCATTTGACGCATGGGAGGCTGTGAAGTGGGTGCGGAAACGAAGACAAGCCCTCATAAGCACTTACACAGTGAAACCTAGCCTATTGACCAAATACCGCCAGCACTGTGTGGCGCAGAACTCACATCTTCACCGAGAAACCTTGCGAGGAGGGGGGGCCAGCAAGCTGCGAAGAAATTTACAGAACTCGTTTCCCCGACGCTCTTGTGCCATCCGCCCCGACAAACAGTTAGTGTCCGGGTTCTAGGAAGTCAAGGCCGAGGCTCTCGAGTGGATTGATGATCACCCTTTTTGGATTTGTATGCAGGTAGGGCTGGACCCAGGGTAAATCTAGAAACCTTCGCAACCATCCGCCTCCCGTCTATGCAGTCAGTGCGGATGTCATCCGCCCGAAGTAGAAAGAGACCGCCATGGCATTTCGTTGAAGCGGATATAAGTAGGAGCGCAAGAAAATCATTTATTGGTGCACAAGCTGCCTTGCGAGTCGAACTGTCAATCTCCCAAGTCAGTCAATAGATATATAGACATTCCCAACTCGTGCTTGCATGATCGTTTCGGGGTGGGAGAGAGAAGCAATTACGGGAACTATTCTACTCAGCAAGGACTCCCATCGCAATTAATCATGCTTTGAGGGTGTCATTACGAACTATTTGAGCCCTACAAACGGCCCGTGAAGTCATCCAGACTCAGTCACGCCATGTTCTTTTGTGGAGTCTTCGCAAGCTCCTATTGGGTATCGTAGTTTATAGCTGGGTTGAGTCTGGATGACTTCACGGGCCGTTTGTAGGGCTGAAATAGTTCGTAGGAGCTTATCAATAGGAGCTTGCGAAGGACTCTACAAAAGAACATGGCGTGAGTATGTTGTGCGGTCACTCAAGATCGGTGGTCAGCTCCTCGAACTCCTCCTCCATGTCAGTCGCTGGTCCCGTCCGCGCGAAACCCAAATCCAACAGACGCACTCCAGAGCTCGGGTGATAGACGAAATTTCCCTGATGGACATCTCCATGCACGATGCCGGATTGGTGTAGCGAACGCAGGCAAGCAAAGCATTCGTCAATCAGCTGAGGAGTGAGGTCCGATTTCTTCAAAGTAACCCCACAGTCTTCCAGCCCCAGGATTTTCAGCATGTTCCACACTCGAATGTACCCCAGAAAACGGGGAATGGTACGACCCTGGAGGTGTGCAAGGGCGCGATACTGGTCTACTTCATTGTCTAGCTCGGTTGAGAATTGATGGTTCTTGCTTTCGTCGACTATCTTGAAGATAACCTTTGCTCCCCGGAACGTTCCCTCCACCACCGCACCCATGCGGGCCCTGGCTCGTCCTTTGTTGAACATGACATCATTGATATCGACATCGGTGAGAATGTATGGCATTGGTGTGGACGGGCGCGAAGTTGACGGGGATGCAGAAGCGGATACCGATCGGGATGGCGCCGGCGAGGTGGTGGGCGACACATAAAACCAATTGTCGATGCAGAGTAACAGAAGAGTGGTATAAGCTTCTAAGACGGTGAAAGGGGAGCTTCTGTCGTAGCTAAATGGTCCTGCTACCTGGAGACGGCCGCCAGGCTCAGACCATTCGCGTTGCAAAAAGTATGTTTCCTCATACGTCGTGAGAACTCCGTAGCGGTGGTGGTTAAACGTCATGTACCCATAGATTTGATTGACATCGCGGCGAACTTTCGATTTGGGCTGCGCGCTCTGGTAGGTCTGAACAAGTTGGCGTAGTTTTGGAAAAGCCCAAGGGGTCTTGAATTCTATCGTCAGAATGGGTTTTTCCTCGCCACCGTCAAGAATCCGGTCCGGGTCCAAGATTACCGATTTGGTGCCCGTAATGTCGACGATGTGATACCCGGCATGGCCCAGTGCCTCAAGGATATCCGTCAAGCTCTGGTGCAAAGTACCGTCAGCAAAAGCTTGGACGTTCTGCTCAGATGAGACGGGAGTTTTAAGCGTATTATTGATGGTTCCTTGGAACAAACTTCCGCTCAGGAGAGAGCGATTCGACCGAACCGCATGGGGGAAGTCAACCCACTCCTCGATAACGCTCAAGTCGGTTAGCGGGTGTGAGGGAGTTGTTGTCGAGCTGGAAGAAAGTCGAGAGTGCCGCGGGATAGCAGGGAGAACCGCATTCTGAACAAACTGTAAAACAGACATTGACTGGTCGTTGCTCAATAAGGCTGGGATGGCGAGGAGGTTGTAGGAGCAGTTGTAGGGAGCAGAGACGAGACAGCGTTAAACGGAAGTTCGGGTTGTCAGTGAAGCGCAGGAAAATGAACGCCAACGACCTCGGCAACAGGGGAGCTCTGTCTGCGAAGTGATGGACTGAATAAAGTTCAGCTCCACAAGCACGTGCACGCCCATGGGGACTATTAAATCTGATGTTTGCTTTTTCATTTTTATAAAGGCAATTCTGGTTCCCAAATAACCCTCGCCGCCGGGATTGCTCTGTTCCTCCTTCCGGATACAAAAGAACCGCTCCTCTCGATATTGTTGCTAAGGCTGTATTTCACTTATTGACTGATGCGTTAGATCCAGGTAGCCGCTTCTCGAACGTTCTGAACATAAGTCCTACTCCGTCCTCGGAAGGTTTGTGGAAAGATACCGTTTTTTTGCAAACAGGCCCCTCCAATGACACAGTATGTTCGCCATGAGCACACCCGATAGGCACGCGACAATTTCACAGATTCTCCAGATACCCCTGCCAAGCGTATCATACTCGCCCGCAGTCGCGCCGATGGCGCTCCGGCGGCACTCTCTGGAGAAAGCGCCGGACAGTCAACGCACATGACAGTCCAACGCACTTTTCCAGAAGTCGCCGGCCTACCCGCACATCTGAAGAAGTACGGAAATTGACGGCGGCTTGGCGAGCCCGTCGCCCCCGGATATCTGGCCACCGTACACTGTAGCTTTGTTGAAAAAGTTCGTTGGACTGTCGTGTGCGTTGGACTTTCTGGCACTCACTTGTGAGTGTCCGGCTTCACGCAGCGCGGGAAGTACCGGGTCGAGTATGATACGAGACCTTTGGGACGGGTAATGGGACAACCCTCGGCCCAGCGTACATACAAGTATATAGCGGGCGTCTGGGGCTGTAGCTTGTCATCTTGTCATATTATGCCAAGCACGTCGTCCGCCGACAGTGTAATTCTTTTCAACAATACCGTCGAAAATCTGACGGCTGTAAGGTCAGTAATCGTGCACCGGTCCCTGAGATGATGAAACAGGACTTGGCTGCGAATGACTGGAGCAAAGACGCTGCCATTCCCCAAAACCCACTCAACCCCCTGAACACATCTCCACCATGCCACCCGTCCACCACTTCGTCTCCTTCAAATACAAACCCACCCTCGCCTCTCCAGAAATATCAGCCTCTGTCCGGCACTTCACGTCGCTGAACACCTCCGTCACTCGCCCGGACGGCACGCCGCTGATCAGAAGCTTCATCCGCGGCGAGAACTCCAGTCCCGAGGGCTTACACCAAGGTCAGTCAGTTCCTCTAGTGCTCTCGGACCCAGTCGTTTGAGATGATTGACATCATGGTCCGCCAGGCCACACCCATGGATTCCTCCTAGTGTTCGCGTCCACCGACGACCGGGACACGTACCTCGCGCATCCGGCACACGTCAAGTTTGCCACAGAAGTGAAGGGGATGGTTGACGGCGTATATGTTTTTGATATCAATCAGGAAGAGGCGTTTGTGGATGGGGCGGTGGTGAAGGCGTAGTTTGGTGCGTTTGGTGGGGGTCTGAGACTGATGCGATGCTTGTGTACATATATCCCGACGCGGGCGGGCTGCTCTTGCGGGCATTTTTCGAGGGGAGGAACGATAGTCTTTGAAAAGGCTGTGCGTGTTTTTGGAATTCACCGTAACTTGTGACCCAGCCGATGCGACGGGCGATGAGGGCATTCGTTTCAGTTGAGCTCCTTTTTCGTGAAGGCGTAGCGAACATGAGCGCGTGAACTCGAGGTGCGAGAACGCGTAAGCCCACGGCCCCGGCCAGGGCACGATGGATTATGTAGGATAGCGGAATGGATCGGGAAACGAGACTCAACTGGCGCATTCCATGTTTCCACCATGTTTTGTGTGATGTGAATTTGAAGAAGAATCATGGCAGACTTTGAAAAGGCAACAGGAACAAGTGATGCTAACTTCATATGATTTTCCAAATAGCAGAAGAATGAAAAGTCTATCTAAAAAAGGACACGCTCAGCTACCTACTTCCACCTAAGAATACTCCCAACGTCCTCCATTCCACCGCATCTACACCTCTAAAACCCAGTCTTAAAAGTCCTAACAAGCATCTCCTTCACCACTTCCCTATCCATCGCCAGCACAACCCTCGCATTCGGGCCCGTGCGCCCTTTGCCGTGCCCGCCCCACCAGTCCATGTGGGTCATCCCGCGCGTGTGGATGCCGTTGAGCTCGACGCCGACGTCCCAGTCTTTGTAGGAGGTGACGGAGGTGGGTTCGAGGAGAGCTGCGACGGCGTAGAGGTCCGGCCTGGGAGAAAGAGTAGATGTCAGTTTTGGGTGAGGGGAAGGGAAAAAGGGTGGGTTATGCGGACTTACATAAGGAACGAATTGGCACCATACAAATACTCCTCATGAGTATTCCTCGTGCGCACCTTCTTCCCCGTCTTCTCATCCGTCTTCACTCCTAGCTCCTCCTTCTCCACCAACACAGCAGTAGGCGTAGTCGGCCCGGGTCCTCCAAGCAACTCATGCTGCGCGCGGGAGAGCGTCTCTGCGCATTTGCTCATGGTGCGGAGGAACTTGCCGTGGGCGTTGACGGGGGAGTCTTGCGTGAGGTAGTCGAAGAAGGACCAGGGGAAGCCGTGCTCGACGGTTAGTTCCCAGGTGAGGAGGGTGATGATGGGGGTGGGGCGTGGGGGGAGAGTGGAGGCGGCTTGGAAGACGATGTGGGCGGCTTCGGGGTCGCAGTGGATGTTGAATTCGGCTGGTGCGGGAGGGATGAGGGGTTAGTTTGTTTGCACGACTTCGGATGGTAACAGATAATGTCGTACCAGCGCGGTTGGCGTTTCCCTTGCCAAACAGACATCCACCCATAATGTACAATCCCTTGATCTTTGTCAGTAGCTCAGTGTCCAGAGTAAGAGCGATGCCGATGTTTCTGAAAATGCGCCAAATGACATCATCAGTTCCCATGTCCATGTTATGAAATTGACATTCCCCCACAGACGAACGGCCTTGCAGACTAGAATGTCCCTCCCTCGACCCCTCACTCACGTCAAAGGCCCCACAGCAACAATCGTATACGCTCCCGGCCTCTCATTCACCATCCTCACAATGGCGGCGGCAGCCACCTCCTTCTGGGTTGGGATATGGCCATCTCCAGGCAACGCCAGCGCGCCGTCGTCAGTGTTATTGTTGTTGGTGGTGATGTTGCCCAATCCGTCGTCGCCATGCCCAGGCCACAGCTCCTTCTTGTGCAGACCGCGCAGGATGGGCCCGTCGGCACCGGCGTAGATGGGGATGTCTTCACGCTTGGCGACCGCGCATAGTGTCTTGATGTTCTTGACGGCTTGGGGTTGGTCGACGTTGCCGTCTACGATCGTAAAGGCCTGTCCTCATCGAAGAGAAATGAGTCAAACGATCGCTCTCGGCGTCAAACCGTTCGGCTTACAACCGCTCGCCATTCTCAAGCACTCCTATGCCTGCCGGCACAGTTGGCTCGCTGTCGCTCGCCTCTCGCTGCTGCCGGCATTCTGCTCGCTTCGCTTGGAACCTCAAGCAGTCCCTGCCCTCCTCGCTTTCGTTCGCCAGCCGCCATCCTTTCCATTCAAATCTTCCCACTCCACTGCCCCTCCTACTCCCTCAAACACACCTTAATATCGGCGGCCGGGTGTTGAAAAGCCACCAGAATAGCCGTGGCGTCGTCTATGCCGACGTCGGTATCAATGATCAGCTCGTGGCGCTCAGCCTGCGTCGCGGCGGGAGGAGTTGGTGTTGGGTCGACCATTCCGTTTGTGGGTAGCGGTGTCGAGTGAAGTTTGTTGGAGTGGATCCTGGAGAGAGGGAGACTGGGAGTGGAGGTCGTGGGAATGTAGGGGCCACTTATGGTTGCAGCTGAGCGCAAGCGGGAGGCGACTCGGTTGCCAGCCTGTGTTGTTGTTTGTGCGTTGATTTCTCGCGTCGATGCGTGCGTTGTTGTTTGTGCTGTTCTAATGAGCGGCCTAATCTAATCGACGCGGTTTCCCGTACGACCCTAACCAGAAAGTCTCTCAATTGGGGATGGGTGCGGATGGATTGGATGTCCGCGGACTGGTGAGACTTCTCCGTCGGACATTTGACACTGGGGGCACGCGATGCGTCAGCTGCTAACAGTAACGCGTTGACTTCGCGTCACGCCGCCTTTTTACCTCCCAAACGGACAGACTTCCACGAAAAAAAAAAAAAGGGAAAGGAAAAATCCGCCAGCATACGCACAGTCCATAATACCATATGCATTGGTGCGTATGACAGCTAGGTGGTGACGTTGCTGCCAATACAGCTTGAATCCTGCCGGGAAGCTTTCCGATAGATCCCACTTCATCTCGTATGTATCGGCATCACTCGACCCTCCGTACTTGCAAGCGCACAATCCGTCGCCATGGTCGAATACACTTGAATTCGCCCACAAGTTCGAGAACATCCACGAAGCTCTGCAGCGTTTTTGATGCGCCCCTCGTCATATTCGTATGCCAAGCAAGATCCTCTTGTAGACGTTGGACCACCGTCGGTTGATTTACTACCATCTGGGCTCTAAGTGTTACTGATCTCCCCAGGGCGGCGCTGTTTAACATCAAGGCTCTGAAACTCTTCCTTTACGGCCTTCGAAGGTTTTCCTGATGCCGCGTCCCCCCTGCCCTGCCAACCACATCGCGAAGGTTGGCAATCGATGTCGTTCGAGTCTAACGGCCTATTCGCACTGGAAAGAAGTCCTCCGACCCTCTGGATAGATGCATAAGGGGCTACAGGTTGAATATTGGGGATGGTTTCCGTCTTTTTTCTTAACAGGATGTGGTGGATGAATCCAAGCCACCCTGTCACTAAATCACAACTTACTGATCAAGGTACTTGCATCCGATACTGCATTACCGACTGTTTCTTCGACTCGACCTTACATGCGTTTCACATAAGTCGCAAATCGCTACCCCCCTCAAAACCAATCATCCACCCATCGTACATGACAAACTTGAGCACAGCAGCAGCCTGTTCGGGCATCAGTCTCTCTCGCGTGACGGCATTGCTTTTGCGGGAGGCTGATTTGCCGCGTTGCTTTTGGGTGCCATCGTTATGCTCGCAGTGTTTCCAAGTTACCGGTGTTGTTTGCGCCCGCGGATCGTTAGACGAATTGGGCGGTTCTAGTGTGAGTGGGCGGTGGTGAAAGCGATTGGTGCGTGGCGTACGGTGTGAGAAGATGACTGTAGGTTGGGGGTCTGGTGAAACCTTTGCTGCAAGATTGAAAGCGCAAAGTCGGGTTGCGACTTGCAAGCCGACAATGCAGCGGAGAGACAAGCGAGGAGTGCGGCGGAATACCGGCGGAATGAGCTGTGCAGGAGGCCAGATGGAGTGGAGTCCGGCTTGATGGGAGATTTCAAGGAGAGACAGCTTTTTGCTACCCGACTGCACAGTAACATGTCCGCCCCCTTTTCGCGTTCCCGATCCACTGGTAACTTGCCCAACATGAGAACACGCCCAAGTCTGAGGAGAGGTTGAGTCATTGTCCATGAGTCATCGAAATAACGCGGAGGTGTGACAAGTCGATCGGCCAGTCGCATCTCCAACAGTTACTCCGACGACGACGACGACAACGACAAGCCCTCGCCGAGAGACGTCGGTTGCCTACATAAGAACGGATACACTACCGCCGTTCTCTCGCCCGTCCACCACAGCAACGCACAGCACGCAGAGGTCATTCCCCACTGGAACGATCACCATCCTTTCACCTTATCACCCTGCAATCACTTCACCAAAATGGATGTATCCGACCTAACCGACCGCCTCCTTCTCGCCATCCCAAAGAAGGGCCGGTTAAACGAACACTGCCTGACTCTCCTCAAAGGCGCCGATATCCAGTTCCACCGCCGCAACCGTCTGGACATTGCCCTCTCTACCAACCTACCCCTCGCTATCGTGTTCCTGCCAGCTGCTGACATTGCGACGTATGTGGGCCGCGGGAATGTAGACTTGGGCATCACGGGCGAGGATGTGATTGCAGAAGCTGTCGCTGAGGATGTGGAGGCGGGTGCGAGTAAGGATGAGGCGAAGGTTACAGTTCTGACGAAGCTAGGGTTTGGGAAATGCAAGTTGTGTGTGCAGGTGCCCGTGGCGAGCGGGTTCAAAACGGCCAAGGACCTGGTGGGCAAGCGGATCGTGACGAGTTTCGGAAACGTCTCAAGAAGTTTTTTTGATGCGCTGGAGGCCGGAGCGTCGGAAGAGGAAGCCGCTCGGGCGCTCATTGCGTTCTTTTCCACGACATCATCTTCCGCACCGGGGGGAACAGCCACCGCCATCTCCACATCATCGACCACCACAATCCACCACGCCAGCGGCTCCGTCGAAGCCGCCTGCGCCCTCGGTCTCGCCGACGGCATCGTCGACCTCGTCGAGTCTGGCGAAACCATGCGCGAAGCCCGTCTCCACGCCATATCCACCCTCCTTACCTCCGAAGCCGTGCTCATTGCCAACAGCGCAAAATACCGCTCTACCAACCCCGCATCCGCGCACCTAGCCTTAATCGACACCCTCCGCCGCCGCATCGAGGGCGTCGTCTCTGCCCAGAAGTACCTGCTGTGCAACTATAACATTCACCGCGAGAAGGTCAAAGAGGCGATCAAGATTACCCCGGGGAGGAAGGCGGCGACTGTGAGTCCGTTGGAGGATAGCGAGTGGGTGGCGGTGAGCGCGATGGTGCTCAAGAGTGAGGCGGCGAGTGTTATGGATAGGTTGGAGGCGGTGGGCGCTTCGGATGTGTTGGTGTTTCAGATTCATAATTCGAGGGTTGTTTGATGGATGGGGCGATGTTTGAGCGAGGTCCGGCGTATGGATCGCGTTTGGGCTTGCCGTCGGCGCTGGGTGCGACTGAGCGAGGGATGCGATACAGCGGTCGGATGGAAGGCGTAGAAGACTGTTCCGAGGATAGAGTGCCGTAGCGAGTGGTCCGATGGCGTTATAGTTAAAGGTCCTTCAGCTTTATTTGAGATAGCGGTATCGTCAGCAGTCGCTAGCGTCGCATGTACAATCCCCCTCGTCCTTCATTCTGTTTATTTGCAAGAATGGTATCACTCACAGACTAGCGCGCAGTGGAAAGGTTGGCCGTTACTCGAAGTAGTCCTGTGTGCGGGATTTTTTCAATGCGTGCCCCAGTTAGAGTGGCGCTCTGTGTTCTCCAGAAGAGGGATTATACGCTCGAATCTTCCATTTGCAGTGCACATGTATCGATAAACTAGCACGTCTGGATATTCCATGCACACCGTCTGTGCTCTTGACACTGCATCGCAAGCTGGGGCTCGGGGAAAGGGCGATTTCAAAATGACGGTACCTGCAACATCGATCGACAGCACCCGCAAGTAACACAACGTCGCACGGATGAGTAATGTCCCGCTCACGTGACTGCAGCTTTTCTTCCCTGCCCTCCTCCCTCGTCATCTTTCCACACGCAAACACCCTCGGTAAACAGAGGGGGGCGCTGACTTCCCCCGATTACTAACACGCCGCGACTGGCCCACTGCCTCCCCTGCCCCCGGGCGCCCGCGATAGCCGCTCCCAACCTTTCCCACCTTTTTCCCACCACCGAAGGTCATATTTCCCTTGTTCATCCCTCACAGGACCATAGGTAAGAGGGGATTAGTAATACGTGGATAGTGGGCGAGTAGTCCCGGAAGGAGGACCGCTGTTGAGAGTAATTTTAGTAAGAGGGGGGACATATATAAGGGAGAGGCATTGCCTTGGCGGCAGTTGCCCACTTCAGCATCGACCATTTTTGGGAAATTACCGAAGCACACCCTAGTGCACCATACCAATTTTGTTCTATTGCACTCTTTTAGGAAGACACAAAAATGGGTCGCCGTCCCGCTCGTTGCTACCGTTACCAGAAGAACAAGCCGTACCCCAAGTCGCGGTTCTGTCGTGCGGTCCCTGGTGAGTATCAGGAAGGGAGATAGGAGAGGAGTAGGGAGGAGACGGAGAGGAAGTGAGCAGCATGGAGATGGAGGTGGTTGGGGAGATGTGGAGGTGGTGGAATGCAACACTGAGAATCATGGAGTCCGGTTGATGGAGGGAATTGCAAAATCTCCGCTGCATGGGGGCAAAGCGACACTTCGAGGAGGGTGTCGGGGCTTGCGAACGAGAGGGGCGGTGCGAAGGAGATGTTGTGACGACTTGGAACACACAACTGACCGGCGTAACGCACTTTCCTCCCCACCCCAGACCCGAAGATCCGCATCTTCGACTTGGGTCGTAAGAAGGCTGGCGTCGACGAGTTCCCCTGCACGGTCCACCTCCTTTCCGATGAGTACGAGCAGATCTCCTCCGAGGCGCTTGAGGCTGCCCGTATCACGGCCAACAAGTACATTGTGAAGATGTCTGGAAAGGACTCGTTCCACATGCGTGTGCGTGTCCACCCTTTCCACGTCATTCGTATCAACAAAATGTTGTCTTGCGCTGGTGCCGATAGGTATGTTTAAATACTTTGGAGCTAGGGGCAGACTGCGACCAGAAGGATGGCCATACTCATTCATTTTCGCTTTCTCTACCACCACAGGTTGCAACAGGGTATGCGTGGCGCTTTCGGCAAGCCCCAAGGCACCGTCGCCCGTGTCGACATTGGCCAAGTGCTCATGTCCGTGCGCACCAAGGACGCCAACAAGGCCGTGGTCTCGGAAGCTCTGCGCCGTGCCAAGTACAAGTTCCCTGGACGCCAGCGTATCCTCGTGTCCAACAAGTGGGGCTTCACCAAGCTGACCCGCGAGCAGTACGTTGAGGCCCGCCAGGCTGGAAACCTCCAGCCTGATGGGTGCTATGTCAAGTACCTTGCGCCTAAGGGACCCTTGAGCGCTTACTTTAGGCGTCAGGAGAAGCTTGCTGCGTAAAAAGGAGGGGGTGTTTGAAGAACTTCTTTTTTTTTGTGTAGAAAAATATGACGAATGAATGTGACTTGCCTACGACCTTTGGCCAGGGAAGATGGCGGAGAGTGAATCAACGGGCGTCATCGGACTTTGAGCGTAAAGAAGGCGCATGGTTACGTTTTCCGAGATTTCCAACCTGTCCAGATCCACATTGGAGGAATGTTTTGATGATGTACAGTATGTACCGTTGCGGGAAAAGGAAGGGCGGACGGGCGACGGGAGAGGCGGGAAGTGGGAGTTGGACGCAAATTGGCCTGGAGTGACGTTGTGACGGTGGTGGGGGCGCGTCTGTTGGCCTTCCCAAAAAAGGACGATGATTCATCCAACCCACCCTCAACAGCATCGATTAAAAGCACTCGAATAAATCCACCTTCCAGAGCTGTCCGAGGCCACTCCCTGGGAACTTTCCGCATTGGCCATCTTATCACGATCAGGCAGACCCAGGCGGCGGTTATCCTCCTTCCGTTTTGTGCATACTCTCCCGCTGCTATCACACCTGAGACTGCTTTGATTCTCCCCACCGGTAAGCCACGCCTCCCCATCTTCCGCAATTTCCCGTCTTATGTGGAGATGCACCCACTCAATTACCCGCCCCTTTTTGCTGATCACCTCCGCACCCTCCATCCACTGTCAGTGAATAGGCCTTGGGAATAACAACACCGACGTCCTGAAGTGAAGGAACGGAGAGGGATTACTTGGAGAGGCAACGCATTCAACCGACATCACGGCGCCTTGGTGAATCGAGGCGCATCCAGCGAGGCAAAACAGCCGACTCATATCACCAGCAGATACACACTCCTATCGGGGTTACGGGATACGCACAGCAGCGTGCGTTCTCCGCTTGACGGACTCAACATTCGACTGGAGTGCTAGTAGGGGAGGGTACAGCGGCCAACAGAGGAATATATAGCTTGGCGAGGAATGGGCAACGCTTCTACGAAGAGACGGGATGAGGAAGGGGCTACTGCGGCGGCGGCGGCGGCGGTTGTGGAGGTGAAGATTGATTATGGGGTGAGTTTTCGGTGCTTTAAATGGGGTGTGTTGGGAGGAGTGATGCGAAGCAGGGCTTGCATCGACGGGTGGTTATGTGTTTGGAACGTCGGCCTTTTGGTGCCGGCGGTCCAACAGATTGTGATATTCATGTTTTGTCTTCTCGCATCCAGCAAGTCGTGCCCTTCGCAGAAGCGGTCTACGCGAGCGCCCCGCAGGACTGGGACCACCAAGTCGTCAAACGGCTAATCACAGAACGGCGGCTTGCACCCTTCTACAAAGGTCTTAGCGACGCAGAGGAGGCGGAGAAACTCACAGCGGAGGCAGAAGCCGCCGCTTCAAAACAATCAGCAACAGCGTCATCATCATCCATAGCAGCAAACAATCCTCAAATGCGAAGCCCGGTATCGTCTCCCACCGGCACACCCATCCGCGAAGACCCACCAACTCTCATCCGCTCCGCCTCACGCGCAACAGCCATCAACAAGCGGACGAGCATGAGCGCCGCGGACCTATCGAAGGATTCGTGGGGGAGGAGGATCAGTCATGAGCGGCAGGGATCGATTTCGAGTTTTAGTTTGAAGGGGAAGCGGTCGGCATCGTTGCCGAATCAGCTTGTACAGCAGCAGCAGTACTTACAGCAGCAGCAGCAGCAGCAGCAGCAGCAGCAAGAGGAGGTGTCCCTGATTCCGTTGGAGGGGCTGTATAAGTGGGCTGTTGAGTGTCCTATTTGTTTCCTGGTAAATATCGTTAGTCATGTGCATGAAGGACGCCACCAGGTCAATATGAATGGCTAATCGCCCTATTTTCTTCATAGTATTACCCGTCAAACATAAACTACTCTCGGTGCTGCGACCAGCCCATCTGCACTGAATGCTTCGTCCAAATCAAACGCTCAGAATCAACCCTCGAACCCGCCGCATGCCCCTTCTGCGTCGAAACCAATTTCGGAATCCTCTACTACACCCCCGGCTCGCCTGAGCATGAGAAAAAGCTTCTCGAAGCGCATCCAGACGACCATGCCGCGATCGTCGCATCCGGCCACGGCGCGCGGATGGACTACCTAGCCGCCCGCCGCGCCTCTGCAATCTCCACCGCGTCAGGAATCCCAGGGGATGGAACATCATCCTCAACAACCGACAAACGCGAATCAACGGGCGACCTCACTACCACCGGGAGCCCGACCTCCGAAACCGGCCCGTCAGACTTCCTGGTCCCGCCCACAACAGCCCCGGCACCCTTCAAACGCCGCGCCAGCGTCTCGCATAAATCCGCACTGGTCGTTACCTCCGACGAGCTCCGACCCGATTGGCTGCGGAAACAGCAACAACTCGCCCTCGTGCGCGCCGCGAACCAGCGTAGACATACCATCTCATCCCTCGGCTCCAATGGCGGCACGCGGAGGGTCCGGCATTTGTTTTTGGAGAATGATCGGGATTTGGCGAGCGCGGCGGCGGCGGCGGCGGGGTTGGTGGAGAGCATGACGGGGTCTGAGGGTGGTGGGGCTGCATCGGCAACGGCGGGGGATAGTGCGGCGAATGGGAGGGCGAGGGGCGCGAGAGGGGATAGTTCGAGGCGACGGGCGAGGACCAATGCGGATATGGGGTTTAATTACATCGAAGGTAAACCACGACTTTGCGGTTTCCCGCACTCGTGAGTGTGTTTAACTGATTGAGCTGGTCCCGCGACTTTGCAGCGATGAGGAACATGGGCGCAGACCTCGAGGAATTGATGCTCATGGAGGCCATCCGCCGGTCATTGGCGGAATCGGAAGCGAATGCGGCGGAAGCGACTAACACGAGCGGTACCTCCGCTGAGAACAATACCAATGCAGCAGCGCCGATCGCGGAGTCGACTACGGCTGCGGCTGCTGTCCCGCCCTTGACGGCTGTTACGCCACCGCCAGTAGATTCGTCCGATACGCCGGTTGTGTCGACGTCGGCTGTCGACACCATTACCGCACCTGCACCCGCCGTCGTTGGGGAAACAGCAACACCCGACCCAACATCATCATCCATCACCATTACCACAACGAACCCGGACACCGCCCCGACTCCACCCACACCCGCGGCCATGCAGACGGACCCTGTGTTGACGATAGCGCCGGATACGAATACACACACTACCACTACCACCAACAACGTAGATTCAACCACCACCTCATTGTGAAACCTCATCTTTTTGCGTCTTCGGAGTGGGTGTGTGTGCAGAATCCAAGACAACCGGCAGTACCGCTCCGAATACAGCCCCGATTGCTCTCGCGTTCACCTAAGCGCCACCTCAAACCATACCCACCCCGACAAGTGCACGCTATACCCTCGCCTCCGAAACGCTGGTTTCTTACGTAGCCGCGAAAGCAACTTCCCGCGACCGCTCTGCTCGGGTCTAGGTCACTCTACCTCCCCCTCATGACGAAGTATCCTTCCGAGCACGGGAGAGGGATTGGGAAACGCAGGGTCGCTCACATCTGTGTCATTTTGGCGGACTTGCGTGAATCGGGGTGTCATAGACCTCGACGGGAGGGGAGTTGGGTGGATCAATCATCGGCTGAAGGGGGGAACGGAGTGTAGTGTAGATGTGCACGCAGCGGAACGATATGTGTATGTCGCGGTTTTGCCATCTCACGGCTGGCCTTTCTCTCTGTATGAGAGACACTTATTTCTGGAAAAGGCGGTTTTGTTGTAATTCCTGTTTCACCCCCCCTTTTTCTTTTGTTCACCCGCTTTTGTTGCTCGGTTCTTTTTTGCATTTCCGCTTTGTCCAATTTTTTTTTTATGAGTGGGCATAATTGTTGTTCTTTTTCAGGAAATGTTGACAGAGGTTGTGGGTTCTACGAGTAGTCCTTTTTTCCCAATCGGAGCATGTGCCGTCGAACCTGAAGGTTTGACGCGAAATGCACGCAGTCCCCATCGATCTCGGCAGCGACGACTCGGCTCTCTCCCGCATTCTGTTCGAATATGCAGTACAACACCGACATCCCCGAGGACAAAAAGCCACATTCTCCCTGTACATGTACAGTCTGTTGCCATAAAGCAGGTCGCACCCGGCCGTGCGCAGTCGGCCCCAGCGGTTGTTGCCTAGCACAGTGACAGATCTAGTTTAGATTAGGGGTCCTAATACCATGAATAAGGATGATGGGTGCAATGATCAGCGGGCGAGGACACTAACTTACTTTCGGGGGCGACCTGCTTTATGGCAACAGACTGTACACAGTATTGGATAAAACATTCGGTGGATCGAATCACGAGATGCAGCCGTTCAAAAAACGCGTTATGGAGAAAGGCAACGACGAACGCGTAAGCAGCGACGCGTTTCTCGCAGAAACCAAGGCCCGCCCCGAAATCTCTTTGTCCGCGGAGAGATTCAAGATCGTTTCCGAACGAGACATAGTTTCTGTTGCATCGTACAGTACAGTGAACGGTAATCTGATCTTCACCCGAAACATATACATTTCTTGTGAATCCGTCCTACAAACTATCATACGACAGGAGGGATGACCAAAACCGTCAGCACATGGGGACGCGGGGGTTCTGCCATACGCCGCTTCCTATATCCCCACTGGGATGGCCCGACCTTGAAATGCTACGCAAAGCTATCCAAAGCGCATAAGTTCGTGGATTTGCGCAGGCGAGTCGCCACGTAGGGTAGATGCTTCCCAACGCCCTTGAAAGAGCTGCGATAACGGGGGAAACTTCCGGCCGTGGCTGGAGACTGCTCACAATCCCACCCCGCTCAGGTTCATTCGTGTCTTCTCGTTCTTGCGGGCGCGCCGAAGAGGCTGGACGACTCCGGCGAAGTTGCACTCCAGGCCTGCTCAACGCGACTCGCGTCGTAAACCGGTCGCTGATTCACAGCTCCCGACACCGACAGGCGCAATTCGACACGGGACAAACGGCATGCCCCTCAAACCACTGCAGCATATGCAACGCGTGCCCGCCATGGCGACAGGTCTGGCACCACGTGAACCACAGCTCAAAGCCCAGGTCCTTGTTCTCCGCGGTCAGATCGGTGTCCGGTTCGTTCGCTTTGCCGCCGCGACGGCCGAAATAGCGCAGTGTGTCGGCGGGCGTGCCAAGGTGGAGAAGGCAGAGGGCGCATCGGGGGAGCGGTTTGCGGCAGGTGGGGCAGGCTGTCATCTGTAAGGAGAGCAAGAGGTCAGACGAGCGACGGCAGAAAATGAAGGAGAGAGATGGGGCCAGGTGACACGCCTCTCCCAAGCTCGAAACAGAAGAGAACAAAGACACACACGAACCTTAGCCCGACTCGCCGCGCCCCCACCTCCACCCGGACCAGCCCCGACTGCCGCACCCGGATTCCCCACCGCACCCGCCGCAGCACTCGGGATCGAAATCCCCTTCTTAACCCCATGACTCGCCATCTGTCCCCCCGCGGCCGTGGCAGCCGTTACCGCACCCCCGTCCCCAGCAGCCGCCTTAGCAAGCGGGGCGTTGCAGAAGGTGCATCGAACGTATATCTGCGGCGTCAAGTCCGCGTGTGGCGGCGGTGCTGCTGCTTCCGATGCAGTAGCAGCCCCGCCGCCCACCCTCTGTCGATTCCGGTTTCTGTGCCGGGCGATATCGAATCGTGCTCGGGTGTGATACAACTGCCACCGGTCCAGCAACGCGCGGTAATACTCCGACCACTCATCCACGCGCAGGTCCAGAACGCGCGACGATGCAGCCGCCGAAGCCGAGGCCGCTGTTGTTGTCCCCGGTGTATGCAAAAGCAACAACGCCGCAGTCTGCACATCCCCACAATGGTTGATATACGTCTCCAGCAACGTCATCCCCGTAGGCGTAACCAAGCCCGTCAGCAGCAACCCCTTGACGTCGCCAGCGGAGGTCATTTCCGCCGTCATGTCGTTGATGGTTTCGACGAGCTCCTCGTCGCTCAAGAAGCGTAGTGCGATGCCTACCCGGTCCCTTAGCGACAGCCCTCGTTCTTGGAGCACGATGCGCCAGTTGCCGTTGGAGGCGATGAGGGCGAAGATGGCGCGCAGGTAGGGATCTTTGAGGTCTGAGCTGAGCGATCTGCAGAGGTCTTCCCATGTTGACGATGAGGAGGATGTGCCAGCGCCGTTGGAGCGCGAGGCGGAATATCCGGCGATTGCTGTTGCTACCAGTTTCAGGCGTTCGTCTTTCGCAGACTTCAGAACCTCCAACGCAAGGCCCAAACTCGACCCATGAAATAAAGCCCACCCCGCGGCCTTCTCATGCTCCCCACCCGCCTGCAACTTCCTCAACGCAGCGTCCAGCGTGTCATGCGAATGGAGATCCCGTTCCAACCCCGCCTCGTCCTCGCGTTCATCCCGATCTGCTGGCGGGAAGTGAAAACTCCAACCACACATCAGCAGGGCGAGGTCGCGGTAAGGGCTCGTGTACGTTTTCAAGGGGAAGATGGGTTCCGGCCCCCGCACGGAACTGCTGCCGCTGCCGGTCGGGGAGGGGCGGGTGCCGTCGTCATGATGAACGACTTTCCGACTCGAGGTGGACAAAAGCATGTCCTGCACAACGGTCTGCACGCCCTGCCCGGCATACTCGACGTGTCCGATGCGGAACCTGCCGAGAGCTATATGTTTCGCCAACTGGTGGATCCACGTCCAGACGTCCTCGAGGTCCGTGTCGGCACACCGTTCGAAGAGCTTGGCATTGGCGAGGGCGTCGAATGCGTAGCCTTGTACGGCGCGCGTGCGCATGATGACCGCGATGTCGTCTCTGGGGAGGTCGTTGCGGCGGGCGATACCGAGGCGGGACAGTGGTTGGGTCGACTTTGAGGCCTTGACGTCGTTGTTGGTTAGAGGCGCGACGTGCACGGTCGGTCGGATGGGGTCCGCGTCCGCGGTGGTGAGAGTTGCGGTGTTGGGGAGTTGTAGTCTGCCTTTGGTGGCTGACATGGTGGGCGCGAGAACAGTGACGCACGGGCCGGCCGTGATTGCGAGGGAGCCTAGCGGGCAGAAAGACATTCGATACGTGGGTGGGAGACGGACGATGCTGAGGATGCGGTCCTTGTCGAGACAGGCGGTGATCAGGTGATGTGAGAAATCGTCGGAGAGGGACATTGGAATCCATGCAAAGGTTGGGAAACTGATGGTTCCCTGCTTTGCGGAAAATTCGACTGCACACAGAAAAGGACGAGGGCTCAGATTCTGCTCGGCCCTCGCTCGAGATCACAGTTTTCTTACCTTTGCGCACCCTCCATAACATCGGCCCTGTGATCGCCGTTTCCTCGGCGCCCTTACTATCATCCTGCTGCCCAGCCCATTCCAAAGGCGTAGCAGATGTCCCCCCTATTGCTCCAGGAGTAGCTCCTGGTACGCCAGCGTGCGGGCCACTAGAACCACTCCCCATCACAGAAGAAGGCGTGAGCCCCTCGCCCATCGCTGGAGGCGTAGCACCCGCGCCTTCCGAAGCCCCTCCACCAGCCGCACCCTGTCCAGCGTTCTTGGAAGCCGTCCGTCCACTAGTATGCGTGCTCAATGTAGGGAACCTGTCGTCTTTTCCCCCTCCCGCCCCTCCCTCTTGTGTATCCCATACTCTCAACGTCGTGCTTTCCTTCCCAGCAGCAGCCAAGCACCCCGCCCGTTGCGGGGACCACGCGACGTGACTGATCCCGTATCGAAACTCAGAGTTGATGGTGAGCGCGGGTTCCGATGCTTTTCGGATGTCCCACACGCGAACGATTGCGTCTTCCGCAAAGGAAGCAAGGCGGTTGCCGTTGAACGGGTCCGCGACGATACCGAGGACGGCTTTTGTGGGAATGACCATGCTGGCGGTGCTTTGGGTGACTCGCATATCGTATGATCGGATCCATTTGAGGCCCATTCCTGCTACCAAGAGGGGCGAGGATTGATAGAGCCATCCTGCGGACGAGATGCCCTCGGAGGAGCCAAACTGCGCGACGGGAACGGGCCGGTTTTGCGATGCTGGGGCACTCCCCGCGGCAGATTTGTCGGCAAACGTGGATACGCTCCGTCGCAGGTCGATGAGGCCGTCTAGTTCCGTCCCCGTCGTCGTCGATACAATCGATGCGGGTCCTTTGACAACAAAGTCCGAGGTTACATAGGGTTGCGGAGCAGCGAACGCCGTGCTAGTGCTCGCCTCTGGCCCGGTCTGACCCCCAGAGCCGGTCGAAAATGATCCGTGGCGAGAGTGCCCTGCACTCATATTAACGGCGGCTCCTCCTTGAGCATACCCTGTCCGTGCCGACGTTTCCGTATCCCATACGACCAGTCCGGCATCGTTTCGGACCTTTTCGAATCCGACCGCCAGCAGTTTGGGATCCGTAGGGCAAAAGATGACGACGTTGCATGCGCGTGTATGTCGTGGCATGTACTCTCCTAGGATCTGCATCCCGGCTGGCTGCTGGGAATTGACCGAGCTGAAGTAACTGTTTGTCCCAGAGACGAAATCGGGGCCGGCGAAGCTCGAGTTCCCAGAGGCTAGCGGCGCACGGAACGTCTGTGATCCTGATCTTTTGACGAAGTTGAGACTAGGGAGACGGGTGAGCACGGTTCGGCCGGTGTTGTAGCCTATGGCGACCATGTCGGAGTACTCGCTGTGTGGAGACCAGTCAAAGCACTTTTGTTTGTCAAAGTTGGAAAGTGGGTATATGATTGATTTCTCGCTCCATTGAGCTTGAAAGCGAAAGAAGCACACAGATCTGCGTGTACCTTCATATGCCCCATGTCGGGATTGACCCCAATCATATGAATGCTCCGGTCCTCCAGAGTCTCCAGAGGGTCCACCTAGAAGCGTTTGAAGGGAAGCCGGCTGTCATAAGACTTGCGCGGTGTCCACGCCTTTCCCCGAGTCCGAGTGCTTTTTTTACACACCTGCTCGGACGAGGTGGAAGACCACTCATAGAGCCGCAAATCACCTCCGCCCACCAAAAACAAGCGCTGCCCCTCGTGCGGCGACCATACGATCCTGCCAAGATGGTGTTCAGTTCTTGAACATGGGCACCACTGGAGATCACCCAATACTAAAGCGTACCTGCGAGAGCGGTGACCAACCGAGCCACTCATGGTTGCTATCTGCCCTCTCTTGCCCTCTCTTTCGTCTCCTCCTTCTCTGCTGTGTTACAGTGTAATAAGCGTCCGCCTGCTGGGGTTGTTGTCCTCTCCAGAGTCCCCGACAGCCTCGAAGGGAAGCGAGCGCACGCGTGACGCTGGTTCTGGAAGGCGCCCCACCGCCCACGCCCTTCTGTTTCCTGCTCGTTCCCACCCTGCTTGCCGACGCTCAACAACGAACACTCCCATAACGCCGTAGAACAAAAAGCGCTTACTCCAGCACTCAATGGTCCGCGGTATGTACCCTAGCCCATTATATGTACACTACGTAAACCCCCACTTGTAAATCGTCAGTACCGCTGTTGCACCCTTCCCATCTTGGAACACCACCCACACCTTGATAACGGCGGCGGCATCGGCGGCCTAGCTCTCGCCCAAGGCCTCAAACGCAACGGCATCTCCTTCACCTGCTACGAACGCGATGTGACCCCAACGGACCGCTTGCAAGGTTATCGCCTCTCTGACCAAGGATCCCAGTGCTGGAGGGACTTACGACCCGGAGCAAAACGTAGAGGATGTGCGTGGAGGGATTGCGCTTCGTACTCCCCTTCCTGATAATGTTTATCAGCCTCTGAAATCCCCATGCGAGTTTTCGGCAGCATCGGTGGCCAGGAAGGCTGGTTTTTCGGTGATATAAGCGCAGGATCTGGCGGAGATTATAAGGGCGGGAACGGGATGTGCTGCCGACCGACATGGGCGTCGGAAGACTATCCTTGCGCACCGCCCTCTGAAGCGGCCTAAAAGTCGGGAAGGAGATCATTCTCAACAAAAAGTTCGTCCGATACGAGATAGACGACGCATATGAACGTCCCGTCGGCGAAGATGACACCGACGCCCTCGGCTCCCTCCTCATCGCAGCCGACGGCGCCAACTCCCCCATCCGCCGCCAATTCTTCCCTACCGACCAAGCCCAACGCCGCAGCACAGGGGTATTCGGCTTCGCCGCCAAAGTTCCCTTAAACCCCACAACCTCACCCGTCATCGACTCCAACCTTGGTAATCGACGGCACTGGCCGTTCCATGTTTCTCGCCCTCTTCCATCTCCCATCCGACCAGGAACGTCCCGACGGACCCTTAGCGACATCCGAACACCGCTCCTACTTCATCGTCTCCTTCGGCGCCCTCGCCGCCTCCGAGTACGCCGACGAGCAACCCACGACCTGGGATCCCGCCCGCGCCTGGGCGGAAGTCACGAAACACGTCGCGGACTGGCACCCACATCTCAAGACCCTCGTTGCCAACGCGGATCTTCGTACAGTGCACGGATGGGATATTCAGTCCTCCGAAAAGCCGACGTGGGGAAACGGGGCGAGTAACATTCCCCGGCAACGCGATACACAGCATAACTGGAGCTTACCGAGGCGATTGTTGCGCTGCATCACGGACATTCGCAGACTTACACCCCCTTCTCGCGTCGCAGGTCCAAGGCGTCAAAGTCGTCAAGGGTGAGGTCAAACGCGTCGCCGTCCCCACAAAGTCTGGGAGTTTTCGAGCAGCAAAGCACTCCGACCGTCAGCAGACGCACATATGCCCTGTTTCTCTCACCCACACTGTACAGCTCCCCTCCTCATCCCGCTCACCATGGTCCGCGCGATCGCAACTGGCAGATCCAGCCGTGTGGTGGGAAGAACGAGGCCCGGGGTGGAGGATGGCGTGCAGTGGGCTTTGGGGCAGTTTCGTGGTGTTAGGGCGGCGTGAAGTTCGGGAGGGGATGGGCTTTTTGTGGGAGACATATACAGTATACAGGGGCGTGTGGGATGACCTTGTGGTGGTGACGGCACTGATGCAAAGGAGACGGGACGGGAGGGGAGAGGATGTGTAGGATACGGCATCGCACCGTATAACCTCACTGATCTACCGATGGATGCTGGGGATTGTCAGCGACTTGTACATTATAGGCACCATCGTCACAAACGAACGAACGTATTCCATTGATCGAATTGAGAAGGGAACCGTAACGGGGGGTATACACGACCATATTTGCGCGCAGGGAGATGAACCCACTAGTTACAATTTTGTTGCGTGGATGGGTAGGCAGTCAGAGTGGGGTGGGTAAGGGATGGCACATATTACAAAGGGGAGGACACGCCGTTTGACACAGGTACCCAGACAGACACAGATAGGCAGGTTGATACAGACAGGATGGGGGACGGGAGATGGGTGAGAGTACGCCAGGGAGGGAGTAGCGGAGTTCAGTGGGGTTCATACGCCGTAAGGTGATGCCAGCCAGGGCGAGGTTCAGGAAAGTGTGCGGTGGTGGCGTTCAGTCGATCCATTTCGGAGGCCACATCCTACAACAGCCCGCAATCCCTCAGATTGGTCTGAATGATGATATCGTTCACAGCAGCCATGACAAACTTAATCTGTGACGTATCAGTCGCGCAAGTGAAATGACAATAGATCTGCTTCTGATCGCTCTGATTCAACGAAACGAATCTGTTCATGATATACTCTGTCGCCGCCTCGTAGTCGTTGCCGCCGCGGTAGTCCGGGAAGTACTTTATCATGGGCGACCGGGGCAGTTTCTCTCTGAACAGGTCAATCTTGTTCAGGAAGAGGATGATGGACGTGCGGACGAACCAGCGGGAGTTGCAGATCGAGTCAAATAGCGTGAGGGCTTCTTGCATGCGGTTGACCGTCTCGTCTTCGATGAGGACTTGGTCGTATTCGGAGATGGCGACGAGGAAGACGATGGCGGTGACTTCTTCGAAGCAGTGGATCCATTTTTTCCGCTCCGAGCGCTGGCCGCCGACGTCAAACATACGGTAGGTCAGGTCGCCGATGTGGAAGGTGTTCTCGGTGATGCCGGTGGTTTTCACGCGAGATCGAAGCACGTCTTGGTCGGTAGGGACGTAGCCCGGCTCCGCGATCCGGTCGATGGCGTCGAAGTAGTACCGCGCGGAATCGTTCAGTTGGTATTCGCGTGACCGCATGAAACAGGCTTGGACACCTGCATCTGCCCATAGGTATTTGACGGCGGCGGCTACTTCGCTGGGTAGGAAGTCTGCTTCGATCTGGTGGGGGAGTTCCATGATGACGGATTTGTGTGTTTCATTGCGGGGGATCGATAGCGGGATGCCCATCAGCTGCATAGCATCGAGAATGACCCGCATAGACTGTATCGTGTTTGAGAATACAATCTCGCGGAAAGTCTCTCGCTCCTCTACGCTGTATCCATTATCGTGAATCAGCTTCATTTGCTTCAGGATCGTAGATTTGCCTGATTCACCAGCGCCTGTTTGGGGAAGAGAGGAAGCATTTTCAGCGAGGTGATCGGTGAGTGGGCGATGGAAGAAACGAGGGGATCGATAAAGCGACGGACGTATGGCGACGGTTCCACAATACCCTGCTCGGTCCAGCGAAAACCGACGGAGCCCATCCGTCTCGCTCGCCATCCCCAACAGCAATCTTCCGGGAGTTCTCTTTCCCACGACCCCCTATCCCCGATTCCCAAGGGTCCCACCGAACCCAACCGTGCCCACCTCTTCCTCCCTCCTCCCTCTTCCCATAAACTCACCAAGCAGTAGCATCTTGACCTCGTTCCTTAGCTTCACCTTCTCCTGCTTAAGCGCGTCCTCGATGGCATCATTCTTGCGCTTGTTCTCCTTCTCCTCTGCACTCATAAAACAACCCATAGCGGGCCAAAATATGCGTCTTTGGTGAACTGTCGAGTGGGGTTGGTGTTCGGTCGCAGCAGTTCCCTCGTCAGTTGTTGGGATTTTCCCACGGGCTGTGGATTGTCAGTTCGTGACTCCCGATGTGCTGGATGACGGTCGATGCCGCTACTTCGAATCACACGACGCAGGAAATATGGGAGAACGCCCTTCTCTGCGAGTGTTGAAATTGACGGCCTGCAGGTAGGAGATGATGGGCAAGGATACGGCGTGGGAAAAAGGAGGTTGCGTGAACATAGCCGTGCGGCCGTTTATGATTTGGACTCCTTTTTGGGGCTTTCTTGGGAGAGCGGGGATCCACTCTCCGCATCCCATCCCATCATTAGCACCGCGTTCTAATCATTCTTGGACCGTTTTGGTTCGATTTCATTAGGGCGTTTGATCTCAACCAGTGAGTGAATGCGCGTTGGTGGATGGGACGGTAGCGTGGCTTTCCCTCCTCGTCGTCTGAGTCGTCTCCGCCTTCCCGTGGAACGCTGGGCCAGTCATCGGTGATCCACTACGCGCCGTGTCACCGCTGAGATATTAAAATACAAGTCACGTGTGCGCCATGGATTTGATGCGAACGGTGTCGGGTCTATCCTGTCAATTCGGGAACGTCCCTCAAAAGCGAAACTTGACAATGGGAAACTGAAATCCGAAAACAGAAAGCACAGCGCAATCGGAAAACCATAGCTACTAGGGCGTACCGTATCGATATTTCCGCAACGCAGCACCTCTTCAGCACCCTCTCTCCGTCATATTGAGTTTTATCCCGGCTTATTTCGTGAGGAAACACAAAGCCCTGGAAGCGTTGAGCAAACCCCACTACCACCAACCACCGTACCCGATAAACACCCACGCACAGCACCGAAACCGACAGCAGACTCGCTAAGATGCAGAAAGCAAAAGTCAGGGGAGCCAACATGATGATGCGGCGCAGGCCACGTGTCCTGGAGCACGACAAAATCAGGACTTGGAAGATCTTTGAGGGTGATCAAGTGAGTGGTTCCGAATGGGACAGGGACCTCTGGAGGTGGTGGTGACGAAGGATGATAACTTCTTGGCTGTCGAGCGTCACCGAACCGAATCCGCTCTTTCCGTGGGATCGACGGCATTCATTGGTTTCATATGGAAAGTCCCCCCGGCCGAACTCTTCCGTCGCGAGCCGAGCGAGCAGCATAGCATTTCATCAATGATCCCAACACTGCCCACTGACATCCCATATCTAACCATCGATTCACTCCTCAGGTCAAAATCGCAACCGGAAAATACGCAGACGTCGGCAAAACCGGCACAGTCACGCAGGTCCTAAAGGACATTAACTCGGTAATCATTGAAGAGCTGAATCAAAAGAAGAAACACATGCGTCCGAACGCCGAGCAGCCAAAGGGAAGCGTGGTCTTTAAATCCACGCCGGTTAAATACTCTCATTTGCAATTGGTGGATCCGCAGGACGGGTAAGCCTCCCGTTCCTTTCGCTTAGCACACCCCACATCCCCCCAACGATACATTAACCCTCGTTTGTTTGCTTATAGCACCGCCATCCCCCTCCGCGACCTCAAACTAATAACCCCCCTCCCCGCCCGTCTCCACAACAACCCCACCACGAAACAGCTCTCAAAGCAACGGCTGCACATCCAACGGCCCACGGAAGAAGGCGCCGAACCCATCAAGAGGCTCATCAGCATCCCGGAGCCCAACGACCGGTTCGCTAACCGCCCGAAAGGCGTGTTGGATACGCCAAGGACTGTGGTGGAAACGGTGACGTTTACGCCGGTGTTGGGGGTGAGCCCGTTTCCAAATGCGTTTTTGAATGAGTTGGAGAGGATGAGGAGGAAGAATAGGGAGAGCATGGCTTGTTAGGGGAATATGGGGGTGGTGGAGGGGTGGCCTGCGCACTCTATATGCGGATGGGCACTCTGGGCTGTTGTATCATATCGTAGACATAGTGATATTTATTTGCAATAGGAGCTCGCAATACACAACGAGGACTCCCTTTCATCCGGCACATTTTCCTGTTCACGATTCTGACTTTTCACATTTTCATGCTCATATTTCGACAAATTTACAAAGAAGGAAACCAAAATGAGGAAAGTCTGTCCTGTGTATGCTATGGGATTCGAGTCTGTCCGTACCGTACCATGGATGGAATGCGACGGCGTGTGGTGATCTGTGGTGGTGTAGCAGAAAGGAATGCGCTTGAGGAGTGTATGGTGCGTTTGGGACGTGCGGTGCGGCGGGTGGGGGACCAAGGGTGGTGTGGTGGAATATGGCGGGAATGCAGGCGAGCGTCGGAGGGTTTCACTTTTTCATGCCTGTTTCGATACGACAAGGGGGGAAGGAACGAATGGAGTGAGTAAAATGCACCCAACCAAATCAAAACCAACATCCGTTCCCTCCCAATACTCACTGAAATAAACAGCCAACGCAATCGCAACCCCCAACATCAACAAACAACAAATAATAATCATCATCTTCTTCCGCGCCTTCTTCTGCAGCTTGATCGCTTTCGACAGCGCTTGGTTGCCCTGCTCGGTGTATTCCACCGCGTTGCCGACGTTGGTCTCAATATTGTTCAGGAGCTCGCCTTGTGCGCTGACGAGGACCGCCATGTCCATGAAGAGTTGTTGGAGTTCCTGGGGGGAAGGGGGGGGGGGGAAGGGGGGGGGGGAGGTAGGGGTGTCAATACAGCACAACACAGAGCAGAAGCACAATACGAACGCATCAACGCATCCCCCACAACCACATCCCCCCCCGCTTTTCCACGCAACTCACAATAATACTCTGCTCAATCCGCACAATATCCGCATGCCTGCTCTGAATATCCTGCAACGCCCTGCGCGCCTCACCCCTCTGTCCCGAATTCATAATCTGTTGCGCAAACACGGGCCCTTGCTCGCCGTCCATCATCTGCTTGATCTCCTCGGTGGTGGCCTGCGGCTTGACGATGAGGAACTGCCGTTGCATCCGTTGTTTGTACTTGTCTTGGTATTTTGTTTGGATGGATTGGTAGTCTTGCATTACGTCGAGGAATTTTTTGGTTATGCTTTGATGCTGAATATCGAGAGCGAAGGGTGTGAGGGGTTGTGAATGCAACGGAGGGTAACGGAGACAGAGATGCAACACACCTGGGTGATCCGAATCCTCGCATCCCCCTCCTGCCCCGGCTGCTTCGTCAACGCCCTATTCTCCGTATCTATCCCCTTCAACTTGGTGCGTATCGCCGCACTCGCTTTATTCGTCCGATCCATCAGCCGGTCCAGCTCCTTATGGTTCGCGTTCACCTCCTCCTCGCTGATACTATTCAAGCTCTTCTGATGCAGGGCCTCGATGTCCTCGATATGCCGCTTCAGCGCCGCGATCTGGTCTTTGATGGTGGAGAGGTCGCTGAAGAAGGCTTTCATGGCTGGGGATTCGCCGCCGTCGTCCCCACCGAGTCCGGCTTCGAGGTCACCGGCATTGTGGAAGGCGTTACCGGTTTTGTCCTTTTTGTCGCTGGACTTTTTCTCCTTTTTGGGCTCTTTGGATTCTTTGAAGCCTTCTTTGTCATCCTTTTCTTTTGTGTTTGCGCCGCGGCTGGGTTTCTCTTCCGTCTCGGCGCGGGACCGGCTGTTGTTGTTGTTGTTTGGCGGCGGCGGTGGGGCGTCACCTCCTCCGGCCGGCTGCGGAGAGAGATAGATGGATGAGCCATGGGTGAGAGAGCTTCATCTCAACGATTTTTACCTTCAGATCAGCCATGCGATCCCTCATCGTGATCTAGTCTCACGTTGGGGTCGTGCGGTTCCTGTGGGGTGCATTCTTCTTAGTGGTTGCAGACTGTCGCTGGACGATGCCATGCGTGCTGTTCGAGCCTGGGCCGCAATCCGTGCTCCGCAAGACGAGAGCACTCTTACCTTTTTCACGAAGTCTCCTCCCCTTCCCGAGTGCTGGTCGCCGTTGCCGGTGTGGTACCTCTGACTTCTTTGCGTGTGGGGGTTGGGTCGGTGAGTTCTCGTCGATTTTTAGGGACGAGAGTAAAATCTGTTGCCGTGCGTCTACGGTGAGGAGATCGATAATTGAGAATCGGAAAAGTGAAGGGCAGGGCTGAGCAAGAGACATACAGTTTGTGCAGCAATACGTTTGCGGAGCCAATATGGAACGATTCTGGTTCCCTTGGCGGTTTTCTCTCCAGTGGGTTCGGAGTTGATTCACGCGCGGTCCCTCCGCCATTTCGACAGCGCGCAAGCTCATTGCGCGAAGAATCCCCCTCTCGCCCATTTCCACTTTCCGCTCGTCGTTTTTCCCAGAAGCGTCTTGTACAAGTGAAAGGCATCACCGTACGAAAGCATGACCGTCGCAGCACCTCCTACGCCCGCAAATAAAGCACTGACCGCCGCCGTGGCGGCTTCCGGAAAATGATATTTAAGACCTCCTACTGTATACAACATACCAGAAGTAACGTCGCAGGTCCGTGTGCCATCGCGGGTGGGAATAGCGAAGTACGGTACACTACCCATCTAAGGACTAGTGGGTGGGAGGGTATGGGAAAAAATCACCACAACGGCACATCAGGTAACCAGGAAGGACGATTCCATTGAGGTCGATGACCGTTGTGTCGTGAATATTGAGGAATTAGGAAACGAAAGTTGGGGACAGCTTGAATGTCGCGGTCGAAGATGGGCGGAGAGTCAGGAGGTATCTTGCATGTTGGGACTCTCGAAGTCTCCAGAAGACACCGTTTGCTTTGTTTCGGAATCCTTTATCTGCGGTTACTGGCATAATCGAGGTGTTACTTCCCTACCCTCATCCAAACCCACATCCGATAGTATCTACGCATGCCGCACCCATCTTTTTTGATAAGCACAAAACTACTACATGCGAAGGGTATAAGTCATCCAGACGCCCATTATATATACATCCGTGCATTGGGCATTGCATATGTGTGTTCACATCGCAAGGGGTTGGTGCATACGGCCAAACGCAGGTTGGGTCTTACTTCACATGCAGCCGTACAGCTGCAAATGTTCTATCCAAAAACCGTTAACAAAAACCCCGGAAAAGGGCTGGTGGTGGGATGGGGGGATGGGATGAAGGGTGGGTGAATATGACCACGCCTATCGCCGTTGCGTTACGACCTATATGATGCGTTGTCGTGAGATCTGGCCAACGCCTTATCGCCTATCGTCTACGACCCCTCCGCACATTCCTCGGCGCCGGCGCCGGCGGTGGTATCGCAGGTCCGTCATCAATAACAATCGGTTGCGCTGCATCCCGTGGTGCTGCGGGTTGGTAGGGTGGCGGTGGATTCCGCGGTAACGGCTCGTCATCGTCGATGACGACGGGGTTGGCTGCTCTCCCGAATGCGGCAGCGTTGGGCCTCGGGACAGCTCCAGCGATCCGAATCGCAGCGCGCGGGGGTGGCGGAACAAACCGGGTAAGAGGATTCTGCCGTGGTGGTGGTTGCGCCGCGCCAACACCAGCAGCAGCAGCCTGCGCAGGCTGCGCCTGGGCCGCCTGAAGCTGTGCAACGCGGGCTTCCCGTGCAATGCGTGCTTGTCGGCCAGCTGCAACTGGTTGAGCATGAGCACGCAATTCGTTGGCTCTGGCCTGCTCTAGCTGTTGCAGTTGATGTTGGTTTTGGTGTTCCCGTAATCGTTGTTGCGCGGCTTCGAGTTCCCGTTGCTGGTTTACTAACGCCTGTCGCCGCGCTGCAAGCTGTTGAAGATGCAGCTCTACCTCTTGTTGGGCTTGCGCTGGTGCGCGCGGTAGTTGTGCTTGCACCGCGGGAACAGCTCCACCTGCGTTCCCCGGAGCAGCACCCCTCGGTCCATCAATCAACCTCCTCAACGCCTCAATCTGCCTCTCCAAAACCTCCAAACGCACTGCCCCAGCGCGTGGCTGTGCAGCTTCCGCGGCCGCACCATCACCAGCAGCGGCCCCAGCTCTATGTGCTAGTCGAGCGCGTAAGCCGCGTGCTTGCCGGTCGAGTTCTGCGAGACGTTCTGTTTGGGCGCGGTGGAGTATGCCTTGACGAGCTGGTGGGAGTCGTGCTATTTGTTGTGGTTGTGCTGGATATTGAAATTGTGGTCGAGGACGCGCCTCCGGATAAGCGCGCAGCCGGGCATCAGGAGCATCCCAAGCCCCTTGCAGTTGTGGTGCATCCGCGCCGATGGCGGCAGCCCCTGGAAACACATGTCCAAAGCGTGCATGGAGTGCCTGCATCTGCCGCTGCAGAACCTCATTCAGCCCGGCAAGGGCACCCGCAGCGGCAGGACCCCTTCCAGGCCCGACGGCAGGTTTCGCCTCCAGGCCAATCTCCAAACTCTTCACATCCTCCCCCTGTACCACCTCCCCATGCACAGTCCTCGCCTCCTTCAACGCCTTCTTCACATCCTCCACATTCCGTTTATTCGTATCATCCCACAGCACACACGTATTGGCCTTATTCCCCCGCGGGTTCATCGTCTTGTCCAGGAAATGATCATAGCCTTTGACCGGTTGCCGGCAGATATAGCACATCTGCTGGCCGCAGGAACAGGTCATTTTGTTGCAGCCTTCCTCTTTGTAGAACTTGTTTTTGCATTTGGGGCATTCGCGGAGGAGGGCTTGTGTCATTGCTTCTTCGATCGCGTGTTTGGCGTCTAAGACGTTTTCTTTTTGGGCTTCCTCGCAGGATAGGGGAATGTGGTTTTTCCGTCGGCATTTGCGGCAGGAGACGATCATGCAGGTGGTGTTGGCGCAGTGGAAGAGCTTGTCAACGTCCGGGTGCGTGGTCAGGATCGCGCCGAAAGGGCAGAACGGGCAGGATTCGAAGCCGGATAACTGCGCCATCTCGACCTCTTTTTCTTGACAGAGGCGGAGGTAGCCTTCGTACACCTTTTCCGGCAAGAATTCCTGTATGGAGGCCTGCGAGAAGCCGTAAACGCATCCGTGGGAAGAGAGGCATTTGAACTCGGTTTTGCGGAGGCCGATGACGTTCTCGGCTGCGCGGCGGGCGCATTCGGAGCAGAAGAGATGACCGTCTTCGCATTGGACCATTTTGGAGAAGGGATAGTCCGAATAGCAGCACCCGCATTCCATCTCCGCTTCTTGAAGTTCGGCTTTTAGCGTCCCGTCTGCGATCCATGTCAGTAGCGTCGCGCGTTCCACTTCGAACCCTTCGTCTCGGCGTTGACGGCCGTTGCGCCCTGTGTCTTTGCCCTTGTTGCGCCCGCGCATCAACGGTGTGTACGGGAGTTTGTCACCGGAATCGCGCAGGTCGGCGAGCTTTTTGAAAGTGGGAATGTATTGATTGTTGTGCTGGGCCATGCATTGTTTGATGTAACATGCGGGCACGACAGGGTAGTCGATTTGCAATTGCTTGTAGCTGAGTGATGAAAGTAAAACTCAACTTCAAAGCCGTCCCTTATCACACGCTCAGCATAACAAATTAAAGGGAGAAACCCAGAACTCACCATGAATCCTGATACATCGCATTCATGCCCCACTCAACAACCTCCAAATAATTCCTCTTCGCAACCCTCTTCGTCGGCCTGTCCCCATCTTCTCCCTCCTCCCGCCCCCTCTTCCCCGCGCCCGGACTCCGCACCCCCGTCTCCCTTCTCCTATACGTTCCATTCGACGCAAACAACTGCTCTATCACCTCTTGCACGGCGTGATGCCCGCCGCCGTGCGATTGTAGGAGCTCGGAAATATGATCTGGATGGGCGTCGGGGAACATTTCGGTGAGGAGTTCTTCGGGCGTCTGTTCTGGGATGGTGAACGAGGTGGACGGTCCCGGTGCTGCTAATGGCGGTGCCAGGGCGTTATTCCGACAGGTCGCTGAAGAAGACCCAGCGTTTGGTGGGGACGAGGAGACCTCCACCAGTAAGCGGGACGCATCCTCCCATTCTTCGGCATCAAAGACCGGGTGGTTGCCTGTTAGGTCTATTGTATAGGAGGGTGAGCGCGGGAGGTCGAGTGCTGTGGTTGCTGGTGCGGTTGTTTCCATTTGAATTGTGGAATGCTTTGCGCCTTTGAACAGGGGTGGTGGGAAACTCTTTCTAGAGGTGAAGGAAAGGAGCAGAAGTTGGGGACTCCGCCCAGGCACAAGAGTATGAAAGAGCCAGCCGTCCCGTCCTGTCCTCGCCTCGCCGTGCCGTGCCGTATACCGTTAGCTGTCGTCAGAACATGCACTGCACTTTCGTTGAGAAAGGCCAAAGTTGGTTCTCCACGCGGAGGGCACGGAGGTCAAAATGCAAGCGCATCTTCCTCGTCACGCGTATCGGACAGGATGATGAGGCCGAGAAGATAGATGCCACACAACACAAAGGGATGTTCACTTTCCTTCCTCCTATGCATGACGGAACCCACTCCCGTTTCATTTCTTCAAGTGGTTTGCCCTTACTCCCATCCATCTCCCAAAGTTATACAACACCGCCCTATGTACAACATCCTCACAGTTCCCTTACCACCCCTACTCCCTCGGATAAAGCACATCATAATGGCCCGGCCGATATAGCAACACCACCTCCTTCTTTCCCTCCTGCACGTCCAACGGCTCCAACGGTTCTATCTCATGGTAATTGACAGTCCCTGACGAATCGGTAAGCGTCGGGTCAAGGTTGGCGATGCGGACGGTGACGCCTAGGGCGGTGGCGATGGCTACTATGTGGGGTTGGTCGGCTTCGATGTTCACTTTGGGGGGGAATGGGGGTGGTTAGCAGAGCGTGAAGGGGAGGAGAGAGCAGAGGGATGGGCACTCACTAGGCTCAACTTGAGAGGAGATGAAGAGGTCGAGGGAGGGGTAGCTGTCTAGGATGAAGGCTTCGAAGAGGTCTCGGTTCTAGCAACGGTGCGATGTGTGATGAGAAAATTTTCCCATCGCTTCTTCCCATGCCGCACCCCACACCGCACCATAACCCACCTTCTTCAAAACAGCAGCAGTGACCAATCTCAAATAACACACAATCGTATCACTCACATACTCCGTCCGCATCTTCTCCAACAACGTTTCCCCACCCTCCCCACCCTCCGTCTGTCCTCCCTCTTCCCCCACCGGCCTTAACACCCCCTCAAAAACCTCCCAAAAATCCTCCAGCAACCCCACATCATACCCGACCTCGCCCAGCACGCCCCTTGTCCCCTCCGCCCGCTTCACAACAGCCTTCGCCCAGGGTGTGTCGGAATGTTGATGTAAGAGCTCGCAGAGACGGAAGGAGAAAGCCCGGTAGAAGCAGTTACCGTCGCGTTTTGCGGTGCGGATGCCTGTGCTGGTTGAGGAGAGGTTGTGGGCTTTGGAGAGGAAGACTGGGGAGAGGGCGTATTCCTACATGAATAGACATACATTAGTATCTGATGGGGAATGGACAAGGGAATTTCGGGACGTACGGCTAATAATCCATCAAACCCTGTCACATCGCCAATGAGAGGTGTATCCCCGACCTCGGCGGCTTTGATTGCTTTTTCGTATTGAAGGATCTCTTCGTCTGTGGGGCGGTCGTAGGCTGGTGGTGGTGCGTTTGCTGAGGAGGAAAGATGCGTTGGTAGTTGAGGATGGGTTAGCGGATGCGGATGGGATGGATTCGTCGGTTGGTGGCATTTTGACGGTCCGGAGTGGGTGGGAGCGCTGTCTGCTGGATTTGATGTGGGTGAGAATTGAGGTGGATGTTCTCTAGATGCAGAGGTCGATGTCATGGGTTGCTGGGAGTGATCTTGGAAGTTGGTCTCGAGGGGCCTTGTTGACGCGTGAAGAAGCCTCGGCCATTCGAACCTACTCCCCTATTCCCTCCGCCCCTTATCTGCGCTCAACCCCTCTGATCCAAGAACCCCTTCCCCCCACCACAATCAAGGATCAAGGTTGTATTATATACAAACACAGCATCGAGAAAAGGCGAAAAGAAAATCGAAAGGGAACTGGGCGGAAAGAAACCGGGGTGAAGAAAACTGACAAATGTGAAACCTTCAAACGGGAACGAAACCGGGAGATTAGAAAAGGGTTGGGATGGTGGGTAGGCGGGGAAACCCTGCGATCGAGTGGCGAGAAACCGCAGGGATGTCTAAAGTAAGTAAAAAAGATGAGCGGATAACGGTTGCGAGGGGTTATAGGGGAACTTTCTTTCTCTTTCTCGACGGGGAGGGGGATGGTGGGAAGATGACGTTTTCTTTGTAATGCCGCTTCGCTCGTTTCGTGGTGGGTTGAGTGTGGGTAGATTGGTCTGTGTGGGATTGGTGGTAGGGAAGGTAGGTCGCGATGCGGTGTAGAATCAAGTCTCAGATCACGGGGGTTTTCGACCCCATAATCCGTCGCTGGATAGGTTGGCGTACTTTTGTTGGTTTAAGATGTCTTTTTGTGTATGTTGTTTTTTTCGCCCACGCCTCCCAAGACCTCCAGCAATCGATCTCGATCCCCTCATTCCCCTCCTCCAAACTCTTCCATCCAAGCCCCACCCTCCAATCCAGCCCACGATATCGAGTGAGGTGGTGTCGAAAAAAAGCGCGCGGACGGTGATTGCGATTGTTGTCAAGCGAGAAAAGAGAAGTTCGAGTCGGCGGTAGTAGTAGTGGTGTAGTTATTGATTGGGTGTGAGAGTTCTTCACAGCACAGTGCACTTCTTCTTGCCCTTAACGGTCGGCGGAGCAAGGGCAGCGATGATAGCCTCATCAAAGACGTTCTTGAGTCCTTTTTGCGTGAGTGCAGAGCATTCGAGGTACTTGACGGCGCCGAGTTCGCGGGCGAGGCGCTCGCCGGGGTCGGTGCCGACGGGCTTCTGTCGGTTCTTGGCGAGCTTCTCGATCGTCGCCGGGTCGTCTCTTAAGTCCACTTGCGTGCCGACTAGGATGCAGGCAACACCGGGGCAGTGATGCCGTACCTGAGGATGGATGGGGAATATTGTTGATTGCGAAATCAGAACGAATGGTTCAAGCACAATATGGGAAGATGATTGACCAGGTCAGCACAGGATCTATAGAACGCACCTCTGGGAACCACTTCTCCTTCACGTTCTCAAACGATGCTGGTGATACAACCGAGAAACAGACGAGGAACACGTCGGTTTGGGGATATGAAAGGGGGCGGAGACGGTCATAATCCTCCTGTCCAGCGGTATCAAACAGACCAAGGGTGTACGGTTCGCTTCCCTAGAGGAGTTTGTGTGAAAACATCAGATGGCGGCAGCGCGAAAGGTGAGGAATAACCCCATATGAGTGGGGCTTTGTACAGGCCGCTACTTACGATCATGACGGTAACGGCATAGTTATCAAACACGGTTGGAACATATTCGCTCGGGAACTTGTTCGTTGTGTATGATATCAACAGACACGTCTTTCCGACGGCACCGTCTCCTACTACGACACACTTGATGGTTTGCATGGTTTTTGTGTTTTTCCCGGTTTGTTGGTCACTCAAGGGGCGGTCGATAGCTTTTTTGGTCTGGAAATGCACGTGAACGGTAAAGTGAGCACTTCGTCAGAAAAGGCTTGAAATAGTTTGAAAGTGAAAGTCGGGTGTTTGGCGTGAGAGAATGCGATTCAAACGAATGCGGATGTCGGTCTAGCGACCCGTCACAGCGGCCGCTCCACACACGCGCCAAGGCGTTTCCTTCCCTCATGATAGTCCCTGCACTCGGTGTTTCCACGCAACAACAGCAATCCCCGAAAATATCACGGGAGGAGGGTTTGCATACCCAACCGTGCGCGATAGTCCGATTCGAAAACGCTAATCCCCGCCAAGTTTGGTGTTTGGCGTTTCCCACGGCCGACAAGGAGACACTCACCGGATAATTGACAAGATGAGGGGGGCAAGTGACAGCGCTCTCTCTTTGGCGGGTGCTGATGGAATTAAAGCCCGTATATTCTCTACACTCACAGACGGTGGCAGTAACGACCAAATTCTGCAAAAAAAAACAGGTCTCAGGTTAAAGACAGGGACGCGCGGGACCAGCGGCAGTTGTTAAAGTGGGCGTTTTCACCTATTGAGATATTGGTTCCAGACTGTAGGTGCTTCTGTGAAGGTGTTTTATCCGACCAGCGGCTAGACTCCGGGAGAAAAGGTGATTTGCGGGGTCTGAAGTGTCTGTGATTTGATAGCCGATGTCTGTCTCTGGTTCCTCTTCAGCGGGCGACGGACGGAGAGAGAGCTTCCTGAGAGGCGTTCTTTTTGGTCGCGTAACGCCGCAAATCGATTTAGAGCGGCCGCATATGCTGCAGCATTCATTAAGGAGGCTAATCACGGAAGTCGCCCATTCTCCCCCATTGATTTAGCGCCGTGATCAGAACGCCCATTTTGGACAGCTGCGTCATGGCGTCCTGTTGATAAGAATTGCGAGGCCATGGCGTAAGCAACTCAGCGTGTTCTCCTGTTGGAGTGGAAGACAGACCGGTTAGGGTTACAGCATCCCCCTGGTATGGCACGTAAATTTGTTCCTTGCCAGTGCTGTCTATCAGGGCTCCCAAAAACCGCATCACCGCAGTCCTTTCCTGAATCATCGTCTTGCTTCCTCTCAGCATCCGAGACATCAAGTCAGCCTGAAAAGACCTGCATCTTCTCTCGCAAAAAACAACGCTATAGGTAAGAGTGTGCGACGCGCAAACGTCCTCAGTTTGGGCGACAGATCATATCCATCTCGCCTTGTCCTTCTTTCCCACGCTCCCGCCACTCACATATCAACAACCCTGAAAACGCTAGCTCTAAACGGAGGGTCTCTACTTTTGGAACCACCTGTAGTACAGAAACACCATGAGCCGAGGATCGAGCTGTAAGTCGTGTCTTCGCTGCCAGCTGGGAATTCTAGTTACGTAGAGGTGGATAGTCCTAACCTGCGAATTTACGCTCGCTCTCAGCCGCCTACGATAGGCATATCACTGTCTTCTCCCCTGAGGGATGACTATACCAAGTCGGTAGGTTGGACGATTAAGGTTTTGTGAGTCTCGTACATTTCTGTACAACACGGCCTGAGGTGAAGATCCATTTTACTAATAAATCAATATCAAAAGCACAAGTCTACTCTACACTCGCTTGGGCCCAGGAGCCGATTCAGCAGATCCAGAGGCAGGCGGTGCCTTCGATTTCGCCGCTAGTCTCCACTTGGCGCCATTGATCATGACTGTAACGACGAGACCAGCTGCCACCCAGGCGATGATGGAAACTGTGAGGAAGGATTTCCAATAGCCAACTTCATCTACAAAAGGTTCAATGACAGCTGACCCGACGGCTGCTGCTGGATTGCGGAAGAGACTGTTCAGAGCCACGACTCCCGCGGCGGATCCGGGAAAGCTATCGATGAGATAGGTCGTGTTGCAGGAGAAGGTCCATGTAAGACCAAAGACACCTATGATCCGAGCAAGAGGACGAGAGCTCGTCAGTAAACGGCCATGGTTCTCGTCCCCGAGAAGCCATGATAGGGAAATGTACTTACTTATAAACATGGTCAAGAAAAGCACGGCAACATGCCAACGGAACGAAGCTGCGAATCCAAACAGGAGTACGCCGAAAGGGAAAAGCACGAGGCCTACCCATTGGCAGCGCACCCGCGTCTCCGGAACAGGTTGACCTTCGGATCTCTTGAGGGCGGCTTTTACCGTGCGATCCGCGTAACGGCCCGCGACATTGGATCCCAAAATGAAACCCAATCCGACAGGAATGTAGGAAAGACCCACTTGCGCCTCGTTATATCCGTACTCGTTCTGGAGGATGACAGGGATAGAGACATTGAAGCAGTAAAACGATCCTAATTCGAGAGAGGAATGCTTGCGATCAGAAACCCCGTGGTTGGATGAAAACGTCCGATGAGGATTGCGCCACCTACCGAATAAAATGGCAATGTAACTGAGACACAGTACAATGGAAGTGAACCTAAGGAACTTGAGAGGGGCCAAAGGGTTGTAACGAGCCCTGGACGGATCCCAAGGCTTCATGAGCGGGGCGGGAACAACGATCCACCCTCGTTCCGCGTACGCCTTCCCGTTCCCAGCCCTAGCTCGGAGCGTCTCTGGCAGAAAGAAAAATATAGCCACCCAGAGGGCGACGCCCAGACCCGCAAGGAACCAAAAGATGGCCTTCCATCCGGCATAGCGCGCCAAGAAACCCCCAATCAGCGGCCCGATCAACGGTCCGAGTTGAGGCCCCAAAAGAAAGATCCCCATGGCCTGACCACGCTCGGTGGGCTTGAAAAGATCCACGAGCGTACCCCCTCCAAGGGACTGCACTGATGCGGCACCGGTGGCTTGCAAGAGGCGGAACACGATCAGGTACGCGTACGAGTTTGTGAACGCAAGTGCGATACTTCCGGCCACGTAGACTGCGAATGAAATGAGATAGACGGCACGGCGACCTGTTCGATCGGCAAGTGATCCCCATCCCAGCGGCTGTGAAAAGACAAGTTGTACGAAGATGCTCAGATCGGATGCATGAATGAGGTTGATAAACATGGAGAAATGGGGCCGCACGTACCGCGACAGCGAACATCAACATGAAAATGGAAACGCTGATGTTGATCATCGAGGCGCTGGCATTTAAACTTTGCCCAATGGGTACCATCGCTGGCAACTTGAAACATGGCGTCAGTGAGTAAAGTGGCCAAGCGGTCAGGCACTTTCACCGCTAATGACCCCTTACATAGATGTTTCCTGCAAGTGGTCCAAGAGCCCCTGCCAACGCCACGAGAGCCAACAGACAGTAGCGTCGAGTAGGGGAATATGCACAATAGGGCTCGACGGCTGTTGTTGTCGACGGCGTAGGAGGTCTAGGCCGAGGGGCGGGCGGTTTTTCATCCTTGAGGGGCACGATATCTGCCTTCACACTGCTAATATGCACGGTAGCTTCTGATATGGACTGCCCCATCGGCGCAAGGGTCTGGGGAATGTTGGCTTCGGTTGCGACGTCTGCGGCGTCCCTGAAGATCTCGGTTGCTGTGGAAGGTTCAACCGTGGGTGTAGCGTCTTGTATCGACGACAAGCTGTCAATCAGCAAGTGGCTAGGTCTTCCATCATCGTAATGAACAACTTGCGGCTCCTCCCCATTGGCGTATCGGGTAGCTTCCGCCCTGGCCATAATGGCGCAACGCCCTTGGCGGTCCATCACAACAACATTGTGCCAAGGGGTCGGGATGTGCAAGCTCGTGCTGCCTTCGAAGGCAGGGATGAACGCGTCTTTCGCCAAGAAGCTACGATGAATAAGCCTCACCCCGAATTTGGGGCCCTCACACGAATGCCCGTGAACGGAGATGCGGAGATGCAATGGGAACAACAGCTCTACCAAAGCGGAGTAAGCTTGATTGCGGATCATCATCTCGAACGCGATCTTGGTGCAGAGCTTCTTCTGGGCGCTCTTGGAAGGGAGGGCTTGCATTTCAGGCATGTGACGCAAATCATCGAGCAAAAAGCGAGAGAAGGCGCGGTACAGCGCCGTCGTAACATGGTCGCTCGCAATGTCCTTGCGCAGGATCGAGCGAGAACTGCCGGCAAGGACGCATAGGAGTCGACGCGTCTCGTCCGCGATGGGGTTGGTGTCGGCTTGGAGGTGGTGTTCCACTGAGACGGCATACTGCGACGGAAGCTCTGATTCGATTCTTGACGCGGACTCCATTACGGAGCGATCCGGGGCGTTGGAATCGGGGAAAGTCATGTCTCTGAGATCGAAGAAGCTGAATAATTCCGGGCGGCCTGTGGATTGCACGACTTGGGATCTCAGCGTTGCACCGTATTCGTTGACGTTGGCATCAGGTACACCGACTGAGCAAGACAGGATATCAGTCACAATGGTGATGGGACATTGCACTCAATAACCTTCGGCCACTTACTCAAGTCACTGAACACATGGCCGTCTGACACAATGACAAACTTGGCGCCAGGCGCGTATACTTCTCGGATAAGATCTCCGATCGTTACCATCGAAGCGAGAGCAAGCTCTTCCCCTTTGTCAGGGAGATGCCCGAGAACTTTGTCGGCGGCGTTGGGGGACTTGCAAGGGAACCCGGGAAGCATGAATGGAAGTGCCAGATTGCGTTCGATGAAGAAGGCGAGCTTCCTGCCAAAGTGCTCTCGACCCCTGGGATCCCACATGTCGATGATGGGCTTGTACCGAAACTCCGAGTCAAAAATGTTCAGAACGGCGTCGACGGTGATTTTGGACTCGGCCGCCGCGGCTTGGAGGCACCATGGCACCACATGACTTTTGGTGAGCAGGATCCGCGCCAGATACTCCAGAACTGCCGGTTCGCTTTGATCGAGACGGAACAGCGCCGCGCCTTGCACCACGCGGGAATCAGAGCCATCTCCTGCAGCTCGTTCAAAGATGATCACGGTTTTGGTTTCCGGCGATGTCGGTGAAGCAAGGTCAACCTGATAGGTGTTGATCGCGCCGTTCTTGCCCAGCGTTTGTCGCCTTCCGATCGAAGCAGCCTCTGCAGAGTGCGGCTCAAGCAGCATCGAGAGGTTCTCTACTTTTCGGGATCCGGCGTCGTAGGAATAAGCTGCAAAGTGATTTAGGATGCCGAACTCGTCGCAGACATAGCAGAAGGCGACGGCATTGGTAGGGGCGCGATTCTCGGGGTCCGAAGGAAGCGCAAGAATGGCTTGGTACGGTTCGTTCATGTCGCCTTCTTCGTTCTTCTCGTAGATCGCAGCGTACGAAGCTGGATGTATGTAGGAGAGAGATTGTCCAGCGCAATCAAGGGGAAGAATGATGTAGACAGGAGAGGATGAGGAGGAGGAGACAGCCGGATGTCAAAGAATCGCCTTCTTTTATCGGAGAGACCGGCATATTGCTTTACTGTCGTCCGAATAAATTCTGAACGGTCAACAATGAACTTACAGGAGAGTAGCATGGGCAGGAAAGAAGAGAGACCTTGGTCGTCGATCCTCTTGCGGCTTTTGTGGACGTTAGCGTAATGCGACATCGTGAAAAACTTCAATCAAGAGCCTCTACGTTGGCTCAGACAGTTGAAATGTGGTGGAAGAGGAAGAAGGCAGGAAAAAGTGCGGGCGGCGATTATACAACTCGAGTGAACAAGCTACTCTCGGAGAGCGCACGGAGAAGCCAGTCGGGCCAGCATTCCCGTCCAGTCCCCAGCAGGATCTCTGCCACAGGCCTACAGATTTTGGGATGGGGATCGGGGCCACCGTCAAATTGCCTCTCGCTGTGCACAAGGCTGCCGCTGTGCAATGAGCCACAAGGACACTTTCATGGGGATTATGTACAACAAAAAAAGCGCCCGTCGTCACGGAGTTGGATGGCCAAACGGCCGCGGCATCGCTTGAGGCAGTTGTGAAAGCAATTGTTTCTGCGGCTCAATCAAGTCCTCGGCAGCAATCTTGCTTGATATGAGTGAGTCCACGCGTGCATCCGAACGCGTGCAATATGCCAACATGCGGGATTTCTGCCCAATCAGAAAGTTCTGTGTTTATGAGACGCCATGAGGATGATGAGGCCCCTCATGCCAACTTGCGTTGATTGACCCCACATGCGGCATTTCTGCCCAATCAGAAAGTTCTGGACGAGGCGTGTGCGCATTTCGTGGAATGTGTTGTGGCCCCAAACCCAAAACTAAAACGCGTCGACGCGTGCGGTACACTTACATATGTACACTCCAATACATGAGGCTGCTCACACAGTCATTGCTGGTCGCTCTCCTCTTTTCTTTCCCTCCCCACCGACAGGTTGCAAAAACAAACGGAACTCTTTCTCCGTTGTACCCACCGCGGCGTGTCGACTGCTCATGCGATGTACAAATTGCAATACAAAAGGGAATTGCGAAATGTAACCAAGCGCCAAGCATGGCCCCATGGCCCCGCCGCAGTGCCGCCTCCCAACCAGGCCGCAATTCAGCAATCTGGAAGCAGGATCTCCACCATCCCGTTGATGCCCTCTTCGGAATTGCGCAAGTCGGCGACGCTTTAAAGGTCAGTCGACTCTCGACCGCTTCCGCAAAAACACCGCATCTCAAAGCGTTCAGTCAAGCCCACCCCAAGTGTCAAAATGGAACACTCCGCCGGCGTCGAGGAAGGAGGTGAACAGCGATACCGGGTAGAGAAAGGAGATTCTGCAACCGTCGTAGAAGTTCATGAGGTGAAGGCTTCCGACACTCGCATCTTCCTCATTGTTGCCATGTAGGTTTGAGAAGGGTGCGGCACACATATTGCGGCTCCTTTATCGTCCATCAACGGATTTCATGCCCTCCATCTTGTTAACCGCCCGCCATTTCCCTGCCATTACACAGCGTCACCCTATCCTATGTCATCGTCAACCTCGATGGTTCCTCAGCGGCCCTCTCAACGATCGGCAAGGCGTTGAACGCTTCGGCGCTCCAACTAGCCTGGGTCTACAATGCCTTCACTCTGCTCTCCACTCCGCTGATTCCCTTGTGGAGTAAGCTGGCGGACGCTTTCGGCCAGAGGAACATTGTTCTCTTCGGTTTGATTACCTTCCTTGCCGGATCCGCCGGCGCGGGCGCTGCGTCCAGCATGGCTGTACTCGGCATCTTCCGTGGTGTGCAAGGCCTCGGAAACTCGGCCATCGTTGCCATGTCCCTCGTCATTTTCACTGGTAAGATGCAGATCAAGACGCTGTTTGTTTTCTTTTCTCAGAAACGTAGAAAGATTGACTTCATGGCTTTACGACACAGAGTATTACCCGATCCATAAGCGCGGCTTCGCATTCAACATTATCGGTGCCGCCATGGGTTTCACTATGGTAGGAAGGATTCGCATCAAAGCGCAGATGCTGTAACACTTTTCTCACATCTATTGGTTGATAGATCCTCGGCCCCATCGTGGGCGGATCTATTACCGACAATGCTTCCATGGGATGGCGCTGGAGCTATTGGATTCTTCTGCCACTCACCGGCCTGCTGTTCCCGCTTCCTGCCATTGTGTCCGGCAAGGCGGACGGAGCAAATTACAAACCCCTCAAGAACATGGACTACCTCGGCTTCATTACACTGGTTGGCACTACCGCATGCATCTTGCTTGCCCTTGCATGGGGTGGTAAACAGTACAACTGGGCCTCCGGCCAAATCATTGGCCTCTTCGTCGCTGGAGGAGTCTTCGCTGCCTTGTTCATTCTCGTAAGTCTCGATAGTCGCAGGATTAGCGGGCGCAGCTGGTGTCTCATACCCGCTCCATCATAGGTTGAGATATTCGTCGCCAAAGAACCCGTTTTCCCGCCTTACATGTTCCGATCGCTCAACAACAACGCCGTCTTTGGTAAGAGCGGTGCTCCCACGTAGCTCTCGTACCAACAGAATGATTCCTAAAGCCTAATACGCTTCTTCCATTTGTTAGTCATGAACTTTTTCCAAGGTGGTGCGGCAATGGCTTTCATGATGTTTGGACCGATGTATTATAAAGGGGACCTTAAAGATACAGCTCTTCAATCCGCCGTGGACGTCACCCTGGCCATCAACCTCGCCTGGATGGTTTTCGGTATCATCTCCTCTCAGCTCCTCCGCTACGTGCCGGCGAACATTCTGGTCATCATCGGGACGGGCTTGACGACGATCGGCACTGGCTTGTTTTCTCTCGCCATTTCTCAAGGGGTGCCTAGCAAGGGCGTTGCCGCCATCTACCTCATCATCTTTGGTGCGGGCCAAGGTCTGTCAACCCAGAACTCGTTCCTCATTGCCCAGGCCCACTTGGAGAAAAAGCAAGACTCCAAGTTGATGTCCAACATTCCCGTCTATTTCCATCGTGTTGGGGGAAGTATCCTCGTTGCGATTTTGTCCGCTATTTACAGTCACGAGAATTCCGCCGCTGCCGCTGCCGCAATGCCGTCCGGTAGCGGAAACATGGTGAGTCCTCGCTGCATCAGTTACTTTCCTTCCTCCCATTGTAAACCATTGACCGTCTTTCCCACTTTATAAAGGCCAGCACGGGTATGGACATGGGCGGCGGTTCAACCTCCAACTCCACGATGCCGGCAAGCGGTTCCGCTATGCGCATGGGCAACTCGCGGCCCGGAACAACAGCCGCCTTCCGGTGGGCCATTCTGTTCGCTGGGCTCTCCTTCTTGGCGTCCTTTGCTCTCAAGAAGACCTGGATTATCGCTGGCACACGCATGTCCCACTAGCGCTTTTGCGAGAAAAGTTTCTTTGTCTCATACATACGGAGTAGTGCGATAAAATGCGGAGAAGCAATTATATAAACAGAGGTCATTCTCGTAAACTCTTGCATCGTCTGTCATTTTGCATACAATGCGCATCATTCTGTGTCAAAATGGGCAAGGAACGGGTGAAGAGCCTCACATTGAGGGTTTTAACTATAAAAATAAACTTAAAGGCTTTCTGCATTTATTAGCGCGACATCTGCACGCACTGCATAGAATCGCAGTTCTTTTTCCCATCTAGATTTCAGCTTGCTTGGACCGCATGTTACCAAGCTACAACCGCAATTGGAAGGGCAGCCCGGAGCCCTCGGAGCCCACGACGGCCCGTACGACAGGAAAGCAATGGCAACAACTCCGCCAAATTTTGAAGCCCTCTATACTATACGGCCGCGGGAAGTGCAGTGCGGAGCGCAATAACTGCACGTCGGGATGTTGGTGCCCTTTCCAAACGAGCGGCTCTCAGCAACGGAAGAGGGTACTACACGATCCTCTGCACTGTCACTTATAAACTGAGCTGGCGACTACTACGTACCTAGAGGCGCCCGACAAAGTCCCTTAGCGGAAAAGTCCACCCATCACATGTAGCGGCTTGCTACCGGGGAGCTTGACATAGTATCTGGAACCTGCAGCAAAACAAGGAAGTAGAGAGACAATATCCTGGTCATATGAGACACAGATATCAGCAGCTCAACAATGACGACCATCACCGGATATGCGATCTTGGCTATCTTTTCAAGTTTACTGTTAAGACTGCTCCGCGCCATTTTGCTTCCGCCATCTTCCTTCCCCAAGGGCATTCCAGTCGTACCTATATGGGTATCAACATTGGGATTCGTTACGCGGATGGGTCAGGATGAGATCTATAAAGATTACATAGCTCCGCGTATGAGGAAGGAAGGCGTCGTCGCGGTAAGTAGGTCCCGATTGAGAAATCCCATGCGAAATCGAAATTTGCCTCATTCCTTCGTCGTTTTCCTCAAAGATCTGGTTTGGTGGACGATGGAGTCTCCTAACCGGCTCCGTCGACATGGCTGGCGAAGTGTACACGCGTACAGGTAGGTGACAGGAGACGCCAAATGCACATTTGCAAGGCCATATGGCTATACATGGCTAAGTACGACGAAACCTCCCCGTATTAGACTTTGAACTCATCATTGCTCTTCACAGACGATTTTGTCAAGTCGGGCAATAACGAAAAGATACCACATTCGGTCCTTGCATACTTCCTAGGTGAGAACATCATATCCGCGCGCGGCGAGGTAAGGCTCATGGGAAGATATAAAGTGTTGGGCTAAAGGGGCTCTCAGTAGATGCTTAATATATCCTCTTGTAGAACTGGCGCCGCTTCCGCGGGATATTGGCTCCTGGGTTCCGCACCCATTGGAGACCGTCAATGTTCAAGAACTGCGTAAGAGATCTCTGCAGAATCATAGACGCTCAATCATATGATCATGTGCGGGTTAACAATTTGGTGCAGAGGTGAGAGATCAATGCCGTCCGGCGTATTGGTCATTGCGAGCTAGAGTCCATGATTTGGTACAAATTAAAGCTGTGCAATCACCTCTTTGGGGTCCATTATCAGGCTTGCAATGGACTGCATAGGCCACGCTGCTTTTGGCCAAGGATTCCAGGTAGCGCCTAATTGGAAGCACCGGGTCGTTGCCGAACGTGTTTTAACACGTTGCTGTGTCATATCTAGGCTCTCGAGAACCCAAACGCACCTATATCTGTCGCGCACACCATCTTAAAGAAGAGTATCTTCAAGCCCCTCTACCTTTTCTTCCCAATCCTCGACGCATTGCCCATCAAAAGCCGCCAGGAAGCACGCGACAAGATCGACGCCATGGAGCAGTTGTTGCGGGGTGCTGCGAAGATGCTCGATGACGCTCATGAAGATCAAAATTGCAACAGGGGCCCACCTCTGATACAGCGGCTGACCGTGGCACATAGGAACGGAGTTTTGACAGATGAGGACTTTCGCGTATGTTCTACCCCTCCCCCGAGGCTTGAGAACAACTGCAGCTTAGGTGTGCTCATCCGCAATGTTTCCTTTCTCCCTCTCAGAATAATTTGATGGTCATCTTTGTTGCCGGCCACGAGAACGTACAACAAGGACTGACATCGCTCCTTTATCTACTGGCCAAGCATCCGGTAAGAATTTCATTATCCTTTACGGAGAGAAATGGGGACATTGGTGCGACCCTTGACTTGGCTCCGCTTTCTCACTAGGACATCCAACGAAAGGCGCGACAGGAAGTACACGCCAAAGTCGTATCTCTCTCGGAACTCACCGACTCTACTCATCTCCCGCCCTTCTCCTACCTCACCAAAGTAATCAAGGAAGCCTTGCGTATGTACCCACCCATCCCAATGCTTATCAATCGTCGTACCCTTCGCCCCACGCTCCTCGGGGGCAAATTTTGGATTCCAGAAAGCACCTATGTCGGCTGGCACGCTTTTGGCGTTCATCGCGACGCCAAGCATTGGGAAGATCCCGAGCGGTTTGACCCTGAGCGCTTTTCGGACGTTAGCATGGACAGGTTTGCCTGGGTTCCGTTCGCGGAAGGCGGAAGGAAATGTAGGTTAATCACTGGGAGCGGGTTGCAACGGCGGTTTAACCATCTCGTCCACATGCTTTAGATCTCTGCGGCCAATGATTTATGATTCTCTCTCCATTCTGTGTTCCTTCTCTCAACGATCACCAGGCCTAGGCATGAAGCTAGCTCTCACTGTTATGCATACTATCACCGCTGCGATTCTCTTCCGATATGAGATCTTCCTGGACCCGAACATCCAGGTCAAGATGACGCCTGGAGGCCTTTTAACACCTGTGGACCTCCGCTTGGAGTTCAAGCTGTACAATACATAAAGCATTTTACTTTCCATACCCGCGGGCAAGGAGGTGTGAGGATATTGATTAGATTTAACTTATTGGATCTTCTGGGGACGAGGGCTTTGGACGGACGGTGTGGTGGTGGCCGGCAGAAGCGAGGGTCTGTCGAATCGAGGGGGTACGGTGTAGTAGTGCGCTTCGAACTGCGCATGAAATCGATAATATTTCGACGCCGATTATACGCCTAGAATCTTCGACGAGCGAATGGAATCACCTTTATACAACAACGTCAAAATACCGTCAAAACTTCCGACAATAAATCGACACACTCGCGTTCCCGACACTCCGACGATTACCAAGTACAACTACCTTTACCGAAACCTTGCTTCACAACGACGTTTTGTCCTCGGATACGACTGCGTTGTGCGAAGACGCGAACTATCCTGTCAATTGCTGTCATTGCGTAAGCAGACGCGTAAGCAGTCTGGTCACGGTCAAAGAGACAAAGTACCCGACGCCAGAGTCCAGAGTATATAGAGATATACAAGAAAGTAATACAATAAGACCAGTAATGGTTCTACTCTTCATCGGCTACTTCCAGTAAGAACTCAACAGGTTATGAGCCCTGTTTGCGGAGCCGAAACGAAGCAGTCAGGATCGTATCGCGAACTCGTTAAGCCAGCACGAAAAACCGCCATGGCCTTCAGACTAAGCCCAATTCAGACACGCGCCCGCGCCGGAGAGGCAAGCTCTGCAGTAAGAGCTGAGGCGGAGCACGACGAAACAGCAGAGGAGGAGCTTCAAAGGCAGACGGAAGGTGTTGATGAGAAGAACGAGCGTGAATACAAGCTGGAGTTGTTGGAGCAGGAGCTCCGTGAACAGAGAGAAGCACAGAACGCGATATTGAAGGTTATCCTGCAGATGCAGACTACCCAGCTGCAAGCGGCGCAGAAAAAGGAAGCACTAGGGTTTGGGGAAGATGTCCTTCCAACGAAGAGATATGCGTCACCCACACACAGTACCACGTCTGAGACAAATGTCTCATTCGTAACCAATCAGTTGTTGAAGGAGATTCCGAAGTACGACGGGGACATGGGGAAACCGCAAACTCTCTATGAGTTTATCAGAGAGGTTCAAAATTACATCTATATGGTGGATTTACCCCCGCACATCGAAATCGCCATAGTTACTAGTAAATTCACGTCGACCGTAGATATTTGGTGGCGGACCTTCGCTGGAGAAAGAAACGCTGAGGTCCCAACAACCTGGATGGAGTTAAAGGCAGCGTTGGAGAAGAGGTTTATTCCACCTGCCTACGGCACGCTGATAAGGGATAAACTCGATGGGTTGAAACAGACTCACTCTGTTATCGCGTATAATGCGGCCTTTAACCGCTTAGTGATGCAGATCCCGGGTTCATCCAAAGAAGACGTGGAACATAGATACCTCGAGGGGTTAAAACGACCTATCTATTCCGCAATTATCAGTAAGGAAGTACCGAACCTGGATGTCATGCAGGAAGCCGCTACACGTCAAGAGCAGATGATGGGAGCGCTTGATTCTTCCACACGTAACTCACGCCCTAGATCAGCGGAAGCTAGTAATGCCGAAGCGCAACAGTCGTCAGAGTCGTCTGATAAGCGCAACCCGAATTCAAAGAAGACAGAGAATAATTCGGATAACTCTCGTCGTGGAGGAAACCGAGGTAGAGGCCGTGGACGTGGAGGTGCCCAAAGAAGTGGTGGATCTCGCTTTGAACGGTTCCCGTGCAAATTATGTGGGGAACTTGGACATTGGGTAACGACATGCCCGAAGATCCAGGCAGCGCAAGAGCTGCTTGGAAAAGAGAAGCAGAAATCAGAGGCGGAGGCAAACCTCCCACAGCAGCGGCCCTTCTTTCCTTTGCGCAACGCTTGGATGTACAGTAGGAATGACCATCTTTCGTTCACTTCTCCCCTCGTTTGCCTCCCTGCGAGGTCCCATCACTCATGCCAAGCTCGAACAGCACTCCAAAACCTTCCCAGCGAGCTAAAAAGCAACATGACACCGCACCTCCTCCACCCTTCCCTTTCTCCCTAGTCCCCCAATCTCGTCCAAGACCTGCCTGCCTCCCTCGCACCCGTCCTCCTCTCCTACATCCTGTCTCGCGAGTACATCGGACATCTTCCCACAGTCTCCAACACGCCTACGAATAATTCATTTTAACGATAGTCCCCCTCACGCGTGGGTGATGTAAGATGACAGGCGTTGGATGGGTGGATGTGGCTCACATGGGAGGGAGTTAAATGCAGTGCATACAGAGCAGCAAAGGGTTGGTGTGTGAGTTCGACGAGCTCTTGGCGGGTGGTGGGCGGTCTCAGTCTCTCAGGCCAATTGACTAATCTTAGCCAGACTGATAAGCACTCTCATACACCTATTCTGTCAAAACCCCGTCGATTTGGAGTGTGCTCTGGACGAGGAACGTAGTCCTCTAGAGTCTATGGACGAGTTGACCCTCCAGGTCCCAACTCCGTCTCCTGTAGTAAACGGAATTCCCTGGCTCCCTTCGGACTTGCCGGACCAACCTCATGTCTCCAGGTTGGCTTGTCGTGCGCCCATGCATCCCAGCATAGTTGGCGTCCTCCATCAGCCCGGTGATGTAATCCTCGGCTCTCTCCTGCAATGCTTCTAGGGCCGGGGTTTGCCATCGCATGTCCACTGAGATGTGCGTGATTTCGCGCACGACTCGCCCAAGACAGCACGTGGAATGGACGGCATGGCCGCTGCGTCTCCCTAATAAATCAATTCATCTGCCTTTGCCATCCTGCAAGGAAGAGAAGCGTGAGCGGTACACCGCCGATGAAACGAATATTTCATTCTTGGGTGTATTGGCTTGTTCACATTCTGCACATCCGGTTGCCAATTCTTCTCCGATCCCTTCATTCCAGGTTCATTTAAACCAGGTTTGGGTCATCGACCAACCCCTCCTTATCCCCGTAGCTGGACTCCGGGTTTTGCATATCTTCTTCCACCTCTTCTTCCCCGCCATCATGCTGCCCCCGCCCGCTTTCTGCCTCGTTGTCCTCCTCGTGACCTCCTTCAGCCAGCTCTTGGTTCAAGAGCCGGCCAGACACTTCATGGGACGCGTCGTTGCAATTGATCTCTACACCAAAAATCTCGGCTGCGGAAAAGTTTTTTCGCAGGAGCGCGATGTCATGCTTGTGGATCCTGGAGCATCCCGCTAAGATGCAGAGGATTGTTTAGTGTACGCAGACGACGTGAGCAAAACTGGTACGTCCGCACTTACAGAACAGCTCTGGGCTTACCCATATCCCTTTCTGTGGTTTTCCATCCGGGCCCTCTCTCCCACGGGAGATGACCGCTTGTGGCAATGTTTTGATCAGCACCCAGTGTTGCTGGATGGCTGACGCTGGGAACCACCAGTCTAAACCGGCTTTTTCCGCGCGACTACTCCCGGCGCGACCAGTCCGTGGGAGCGGAGGAGTATTCTGAGAGACGTATCGCAGGCACGCAGCCGCAGTCTCATAAAGCGTCTTGACTGGGACGTTGGGCTCCACATCAACGCCGATATGCGGGGGTTGTTGAAAGGCCGAGGCTTCCGCTAATGCCTTCCCCTTCTGAGGCTTCCTCTTCCTGTACACGTTCGAGGCGTCCTTCAACTTGAATCGGTTGCGAAGTTCCTTTTTGAATTTGTTCTTCTCAGCTGTGGTTTGATCTGGACCCTCGTATTCCTCGATGTGAATAGTTTCATCTCCCTCTTCTCTCGGCCGCGTGACTGTATTGACGTATCCGAACTCAGGCAGGTCTCCACACCGCCATACATAATAACGGAGTTTCACAGTTCCAATCTCCTCGTCGGTACCGGGGTCTATAGGATCGGGGTCCAATTGCGGATCCCCTTGAGTTACGGACACAGCGTGATTCGGTGCGTCAGAGGACGGTTGGAATGGCGGAGGCGACGACGATTCCCTGGCAACGATCCCATTTTCTTTCGTTGCAACAGGGGAAAAATCCGATGCATCTTCTAGCGTTGGGGCCTGGTTGACTGATGAACCCCTGCGCAAGGCTTTGCCCTTGCTTCCTTCTTCCTTCGTTGGGGGAGCCTTCCGTTTTTTTACCCCGCTCGTCGGTTCTCCCTCCTTTGGTAAATCCTGCGAATGAATTGTGGACGGCGCGTTGGGGGAAGAAGAGAAGGCCCCAGGGTCATGCAAATTGGCCGTAGGTAGGGGCGCTGTCGTGGGAGCAGCCGTGTGCGGACCGGAGGTGTCCGCTTCGGCCTCGTCCAGAGGGTTCATCCTATCATCTAAATTTTCTAAAGCTTCCCATGACTCAGGAAGCAGGTCAGGGTCCGCCGTGAGGTCAAAGGCATCGAGGATCCGCTTGACGGTATTCCGATGCCGTGTGTTGAAATCCGAAAACAGCCATGTTTTGACATCACGGAGTGATGCGGTACTGTGAAATGTGCTGCTTTGTGCTCCGTCAAGGAAGTAGGTGTTTCTTTTCCTCTGATAATCCCAGTCCGATGCCAGTCCGTTCTCCACAGCAGAAAGAAGAACCAAATTGCCCAGCATATGAACGCAGGTCAGTCGTTGTTCCTGCGTCCAGTCTTTGAGCCATCTGCGTCCCCTCCGTGGATTCTGGGGAAGAATATGCTCTAGAGTCCCAAAGTACAGATGTTGCACCAACGCATTAGGCGCGAGCACGCTTTCATACTTCCGGAGAATGTAGTGTCCTCTCCGGCGATTTTTATCACTTCCATGAAACTCCATCAAAGGCAGTCTTTTGCCGACTTCTTCTTTCAGTCGGGCAAATAGATCGGCATCTATCAAAGTCTTCAGAAACGTCGGCAAATCGGCGTCTATGGGGATTTGCTCGAGTTTACAGCAAATGACCTTGACTGCCTATGACTATCGGTCAGCACACCCGACGGGTCAAGCGTTTCGAAAAATACTCGCACCTTTTCCCGCTCCTTCTTGAGATCCTTCGCATCGCAGAGGAAGAAGAGCCCAAAGATTCGCTCGATACTTTCCAACGCTAGCGTTAAAAATTCAAGGGCGGAGGATACTTCAGCATCGGAAGCTAGATTCATGCAGAATCGTTGATAGGCCTTCATCAGACACGGAAGCCATATGCGGCGACCTTTGGATTTTATAATGTGGTTCAGAAGCATGATCGAATGGGAGAGCCTAATCTTCAACTTGATCCGCAAGCCGTTGGTTTTCGCGTCAATCTCTCTCAAGACAGGAGCGAAGGTGCCCAATGCCTCGAAACTCCCTTGCGTCTTAACTACCAGCATACAGTCCATGAAAGGTCGAAACCATTCTGCACCGAATGCCGCAGGATCTTGGAAAGGACTCGGTTTCATTAAGCCTAAGCGTTCATTTAAGTCCATATTCATGATGGCGTCGAAGTTCTCGTCTCCCATGTTGTAGCAGAACACTTCCATCATCAGGACAAAACCCTTCTCAAACTCTTCGCGTCCAAGTGTCTCTTCATATATGTTCCAAGCATGTATGAAACTACTGCGTTGAGTCTCGCTCATGCTCAAGAATGCTGGTCCAGTCATGATGTGTGCCCGCGATTTGTCGCATGCTGACAAGCTGAGCCCTGTCTGTTAAGATGGGGATAGGGTTAGTCGCCGCGCCTGGCGAAGGTGGAGCCGTCTCCATACCGTATTCAGGGTATCGAACATCTCGAACGCCTGTTCCAGATCGGAAGTCTCAGTGGTGGAGAAAAACACTTTTTCGAAAAGAAAGTCGACATATTCTGCAAATTTTTCGGCGTCCGTTTCCTTGAATCTGCTCTTTAGAAAAGCCTGAGTGTGCCTGAAGTTTTGTCTGCGATTGGCAAAGCAGTGAGGGGAGAGAACGCAGAAAATAGGCATGGGTCTGCAAATAAATCGCAAAACTCCGACTTACATTACGTGGTCCCATGCGGTGTTTTCATGCAAACCACCTGGCGGACGATGGCTTGTCGGTAACTCCAAAAAGTCGACTCGAAAATCCGTTCGTTCATATGAAATAACATTTATAGCGGGCGCTGGATTCCGCAGTAATTGACGGGTTGTCAATCTGGGACGTCGGCAAATATAACCACTCATCTGCTCAAGGAGCTCGGGGCTTGCATTGAAGCGGGTTTCCAATAAATGTCGTGCGGCGCTGATGAGCAGCCCCAATGTGGTAAGGCGCTGCTGACCATCGATGACGAGATGCTTCGAACCTTTCACATAGACCACTAAAGAGCCAAGAAAATAATAGGGGCGTTCCTGGCAGAAAGAGTCGTAAGTCCCTTTCAAAAGCCTGTCGACGTTCGCGGTCGTCCATTCGTATTGTCTTTGAAAAGCCGGAACCTCATAAGCACGAGTTCCCAGCGTTGCTCCAACGCTGATAACAGACGAGACTATAGGCGCCGCCGGAGGTGGCTCGTCGTAATCTAGAAGAGTTTGTCCAGAAGAATTAGAAAATCCCGGTCGGAGGAGGGGCAATATCTGAACGATTTTGTTGTGTACCTTCCTCCATAGACATGTGTGCTGGTGTGCTCGTGTGGTCTGTTTAGCTGCCCTGTGCATGTCTCTGTGCCTGCGAGTGCAGCTTATCAAGTTATGACTTGACCGCATGGGAGCGCATCTGGCATACAAGACAATGCTGGGAGAAGGTATTGTGAGGCAACCGCACATTCGACAGTTTTCCGCCAATATGACAGCGCATGTACGCCATAAGAACGTGCTCTGGACGAGGAACGTAGTCCTCTAGAGTATATGGACGAGGAGGAGGTTGCTTAGTAAGCTTTCTCTAGTTTCATCTCGAGTGTTTAAATAACAACTTGCGTAGCCGTAGCTTCCCTTTCTCCTTATCTCTTTTGAGCTATCGAGTGCTATGTCAAGCTACTGTAGGAGGGAGGGATGGGTCAATGAGGATGAACTAGTTATCGGGAACGCTGCTCTGCAGCGCATTTAGGACCTAGTGTCCAGGGAAACCCGTAAAACCTTTCAAATAGTTGTTGATTGAGCCGTGGAAGGCAAGATGTTGATAAATAAGCCGATGCGAATCGAGCGGCGAGTGCGGCGAATGTCAAGGGGAGGTGCTTAGTGCGATACTAAGCAACCTCCTCCTCGTCCATAGACTCTAGAGGGCTATGTTCCTCGTCCAGAGCACAATGGGGGTTTTCTGTGTGAGTGTTTACGAGATCCTTACAGTGCCTCCACTAGCTAAGTTCTAGATCTAGAATACCCCGAGATACGTCGTGCCCCACTCCCCTGCGCCTTTGACGTGAAGGCTTCAGCGTCGCGGGAGATGGCCCTTCATGCCCGCGTGTTCAGGAACGGGGTTCAAGCGCATGCCCTGTAGTTGTCAGTATGCCCAGCTATTTACTGACTATCGGAACGGATAATGGGCGGATTGATGAAGCCCCCATCTGCCTATCAAGGGCGAACGAGCAGCGACACATCACGACCACTGCGCCGCTCAGCTCGGCACTACACCGCTCAGGCTACTTCAACGCCGCCCAATCGTCCCGACCCAAACCGCCCCTCACTGTACTTAGCAGTAGTCGGCAGAGGAAGCAGATGACTGAGCGAACTCTATGTTGTGTGAGATGTAGTACTGTGAAGTATGTATTGAAGTCTGAAGTAGAAAGGGGACGCGAGGTCCAAAAGGGAAGAAAAGAGTGAAGTCCCGTACGCGGAAGCGTGGCATAAGCGGGAGGGAAGTCACGTGGGGAAATAAACTATGGGAACCCTAACCGGGGACTCGGGAGGATGATACTGTTATGATCTCGACGACAGAGGCGGAAGCGAAGAAGAGAAGACAGACCGAGAGCGATAGGCGACAAGAGATTGTATTGGCAAAACAAGAAACAAGGACTAGAACAGTAGATGAGAAGAACTGGTGTTGATCTGCTGGGGAGGAAGGGAATGGACGAAGAGAGGCCAGCTATTTATAGATAGACAACCCAGCAGATCAAAGAAACAACAACAACAAGAGGGGACTGGGGGGGCGCCAGCTATGCTCCTAGAGCGGGCGTGGCGAGCGTAGAGAGCATTGCTACAGCTGCTGGCTGTGGAGAAGTAGTGGGGGGTGTGGAGAAGCTGTGGGGCGATTGGCGAAATGAGAGGAGAACTTAGCAGTAGTCGGCAGAGGAAGCAGATGACTGAGAGAACTCTATGTAGTGTGCAGTGCTGTACTGTGAAGTATGTATTGTCTTGTGTAGAAAAGTCTAAAGTGTAAAGAGGACGCGAGGTCCGAAGGGGAAGAAAAGAGTGAAGTCCCGTACGCGGAAGCGTGGCGTAAGCGGGAGGGGAGTCACGTGAGGAAATAAACTACGGGAACCCTAACTGGGGACTCGGGAGGATGATACCTCCAACACCCCCACTCAAACTCACGAGTCTATCTAAGTGAAAAATAAAACAAACAATGAGTACAATGGTGCGGCCGTACGCGAAAAGCGGGCGGTCGGGGGGATGAACAGCTATGACTAAGAATGAAAGAAATGAAAGAGTAAAATGAAAGAAGAGGGAAACGCCGCGAGTATAAAACAAGAGACAGCTGTCAGTCGCCCCAGAGAGGTCAGACCAACGTTCCCCATACTCAACTACCGTATCCCAGACTACCACACGATACGCGAAACAATGCAAATGGAGGCAAGAACGGCGGGAGTGGCAAGAAGAGCGGCGACGGCAAGAAGAAGCAAACGGCCCGTATGACGGGAGCGCCCGCAGCCCCTCCAGCTGCACCTCCTCCGGGACCCTCACGTCCGACTACGCGCTCTACGCGCGCATCGTCCGCGGCGTCCGCAAGCGACTCTTCGAGGTCGAAACCCCGAGTTAGAGAAGCTCTTCGATTGGCGACGGAGGTATCGACGTTGAGGTACCGCAAGGATAACCATGAGAACCTCGCGAAGCACCTGGCGTTTACGAAGGGGAAACTGGATCAATCGAAGCGGAAGAAGGGGTCGTTCGAGGCATTGATGGAGGAGGCAGACTACTTTGGATGTAAGGCAGTCTCGGAGTCGCAATATAAGGCAACAGGCGGCATCTCGAAAGAAAAGATGAAAGAGACAAAGCGCTGCAGTGATGCGGCCGAGAGACGGGAGCGAGACAAGATGATGAAGCGACTCCAGTACTTGCGAACGCACATGGATGACTCGTCTTCGAGTGAGGATGGAGACGGTGACGGAGGAGGCGGGGGAGGTGGTCCAGGGGGTCCGCCTGGTGGAGGCGGAGCCGGAGCCAATGGAGCCCTTGGTGCCGGGGCAGCGGCGGCTATCACGGTGGCGGGTTAAGGTGCTGAAGTTGTAGATAGTGCCCAGAAGCCGTCCCGGTATGGGTGTTCCGTGTGTCTCATTCGGACGTAGTCGTCTCCAGCTGTCTGTTGCTAGCGACACGTCCTTCTTGAATTGCTTGAATAAATTTCGTATGTGTCTCGGGAGGAAAGGGCTTTGTAAAGTAATCAGCCAGTTGTTCCTGCGTCGCGGTGTTGAGGAGTACGACGTCTTTCTTCGCCACGGCGTTGCGTAGCTTGTGGTAGCGTACGTTGATGTGTTTGGAGCGTTGAGTAATAGCCGTGGAGTTGGCAATCTCGCGAGCGCTCTGATTGTCGATATGGAGTGGCGTGGGGTCCTTGATGTTGGCGTATTTGTCGCCGAAGACCTCTGCGATGACCGAGCGGAGCCAGATGACCTTGTTGTAACCGAGGGATGCGGCGATATACTCAGTGTTATGAATGGGCGGAGCCGACGGAAATAGAGGCTACTTGTGGTGCAGGTTGTTGACAGGTAATGGTATTCAGACCGAAACAAGAACTAGAACAAGACTAGAAAGAACTGGTGTTGATCTGCTGGGGGATCAGGAAGTGGGGAGCTCAGGGGAGGCGGCTATTTATGTTTTTCTGGGAAGGCTGGGGAAGCGTGGGGAAGCAGAAGGGTACGGAATGAGAGGGAAGCCAAGAGAAGCGCCAAGGGTGGGGAAGCATAGAAACAGAAGACTGGGGATGGGGTGGCTACGCTGAGGCTGTGGGCGGGTACGTGGGGAAGTATGGAGAAGGGTTTGTAAGCGCCGAGTGTTGGGAGGTGTGGCTACGTGCGGCTGCGTGGAGAAATGAAGGCAGTGGCAGGTGTGGGGTAGCGCGGCTGCGTGCGGCTGCGAGGTTTGGCAGATGTCTGGTTTTGACAGGGAATTGACATTGACTGACTGTTGGGATGCTGTCATGAGGTAAGCGCATGGTATGGACGCGTCGTCCATAACATCACCCCCTCCTTTAGCCACGGCGTCCGGATGTTGTTTTGATGTTGGCAGGCTTTGGTCGGGGTTTGTCGGGGTACTTTTGGTGGAACTGGGCAACAAGCTCTTGACAGCGGGCAAGGTGTTCCACTGGCTCCCATGTGTTCTCCGAGCTTGGCCAACCCTGCCACTTGATGAGGTACTGAAGGTGCGTGCGTCGAATACGGGAGTCAAGAATGTCTTCCACAATCCATTCCTCCTGTCCTTCGACTTCTTCTGGTGGGGTGGGTTCTGGCTCAGTTTGCTCCGGAATGGTGAAACGTGGTTCAAGAAGGGAGACATGGAAGACGTTGTGAATTTTGTAGGATGGGGGAAGCTTGAGGCGATATGTGACCGAGTTGATCTTCTCCGTGATTGTGAAGGGGCCAATCTTACGGTGATCAAGTTTCTGGGAAGGTCGGAGAGTCTTGAGATTCCGCTGTAAGAGCCAGACACTGTCCCCGGGTTTCATGTCTGGGCCAGGTGCCCTCTTAGGATCGGCAAAGCGCTTCATGCGTCCTTGGGCCTCCTTGAGCTCAGTGGCAAGCTGTTCATGGATTTCCTTGAGATGGTTGGCACGAGCTTCGGCTGCAGGATTAAGGGATTCGGTTGTGGTGGCGGAAGCCAGACTGAATCGAGGATGGAACCCATAGTTGGCGTAGAAGGGGGTTGTCTGGGTGGCGGAGTGGATGGTGTTATTGTAAGAGAACTCAGCAGAAGACAAGAGTTCCTTCCAGTTATCTTGTTGATAGTTGCAAAAGCAGCGAAGGTATTGCTCAAGAATCTGATTGGTCCGCTCGGTTTGTCCATCGCTCTGGGGATGGAACGCCGATGAGAGGTTGACCTTGGTTCCCAGGAGAGCGAGGGTTAGGGTTAGGGTTAGGGTTAGGGTTAGGGTTAGGGTTAGGGTTACAAGACCCCCTGGGTTGGGTTTTATTATTGGGTTGCCTTGAACCCTAGGGACTTAGAAATTTTCGAGTTTTCTGGCTTTTGGGTGTGTTCTACAGTTCGAATTTTTGACTCTGAGGGATGTAGTGGCGGGGGGTGTTGCGCACCTAGGCAAGTCGGGGAGGACTAGGTGTGCAAGGGCAAGTGATGGGTCATATGGGCGGTGGTGCGGGTACGGGGGGCGGCAGGGGTGCCAATAGGGGGGGGGGGTTTGATATAAAGGGGACATATATGTTATATATACGTTATAGGACTTGTGCAAATTGGGATTCTTATAGTGCCGATCCGGAGTTGGCGTCCTAATTGAAAAGTTGGACCCATATCATATTCTCTAATTGAAGTACTCTCGGATTGGGTTAGGGTTAGGGTTAGGGTTAGGGTTAGGGTTACAGGACTGTTCCCGGTTATGGGTTATTTTTGGCCATCCAAAAAGTGTCAAACAAAGTTGCTAGCAATGTTCAGGGGCATCTTACTGTAATGTGCTTCAAATTTTGGGGCATGTTTTCCACTCAATGCCCCGGGAAAATCTGTTTTTCCGATTTTTTACTATGAAAATATTGCCAAAATGCATTTTCTGAAACTCTGAGTGGATGGATTCCGCTTAAAGTGGAATATGTCTCGGAAAACATCCCCAAAAACATCTAGGAACCTTCATCTACTCTAGTATTCATCAACTCCTGGGTTAGGGTTAGGGTTACAGGACTGTTCCCGGTTATGGGTTATTTTTGGCCATCCAAAAAGTGTCAAATAAAGTTGCTAGCAATGTTCAGGGGCATCTTACAGTAATGTGCCTCAAATTTTGGGGCATGTTTTCCACTCAATGCCCCAGGAAAATCTGTTTTTCCGATTTTTTACCATGAAAATATTGCCAAAATGCATTTTCTGAAACTCTGAGTGGATGGATTTCGCTTAAAGTGAGATATGTCTCAGAAAACATCCCAAAAACATCTAGGAACCTTCATCTACTCTAGTATTCATCAACTCCTGGTACTTTTTGTTTCCAGGCAATATGGGGGTGTTCTCCAGTTGGCAGCAAATGACCCATTTTGGTTTGCTCTCAATTTGCTCCATGTTCAAATCCTTTTAAGGCCCAAATACTTTCTTTTCTTCCATTGCTCCTCCTGTTGGTGGAGGATGGCAAATGCCTTTTTGCATTGCAATACATGGATATGACAGGGTGTTTGTCAACCAGCAAATCATGCAAAAAGCATGCAGTGCATGTCTATTTGCATGCCCTATGTCATCCGTACCACCTTGGACACCCAAGGAAAGGTATGCGGACTCAAAAGAAAATATACTTACGGAAGTGGAACCAGGGAGATTCAATGACTATTTAACGAGCTATGGCACACGTAAGTTCCCAGGAGTGGGACTTAGCACAATTTGAGAAAACATATCAGAGGAACTGGAGAACACACTCTTAGGGTTAGGGTTACAAGACCCCCTGGGTTGGGTTTTATTTTTGGGTTGCCTGGAACCCTAGGGACTTAGAAATTTTCGAGTTTTTTGGCTTTTGGGTGTGTTCTACAGTTCAAATTCTTTTAGGGTTAGGGTTAGGGTTAGGGTTAGGGTTACAAGACCCCCTGGGTTGGGTTTTATTATTGGGTTGCCTGGAACCCTAGGGACTTAGAAATTTTCGAGTTTTCTGGCTTTTGGGTGTGTTCTACAGTTCGAATTTTTGACTCTGAGGGATGTAGTGGCGGGGGGGTGTTGCGCACCTAGGCAAGTCGGGGAGGACTAGGTGTGCAAGGGCAAGTGATGGGTCATATGGGCGGTGGTGCGGGTACGGGGGGCGGCAGGGGTGCCAATAGGGGGGGGGGGGGGTTGATGTAAAGGGGACATATATGTTATATATACGTTATAGGACTTGTGCAAATTGGGATTCTTATAGTGCCGATCCGGAGTTGGCGTCCTAATTGAAAAGTTGGACCCATATCATATTCTCTAATTGAAGTACTCTCGGATTGGCAATCCGTGCGGAAACGGCTTCAGAAACTTAGAAAAACGAAATTTTCACGCGACGGGGGGTAAAAAGTTGGAAAATGTGGTGATATCTCAACATCTGGCTGACTATCCAGTGTAGGGCACTTAATGAAAGTTGATTGTAGCCTATGGTTTGCATAGCTGATGTGGTAGCAAATCTTGTGTAACCTTGCTTTTGGCTGAAGAACAGGGCCCCTTTTCAATTCTCAAGTAGTGACCCCCAAGACCTCCTAACAAAAGACACGAGTACGTATGTGCAGGCAAAGGGGTTTGGCTGTGTTCTCCAGTAAACATTTTGTGATTCCGCTGTGCATCGTAGACTGTTTGTAGGACCGTTGCGGAATGTCATTTACCAAAACTGTTAAACATTTTCCGTTTAAAGCAGTGTTCTACAGTTTGTCCATGCAGGTTAGAGCACGTGACCTGGGCTTGCTTGCAGGGTACGCAGAGTGAGAGGGTTGGGGTTAGAGATTTCCCAGATCACTTATTAAATTCAGCCAAACTGTCTCTGTCATGGAACATTTAAAATGGTGGAAAGTAGTATTGCATTTATTGATTTAGAGTACATTGGAAAAGCGCACATTCAGAAAAGGGTTTTGGTGTAAAGTTATCAACGACATTCAACAGTACTAAAGGACTTCCGCAAGCATGTCACGGACTTGGTTCTGTCCAAAAGTCGTACGGCACTCAGGGTACCTGGCGCAGCGGAGACGGAAACGATGCTGACCGCCAATGCTATGAAAAGCTGAGCCTCCACAGTTGGGACATTGAAGCTGATCACGATGCTGATGGAAGAGTTCACGGATATTGCCAATGGGAGCAGCATCAGGCACTTCCCCATCCCCATGACCCCACCAAGCACGAGCAGGATCAATGACGGGTGCAATGCCTTTGAACCATCCGGGATTGAAACCAAAAGAGTTGAGAACATCTCGGAAGCGCTGACAGTCTGTCACAGTAGTCTGTCTATTGCGATCTCCTCTGAATAGAACTCTGGTGGCAGCGTCCATGATGCCATTGATGAGACTGTAGTACTCTTCCACCGGCACAAGCTTCAAGGAGTTTGCGCCCATGTGCTGGAAAATGGTCTCGATCTGGTCCAAATGGAGATTCAAAACCATCTGTTCTGCTGATTCCAACCTGGCGCACTGAACTCGCACTTCAACTCGCATGCCAGTAATGTGGAGCGGGTGACTGTTGAGCCATTGACGTAAACCTCTCAGTGTCTCACTGCGATCCCCAATGCTGGACTTGGTTTGGGGCATTCGCGAAGACAAAGTCGAAGAAGAGGCTTTGAGCGCATGAACAAGCTTTGGGTAGCAAGTAACCCGAACATTGGCGTGACCCGCAATGTCAAAGCGGGTGGACCCAAATCCCTCACCAAGGATGGTGAGCATGGGAAAGGTGGCGCCAACTCCACGTCCATTGTAGCGAACCAAAGGAATGACCCCATGAGTGTTCAACGTCTGACCAATGTCCCATGTGTTCAGTGCAGCATCGGGATGGTTGCTCACTTCCTGATCAAAGGAATAAGCTGGCAAAGTCCGAATGCGTTGCTTCATTCCATACTGCACAATGCGTACAGAGGGTGACACAGCACCAATGATGTCCTGGAACCCAGACATCAACAGATTTTGCCGCCCAGCAATCAATCGTGAGTGATCCGTGCTTTCCCTCACGATGATCGAATGTTCATTGTGAAGTAACTCAAGAATCCTTGCCTTTGACTCTGGATTGAATGGAATGCTAATGACACAAGGTCTGCTAGCGATCCGCATCCAACCGGCGAAAGCTTCACTGTCCTTGATATGCTGCATCACTCCAGACAGTTCAACCAAGGTGAAGGCACCAAAGAGGGTGGTCAGCTTTGTGGTAGGGAGCGTAAAGGCCATCCAGTCCACATCAAAGTAGCCAGTACTGCGAAAGACCCCAAACTGCTCATCCTGAGGGGCAGGAGAGTGATGGTGTTCCTCATCTGAAGAGCTTGAGCGAGAAGTTGGCAACTCTTAGGGGTTAGGGTTAGGGTTAGGGTTAGGGTTAGGGTTAGGGTTAGGGTTAGGGTTAGGGTTAGGGTTTAGGGTTAGGGTTAGGGTTAGGGTTAGGGTTAGGGTTAGGGGTTAGGGTTAGGGTTAGGGTTAGGGTTAGGGTTTAGGGTTACAGGACTGTTCCCGGTTATGGGTTATTTTTGGCCATCCAAAAAGTGTCAAATAAAGTTGCTAGCAATGTTCAGGGGCATCTTACTGTAATGTGCTTCAAATCTTGGGGCATGTTTTCCACTCAATGCCCCGGGAAAATCTGTTTTTCCGATTTTTTACTATGAAAATATTGCCAAAATGCATTTTCTGAAACTCTGAGTGGATGGATTTCGCTTAAAGTGAGATATGTCTCAGAAAACATCCCCAAAAACATCTAGGAACCTTCATCTACTCTAGTATTCATCAACTCCTGGCACTTTTTGTTTCCAGGCAATATGGGGGTGTTCTCCAGTTGGCGGCGAATGACTCATTTTTGCTATGATCTCGGGGACGGAGGCGGAAGCGAAGTAGAGAAGACAGGGCGAGAGTGATAGGCGACAAGAGATTTTATTGGCAAAACAAGAAACAAGGACTAGAACAGGAGATGAGAAGAACTGGTGTTGATCTGCTGGGGAGGAAGGGAACGGACAAAGAGAGGCCGGCTATTTATAGATAGGCAACCCAGCAGATCAGAGAACTACAACAACAAGAGGGGACTGGGGGGGCATCAGCTATGCTCCTAGAGCGTGCGTGGCGAGCGTAGAGAGCATTGCTACAGCTGCTGGCTATGGGGAAGTAGTGGGGGGTGTGGAGAAGCCGAGGGGGGGATTGGCGAAATGAGAGGAGAGAGGAGGAGTGGCGATATTGCAAGAGGATTGGCAAAATGAGAGGAGAGAGGGGGAGTGGCATTGACATTGACAGGGTAGGGTTAGGGTTAGGGTTAGGGTTAGGGTTAGGGTTAGGGTTAGGGTTACAAGACCCCCTGGGTTGGGTTTTATTATTGGGTTGCCTGGAACCCTAGGGACTTAGAAATTTTCGAGTTTTCTGGCTTTTGGGTGTGTTCTACAGTTCGAATTTTTGACTCTGAGGGAGGTAGTGGCGGGGGGTATTGCGCACCTAGGCAAGTCGGGGAGGACTAGGTGTGCAAGGGCAAGTGATGGGTCATATGGGCGGTGGTGCGGGTACGGGGGGGGGGGGTTGATATAAAGGGGACATATATGTTATATATACGTTATAGGACTTGTGCAAATTGGGATTTTTCTAGTGCCGATCCGGAGTTGGCGTCCTAATTGAAAAGTTGGCCCCATATCATATTCTCTAATTGAAGTACTCTCGGATTGGCAATCCGTGCGGAAACGGCTTCAGAAACTTAGAAAAACGAAATTTTCACGCGACGGGGGGTAAAAAGTTGGAAAATGTGGTGATATCTCAACATCTGGCTGACTATCCAGTGTAGGGCACTTAATGAAAGTTGATTGTAGCCTATGGTTTGCATAGCTGATGTGGTAGCAAATCTTGTGTAACCTTGCTTTTGGCTGAAGAACAGGGTTAGGGTTAGGGGTTAGGGTTAGGGTTAGGGTTACAGGACTGTTCCCGGTTATGGGTTATTTTTGGCCATCCAAAAAGTGTCAAATAAAGTTGCTAGCAATGTTCAGGGGCATCTTACTGTAATGTGCTTCAAATCTTGGGGCATGTTTTCCACTCAATGCCCCGGGAAAATCTGTTTTTCCGATTTTTTACTATGAAAATATTGCCAAAATGCATTTTCTGAAACTCTGAGTGGATGGATTTCGCTTAAAGTGAGATATGTCTCAGAAAACATCCCCAAAAACATCTTAGGGTTAGGGTTAGGTTAGGGTTAGGGTTAGGGTTAGGGTTAGGGTTAGGGTTAGGGTTAGGGTTAGGGTTAGGGTTAGGGTTAGGGTAAGGGTTAGGGTTAGGGTTAGGGTTAGGGTTAGGGTTAGGGTTAGGGTTAGGGTTAGGGTTAGGGTTAGGGTTAGGGTTAGGGTTACAAGACCCCCTGGGTTGGGTTTTATTTTTGGGTTGCCTGGAACCCTAGGGACTTAGGGTAGGGTTAGGGTTAGGGTTAGGGTTAGGGTTAGGGTTAGGGTTAGGGTTAGGGTTTGGGGTTAGGGTTAGGGTTAGGGTTAGGGTTAGGGTTAGGGTTAGGGTTAGGGCTAGGGTTAGGGTTAGGGTTAGGGTTAGGGTTAGGGTTAGGGTTAGGGTTAGGGTTAGGGTTAGGGTTAGGGTTAGGGTTAGGGTTAGGGTTAG